>NC_088366.1:24964835-25004835 GCF_034508935.2 Berghia stephanieae
TTAAGATCGTTTTACTGAAAGAATGTAAATTTTATTTTTATCCCGTAGATCTGGTTTTTAATTAATGAATTTAATGTTTTCATTGGATTTTTGTTGTTGTCGGCTGAAGAAGGGTTTTGATCCCAAAACGTTACGTGTTTGGTATATTTTTTTCTTATTTTTTGATGGAGTTATATTTTTTACCTTTTTTTTTTTTACAGTCACATAGCTTTTATCAGCTTAGTGTCACTTTCTTTTGCTTTAAATAATAATGTGAAATTGAATGAAAGCTTCAATTTAATTACAAAAACAGATCAAATGAAATGAAATGAAATTAATTGTAATTAAATTGAAGCTTACATTCAAATTCACATTATTATTTATTTCTTCGAGCTTCGAGCAGAAACATTTACATTACTTTGTTTTGCTTTAGAACTTAAATCTTTAGCATTGAATCAACTCTACAACTATACCGTTAATCTGGTTTGTAATTAATGTATTTATGTTTACATTGGATTTTTGTTGTTGTCGCCCGAAGATGGGTTTTAATCCCGAAACGTTTTGTGTTTGGCATATTTATTTTCTATTTTGAAGCTTCTATATTTATTACATTTTTTCAAGGTCCACAGCTTCTAGCAGCTTAGCGTCACTTTGTTTTTGCTTTAGAACTTAAATCTTTTCACAGGACATGTCTCAAGGGTTTAGGGTTATTAATGGTTGAGAATGAATAGACCAGAGGGCAATTTGGTTACAATATTATAGATTGTAAATGAATGCACGGAAGACATCGCTCCATTTCCATTACACTTTTTTTTTGTATTTGAGAAATCAATCATGTTCAATATAATATTTATTTACCCCCCCCCCCCCCCCGATCTTAATATTAAAATAACCCTCCATTCCCAAGAGAAGAAAACAACTTTATCAAGCCTGATTAGATTCAGATTATATGAATCGTTTAGTCCGTTTAAACAAACAAACAAACAAACAAACAAACAAACAAACAAACAAACAAACAAAATAACAAAAAACAATAACAAAATGAACAGGAACATTAAAATAGTGTGGCTTGTGGTCTTGTGATATGACACTCGCTTTCAGACCTATAGCCTCTAGGTTCGAGTCCCGCTCTGACGGCGCAAAATTTAATTCTTGGATACCGCTCTTTGCTACATTCTTTCACCGCACTCAAGGGTAAAATGAGTACCGGGCCGACAGTTTTGTCTTTGTTGATAAAAAAATAATTAACAAACAGTAATCACTTTACAGACGTCATGTATTGTCATCATGTTCAGTGTTGCTGTTGGCTTGGGACATCTAGTAAAGTGCATTTAGCACATGCAGTGGACATCCCGCTATTCAAAAGCTCAAGTCATTACAATATATTTTGCTTGCCTCCTGAAACTCGGCTTATTACGTGCCGGTCCCAGGTTCGAGTCCAGCAATAAATGTGGTACAAATTCGAGTTATTGAAAAGAAAATCGTTATTTACATTATACACCATATTACGAATGGAGTCGACGTCATTCGGCTCTGTGTTATTGTATTTGAACTGAGGGTGATTCAAACATCTTGTCCTGTTTTATCTTAAATTATTGTGAACAAACGAATAAAGATAAAAAGCAGTTGCTTTCTGCAGATTTTATGACAAGCGTTGGAATTTGGCAATAACTCCCCCCCCCCCAAAAAAAAAAGATTATTTATATAGCGCAATATCCATTACACGTGCTCAAAGTGCTTTACACGGGGTCCCTAGCCAACAACAACATTTAACATGTAGGACTTAACATGACGACGTTTAAAATATTTTTCGAACAATGGTGTCAACCATCAGGTACTCATTTTACACCTCAGTACGGAGAGAGAATTTGAATAACGAGCCTTTTCCAAGGAATCAGCTATCTGTCGCTCAGAGTACGACTGGAACCCAGGACCTTCCGATCTGAAGGTGAGTGTCATACCACTAGACCACATAGCCTGTTCTATTCAAATTGTGATCCTGATACCAGACACCTGCCTCATTGGAAAATACAGTAAGCTTACTAATAATAGGATTCAACAGTCCTCACGTCACTTCCCTCGTAATGATGTATAGTAACTTGGCAACCGGTTCTAAACTATCGGGAAAATGGCGGACGCCCTAATGAGAAAATTCTCCGAAGAGCATAAAAGTGTATACAGAGGAGAAAAACATTATAAATTTGATCATGTTTTGACTTTTATACATTCCGATCACAAGACATGTGAAAAAGTTCTAGCCAGCATGAAGAATAAAATGAGTACATGGTCGTCAACAGCGTTGTCTCTGTCGAAAACGATTTGTAATATCACCTAACAGGCGTCATGTTTGGTTCTACATGTTGCAAGTTGCTATTGGTTAGGGACCCTTTGTAATAAGCTTTGAGCACGTTTAGTGGATATTGCGATATATAAAAGGTCAATTTTATTTATCCAGATAAATATATAGATTAATCTTTTGAATTTCAAGCTTGGTTTTTATTTAAAAATAAAACCAAAAATAAAATACCCCCCCCCCCCACCACCAAAATAAAAAGTATAATTAAACAAACAACATTAAACGTGAGCTTTTGTATAGCTCGATATCCACTAGGCTTTACAAAAGGTCCCTGACCAACACCAACACATATCATTAAGAACGACACATGACGCGTGTTACGCGATATTACAATTTTTTTTATTGAGTAATGAAATTTGAGACTCGTTTTAGACATGGATTGTTTTTATTTCGAATTCTATTCTATATGATGTGAGAATTATAAAGTCTTATGAGTATAAAAGACGTCATTAATATATAGTATTGAGTTTACGTCAATCGGGTCTTTGTTATTGCTTTTTGCCATCCGCGTTTATGAGTAATTCTCACTAAAATGTATTAACCAGACTATATACGTTCAATGTTGCGCATAGTTTTGTGTGTTGGTCCGTCATATTTCCGGATGGCAATGTTGTGAGCTTCTTAGCCAAGCGCATACTTTCTATATATCTAGAATAAAGACAATAATATCATTAATGGTAATACAGGTGAATGTGGAACTCACGACAGCGTCTGTTGTGTGGTTCTGTAGTCTTGTTGTGCTACGAAACTCGCTCGTCTTCTACATTTACTTCTGTACTTTACAAATAAGACATTTTTTAAAAATTGCTCAGAAAAGTCATCCTTCATATATTTTCTATCGATTAACATGACCCTCGGCTTGTCAAAAACTCTCAAACTTATGGCTTCATTGACCCTCGGCTTGTCAAAAACTCTCAAACTTATGGCTTCATAGACCCTCGTCTTGTCAAAAACTCTCAAACTTATGACTTCATTGACCCTCGGCTTGTCAAAAACTCTCAAACTTATGACTTCATTGACCCTCGGCTTGTCAAAAACTCTCAAACTTATGACTTCATTGACCCTCGGCTTGTCAAAAACTCTCAAACTTATGATTTCATGGAAACTTGATGTCCAGGGTTTAAGAGTTCAATCGCCTAAGGATCGGAAGGTCCTGGGTTCCAGAACCGCTCTGAGTGGCGCGTAGTTGAGTCCTAGGAAAACGGCTTTGCACTCACATTGTCTCACCGTACTCGGGCTTAAAATATGAGTAAAATATGAGTACCTGGCCGTTAACAGCGTTGCCTCTGTCCGAAAAGATTGTCGTACCACCTAACAGGAATCATGTCTCGATCTATCTGTTACGCGTTGCTGTGTGTGTGTTAACCCTTTGTAAAATGCTTTTAGCCCGTTTAGTGGATATTGCACGAATAGATAGTATGCGCTTGGCTAAGAAGCTCATAACATTGCCATCCGGAAGTATAACGGACCAACACACAAAACTGTGTGTATCCATGAACGTTTATAGTCAGGTTAATACTTTTCAGTGAGCATTACTCATAAACGCGGTTGCCAAAAAAAAAAAACAAAACAATAACAAAGACCTGAGTAACGTCATCTTCGAACGATCTATAAATAAAAGATCAAGTTAAACAAATAATTGTTATATCCTTTCACACTTTTAAAGACAGTCGGTCACAAATGGTTTTGATCCCGCTGTGGATGGCGCAACGTTGAGTTCATAGAGAAATGTTCTTTACTCACATTTTTTCCCCACTTTACTCAGGGGTAAAATGAGTACCTCTGGCCGTTAACAGCGTTAATAAATAAATTGAGCTCTTATATAGAGCAATATCCACTAAATGTGCTCAAAGCGCTTTACAAGAGTGCCCTGGTCAACAGCAACATTTAACATGTAGGACGAGACATGACGCCTGTTATGCGATATTACAATTTTTCGGACAAAGACAACGCTGTTAACGGCCAGATACTCATTTTACACCTGAGTGTGGTGAGAGAATGTGAGTAAAGAGCCTTTTCCAAGGACTCAACTATGTGCCGAGCGAGGCTCGAACCCAGGACCTTCCGATCCGAAAGCGAGTGCCATACCACTAGACCAAATAGCCGCGTTGTCTCTCTCCGAAAAAAAAGAAGTATTATCGCCTAACTAAGGGGTTACGCGTTGCGGTTGTCAAGGACCCTTTGTAAAGCGTTTTGAAAACGTTTAGTGTGCGCTATGTAAAAAGCTCAAGTAAAAATAATAATAAATGGAATCAAGTTATCGACAATTATTGTTTCTAATTTTTATCGCAAATTTACCTACTGTCCATTGGGCAGTGATTTGGGAGCTGGGACTGTTAAATCTGGCGGAAAATACGTTGCGATAGAGTAGCTTCCCATTAGTAGTAGCGTATGGCTACACCTCCAAATGTATTTCGTCAACCCAGCTTCTAAAGTCTTCCTCCTCCGCCCTAAGGATGGTTTCGTAGCCACCTTCAAGCTGTTTTTTTTTTCAATTCATTGTTCTCATAAATGGTAGCCCTTCACAGCCATTAGGGCCCATGGAGCCAGCATTCCTACTCGATTCTATAGCACGAAACGGACAATATAATAGCAATTGCTTACTATCCTTTAATGGGAAGCTGACTGGACTGGAGTCAGCTTCCCATTTAAGGATAGTAAGCAATTGCTATTATATTGTCCGTTTCGTGCTATAGAATCGAGTAGGAATGCTGCCTCCATGGGCCTAATGGCTGTGTAGGGCTACCATTTATGAGAACAATGAATGGGAAAAACCCTGTTGAGTAATTGTTCCCTTGACGTGTTGTTTTAAGAATGGCCTCCATCTATTATTGTCACGTTAACAATAAGATAATAAAGTTAACAGGGATCAAAATAATGAATAATTTTGATTTGAAAGTTAAATTATGATAATAATCCAATTCGCTACGAGAACGTAATTTTAAATTAATCCGTTCCCTTACCAACCTTGTTGGTAATTGATTTCTAATATTAAAAGATGATTTTATTTTTCATGCACCTCTTAATTATGTATATCAATGTTTAGCTAATTAAGGTTTGATAAAATCTATATGTCTTAAATACCTTTCCACTACCCTCGTCTTCTTTATATATATATATATGTATGTATATATATATATATATATATATATATATATATATATATATATATATATATGTGTGTGTGTGTGTGTGTGTGTGTGTTTCGTATTTAAACAATCAGACAGTTGTTGCTTAATACAACAGCAACGATAAATGAATCGATATCAACATAATATACTTTTTATCCATATCGTAGAGTCAACTTCACGCTTTGACTGTTATAGAAAACTAAGACAGTTGAAATTTGTTGGTCCATTATTGCATTTTAAAGAAGAACTTATAAGAACACTTTTGGTAATGTATATTGGTTATGTATATAGAGGTGTATTAACAATTCAATTTTGGAAGCTTTTAGCATGATGAGAATTGTTTTGATAAATCGATATTTGGAGAACAATTTTTCAGAC
The DNA here is from genome assembly GCF_034508935.2 of Berghia stephanieae. Lineage (NCBI taxonomy): Eukaryota > Metazoa > Mollusca > Gastropoda > Nudibranchia > Aeolidiidae > Berghia > Berghia stephanieae. The sequence goes on from NC_088366.1 coordinate 24,970,680, forward strand.
CAAAATTTTAAATACGGTTTATTTTTCAGGGTACGGCAATACTGAAGAGTTATGTTTCTGGCCAAAATGAAGACAAAAAATAAATAAAATAAATACTGCTAATAATAATAAGAAGGGAAAAAAGTGTGGACAAAGTATAACAGAGAGCCAACGTTGTCAGGTCAGAGGTCAGGTCTATCGATTCTCGCAGTCTCGTCTTTCCTATTTTTCTCTCTCTTTTTTTTATCTTCTCTTTGAATCAGGTTTCTCTAATACAAGAACAACACTGAATCGAATCGAGTACAGCATTTTGTCATTAGTGAGAACATTCATTTGTCTCTATAGAAAAGAAAAGCAAAACAACTTAATGTTTTAACAAAAACACAAACAAATATGAGTAAAAAAAAAACAACAAAAAACAACAAAAAAAACAAAACAAAAACAAAACAAACAAGAAACCCAACACATACACGCAAAAAATAAATGAAAACAAAAAATCAAATCAAAGAAAAGAAACAATGTTCTAGAGCGAACCCCGATGGCGGTGTCTTTTTGTATCAGCAAACTGTGAGAGCAATCTGTAAATCACCTCCTCGACAACGACGAGAAGTGGGTCGCAAATATATCATGATAAAATCCGGCCCTCAGGCATTATTAAGACATACAATATAGGAACGCAGATCGAGTAAATAACATAATCATTTTTTGTTGTTGATATTGCCATTCTGTTCAAATGCCATATTTAATTTTCCCAAAGATTCTTTTTTTTTTTGGTGAAAGAGGAGGGATGGCGGGGAAAGGATGGGGTGGATTGGAAAGGGGGGGGGGGGGGGGGGGAGGGGAGGGATTGGCCGAGTTGTTAAGGCATTGCATAGCTTAATTGATCCATAGGTACTGAATAACCATTTTTTATTGCCCAAATGATTACATGTGTTTTGCCAGCTTAAGAGGGTTTTCAATCGGGTGACCGATTTTTGTTTGTTTTTGTTTTGTATTAAGAAAACAACAATTGAGAAACAGATTAAATAGGGACAATAATTCGCCCTTTCTTGAGGCTTCGTGTAAATGTCGTCTCCCATATTAAATACCATGAAGGGAAATTGTGCGGCTATGTGGTTTAGTGGTATAACACTCGCTTTCGTATCGGCAGGTCCAGGTTCCGAATCCTGCTTTGAGTGGCGCATAGTTGATTCCTTGGAAAATACTTTTTCTCAAATTCTCTCACCCTACTCAGGAGGTGTAAAATTAGTAACTGTTCTTAAACAGCGACTGACAAAAAAATAAATGAATATAGCCAAACGGGCACCATGCATGTTTCGTCCTACATGTTAAGTGTGGCTGTTGGCTAGGGACCCCTCGTAAAGGGCATTGAGCAAGTTTAATGGGTATGGCGCTATATAAAAACTCATATAAAAATAGCACACGACCATTCGTTTCAATTTGGTTTTATGTCATTAAAAAATATTAGCTTTTATATAGTGCAATATCCACTAATTTAAAAACTTGGTTAGAAAACTCGTCCTTCAAATCTCGATTGATTTGAATGAATGACCCTTATCTTGGCAAACAAAAAACAACAACTCTCAAACCTGGGACTAAGGAAAACCTTGCGAGGTCACAGGTTTGAAAGTTTTTTGTTTTTGCCGAGATACGGGTAATTTAATTTGATCAATATTTGAAGGACGAGTTTTCTGACCAAATTTGTAAATACGCGTTTTTCCAGATTACGGCAATTAGTTGGTTGATGGAGAAATCCCAATTCAAACTATAGATCTAAAGTAAACACGTCAATATAATTTCAAAAGTCAATGTTTATCCCTCTGATGAATAACGTCGCTAAATCCCTGACAATATCATTGAAAAAGCAAGGCATTGAAAACCCTTAGTTAAATACGCCGACTGTTGTTGACTTCCGCCCGCTGTTCCAGTTCGGATCTTTAAGCGTCGAATCTCCTCACAAATTGACAAACGAAAATCCCTTTGTTTAGTTGTTTTGTTTGTTATTGCCTTTGTTTTTTGACCGTTAGTTTTATTTTTCTTTGTTTAAAAAAAAAGAATTATTAGAGACTTTTTTTCATCTTAAAAATTGTTTTCTTTATTAATATCACGATCTATCGATGTGGCATTTTTGCTCCCATATCTCAACAGGAAAATCCGATTTGATGTATGGTTTCTATTGACAAATTGCCAATCCCCGCCCCCTCCAAACAAAAAACAAAAAACAAACAAAAAACAAAAAACAAAACAAAAGAAAAACAAACAAACATACAAAAAAAAAACAAAAAAAAAAAACGAAAAAAAAAAAACAAAAAACAAAAAACAAAAAGAAAAACCTCGCTTTCTTTGGCCATTTCCAATAGATGCTATGGGTAAAACACTGAATAGTTCAACCCGCCAAACCTATCGTACCGAGATGTGGTTTTGTAGTATGACACTCGCCTTTGCATGGGAATGTTTGTTATATTACTTTTCCATGTGCTCGAGGTCATTGGTCACATTGCAAAATGTGCTCAAAATGACCCACATAGTGAAAAGTGTTCACAATTTGAGAAAAATCCAACGTCACAATTAGTCATTTTGCTCAGTATGACTCATGAGTATGTTTACAACTTTCATAAACAAAGCAGCACGTTTATATTTATTGAGAAATGCCCAATCGTTGTACAGGGACAAATCATGTGAGCGATGACTAGATTGGACGAAAATATGAATATAGATCGCTCCCATTGGAAGGTCCTGGGTTCGAGTCCCCTCTCCGAGCGGTGGAAAGTAAAGTTCTTGCAAAAAGCAATTTACTCACATTCTCTCGCTGTACCGATGCGTAAAATGAGTACCTGGCGGTTAACAGCTATGTCTCTGTCGTAAAAAAAAAAAATGTAATATCCGCTTAAGAGACGTTATGTCTCGTCCTGCACGCTAAGTGTTGCTGTTGCCTGAGGATCACTGTCAATTGCTTTGAGCACGTTTAGTGAATATCGCCCTATTATAAATGCTCAAATTAAGTTAACACAAAAACATTATTTGTAATCTTAAACGTTTCTAAGTCTTTGAAGTAAAGATCTGAACAAGTGTGAATGAAAGGTGCCAGACAAAGCAAGAAAGAAAAATACAAGAAAAAAAAAACATCCCCAAAAAATCAGTCGATCTTGACTGGGGACCGAAATTCAGACCCTCTGATTGCGGTCGACCGATTATCGACCGATTTTTTGGGATGGTTTTTTTGTCTTGTATTCTATAAACACCCTCTGGAACAAACTTTCAAAAGAAATACAGCATTCTTCATCGGAAGATCGTATTATGTTAAAAAAGTACCTTAAGACTTTGTTATTGTCCATATTGAATTGAAGAGTGGTTTACCAAAATTCCCGAACTCAGTTTTTTTTCCATTCTGAGGGCTATTTCTACTAAATTTTCTCATTTGATTTATTATGTTATCTTATTTAAACTTCAAATTCTCACAAATCTATTGAAATTATTGTGCCATATGATGCTTAAAATAAAGTTCATGTTTCAATTTATCTCATAGATCGAAAATCTCAAAAGAGTAGAAAAATCGAGTTTTGGAAAACCAACCCGTGTAAACCGCTATGAGTACTTCCTCGTGATATGGTAGAGAACTCAACAAATATATTTTGATTATTATTATTGTTATTACTATCATTATTATCATCATCATCATCATTATTATTATTATTATTATTATTATTATTATTATTATTATTATTATTATTATTATTATTATTATTATTATTATTATTATTATTATTATTATTATTATATATTATTATCATTATTATCACTATATTATTATATTATTATTATTATTATTATTATTATTATATTATTATTATTATTATTATTATTATTATTATTATTATTATTATTTTTTTTTTTTTTTTTAATTATTATTATCATTAATATTATTTTTATTGTTAGTATCATTATCATTATTATTATTATTATTATTATTATTATTATTATTATTATTATTATTATTATTATTATTATTATTATCATTATTATTATTAATATCATCATTATTATTGATTATTATTATTATTATTATTATTATTATTATTATTATTATTATTATTATTATTATTATTATTATTATTATTATTATTATTATTATTATTATCATTATTATTACTCGTTCATCACGTCCAAACATCATACGACATTGAGACGATGGGTCTTTTATTCTATTGACGTTCGGCTATCCATGGAATGACAAATAACATCACAAGGTTGTGTGCAGAAATTATTGATATAAGCCGATTGATTTTAAGGTCATAATGTTAATGAACTATTGATTATATATATATATTTTTTTTTATTCTCTCTCTCTCTCTCTCTCTCTCTCTCTCTCTCTCTCTCTCTCTCTCTCTCTCTCTTATTATTATTATTATTATTATTATTATTATTATTATTATTATTATTATTATTATCATCATCATCATCATAATCACCACCATCATCATCATCATCATCATCATCATCATCATCCTCATCATCATCATCATCATCATCATCATCATCATCATCGTCGTCGCCGTCATCATCATCATCATCATCATCATCGCCATCGTCATCATCGACATCATCATCATCATCATCATCATCATCATCACCATCGTCATCATCATCCAATTCCTTTTTCAACGCTGAAATAAGATGTAATAATAAATAGTTTCAAACCAGCTCCGGTTATATTTCAACATCGATTTATTTTTTCCCCTTTTGTCTTAAAAAAAGCACTTATTGCCAACTATTTTTGTCGTATGACGAAACAACTTGTTGATTTCCGGTGAAATGCCCCAGACACCTGTAACCATTCAAGTAAATTGCCCAGACTATGGCGGGTATCGTTGTTTCCATCTTGTTTTTAGATTCTATTTTTGCAACCAACAAAATTGCCAATCATATCAATTGGTTTTATCTCAGTATGCTTTAGGCAAAGTAAATTTGTTTGTGTTTGAGACGTCATAGAAATATGTGCTTATAATTTCCGTCTCCTATGTCCATAATAACAGCCGATCGTTCCCTGCCTTGTTTTCTTTAAAGCCTCATGTGATGAAATTCCGTTCTAAGAATAACTGCTTTTATAGCTGAGGAGAAAATAACTACTTCTTTCGTTGTATAGTCGTCCTTAATTGAGGCAAAACTAAACTTGCACAAAACGGATGAACAATATATTCATACATCATGGCAATGTTCAAAAGGGCGTCTTTTATTCGTGCGGATCATTAATGTTTATTTAGATATCTAAATCAAGATAGTTGTGCTTTTAAAGCTCTATTAACACATTTAATTGCTTCTCTCTTTTTTATAATGGCTGGGTCCTTACGCCTACGATGTATTATTACGCCAAAAGGCAGTGTTCAATATGAAAAGAAAACGATTCTAAATGAGCATCTTGTATTTTAAAATCTATTGAATAAACGTATTTTTTTTTGAGTCACGAATTGCCTTAAGATCATGTTTACTCATTTGCAGGTCTATTAACCCAATTTGTTATGGGCTCATTGTAGTAATGGAAATACTCTCAAACCAAAGGAAAACAGTGTCCATTACAACAATGCTGAATTAAGCCAATAATCACGTTCGGTTGTCAGTCAGACCTTCTAATATGTACACGTCGTCTTAAGAGGTACATTGTAAAATTTTCTCTCAAAATAAATAAATAAATGTTAACATCAATTGTGACCCATCGTCTCAAAACGGTATTATGTCGGAACGAACCAGATGCTTAAAAGCCGAATTAAATGTTAAACTGGTCAAAACTATAAACTGTTGGCATTAACACCCTAAAATATGGTTGCCATTGACCTAAATGAATCGTATAAACTCAACACAAGTTTGATATATCTGGCTATAAATTCAATTTTCAACATCTTAACCAACCCGACTTAATACCGTTTTGAGGCGAAGGGTCACAATTTAAAATGACCAGGTTTTAAAGAAGATAAAAGTGCATTGATTTTCACTATGTTAAGAATACACATTAGTTAATCCTGACGAATGGACATGTTAACATGTCTAATAACACACATTCTTATGCTCTCATTATTCTAATGGCGTTTCTTTCAAACTGGTATAGAACACTCCATTACAACAGTGTTAAAACGAACAACGAACTGCGATCGGTTATAGGGAATCTGCTAATGTGAATCTTTGTGCAGAATAATTCAATGGCCAATTGAAACTGAAAAAGTTTTGGTAACATTTCTACAATCCAAACTCAAATTCACAGTGGAGCTGTTTTGTTGTACAGCAAAGCAAGGATGCCATGAGCGAAATGGGGATAATAATAACCATTGGTGCAGATTGCTCCAGGGTGAGATGCCAAGAACTCTTTGTCATGAGATAGACAATCTTATGTGACAGACGTCTAAAATACAATTCTCTAAGACAAGCGACGTTAGTTCAGGACCAAGTGCAACGGATCTCTGTGCTTGTTTTTTAAATTTTTTTTTTCAAAGTACCACAGTTTAGTGCTCGCTTTCTCTCTTTGTTTGTGTCATATGTGTGTGTGTGTATGTGTGTGTGTGTGTGAGTTTGTGTGTGTTCGTGTGTTTGTGTCTGGCAGTGGGTGTCATATCAATTAGGTCCAGGGCTTGGCTCCCAGACATCGTGACATTTTGATTCTTTATTTTATCTTATCAAAAACATTTTTATGGCACTTCTCTGTTCCTTTTATTTTTCAGACATTGCGAAGCGTAGCTAGTTGACTAGGGTAAAGAGAATAAGAAAGTTTCTCTTCCTTTTTGGAATTCCAGACATAAGCTTGCTAGGGCGAGTTGGAATCAAAGTTCGAATACCAAAACACAAGAATGTAAGAAATCTTTTATTCTACCCCTCAATTGATTCTGATTTAGTATCTCTGAATAAAAAGATTTTTAAAACCACTTAAATGATATTTCTTTTTGAACAAATCTAATTTTAGTGATATTTAACATTTATTAATTCGACTTCAAAAATTAGATATTATTATTGTCAACTTGATATCATTACGCGTTACTATTTTTGGGGAGCGGTAGAATAATAACAGTTTATGCCTCTTTGGGTTTAAAATGCATTTAATCAGTTCATTTCCGTACTCTGGAAAGTCACGTATTTACAAATTTGGTCAGAAAACTTGTCTTTCAAATATCGGTTGATTTAAATTACCTTCATCTTGGCAAAAAAACAACAACTCACAAACCAATGGGCCTATTCGTAAGACAGTTTAAAGTAAAGCACTATCAGTTGTTCAGCTTGTGACAAAGTCTAGAGATGTTGAGCGTGGTCAGTGATCAGTTTTTAGACAAGTTCTCAAAACTCTGAATTTGGCGTTTCGTCTTTTCGGGTACGACATTTTACACATAAGATCCCAATCAACTTGTGTGGGTGTGTACCTGACTGCAAACGCGACGTATATTGTACGATTGTTAATACAAAAAATGACGCCTAACAGGTGAATTGTAATGCAAGGACTGGGAATTAGGTAGCGTATGATCTGCTGGAGGGTTACTTAACACACAAGTGCGGAGAATTACTACATTGTTCTACATCCTCCCCATAAATTGTAAGGCGTCCGTAATGATATCACGTTTACAATAATAATTTGGGACTTCAGATTATGAAGCGTTAAATTTTACTAAAAGATAGATTGAATTAAAAAAAAAGAATCCTAAATGACTTTTTGAACATGTCTTTTATTCAAAGATGACGAAATCGGAATTCATTGAGGGCTGGATTAACAGATTTCTTGCAGTCTTGCATTCTGAACTCCGAACTTTGTTCCCAACGCGCACAAACGAGCTCGTGAGGTGGTTTGATACATGTCCGGACGTCCCAAAAGCAAAAGAATGGTGTAACATTCAACATTAAAAAAAAAAAGAATATAGTAAATTAAACGTCATTTATTTAACAAAAAAGAATCATTTAACACATGTATACCAAAAAGGGAGAGCTTAATTTGTATCTATCTTTTCTTTAGAGTACAGCGTTCGTGACCAAAAATTGAGACTCACTGAAGTCTAATTTTCATGTCAAAATCTATTGACAATTTCCAAGTTCCTGTTTCTTTTTATTTGTTTATGTAATACATTTGGGGATAAATTTTGATATAAACTTGGAATCTCATGATGAAGCCGTTGCCATGGAGACGGCTTGCAGAGTGTAACAAAAAGGTCTTTAATTAACGAATCGTGGTGATTTAGCATATGACAATTACGTTTAATGAACTGCTTTAAACAGTGCCGTGCACGCACTTCAATTGAATGGCATATAGATAGAATGAAGTTGGCGTCACTCAGGTCGTTGTCATTGTTTTTTGCCATCCACGTTTATGAGCAATTCTCACTTAACTATATTATCCAGAGTATAAAAGTTCATGGTTACACACAGTTTTGTGTGTTGGTCTGTTATACTTCAGGACGGCAATATTGTGAGCTTATTAGTTAACCGCATACTATCTATTCCATTTCAATTTTTCGTGCAAAACATTTAGGTTCGGTTGGCGAGAGAATAAAGCCGCATCCAATTGGTCCGTATCAAATATTTCGATACTTTCACTAATAAATAAATAAATAAAATGAGCGCAATATTCACTTAACGTGCTCAAAGCGCTTTACAAGTGATCCCTGGCCAACAGCACCACTTAACATGTGGAGATAGAAAAGAAAGATAGGAAGAGAGAAAAAAGAGAAAGAAAGAAAGAAAGAGAGAGAGAGAGAGAGAGAGAGAGAGAGAGAGAGAGAGAGAGAGAGAGAGAAAGAGAAAGAGAAAGAAAGAGAGAGAGAGAGAGAGAGAGAGAGAGAGAGAGAGAGAGAGGAGAGGTGATATCCTTTCTTTAAAAAATATAGCATTGTGGAGAACATTGTGCTTATTTGTGAGTCAATAAAAAAGATTATACGCCGCACAACTCTACTGAAAGATTTGAAAATTAGAAATGTATTTTTTTACAGATAGATAAACAGATAACTTGATTTCCTTTTATAATTTAAAGTCAGTTTGAAAGTTCGTTGAGTCACACAGATATCATAAAATACGTACCGACGACACTAACACTCTAAAAATCAACCAATTTCGTCACTGTAAAAAGTTGTCAGTTTGCGTCATCTATTTATGACATCAAGTATTATTATTACTTCCGTTGTGTTGTTGATTTAGCGGTGATCAGTGTTGTTATGTAGTAGTATGTTCTAATTGCGTGTATGTTTGTGTGTGTGCTTGTGTGTGTGTTTGTGTGTGTATTGTGTGTGGTGTATACATGTGTGTGTGTGTGTGTGTGTGTTGGATTTTTCAGCAAATCCTGGCATTCATAGTGATATTATTCACTTGATCACATGAAGGATTTACACAAATTTTAAACAAGTTTCACCGATTAACAACGTCAACTAATATTACTGCTGATATTACGGTCGTTTTTATGCCATCGATGTGATAATTATTGCCCTGGGAAATAGTTAATTAAACGATGTCGGCAAACTATCAATTGTATCTGTCTAGCTGCTAGCCCGAACAAACTTGATATTCTTCGCGTCTGCTTCAGATTTTCATTTGACCTCACATAAGTTAGGTAAAGGGGATACATTCCGAAAGCTCCTACATCCCCAGTATTCTTTCAATTTGTATTTTCACCGTTGATCTTTTGTTGGGCATTTTTTTTTTCAATTTGTCATCATATAGATTTGTGAGGATTTTTTTTCTATTAGGGTTAGTCATAAGTCTTAGTAAATGTTCTAGGGGGGAGACATTCCAAAAGCTCCTACATCCCCAGTATTCTTTCAATTTGTATTTTCACCGTAGATCTTTTGTCAGGCGTTTATCTATTCAATTTGTCATCATAAAGAAGCATTTTAAAAACCCTAGAACAAACCTTGATAGATTTGTGAAAGTTAAAAATTTCCTAATTTGACCATTGTTTTCTCGGCCGCCATTTTAATTTGTGAAGTATTGAGGGTTTTTTTTTTCTTTTAGGGTTAGTCATAATGCTAGGGTGTTTATTTTCCTATTAGGGTTAGTTAAAGGTAGTCTAGGTTTTACTTTTTCTTGGGGTTAGTTGAGGGAATATTATTTAAGTTGTTTCCCTTTGTAGGAGCTTTCGGAAGGCCTCCCAAGTCAAGCGTGGTAAAGACTTGTGACTTATTGATATTGATATCTACTGACTGATAAACTAAAATCATGCCGAATAAAGCATGGCAGCGACGACAAGCACATCGATTAACGTGTGCATCTAATCGTAATCAAGCTAATCAAGAAAATGATTCAGGCAATATCGAATGAAAATAGTTCTTTCCCCGCAAAATTGCGGGCTTTTTACTAATATATATATATATATATATATATATATATATATATATATATATATATATATATATATATATAAATATATATGTTTATATATATATATATATATATATATATATATATATATATATATATATATAATATATATTATAAGATCATGTGGGTGTTTATTAAATTGTGAGTACTAATGATAAATAGGAACCGTGATTGCAGTTAATGGAAATAGAAGGTTTTGACATAAAATTTCATCTTAGATAATAATTAGGGTTAATGACCGTGTATTTCTATTAGTTTTGCTCCATTCATCTTTATCTATAGAATCGCCAATCCTTATCCCACTCGCTTATATTATCCATTCACTAATTCACACTGTTTTAGTCCTTCTTGCCACCTCACGCTCTAATTATTTATCTTCTACCTTTTATTTATTATTCGCTTTAATAATCATCTAATACCGTTAAAGCAAATCTCCCGTCCACTGAAAAAAAAACCCAGACTACATTGCACTTAAAATTTTTAGCCATAAAGTTCGTCCTTCACAGATCAATCGATTCAACGACCCTCATCTTGCCGAAAATTCTCAAACTCGAGACTTTCTTGAAGACTCAACTCAGGATTGAGAGTTTTTGACAAGATGAAACATTTCAATCGATCGATAATTGAAAGATGAGTTTTCTGACCAAATCTTAGAAATGTCTCTTTTTTTCAGAATACGACAAAAATGGAGACAACACTTAATAATAATAATAATAATAATAATAATAATAATAATAATAATAATAATAATAATAATAATAATAATAATAATAATAATAGCGCACATTTGTTATATATATATATATAATCACCACAGATAAGCTCGAGTTTCCAATTGGACAGCGCTAGGAGAACGGTTATTAACAGGATGTAGACATTGGCCGACAAGGCTTGACGAATAATTTATCAATCACAGAGAGAAATGAAGGGTGGGGTGGGTGGTATGGGCAGTTGGTCTTTTGGCAGTAGATAGATGAGAGGTCATGAGTTTGAGCTTATGTGTGTATAATGTTTGATAACGGGATCAAATCATAGCCTTAGTTACTGCAGTTGAACATTAGAGAACACTATATTTCCAATGAATATTAACAAAAAGATGAAATTGGTAAAGATTCAGATGAAAACAGCACAAACAATATTGAAACCGTTTGTACTATTACGTCAAATCAAAAGTCCCAATAAGCCAATCACAGTTGGATTGATAGAGGGCCAAGAAAAAAATAATCAACATACTTTACCGTTTGCTTAATGGAATTATCTACCAACTGAGCTATCAAGAAATAGCCCCCCCCCCCCCAACCCACCCCGGCAAAGTAAGACAAGAATTTAATATATCAGTAATAATTTAATCTAATAATATCAATGAATAACCATGCGAATGTCTTCATCCCACATGAGATGTGGGCGTAATAATTTCCTTAACATCACAGAATTTTAATATTCTTCTCGGGAGGAAAACTAAAATGACATCGACTATCACTCCCAAAGACTGTGCCAGAAATTTTGTTTCGATCTGTTTTTTTTTTTCGTTTATAAATGTATTTTATTGGGACAATTTATGTAGGCTATAGATCTACACATTAAAATAAAAAATAAAAGCACCAAGTTTTCTAAATAAAAAGACATTAATTTAGTCAATATGAAACGACATATAATTATATAAATACATAAACACGCATACATAATATATATAAATATCTATACCGACGTGTTCACTGTAAGTCTGACAACCTAATGGTCCCATTGGTAAAATGGAAATGCATTACTCTCAAGCCATAGCAAAATATTGTCTATGACAACACTGTTAAATCAAGCCTATATCTCCAATTGGTTATTAGACCTGCAAATTGGGTAAATAATATACGTAAATATACTCATCCATACAGCATATTTCCAAAACTTTGTTTTGTTTTGTTTTGTTTCCATCCTACTCTCGTCTGCCATCAATAAATTCCCTCGGGTGTCATCCGGTACGGTCCTTCTATTTGATTAGTTGCAGAAAATGAATTAGACACCGATCATTTTGGACTGTACGACACCGAGATCCAAACTAGACGTTAGAAAAACAAAGCCCTGAACGAATATTGTTCGAGAGAGAGAGAGAGAGAGAGAGAGAGAGAGAGAGAGAGAGAGAGAGAGAGAGAGAGAGAGGAAGAGAGAGAGAGAGAGGGGAGACGGAGAGAGAGGGAGAGAGGGAGAGAGAGAGGTAGAGAAAGGGAGAGAAAGAGGGAGAGAGAGAGAGGGGGAGAGAGAGGGGAGAGAGAGAGGGAGAGTGAGAGAAAGGGAGAGAAAGAGAGAGGAAGAGAGAGGGAGAGAAAGAACGAAAGAAAGAGAGCGAGATAGATAGATAGATAGATAGATAGAGAGAGGGAGAGAGAGAGAGAGAGAGAGAGAGAGAGAGAGAGAGAGAGAGAGAGAGAGAGAGGACGCTAGTCAATGACCTATCCTACCATACAATATAAGGCTGTCATATTTATTAACTTTTTGGCAGATGGTTCATTTAAGCTAAACATCGCTTTTAGACAATGATAGTTGACAGCTTGAGAACGCTCTTGTCACGATGTTTGAATATGGGAGTTTGGATAACCTGTTTTTGTAGAGCACTCTACACACATAACATTTGAAATGGTAAGTAGTTTCAATCCATGGTAAAACTCGTAGAACACTTTTTTTTAAAAAAAAGAAGGAACTAAGACGCAATCTTTGCACACTGAAACAATCAGGTACTTCTCACTGGAAAGACCAGAAAAAAAGTAGTTCCAGAAAAAGGTTATTAACTTCTTTGTGTGAGCACGGATTGGCAATAAAATTGAACACCAATAAATCAGAAAACCACCGGTGGGGTGTTTGTTTTTTGTAAATAAATTTAAAGATAGCAAAACAGTTTACAACCTTACTGTAAGTGTTTGCCGTAGAAAACATACAATTATAAAAAAAATCTCAAAAAATCACCCGTGTTCTGTTTGGAAAGAAATTTAGGATAGACCCGTGAAACAAATATGAATTACCAAGGATTGCAACAATCAAAACATGGGTTACATCCTTTGAAAGATATGGGTCACAAGAAAGCCACAATTCCAAATCAAAGAGTAGCGAACATACAGAGGCCGTTCATTGAAACAACGCACAGCTGAGAAAGTTGAAATTGTGCGTGAACTTGTGCGTCATCAACTTACCAAAGAAATCAGTACGCGGCGGTGTAGTGTTGAAGTTGGCATACCAAGCAAATTGCTTAGACCAATATTAAAACAAGATTTTTCTAAAATATATTTTCGAATTTTCCAGATGGTAGGCGAGAATTGATTATTGCGGTGCTTTGAACACAACTAAAAATCTCCAAAACAACAACGAAAATATCCACACATTTTTAAAGATTTTGTCCAGAAAACTCGTCCTTCAAATTTCTATTGATTGAAACGACCCACATCTCTTTTCAAAACTCGCAAACCTGGTACTAAGAATGTCCCAGGGGTGACAGTTTTTTTTTTTGGCAGGAAGAGGTTCATTTTAATCGATCGAACTTTGAAGGACGAGCATTCTGGTCAAAATTGTTAAAATGAGTATTTTAAAAGCACGCCAGTATAGCGTCTGTTGATAAACAAAAGAATTTATTTTAACCGGCCCGATTATTGTCTAGGATTTGAAATTAAAAAAAAACCTAAAAACATTTAATTATTAACAGGCTGGTATTATTGGGAGATCAAGGATGTTTTTTCTTTAGATGAAGAAGTCTCGATTTAAGGCAAAGACCCAATGCTGGCTTCATGAATAATCAATTCTATATCATGTGACTGGCCAACTCAAAACGGTATTATGTCGGGATCGCTAAGATGCTGAATGTTTAATTTATGTATAAAATAATCCAAATTGGGTTTATTATGTATATTTTATTGAGAAAGATGAGTATAATATATTGTTAGAGTGTTAAAAATTAAGATTTCATAATTTGACTTTCTTGCATTAGGTTCAACCCGACATAATACCGTTTTGAGACGATGCTTCATTTATCATTATAGATAGTCTTTTATATGGGCACTCCGCTAAGGCAAAACCGCTATAAGTACGCACAGTGCACGAATGTAGAAAATGTAGACCGAATCTTGATCTCGAAAAACTATATATTATTCATAGGATTGACTTCGTTAGAGAAGAAATATTATTATCATAAAAATATTGACCAAGTTGAAATTGCTAGTACCTGCTGGTCAAATGTGTGAATGTTGTCCCACATAACGCGGTCGTAAATGGTAGGCGTCTTCTTCTCCTTCATAATAATAATAAATTGAGCTTTATATAGCGCAATATCCACTAAAAGTGTTCAACGCGCTTTACAAGGGGTCCTGGTCAACAGCAACATTTAACATGAAGGACAGGAAATGACGCCTGTTAGGCGATATTACAATTTCTCGGGCAAAGACGACGCTGTTAACGGCCAGGTACTCATTTTACATCTGAGTACGATGAGAGAATGTGAGTAAAGAGCCCTTTCCAAGGACTCAACTATACGCCGAGCGCGAGGCTCGAACCCAGGACCTTCCGATCCGAAAGCGAGTGTAATACCACTAGACAACATAGCCGCACCGTAATCACACATGCCTGTTTCTCCTATTTTGAAAATCTTGCGCATGTGGTGTCATAAATCAAACAAAGGTTTGTGTTTGTATATGGTATTATGTTTGTTTTTCAACAATCGCTAAAATTGAATATCATGACTCCTAAACACATTCCTATACATACAGAACGTGATTTGAAAAAAAATGGTTGCGATACATTTCGTGGTTTTAGAGCCTATTCAAACAACGCGGTTTCAATGGGGTTATACGTTCTTCTTCTTCTTCTTCTTCTTCTTCTTCTTCTTCTTCTTCTTCTTCTTCTTCTTCTTCTTCTTCTTCTTCTTCTTCTTCTTCTTCGTCTTCGTCTTCTTTGTTCGTCCTCAAATGTCTTCTTGTTTGAATGTCTAGTTGGTGGAGGAATACCGCGGTCTTCTTCAGGTCCGTCTGGGCCCCATACAGTTTAGTCTGCAGAGGTGTGGTCTCAG
Source organism: Berghia stephanieae (assembly GCF_034508935.2). Classification (NCBI taxonomy): domain Eukaryota; kingdom Metazoa; phylum Mollusca; class Gastropoda; order Nudibranchia; family Aeolidiidae; genus Berghia; species Berghia stephanieae. The sequence continues at coordinate 24,986,029 of NC_088366.1, forward strand.
GCCAGGAATCCTCTCTTGCTGTGCATACTTGGGGCAGGTCTGGAGTATATGGTGGGCGTCTTCTTCTCCTTCACCACAATCACAAATATCTGTTTCTCATATTTTGAAAATCTTGCGCATGTAGTGTTTCAGGCTTTTTTATTTAAAAGTTTGATTGGGTCACTGTCATTGAAGATTCATTGCGTTTGTACCAGTTGATGAATGACTTGATTTCGCCAAAAAAAAGTTTTCTTCTTGTATTTCCTCAGATTCATTTATTCACATGGATGCCTCGCCTCCAATAACTAAAGGGAAATCACTCCAATAATGTCTAGTAATGTATAATTACGTTGGCTGCTTCTTCTGGAGGTTGATGACCAGCCACAATAGGCGACGCCCGAAGCCAATTACTAATAATATAATATATTATGGGGCATGACTCACAACGACTGTTCTGAATCGATATGAGAGAGAAAGTTAACTCAAAAGAACAGTTATAACTCTTTTTGATATATTTCTTATCAAAAGTTCCTTCATTCGTATACCCCACTCCCCCATCTCCCCCAATATAATTTCGTCACTTTGATACATCCGAGCACTAACGGGCATCATAAAGCGATGCTCAAAAGCTCATTTCTAATATCATGTGACATTCTAACCCCCCCCCCCCCCTCCCCCCACCAGCCTATCCGCAAACATTCTGAATCAACATGAGTAAAAATTGATCCTTTGACGACAAATAATGATAATTTCATATGAAGATCATCTCATTATAGTGCTCTCGCTACCCCACCCCTCCCTATCTTCTCTCTACTTTTGTATCGAACACTACTTGGATCTACTAAAATGATCGAACCGATTAATTAGAGGCAGGTTACATGCCTTTCTCCCCGTAGATAGCATTTCTAACTACTACTACTACTACTACAAGTACTACTACTACTACTACTACTACAACTACTACTACTACTACTACTACTACTACTACTACTACTACTACTACTACTACTACTACTACTACTACTACTACTACTACTACTACTGTAAGAGAGTAAGCTTATGCAAGAAATTTACTCAGGAGTTTTGAGAAAAACATGATCATAAAACACGGTAAATATTAGAAAGAACCATGGGGGTAGCTCCAGGAAATTGCATTTATGCTCGGTTGTGTCCACAAAACACGGTCGTCGCAACTCAGGGGATACGTATAAAACTTAGGGGATACGTTAAAAAAACTCAGCGGATATCAGTAACAGATTGATGCTATTTTTGGTTATTATACATAAAATGCGTCATTTATCAAAGTACTTTTATGTCATAAGAGGCGGGATTCGATAGTAATGTTCGAGAAAATTCTTGTTATTTTTAACATACAAGTTGAGCATGATTCGCTATTACTTGAAAGAGGCAGGTTTTGAATATTAATTTGGGATGTCAAAGATCAGTAGGAGTGGTCAAAAAGAATTGTGGGATAGTTTACGATAGGGTTCAAAACAGGGTGTTTCTATTCTATATGTCATTCTTTTATTCTGCATTTGACTTCTTTTATTCTGCATTAGACTTCTATTATTTTGCATTTGACTTGACTTTGAGCTGCACATGTTTACTTTAAACTTTTGTGCTCACCATCATTAATTGAATTTTACGGACTTAGAAATATTCCACGCATATTGAAAATGGTTACATAGGCAAAATTGAATTTACATTTGGATTGATTTTACGGATTTGGAATTTATGAAACTGATTGAACTATGACCATGCTATTTGATTTGGATTTGGGATTTATCATAACAAATAAAGCTGTAAGAAATGAAACTTGGAATCTGGACTTTTATTTGAATGTTTTGATGTTGTACATTCAGTTATCATCATCGGCCCTTGAACTCTTTAGTCATTATTAACATCTGCAACACAACGCAAAGGAATAATATTACCATCTATCAAAAAACCACTATGCGATCATAAGCCATTACATATGTGTGCAACTACGCCACACTACTACTACTACTACTACTACTACTACTACTACTACTACTACTACTACTACTACTACTACTACTACAACTACTACTACTACTACCACTACTACTACTACTACTACTACTACTACTACTACTACTACTACTACTACTTCCTCTACTACAACAACAACAACAACTACTACTACTACCTACTACTACTAGTACTATTACTACTACTACTACCACCACGACCACCACCACCACCACCACCACTATTACTACTACTACTACTACTACTACTACTACTACTACTACTACTACTACTACTACTACTACTTCCTCTACTACAAGAACAACAACAACAACAACAACAACAACTACTACTACTACTACTACTACCTACTACTACTACTAGTACTATTACTACTACTACCACCACGACCACCACCACCACCACCACTATTACTACTACTACTACTACTACTACTACTACTACTACTACTACTACTACTACTACTACTACCTCTACTACTTCTACTACAATAACAACAACAACAACAACAACAACTACTACTACTACTACTACTACTACTACTACTACTACTACTACTACTACTACTACTACTACTACTACTACTACTACTACCACTACTACTACTATACTACTACTACTACTACTACTACTACTATTATCTTCTTCTTCTTCTTCTTCTACTACTATACTACTACTACTACTACTACTACTACTACTACTACTACTACTACTACTACTACTACTACTACTACTACTACTTACTACTACTACTACTACTACTACTACTACTACTACTACTACTACTACTACTACTACTACTATACTACCTAAAACTACGCTACTACAACAACTACTGACTACTACTATCTAGCTACTACTACTACTACACTACTATACTACTACTACTACTACATACTACATACTACTACTACTACGACCACTGCTACTACTACTACTACTACTACTACTACTACTACTACTACTACTACTACTACTACTACTACTACTACTACTACACCTACTACTACTACTACTACTACTACTACTACTACTACTACTACTACTACTACTACTACTACTACTACTACACTACTACTACTACTACTACTACTACACATACTTACTACTACTACTACACTACTACTACTACTACTACTACTTACTACTACTACTACTATCTAACTACTACTACTACTACTACTACTACTACTACTACTACTACTACTACTACTACTACTACTACTACTTCTTCGTGATTAGGATTAGGGCAGCCAGTGTGATCATTCTGGCGACAAGCGCTGCGCAACCAAAACAACCAGGAATTTGTTTATGATTTGTTGCTGTCAACATTTTTTTTCTGGCAGATTATTCCATTCCCTTGTGGTACGTGAAAATAAAAACAAAACAAGCTATGTTGTCTGAATGTCAAGTTTGATCTGTTCATTGTGTTTGTCAAGGAGTGGGTGGTAGGGGTGCTAAGTCTGCGTGTAGACAGTTGTAGTTTGTTGTTTGTTCAAATTTTGGATGATGAACTGAAAGCTTTTAATAAGGAACACAATTGTGGTGACAAAAACAAAAAACAAAAAAAAAAAAAAAAAACTGATTCCAATCCCATTGGAAGTGTAAAACCCCTCTTCTAGAGGACTGAATACGCATCCTGTGTAAATGATCTTCTGATTTCAGAGTGATGGCATTTTTATTTTCTAGTCTTAATATATTATGCGAGTCGATAAAAACCATCCATCCTCTCTCTTTTAGGTCCTCTAATCCTTCGATTCTTCCTATACATCCTGCCACTAAAGTAGTCATACCGCCTTATGATTCAATATGTAAAATATTCATTGTTAGTCCTCCAAATGACTGGTTACATTTACACTTACAGTGATTATGGAACCGGATAAGTACAAGGTGTGACGTCACGACTTTTCTTCTTTATCCTGATAATTTTGACTTTAAACAAAATTTTTATTTTATTTTTTATCCTGACATAATTCCAGACTGACACTAGGTGCCACCATTTAACAAATAGTCAAAACTTTATTCTGATCTAAATGGTCTTACCCTATTTCAACCGTTAATCCTGTTATGCTCCTTGACACAAACATTTCAAAACTAATGTGATAGAGAAAGCTAAAAGGATAGGATCAAAATAATGTGACAATCCTCCCGTCATCTCTCTTTCTCTCTCTCTCTCTCTCTCTCTCTCTCTCTCTCTCTCTCTCTCTCTTTCCTGTGTGTGTGTTTGTGTGAGTGTGTTTGTGTGTGTGAGTGTGTGTTAAATTATTTGCCTTAAACTTAAACATTTTCGATCCTATAAGTGATCCCGAAGGGACATGTATCTCTCTCTATCTCTCTTTCTATCTCTCTCTCTCTATCGGTGTGTGTGTGTGTGTGTGTGTGTGTTAAATTATTTGCCTTAACTTAAAAAGTTTCGATCCTATCAGTGATCCCGAAGGGACATGTATCTTTCTCTATCTCTCTCTCCCTCTCTCTCTCTCTCTCTCTCTCTCTCTCTCTCTCTCTCTCTCTCTCTCTCTCTCTCCCTATCTCTCGGTGTGTGTGTGTGTGTCTGTGTGTGTGTATTAGTGTATATGTGTGTATGTTTCTTGCTCTTAAACTTCAAAATACTCAAAAATTCTTGTTCTAGTCTTTTTTCTATTTGGTCTCTATAGTCAATTTTCTTCGTCAAGTTCATTCTAACAAAATAACAGATTTTGTTACATTTAAGTAATATTGTACTTACCGCATAGACTTATGATTACTTTGGGGATATAAGGTACACTGAGAACTATTTTCCTTTGTTTATCGCTTCTTCTTGGCGCTTGTTTTGGCAATCTATTTGGGAAGAGAAATAAAAAGGTTCTAACGTTAAAGCGCGTCTGACTGGATTTAAAGTGAAATGTAACCGGTTTTTTTCCACAGTTTTTATTTTCGGCAGGAGAAGGATTTGGAATTTTTATGCGGCTATGCGGTCTAGTGGTATTATACTCGCTTCCGGATCGGAAGGACCTGGGTTCAAGCTTCGCTCGGCGCATAGTTGAGTTCTTGGGAAAAGCATCTTTACTCACATTCTCTCACAGCACTCAGGTGTAAAATGAGTACATGGACGCTAACAGCGTTGTCTCTGTCGGAAAAAAAAGTTGATATCCCTAACAGGCTCATGTCTCGTTCTACATGTCACAAGTTGCTGTTGGTCAGAGAATCTTTGTAAAGCGAGTCGAGCGCGTTTAGTGTGTGTTTTGCCCTCTATAAAAGTTCAATTTTTTTGTCTTTTTTTTCTTTTTTGATGCTGTCATGTTTATATTTGTACATTATTATATAATTCACAGCATTAGCTGTCTCTCTATATATTTTGATTACATTATTTTTGTAGTGTCACCTCATAGACATATACCCTAATTTGCATTTTTTAAAAAGAATTCCGTATTCTCATCTTTTAAATGTTATTGATAATATGATAGAGTAATTTATTTTATGTGACATATAATTAATAATTCATGACACGTATCTATATTGTGAGCCTAGAGCTACATTGTATGGGACAAGCGCTATATAAATAAATTACGTTATAAACATATATATATATATATATATATATATATATATATATATATATATATATATATATATATATATATATGTATTTTGTCTTGTATAAAAACCTCTCGAACCTAAGACTTTATAAAAGGTAATTTTAATTGGATCGACATTTGAGAACGAGTTTTTCTGGCCAATATTTCTTTTTAAAAACGTGTTTTTTATTTCAGACTAAAGCAAAATACCGGTTTAAGCTGGTAGGTCAATAGGCTTCAACAGCCGTGACGTCACTTCCCTCATAATTACGCATGGTAACTTAGTAACTGGTTCTAAACTATCGGAACAATGGAAAATACTTCTCCGACGAGCATAAAAGTGTATCCAGAGGAGAAAAACGTTATAAATCTGATCATGTTTTGACTTTTATACAATCTGATAACAATGCATGTGAAAAAGTTCTAGCCAGCATGAAGAATGAAAAGTACCGATTTTCTTTGTTTTTAGACTATTGAATCCTATTCAGGACTCAACACAGCTTTTTGGGTAAAGACGGGTTGTACAAGTGAGTTTGACGTTAAATTGATCAGAATTACGAAACCTGGGTTTTTGCAGTCTCCCCCCCCCCCCTCAATTGATGAAATAAGGAATAAAATTGCGATTACAAGAAACTGGTTTCAATCTCATTGGAAGTGCGGCTATGTGGTCTAGTGGTATGACACTCGCTTTCGGATCGGAAGGTCCTTGGTTCGAGCCTCACTCGGCGCATAGATGAGTCCTTGGAGAAGGCTCTTTACTCACATTCTCTTACCGTACTCAGGTGTAAAATGAGTACCTGGCCGTTAACAGCGTTGTCTCTGTCCCAAAAATTTGTAATATCGCCTGACAGGCGTCATGTCTCGTCCTACATGTTATGTGTTGCTGTTGGTCAGGGACCCCTTGTAAAGCGCTTTGAGCACGTTAAGTGGATATTGCGCTATATAAAAGCTCAAGTAAAAGTGTGAAATCAATCCTCCGGAGGACTAGCAACGAAGCATGTGATATGTATCTTCTGATTAATTTTCTCTGCTTCCCACGACACAATTCAGGTCATTTGCAGTTCACTCCCCCCCCCCCCACCTCCACCCCCCCCCCATTCCCCTGCCTCAATGAAAGTATTCAATTTAATCATAATATCTAATGTCAGGGTCACCCCGACATGACAACCTTGTGAGGTCGCGATGTGGTCAGAAGAGGAGTGGTTAAAGTAAAACCGTAGATAAATGTTATCAGTTTACAGGTTTCAAGATATTTTTGAACGTAACCACCAATAAATGCAAATCGATTTCCAACGCGAATAGTTTCTGGGAAGCAAGCGTTTGCACAGAAACCAGTGGACGATAGATCGAATGAAGTTGATGTCACTCGGGTCTTTGTTATTGTTTTTTTGCCATCCACGTTTATGAGTAATTCTCACTTAATTGTATTATCTATACTATAAAAGTTCATGGTTACACAGAGTTTTGTGTGTTGGTCCGTTATACTTCCGGATGACAATGTTATGAGCTTCTAAGTCAAGCGCCTACTATCTAAAGATAGAACGAAGATGGCGTCACTCGGGTTTTTGCTATTTGAAAAAAAAATTTGGCATCCATGTTTGTGAGTAATTTTCACAAAACTGTATTAACCAGACTATAACCGTTCAACGTAAAACAGAGATTTGTGTGTAAGTCCGTCATACTTCCGGATAGCAATGTTGTGAGTGTCTTAGGCAAGCGCATACTATCTATAGAAGGAAGGAAATTAACGTCACTCAGCTCTTTGTTATTGTTTTTATGTTTTGAGACAGCCATTTTGATAAGTTCTCACTAAATTATATAAAATAATCAGGCTACAAACATTTAATGTCACACATAGCTTAATGTGTTGGAACTGCATATCCAACTCGCGGATGTTGTGTGTATTTTATCTAAACACATAGCATCAATAATGCGGTGGTTTTATGGTTTATAGTGCTATAACGCTCTTTTCGGACCACTAAGTCCCTGGTTCGGGTTTCGTTCAAGGCCCGCAAAGTTTGGCCTGATATTCTCTCTCCGTTCTCAGGTTTAAAATGAATAGCCGACGGGGTTGTCCATGCATAAAAATTGTAACGACTGACATGCGTGGTGATGTCTTATTCTATACATTAAGTATTGCTTTTTGTAAAGCGCTTAGAGCATATAGATAGAATGAAGATGACGTCACTCAGGCCTTTGTTATTGTTTTTTACCATCCGCGTTTATGAGTAATTATCACTAAACTGTATTAACCAAACGTTAAAGGTTACACACAGTTTTGTGTGTTCGTCCGTTATACTTCCGGATGGCAATGTTATGAGCTTCTTAACCAAGCGCATACTGTCTATTGATGGCCAAACCTCTGAAGTCCCGATTTTCACTATCGGCGGACCAAAGTCCGAAGTCTACACACGAGCTTTGCGCACCATGTTTTATTTAATTTTGGGCGGATCAGACCTCTGATTACGAGTTTTGATCCTCCGATCGTGAAAATCGAGACTTCAGAGGTTTGATCCGCGGACCATCGATATTTAGTGTATATTGCCCGTATACAATCTCCGGATCAAGTACATTGACTTAATTTCTAAAGTCTCTCCACATCCCCTGACTCCTCTAACATGTCAAAAATAACAACAACAAAAAAAAGAAAAATAAGCTTCAAAAAGCTAATGCATTTTTTAATGAATAGATGGCGTCTTCTGCCAGCCACTCTTTACCAAACAAATAATCGTTATTAATTAATTAAATTAAATCAAAATTAAATTTGAGCTTTTATATAGCACAATATCCACTAAATGTGCTCAAAGCGCTTTACAATGGGTCCCTGGTCAACAGCAATATTCAACATGTAGGACGAGACATGATGCCCTTTAGGCGATAAAACATTTTTTCGGACATAGACAACGCTGTTAACGACCAGGTACTCATTTTACACCTGAGTACAGTGAGAGAATGTGAGCCTTTTCCAATGACTCAAATATGCGCCGAGCGCGAGGCGCGAACCCAGGACCTTCCGATCCGAAAGCTAGTGTCATACCACACACAAGACCACATAGCCGCACACATGCTTCCACGTGACCTTTAGTTGCTATGACTAGCAAGTTATTGGCATTGATGAATTTGTAACTTAAGTATGAGTCTGAGGTTATTCAATGAATATACACTTTTCAAAATTACGCCAATAGGATTCTATAGTCTGTCACGTCCGCCCAGCAACCAGCAGCTTGGTTCTAAACAAAGAAAATCGGTACTTTTATTCTTCATGTTGGATAGAACTTTTTCACATGCCATGTGATCAGAATGTATACAAGTCAAAACATGATCAGATTTATAATGTTTTTCTCCTCTCTGGATACACTTTTATGCTTGTCGGAGAAGTATTTCATAAGGGCTTCCGCCATTTTCCCGATAGTTTTGAACCATTTACTAAGTTTCTATGCGTCATTAGGGAAGTGACGTCACGACCGTGGAAGCCTATTATCGCCCTATTTCATCAAATTAGCCAAATAAACATTCCAGTGCTTATAGATAGTATGCGCTTGGCTAAGAAGCTCATAACATTGCCATCCGGAAGTATAACGGACCACCACACAAAAGTATGTGTATCCATGAACGTTTATAGTAAGGTTAATACAGTTCAGTGAGCATTACTCATAAACGCGGATGGCAAAAAACAATAACAAAGACCTGAGTGACGTCATCTCCGAACTATATATATCTTTGACTCAAAGGTTAAAATAAAGTACATTTTGCCCATGATACCAACCGATAACCGTGAACCAACGACTCCGAGACACCTCAGAACTTGCCTATCATCCGAAGCATACATCCACGCAGATCCTGAGAATCACTCACAATTTGAACACAGCCTATCGAAAACAATGCATAATTATCTTATCTTATCTTATCTTATCTTACTAAAGGCTTAATAGGAATTATCTTTTAAATGCCTTATGCAATACTTTATAATTACAGAATCTCATATAGCTTGCATTGTATCATTCGCAGACAGTTTTACACAACTTTGAATGTCAGGATAAATGTATCAATACGGCAATGTAAAATCGAAATGAATCATAAATGTACAAAATTCATAGTACAATGATATATTAATGACAAAAATAATCATGAAAGCAACAACGATAATTAGCATACATACGTCTCTGATAAATTATGACTTTACATTGTTTCAGATGTCATGCATTATCGCCAAGGGTTGTGATTCAACAGTCGTAACGTCACTTCCCTCGTAATGACGCATGGTAACTTAGTAAGTGGCTCTAAACTATCGGAACAATGGCGGACGCCGTTATGGAATATTTCTCCAGCGCGCATAAAAGTGTATCCAGAGGAGAAAAACATTATAAATATGATCATGTTTTGACTTTAATACATTCTGATCACATGACATATGAAAAGTTCTAGCCAGCATGAAGAATAAAAAGTAATGATTTTCTTTCTTTAGAACCAAGATGGCCGCCGTTTCCGGGCCACGTGACATCAGACTACTGAATCCAATTCTCTCAGTAGTGTTTCAAAATATATTTATAAATACTCACTAACTAAGGCACTGACTTATTTGGTTTTTTTTTGTTTTGTTTTGTTTGTTTGTTTGTTTTTTTTTTTTTTGCATGTAAAATTAACTATAGAATTAAGGAATCTTTGCCAATGATCGCCCGTCCAGTTTAACGCGAGAAAACACGTGAATGAAATTGATATGAAGTTGGTTCTTCAGGTCAGTATTATAGTCCGTTCCACAATCGTGCCCACGCGTTGACATGGACATCTCCACTACCTTCTGAAGGATTTTAATGATAATTGGCTCGAACACGAGAATTGTTAGTGACATTAAGCCAATTTTTGTCATTGTTTAGAGTACCATATTTGGGATCTTTCTTCTTTACGGTATATAAAAACCGAAAGGTCTGGGATGAGTGAACAATTTGATATTTTACATTACAATATTATACAATTCTGTTGTGATTACGATCACTGAACTCCCCACATGCTTGACTCGGGGCTTACTTTTCACGAGATTCATGTGCACTACACACTATCATGTCACCCTGGATTTAAAATGACACAGCGAATCGTACACTTTGTACACACTTGACATAAACAATTGTTATATTTTGATATTTGAATGCCAGAGGGGTAGCTTCCTGTTGTAATTTCTACAAAGTACTATTTAAATTATATCTAATGTTACACTATTTGAAACAACCCAAAATGATTTGCTTAGTTACAACTTTGTTGTGAATATATTCCCCACGAGAAAGAGAATCAACATAGCATTAATATAAACATTTAAAGTTCGAGTCATATTTTATTGCAAACGATGAAAGGGATTCGACATTGTGAGAAAACTTTTTGGTCTATCACAATCTGTATTCAAAATTCGTAATGTCATTTAAAATGTAAGCCCGCATGCAAAAAATCACGGCACCACATTTTGTAACTTTGGAAGAATTTGCGATATTCCGTACGCATGGGACTTGGAACGGACAAAACACGAGCTGTTCATACCCTGACATGTATTTCTTTCTGCAGCTGCTTGTCTTTGACGTCAATAGTCAGAAATAGACTTTCAACGGACTTTGACACCTGACATAAATTGCCAATTGTGTGATGATCTGTCAGAATCCGTCGGATGTCGGAATAATTCGAACCACATATAATTTCATATTTCAATAGAGGCACTATTTTTGGACAAAATGCAGTTTGAATTTGTAATTAGCTTAATTAGGGCAGAAGTTATTCACATTTGAAAGAAGGGATTCAGCATTTTAAAAACGGATAAAATCGCTTTTAAAGACAAGATCAACATATTCATTACGCTTCGAAAAAGCTCATAATAATACTACATTTAATTAACTATAAACTTCAAATTGTAAATCATTTCTTTCGTGTGAATTTAATTGGATGAGAACGAAGTGAAAATTAAAAAGTGATAAAAAACCACACCAAAAAAAAAAAAAAAAAAACACATTCAGATAAGGATTTTCCATTTGTATTCGCTCGTATATCAAAACTAGCTCGTGCGACATCCGACGGGTTTTACCAAATCAGCACAAAATTGATGAAAGATAATGCTCATTTTAAAATAAAATGGAAATCGTGCCCAATAGTCCGTTCCCTTAATGGAAAAATTGTGCAAATCGTGTAACCAACATGAAATTTTCACCCAAAGTGCAGAATTTTATGATGATTTCGAAAATAGGTGGCTCCAAGTTGAAATATAGCTGGAACTAAGAGTTATTGCCCTTTAAAGGTGACAAAATACATTTTTTCAACATTTTATTTTTTTTTCTCAAAAAATTACGGTTTTATAAATATTTTATAATGATGTGGTTATTTTGGTATTCCCTTGCGTACTTTGGACTCAGAAAATATTTTTCCATTTGAATTTTATTGAAATATATAAGAAAATACGAAATTCAATTGGGATTTTTCAGGAAATTAAAAAAATATTTATCTCCTTCCTGGAAACTGTTTAAATGGTTTAGAATCTGACATATATTTGAAATGCCATGCATTTCAAAAACATTTTTTAATCTTCACATCCTCTAAAATCAAGCAATATTAATTTGATTAAAAAAAAAAAAAAACAATAATAGACAATTCAACTGCCAAAGCAAGTACCCCTTCTACTTCCGACACACACGTACAATCACTCTCAAACATAAGAGTACAATGTATCTCTATCATATAGCAAATAACACGTTTAAATTTATATATATTGTACAATACATATTTATTCAATGAAGAATTGAACCGTTTAAAACATTTTTTCTATGTACATATTTAACAGCAGCATTATTATAGATTTACATCCCTTTTTAATTACATAGTTTGTTGAAAACATACAATTGAAAAACGTCTTTAAAGTCAATCATTGTCTCTAGAGAATTGACCATTGCAGGCACATAACAGAGTACATGGAAGAGATGCCTTAACACAATTGCATCTTTTGGAGCATCCCGTTGATGAACAGTTACATTTAATCAGATTTTGTGAGGCATGTGTAAGGTCAGTCAAAGTGGACCACTTTGGCATCCCATCTTCTTTCGAACCAAAATCTGATTTGGAAGGAAGACTAGGGTCTTTAGCAAGAAAGCGTTTCCATACATAACCAGCTTGGTAAACTGCTCGACTTAAATGCTGTTTGAGAGCTTCACGAGTTGGTGGCATATTGTCTGGAAGGCGTGACTTTTTTGTAAAAAGTTCACGCCGACATTCATTGACAGCAGATAAGTTGGTTGCTCTGTCAAACAACAAACAGACAAATCTCTGAATGAGGTTGAAACACTTGTCTCTTTATAGAACTGGCAAATTCTTTTACTAGTTTCAGCTGTAATATCTTTTACCCTAGCATAGGAAATTGATAAACCCAGAGCAGACAGTTTATCAATAAGACCTTTCTTTCTGGTTTTGGCAAAAACCATGACTCCTAAATAAACGGGGATTGGGGTTTCCTTGGACAACTGTTTTCTAGTGCTACCTGAATTTTGCGGGCTTTTGTTGTTGTGGCTCAACATGATAAGCTGTGAAATTGTCATGGTATGTCGATTCTGATGACCTAAACTTAGCGAACACTGACCACTTAAAATGCCATTCACAATTTTCACTAATTTATGTGGTACACTATTGACAATGCTATCATGATCTATATTGAGGGGTGATATGAATGTATGATTTCTTATTTCTGCTCTTATAATATCAATGCTTTTTGTATTGCAAGATCATCATTTGAATCTAAATCGGCAATAGCTGCTTGTGAAATAATATTCCCCTCTTTGAAAGTAAGCAAGACTTCCCGCCCATCCCTGTATTCCATTAAAGAAGGAACTCTCGATAGTAAATTTTCTTTGAATCTAGTTTTATGTACATATACATCCGACAAATTTATGGCATTTAATTTTGACAAAAGTAAATTGTAGAGATCATTCAGCTTAAACACAACATTTGTGTCTGTGCGAGCTTGTTGTTGATCAATAAAATTGACAATATCCTGTTTGCATTCTGCAATGTGTGTTTTGTATTTGTTGTCTGAAGCATTTTTACATCTAAAACCGTCTGCTCTTCTGAGTTAATAATAAATTAGTTATGTTTTTTTCTTTCTCGGTCAGCAGTAATGATAAACACCGTTATTCTATCATCAATCATTGACAGGCTAATCTATCTATATCTAATCGAATCTAAAAGGGTCTAAATTTAGTACTGACATAGCACATGTAACTTATATTATACTAAGATAGAAAAATATGTTCAGATCCAAGCATGGGCCATAATCTTACACTATCTTTTGCATCCTGGAGGCTTATTGTGTGTGTAGAATGATATGACTGTGACTCAGCTTTGATCTGACCCAATTCTTTTTTCACAACCCCATTCTTTTGTCATACATTGCGCGATACTTATCGCACTAGCATGCGCATAAAGTAAAATAACATCACGATGATATAAGACATTTATAATAAATGAAAAAAGATTGTTCCTTACCTTTTCAATGAATATCGATTGCACAAAATAAAATTGTAGTTTGTTGACATCGCTCAAAAGACAAAACTCATTCTCTCAGTCATTTTTTAGACAACACATGATGCCATTGTCGGTAGATGGAGCTGTCGTTATCTCGAAGGGAGAGGCGGTGACAGATGACAAAACCGCATTTCGATTTAGCATTATTGTACTGTACACAATGGTTGAAAGAAACCTCTTTAACTGCTTTAAATATTTTTTTTAGTCTCTTGTTGTTTTTTTCGTTTACAGGCGCTAAGACATCCTAGTACATACTTAGTAAAGGATAGGTCGTCCTAATGACTCATAGTTTTGTTGCACGGGCAAAAAAAAAGGACAATTTTTATTGGGGTTTTTTCCGAGGTCAGAAGACAAAAAAAAATGTTTTAAAATAATTAAAAGCTAGATTTTTGGTAAATAATAATGGAAAACATTAAAACAAACATATGTCCACGATCAAAAACAAATCAAGATGTTCTTAATGGGAGAGAATGTTTGTTTTTTAAAATACTTTTGTCATCGAGCGCCAAAACGTCACAAAGTGCGCGTTTTTTACTAGACTTTACGACGAATTTTAAGGTCTTTTCAATAAAATTGTATTTGGAGCCACCTATTCTTCGAATCTTCATAATTTTCTGCACCAATTTGTATACTTAGTTTGCTGGTTACAAAAAGTGCACAAAACGCACGGAACTTGCCGCAAAGAAAACGGACTACAATAAATAAGACACCTTTTTACCTGTTACCTCCTACATTGAACGGGAAATAATATCGGATTACTTATTAAAATTTTCATTCTCATCCATAAATAATTGAAGGCTGGTTTTCCAAAACTCGTTAAGTCGCTTTTTCTACTTTTTGAGATTTTCCACACATGGAATAAATTGAAAGGTAAATTTTATATTAAGCATCAACCAGCACAAGAATTTCTCTATATTTATGTGAATTTGAAGTTTAAACATGATAAAATAATAGACCGAATGAGAAATTTTAGGCAAAATAATCCTCAATATGTCGAAATGGGAAAAAGGAGTTAACGAGCTTTGGAAATTACATTTTGACAGCTGATCTGAAGAAATTTTTTTTCATTCCGTGCGATATTCATCTAATGCGCTTAATGAATGCGCTTTACGGGGTGTTCCAAGCCAACGACAACACTCAACGCGTTGGTACAAGACACGCTGCCTGTAAATTGTTATTATATTATATTTTATTTTCGAAAGAGATAAAAACAAATTTGCAATGAGCGACGTGTACATATACGCAGGTCTGATATCCAAACACAATTGTGGGTCTAGTTCAACATTATTGCAACGGACAATATTTTTAAGATATTAAAAAAAAGCATACCCATTACTACCATGAGCCATTAATAAATACGGTAATCAGACCTACAAATAGGTGCATAGGCCATACGTATTTAACTTCGAACATCAGAATCACTTGTTGAATATGATCTCCATTTCTTCAAGAAGTCTTAAATCTTACTCTCCAGTATGATGTGAAAAATAGGGTATAGAGAAGGGCCAGATGAAAACACAGAATAAAAAGTCACGGGGTCAGTGCCAAACTCAGGATCAAATTGATACGACTGGCCAAGACACACACACACACACACACAGATAGATAGAGAGAGAGAGAGAGAGAGAGAGAGAGAGAGAGAGAGAGAGAGAGAGAGAGAGAGAGAGAGAGAGGGGGTGAGGGGAGGGGCAGCTAGAAGTCGCACAACCGACTGAGCTATCCAGCCAAACAAAAAAATTGGTTTTCAAACTTAGTTGGTTTTCAAACTCAGTACCAATCATGCGACCCTCTCTCTCGACTATCGTGGGGACCACAACGAGACTGGCCAACAAACCCCGCGAACTCTATAATTGATGAGCAAATCAAGCTATCCACCATCCTCTGTATGAAACAAGACATGGTAGCGTATACACATTAAATTAAATTAAATAGAGCATTTATGTAGCGCAATATCCACTAAATGTGCTCAAAGCGCTTTACAAGGGGTCGCTGGTCAACAGCAACATTTGACATGTAGGACGGAACATGACGCCTGTTAGGCGATAATACAATTTTTCAGACAAAGACAACGCTGTTAGCGGTCAGGTACTCATTTTATACCTGAGTACGGTGAGAGAATGTGAGTAAAGAGCCTTTTCCAAGGACTCAACTATGCGCATAGCGCAAGGCTCAAATCCAGGACCTTCCGATCCGAAAACGAGTGTCATACCACTAGACCACATAGCCGCATAAACATATAGGACACACGGGGAATAGCTCCGATATTGGATATAATAAAATTCAGAAACATTGTGGAGCGGGCACATGTATCAATAACGATGAGAAAAATAGGGTCTGGAGAAGTGCCAGATGAAATTAGAGAATAAAAAGTCACGGGGTCAGTGCCAAACTCAGTATCCAATTGGATTCAATAGTCTGATGTCACGTCGCCCAGGAATGGCGAGCTGCGTGGTTCTAAACAAAGAAAATTGGTACTTATTATTTTTCCTGCTGGCTAGAACTTTACATATATGTCATATGATCAGAAAGTATAAAAGTCAAAACATGATCATATTTATCATGCTTTTCTGCTCTGGATACATTTGTTTTTGCTCGTCGGAGAAATATTTCATAAAGGCGTCGCCATTCTCCCGATAGTCTAGAGCCAGTTACTAAGTTACTATGCGTCATTACGAGGTCAGTGACGTAATGACTGTTAAAGCCAATTGACACGACACCCTCAGGCTGGCCGGGAGAGAGAGGACTGCGAGCAACTGCGCTATCGTACCACACAAAAATATGGCTTTCAAACTTAGTACCAATCATGTTGCTATGAACAGTAAGTAGAGATGCACGGAGAAGTATTTATTATGGCAACCCTGCAAAATGCGGGATAAGCTGAAAGAATAATAATAATTTATTTTTTGCTGTTATTCCCGAGTATAATCGGGTTTTCCCCCAAACCAAGGCTGTAAAATAAGACTTTTTGCATAACAAAATGGGGGTAATCTTAATTGATCGATCTTTGAGACAAAAGTTTCCTTATCTAAATGGAAATAACCGGTCCCCTCAGTGATAGGAAGAGTTGAGAAAGGAGTTGGTAAGCTCAAAAGTTTGACATTCATAAGTCGCTTTCAGAAGAAACTTATCCATGTGTCAAAATTCCAAGGCCACTTTGTTGAAAGTCCCAATCAGGAGCAGGCATGTAATCCCTGTAGAATTGGTTATAGTAACATTATAAGCCATGGCACATCAGTCATTGAGATGACGTGCGGCACAAGGAAACAAATAAACATAATTATTCTACTTACACATAATATTATCTCTCTCATTCCCCTTCCCCTCTCCTTCTCTTTCCTGCCCCCCCCCTCCCTCTCTCTCTATCTCTCTCTCTCTCTCTCTCTCTCTCTCTCTCTCTCTCTCTCTCTCTCTCTCTCTCTCTCTCTCTCTCTCTCTTCCCATTCCCCTCTCTTTCCCCTTTTATCTCCAAGAAACAGGAACATCCATCACACTATATCCCTCTAAGGATTCAGGGCCGAGGGACGAATAATTGTCAAAAGTCTAGGACAAGGAAGCAAGACTCTATTGGGGTGAAATTATAGAGTCGGATAGAAAAGGATTCAAGAAATGGCCGATTTAATATCGTCCCATTCCCGAGTAGACCTGCTTATATAGTTTTTAAAAAGCTTTAAATTGTCAGTAAAAATCAATTAAATTTGAAAATAATAATTAAAAAAAAAATAATGCCAAACTGCTTCCAAACAATTTTTAAAATCTACACTAAAAAGGAAAAGCAATTGGCATTGAAAAATGCCAGATTGGCAAGGCCCCAAGCGTTTAATTATTGTTTTTCTACGAGGGAAGGTGGGATGATAATAATCTAGACAAAACACATGTTCTTTTCAACTTCGGTTAGAAAAACTTTTAACTTCAAACCTATCGATTAAAAGGAATATCGTACTTGTGAAAGCATTCTCAAACCTCTCATAATTTAGTTAAGACTATTTGACAACTTTGGGGGAAAGGGGAGTCATATAATATGTTAATTGGCCGACAATTTGATTCAGGAACCTTTATTTCTGCCCAAAATGTCAGAAATTTATTTGTTTTGGCTTAGCACGATGAAAGCATTATTATTCACTGCTATGCATGGATTAGATAATTGCGTGTTGAGTGATCTATTGAAGGTAGGGAGTAGGCAACGGTATAAGATAAAGATCTGAACAAGTGTGTATGCTAACTGCCAGACAAAGCAAGTAAGAAAAATACCAAAAAACAAAAAAAAAACAAAAAAAAAAAAAACAAACAAAAAAACACACACAAAAAAAAAACACAAACCAAAAAAACAAAAAACAAAAAACAAAAAAAATATATATAACCGTCCAAAAAATCAGTCTACGTCGACTGGGGATCAAACCTCAGACCTCCTGATTATCGGTCAGACGTGCTGCCATGACAGACTGATATTTTTTTGATGTTTTTATTTTCTTTCATGCTTTTTCTGGCACCTTTCACACACACTAGATCTATTGAAGGAGCTGTAGGCTTGCCGCTCTATGACAAACATGCGGCTATGTGGTCTTACGGTATGACACTCGCTTTCGGATCGGAAGGTCCTGAGTTCGAATGCATCATTTTCTTTAATTTTGGTATCGACATTTAAAATTGAAGGATTCTCAGAATAAACAGCGATTCTTATTTAATTAGGCCAAACGTCACAGAAATCTGTGTGCGTCAAAAC
>NC_088366.1:25014835-25022335 GCF_034508935.2 Berghia stephanieae
GATAACACGACATGTGAAAAAGTCCTAGCCAGCATGAAGAATAAAAAGAAATGATTTTCTTTGTTTAGAACCAAGCTGCTCGTTGCTGGGCGGTAGGGACATCAGACTATTGAATCCTATTATGGAAAATACCTCAGATCACGCCAGTCCCCAAGAAACCACAACTTAAAGAAAACAACGATTTAAGATCAGTTGCCCTCACATCGATAGCCATGAAGTGCCTTGAAAGTCTGGCATACTTCAATCGTTAAAAACAGCCGCATAAGTCACATCTCGATAGTCCCCAGTTTCCTATAAATCAAACAGGGGAGTGGAGGACGCGATTCTAACATAAACAAAGATAATTTACAGAACATAATAAGACCAACCACAATCCCAACTCAGAACATTTTTCATCCACTTCTCCAGCGCTTTCAACATCCTTCAGCCACACCTACTTATTCCAAAAAATTACAATCAATGAACGTCAACAGATGCATTACGCAATGGATTCTTGACTTTCTAGTTCAAGACAACAGTTCGTCAGTACCCGACAAATAAACAACAAAGCGTATACATTTATGAACAATAATCACAAATATTGGTGCACCTCAAAGCGCTGTCTTAGCACTTGTGCTCTTTTCAGTCTACACCAATGACTGTTTGTACGTCTGAGAATGTCACCCTCATTAAATATGTAGACGACACAACCATGGTCGGCAGTATGAAATCTAACGCTGACTTAGTCAACTACAAACGATAAATCGTAAATTAATTTCTCCGTGTCTGGTGTGACAACCAGTTTCTAAAAATAAACGACACCAAAACAAAAGAAAGGATCTCTGACTTAAGGAAAAAGGAACAAATTGTCGGTAATGATACAGTAAATATCAAAGATGAAAATGTACAGATTGTGCAGAAATACAAATACCTGGGTGTCGTGTTTGATGAAAAGTTGAGTAGGGGCGAACAGACGGAGTCATAAATGATTGTAATAAGAGAATATGAGACAATTAAATAGCTTTAAAGTAGGAAATAAATTTATGTCAATATTTTTCGAATCTCCCGTTGTTAGAATAAGTTTTTGCCTCCCTTCATAGGGCGGTAATCTTAGGAAAGTGATGTAATTAAATTTAACCGAGTCCTCAAATTTGCAAAGAAAGTTTCGGGAGACTGGAAAAGATAGGAATTTGAAACTATGTTAAAAACCATGTGTAATAAGAAATTGAATAAAATAATAAGAGATGAAAGTCATACTCTGTACCCTCAAATCAAATAGAGCAATAGACATCATAGGTTGCCTCACTTAAAAGCAAACAAAGAACTCTATAACAAATCATTCTTACCCGCTACGATTAGGAAATATCAAAAGTATCTAATTTATTAAACACACGGATTGATATTATTGTTATGTATTTAAATCCCATCTTTATTTACATTATAGTTTCTGAGATTTTTATTAATGAATAAATTATGAGTACGTATATAAGAACGAGTGTGAGAATGAATGATCTGAATGTCATCTACGGCACGAAATGCCATCTATTCCATGATACATTGCTAACTGTTGTGCGGGTGGTAGTGTCATTTAGCTGCTAATTAACTATCTTTTACCTTAAACCATGTGAAACACAATGTAATTATTTCTTTTAGAAAGTTCTTCTTATATTACCTCATTGAATCAAAAGGTGACATAACTATTTTAGTAGCAGGATGTATAGGCAGATTCTAAGGATTACGGACGTGAAGAGCGAATATGGATGATGGTTCTTGACGATCAGCTATATTTAGCGAGGAAATAAGATTATCATTTACACAATGATTGTATTTAGTCCTCCAGAAGAGTGGTATTGCACTTCCAATGAGAAAGAAACAAGTTATTTTACCTCACACGTTTATTCCCTATAGGAAATGAGATTAGCGGAAGAGTAGCGTCCCTTGATTGGACGTCACCCATAGTCTGTGACGTCACCGGCGGAAAAGTTATTAGAGAGAGAAAGTCATGTTGGTTGTGCGCATGCGTCTCTCGTCCTCGGGTCCGCGAGGACGAGAGACGCATGCGCACAACCAACATGACGTTCTCTCTCTAATAACTTTTCCGCCGGTGACCTCACAGACTATGGGTGACGTCCAATCAAGGGACGCTACTCTTCCGCTAATCTCATTCCCTATTGCCAATATAAATCATACATTAAAATAGACGTTCTATTCTTATAAACATATACGTTAAATCAATAATATACCAAACGAATGCAAAAAAGGAAAAACGCAGCTTGACTTCGTGTTCAGCATTCCCATATTAAAGCAATTCATTTTTCATTAAGCAACAATAATAGCAGGATTCAATCACAATTTATGTATGTAAATAGGTGCCGAACATAAAGAAAAATTCATCCACATCATTAGAAGCAACATATAGAAGGAACGAAGCTAACGTCATTCAGCTCTTTGTTATTTAAAAAAATTAATACAGCCTGTTAGTGACAGGTTTTCAGTATATTATATGAATTAGACTATAAACGTTCAAGGTTACACATGTGTTGGTACTTATATCCGGCTAGCGGATGTTGTGAGTGTTTCGCCCAAATGCATAGCATCAATATACAAATAAATCAATAATTAATGTCTCTTCAGTTCTTGTTGAACAAACAACCTTCCCCCCCCCCCTTTTTTTTTTTTTTTAAAGAAAAAAACAAAAAACAACCAACAACAAACAATTAAGCGATGTCAAACGCATGTCCTCTATAAACCAGCGTGTGATCGTAGACGGAAATAGAGGGCTAAAAAAGTCTATTGAAAATTGAACATATCACCACCAGGACCAGTCTATTGCGATGATTGATGATAAGGAATGGGTGGTCTGTCTGAGGTCGTTGGGAGAATAAATCACAGTCATCCCCCGTCCCCCCACTCTTCCTCTTCCACCACTCCATCCAAAAAAGTAGAACAACTCCCACTAGTCTTCTTACAATGGGGTAGGCATTACGGTTTAGATTAGCAGTCTCTCTCTTTGCAAACAAATGACGTTATGAGACTGGATGGGTTTCTGAAAGAAGGGAATATTTAACAAAATGCCAGATATGATTTTATCATCGGCTTGTATTTGTGAGACTCTTCATTGGATTTCTTTCATATTCAAAATAAATAACAATGTCAAATTGAATGTAAGCTTCAATTTAATATACGTATTCGTATATTAAATTGAAGCTTACATTCAATTTTACATTGTTATTTATTTCTTCGAGCTTCGAGCAGGACCATTCACAAAACTTCATATTCAAAATACAAACAGAACAAATCCTTATACGCAGACAGTCAATATTTTATCAATATGAATTGAGAAACAAAACAAACAAAAAAAAAAAATACAGTGATTTTTCAAAACCGTGTTCAGAAATACAATATCAGAGAAAAATGACGCAACATTGCAGAAAGTAAAATGGCGATGATCTTAACTTCGAACAATGTAAATTCGCCGCAAATCTCTCTTTGAGATTTGGGCAGCCCAGGCTCATCTTCTTTCGAGCAAGCAAATTCCTCCACGGCGGATACATCTGTTGTGCTAGTAGACCATGGTCTGCCGCTACCTATTTGTCATTAAAAGGGCCCGTCTTTCCAATCTTCGCAAGAAAGCGATCAACACTGCTCTTTTTTCAGTTTTTATTTAGAGATTCTTCCAATATCGTTCGACAAATTCAATCCTTCTATTTGTCAAGTCTCTGTAAACGGCTTTGTAATCGAGAAAATGATAAAGATCCACTATGATTTGAATAATAACGTTTGAAATGGTTGGATTTAGAATAGCTTGTTTGTTTTGATAGAATACTGCAAAGACAAGAAATCTGTTTCTGATTAAGACAGTTTCCTTTCTCCAACGGTACAATTGGTGCAGAATGGTTAATTATAGGTTTCGACAGATATAAAAGTAGCTGGATGTGCATAGAGTTTCCCAGCCATAGCAACAAGTGTCTTCTTTAAATAATTACAACGCGCAAATGTCATAATAATTTGCGTCTTTTCGCTGATATCGAATTTTTTAGGTGGTGTTACAAGGTTTTATATTATTTAAAAAATCGCTGTTCTACTCATTTTGATATTTGGCTATTCTGATGACTGGACAACAATGGTTTGGTTTGGATGCAAATCCCTACAATTGGATGAAATACCATGTTGCAGACAACTTTCTTCCTGTTTCCTTAACTTACATGCAGAAGGCTATTTAATTTGGCTTAGATTAAACTGTAATCAACTATACATATTGTCAGTAAATAAAAAACAAATTTAAAAAAAAGATAATAAATCCTATTAAAGTTTTCGATTTAGGTGTCTGTGTCTGTGTCTAAAGTACAAAATAATAACAATTCCTATATTGGATTTATAGGTTTAATCCAACATGTCGTGGCGTTTGTCTCTGTGTCTAAGGTACAATAATAACAATTTCTATATTGGATTTATAGGTTTAATCCAACATGTCGTGGCATTTGTCTCTGTGTCTAAGGTACAATAATAACAATTTCTATATTGGATTTACAGGTTAAGTCCGACAAGTACATGTGATCCAACGTCTCAGTCTGCTTTTATGCCAGAATGAACTCCATTGATAAGATTAAGCAGAATTAGAACATTCAAGTTTTCTGGAGTTTAAGAATCTCAAACTTAAACTTGAGCATTTAAATAGCGTGCTCAAAGCGTTTTAAATGTGGTCCCTTGCCAACAGCAATATGTAGCACGAGACATAATGATGGATGTAAGGCGATGTTACAATTCTTTTGGATAGAGACAACGCTGTTATCGGTCAGGTAGTCGTTATACACATTAGTACCGTGAGAGAAGGTGAGTAAAGAACCTTTTATAAGGAATCACCCATGCGCCGCTCAGAGCCAGTTTCGAACCCTGTGTCACTGGTTTCATGACAGCAAAATAGAAATATGGTTTCAACTACGATCGGAATATAGTAATATTACAATGGTCTCTACAAATGTATAGCTTTTAAATGATTGAACAAGTATATTGATTTGATCAAATTTCAACTTTATGTTTTTAAAAAATAAGGAAATGGCAAATATGATAGAATGATAAGATAACAAAACGAACCTATTTGATAACATATAAAGACAACACAAGGCACACATACACACATACACACACACACACACACAAATCTTGTTTTGTTGTTGATCTGGCTTCTCGTGAAGAAGACGTGTAGTATGAGTATAACTACACTTTTAAACGGCCACCGAACAAAATATACCGGATATTGAAAACAATCGTGCTTTTCAAACATTTTGCGCACAATATTTTATCACAATCCCTCTGTGTCTGAATTAGTGATTGTTCGCACACGTTTCAAGGCATCAAATATTATCACCCCCTTTATGTCATTTAGATGTCATAATATGGACACACACACATACACACACACACACACACACACACACACACACTTCTTATTCCTAGTCACGTAACAGGGCAATGCAACCGGCCATAAGCATGGTTTTCTCTTCAAACACGTGATTTACATCACGTGTCCTGATGTAAAGAGATTATTTATTTTCCGCAGATACCGTTGACTTAATAATTGAAACATTATATCATTGATAAAACTGCGATGGTCAATGTTAGAGATATGAAATTAGAACCGGAAGGGACGATGACGTGACGTCACGACTTATATTCCCTATATGTTATCTCTTGATCTTGATTCTTTGATATTTTATTTTTATTACATTTATCCCATTCCAATGAAACTTGTACCGTGTTACTTTATCTTTTTATTTTTGCATCAAATCAAATTAGCCTTTTTTGGTACTTTATCATAGGTCACTTTTATTAAAACTGACATTAGTTAAAGCCAGTCGGTCAATAAAATTACGATGATGTTTTTTGTTGTTGATTTTTTCTTCTGTATGTGTGTTTTTGTTTTTGTTTTTTTTTTTTTTGTTTGTTTTTGTTTTGTTTGAGGAGGAAGAATGATAGAAAGTGAGAAAGGCCTCTGCCTCTCTCTCTCTCTCTCTCTCTCTCTCTCTCTCTCTCTCTCTCTCTCTCTCTCTCTCTCTCTGCAAATCTAAGTTAAAAAGTGTCTACCCCAAGCCAACTGGGAAGTGTCCTATTCATTATTATCCACTCAGCTATCCAGACAAGTGACAACCATTCTTGTCCCCCACTCATTACAATAGCCTAGCCTTCAATTTTACCTCCATTACAATCCAATATCCTACGACTGGGACTCAATTGTCCAATAAGGTAAAATTGTCTTCTAATGATTAAGAGTTCTTCCCCTTTTTTCATGAATAAAACTGAAAGTAAAATAATAAAAAAAAGGAGATTGCATTTATATCAAGGAAATTGTCCAACACATGATGAACATCATGAGGACAACGCAATGTCAACACAATCGCTAAGGGCTCGACAGTCTCTGCGACTGATCTGGAGGACAGGATTGCTGAGTATTTCTCTTAAACGCACAGCGTCAATTAACGCCGTGCGTTTAGGTAAAATACTCATACAACATCCACCAGCCAATATATAATAAGTATAACAACACACAAAACTGTGTGTAACCTCTAATGTTTATATCTGATTGATATAATTTAATAATATAATTTGTGCGGCTATGTGGTCTTGTGGTATGGCACTTGCTTTCGGATCGGAAGGTCCTGGGTTCGACCCTGGCTCGGGTAATAGTTGAGTCCTTGGAAAAAGGCTTTTTACTCACATTCTCTCACCGTAATCAGGTGTAAAATGAGTATCTGGCCGTTAACAGCGTTGTCTCTGTTCGAAAAAAAAATGTAATATCGCCTAATATGCGACATGTCACATCCTACATGTTAAGTGTTGCTGTTGACCAAGGTCCCCTTGAAAAACGCTTTGAGTACGTTTAGTGGCTTTTGCTCAAAATAAATATGCTCTAGTTAATCGTTGTCTTGTGATGTGACTTCATGTTTTGGGTCAATTCCATGTTTGAATTCAAGAAATGCATCGGTCCAAATCGGTACCACGTCACCGCAGCGTTATAATACCGGTTTGTAATTTATTCCTCCCCCCCCCCCCCCCCCCCCCCCCCCCCCAGCCATTTGTGACATCAGATTGTCAGGCGTTTAATTTTACTAAAACACGACAGACGACGTGTGCTATATAGATTTATATTTTTGTTATTTTTAAAATTATTTTTTCCCCATTCCTCAAAAAAAAAAAAAAAAAAAAAGAAAAAGATATCTAGACGTCTAATGATCTATGAGTTATTTTATATTTTTTAAATAATAGAATGAGAGGCCTAGTCATAATTCTTTGGTGCGGTCCCGTTAGACATTTACATTACAAGACTAAGAGTTTTGGATTTCTTTTTTTTTTTTCAAATTGATAATTTTTTCCATTATCTATTCATGCTTTGCACTTAGTTTAAAAAAAAAAAAAAAAAAAAAAAAACCCCAAAAAAACAAAAAAAAAACAACAAAAGACAAAACAAAACAAAACAAACAAAACAAAACAAAACTAGAAACATCTGCCGGCCGGATATTATAA
>NC_088366.1:25024835-25039835 GCF_034508935.2 Berghia stephanieae
CAGCGTTTTCTCTGTCGTGAGTGTAGAAACTGAAATTGCGAGATGTCGCATTGCTGGCTTGTGACCTTTTGTAAAGAGCTTTGAGCACATTAAGAGACTCTTTTTTTTGACTATACGAACTTTTGTTTTTTGTTTGCTTTTTTTTTTCAAATAAGATCCTTGGCATTTTAACATCACAAGTTGTTTTTGTACTTGGCATCATTGCCCGTTACTATTTGTGATCCCTCGTCTCAAAACGGTATTAAGTCGGGATGATTAAGACGCTGAAAATGGAATTTGTAGCCAGAAATATCAGACATAAGTTGAGTTTATGTGCTTTTTTGAGGAGAATGAATATCATATTTTACTGTGATAAATACCTGCGTTTCATATTTTTGACCAGGTTAACTAGAATTTGACTTTTAAGCATCTGGTCCATCACGGCATAATACCGTTTTGAGACGAGAGGTCACATTTATAGGATTTTTGGCTCGATGGCTCAGCGATACGATGCTCTCGTCTTGTCACGAAAATCAAGCAATATTAAGAATGGTCAGAATTTAGATGAGTGACAATAATTGCGGAAATTTCTGGTCCCTATATTCTTTACCTCGGAACATGGCTTTTGGCAATGCCAGATATTATTATAAAAGCGTGAGTGAAAATTTTGAAAAATGCCTATCAGGTTGCTGTATGAAATGGAACTATAATTCCATAATAATAAGGCATGCTGGAGAAATAAATGAAACATTTGTGAAGCGCATGTGTATTGTTAATCCGTAGAAATGAACTATATAAATGTGACCCTTCGTCTCAAAGCGGTATTAAGTCGGGATGACTAAGATGCTGAAAATTGAATTTGTAGCCAGAAATATCAGACTTAAGTTGAGTTTGTTTTCTTTATAGAGGAGAAGGAATATCATATTTTAAAGTGCTAAATATCAACGTTTCATATTTTTGACTAGTTTGACGTTAACTTGACTTTTTAGCATCTGGTCCATCCCGACATAATACCGTTTTGAAACGTTTGGTCACAAATGTTCAAATTATTCCATTATTTATCAGGAAGCTGAACATAAAAGGACGGAAAAATCATAATGATTTAATAGAATATTAAGCTGGTTGTTTTCGACTCATGGCGAAATGAAAAAGATAAAGAAAATTGAGTTCAGAGTCTATCCCGGTTTCTATATTGTGAAACGGACAATAGAAATTGCGTGCTATCTTTTGGATAGAATGCAAGTCTATCGCAAAGTACTTTCCGCTAGATCTGTTATACCCAGCTACCCAATCACTGCTTGGTGGACATGGGGGAGGGGTCAGAAAATGTTTTTGACTGCATCCGGATCGATCTCGGTTGTTGGTGTGAAGCGAGTGCTCTGCCAACTGAGCTATTGGATTCAGTAGTCTGATGTCACGTCGCCCAGCAACGGCGAGCAGCCTGGTTCTAAACAAAGACAATCGGTACTTTTTCTTCTTCATGCTGGCTAGAACTCTTCATATGTCATGTGATCAGAATCTATAAAAGTCAAAACATGATCATATTTATAAGGTTTTTCTCCTCTGGATACACTTTTATGCTCGTCGGAGAAATATATCATAGGGGCGTCCGCCATTGTTCCGCTAGTTTAGAGCCAGTCACTAAATTACTATGCGTCATTACGAGGGAAGTGACGTCAAGACTGTTGAAGCCTATTGTAAACCCCTGATTCAAAATACTATGATTTATACATTTTAAAAATTTCAAATAAAAAAAAAAAGTTTAACTTTCTCCTTACCAGCCATTGTCAGGATTTTCCGCAAAACTTGAAACCCAACTAACACAAAAACATATTTTTTTATCACTCAAACACAATAGCAGTAAAGTTCTTCCGATACAAAATTTCTTTAGTAAAACATGCTCTACAATACACTTATCATTCTCTTTAAATTTTATTGTGTACAAAAGAAATTTGAATAAGAAAAATGTTGGTTGTATCGTAACGAATGTGACGATTTTCCTATAGCTGGTAAAGAGTGGGTTAATGCAGGTAACTTACTTTCTTGAAGGACTGTAGTTATGTTAATTAAAAGTTTTGAAGATGTGTTTGAAATTGAGTTTAACTAACTCTATCATTGAGATTGTTGCTACTTTTGAAAATGGGAAAAATGTATTAAAAATGAGCATGTACATAGATAGTTTTATTCAACTACCATTAACATACAAAAACTAAAAACATTAGCTTTGTACTACGCCTATAATTTGTCTCATAAGAATGATTATATATATGAGCATACATAATATGCGCTTGGCTAAGAATATCACAACATTGACATCCGGAAGTGTAACGGACCAACGCACAAAGCAATGTGTAACCATGAACTTTCATAATCTGGATAATACAGTTAAGTGAGAATTATTCATAAACACGGATGGCAAAAACAATAACAAAGACCCGAGTAATGTCAACTTAAGCGAATGACTCTGATGGCAACTCAGCTTAACCCTTTCATTCGTTTCTATTTTTGTTCTTGTGCCTGCTATTTCATTGAAAAGTTGTGACATGCATTAGCCTACAGAAATGTCAATACCCTGTCGGTGTAATTAGGGCTACTGTGGTAATATGATATGCTAAAAATAATCTTTATCATGATGTTTTTCCATGACTAATGCATGACAATCTTACGGTGCTGTGCACCCCGCCCCCCTCTCCACCCCTCCCAACAAAAAGAAAACCCCCCAAAAAATCAAAATAAAATAAAAACAAAAGCAAACAAACAAAAAACAAAACAAAACAAAAAAAAAAAAAAAAAAAAAAAACCAACAACAAAACAACAGACAATAAACAAACAAAAACACGTCTTTAACATCTTGGCCAGAAAACTCATACTTCTGATGGATCGAATAAAATGAGCCACATCTTGCCCCCCCCCCCCCCCACCCACCCCCCATCCCCCTAAAAAATTCTCAAACCTGAGACTTCAGGTTTGAGAGGTATTTTTTTTCTTTTGAGAGATGAGGGTCATTTTATTCGAACGGTATTTTCAGAATGAGTATTCTAGTCAAAATATTAAATACTTGTTTTGTTATTTTATTTTGTTTTTGATGTTGCATATTTTGTTTTTATAGTACACCATTTTTGTCTCTGTGATCTGCTTTGCTGACGGTTGTCATTAAACGACTTAATCGGCTAATACCGAGATGTACATATATGCAGGTCTGACATCCGAGCATCCTTATGTGCCTAGTTTAGCATTGCAGTAATGGACTGTTCAGTGTCATTTTTTTGTTGAGATTTTCCATTTTAACAATGAGCTCATAAGGGATTACGTAATCAGACCTGCAAATAAGTGAACGTCGGCCAATACATTCCATCATAAAATTACGCAGGCATTCCCTGTCTGTGACATTCGAATAGATAGAACGAAGATGACGTCACTCAGGTCTTTGTTATTGTTTTTTTTTTTTTTTTTTGCCATCTACGTTTATGAGTACTTCTCACTGAACGGTATGAACCAGACTATAAAAGTTCACGATTACACTTAGTTTTGCGTGTTGGTCCGTTATACTTCCAGACGGCAATGTTGTGAACTTCTTAGCCAAGTGCATACTATCTATAGATAGAATGCGCTTGGCCAAGGAGTTCACAACATTGCCACCCGGAAGTATAACGGACCAACACACAAACTCTGTGTAACCATGAACTGTTATAGTCTGGTTAATACAATTTAGTGAGAACAACTCACAAACGCGGATGGCAAAAACAATAACAAAGGCCTGTGTGACATCATCTGCATACTATCTATACAAGAGTCAGCCAGCTTTAGGTCATTCCTGTCAACGCGAATGGTGAGTGGGATGGATTTTCTTGACAACCGAACACAACAGTATTGTTAGTCCCGATTGGACATGTATGGTCCTTCTCAGCCAACAGCAACACTTCACATGCTAGACGAGACAAGACGCTTGGTAGACAAATATACATTTTTTTTCGACCGAGACAACGCTTTTAAAGCCAGAAAATGTGACTTAAATATGCGCCGTCCAAGGCTCAATCCAGGACGGTTCGATCCGAAAGCGAATGTCATACTGCAAGACCACTCACAAACCCCCCCCCCCCCCCCCCCCCCCCCCCCTCACACACACTCACACATGGACACACAAATGTGACCAATCGTTCCAAACAGCTATTACGACCGGGCGAACAAGATACCGATAAGTAAACTTGAAGATAAAATGACATCCGGAGATATGACATTTGGACTTTGCTCCTTAAGTATCTATTTGCTTTATTCGTAATAAAACAATTTAAACAACAGCAAAAAAGAAAAGAAAAGAAATGAAATAACAAAACAAAAAAAAAACAAAAAAAAAAAAAAACAAAAAAACAAACAAACAAAAGAAAAAAAAAACACACACAGAAAATCCAAACCAAACCAAACCAAACCAAAAAGAAAAAGGCTAAAAATCAACATGCTAAATTTAAATTATTCCATTCCAAACGGCTTTTTAAATAATAAAAGAATTTTTGGAAGTTGGCATCAAAAACGCCAAATTGGCAACACATTGTCGATAATCTTATCCTCGATGGGGTTATGAAAAGTCATCACTTGTGGTAACAACCGATCTGGCATGGAAATGTAATGTCCATTCTCCTTCTTTATTTGTGTTGATGATTGCCTCAGAGTTGATTGATTCAGAGTGCAAGTTAGTTCTATATTGAGTGAATGCGTACGCATTCTGATTCCGTCCTTGATCAGTGACAAAATAAAAATGACTCGAGTACTCTAAAATACGACCCGTGTTTAAGTGGTTTTGCTATTGGGAAGCAGAGTTCGTCACGTCACCTTCCTCTCTGCCGGTTCAATACCCATTGGAAGTGTGAAACCAGTCCTTCAGACAATGTATACATAATGAATAAGATACATATTGAATCATATATTGGTAAAACTATTTTAGTTGCAGGACGGCGTAAAAGAGAGGGAGGATGGGTGTTCTTTTTTCAAGACAGAAAATAAGATGCCATCACACTGAAACCAGAAGATCAGTTGCACGGTGTATACATACATGTATTATTTCCGTCTAAGAACGGATTTCATACTTCCAAGGAGATTGGAAACAGTATTTTGACATGTCACTATTGTTCCCTATTGCTGTTGGTGTGCTATCTGATCTGTGAGTTTTATTTACTCGTGGAAATCATTAAGAGGTTTTAAATATTGTTTCCATGTTTTGGACACAACTAAGGAACACAATAAACACTTAAGATAACCACGCCTCTTGGACACTCGCCATAATACAAAAAATGGCAGTGATTGGTAAATATAGCGAACTACACAGGTTTACAATCGTTGTCGTGTTCCAGATAAATTATCCATGTTTTGCCGCTTGATCAAAAGATCAAAAACAGTCAGTGTAAATTATGTGTGAATTTAAACGTTTACGATACAATGATCAAGAAAATCGTGTCACCCATTGGCGGTATAATATAAACATTAACAATGATCAGAGAGAGGTCGGTATCATTCACGTTATTACGGAATTATAGTTACACGCCGAAGCAGACCGACCGATCGACTTACCGAACACGTGATCAATTTTTTCTCGCGTCCTCTCGTCTAATCTCGTCCCTCCGGAATAGAAAGAGGAGGCGGAGCTTATATGATATAACGCAATGATGTCACTGCACAAGGTACACCAGTGTGCTCGTCGCATTGAGAATTGAAAAATGAGATATAAATCAAGAAAATCGACCGGAAAATAAAGAAACTATCATTAAATAAAAAAAAAATTGAGCAATATTTTTTTCAAAATCAATCTATTAGAAATTTTTTTTTATTTCTAAACCTATTTTTGTGAAACAAAGATAAATGTTCTCCTTTTTGCAAGCTGATTCAAACAATGTGGTTTTCAAATGTATCGTATACTTAATAATTTGGAAGCTACAGAGAAAGGTGTTTTTGTGTAATCCCTTTCACACACACACACACACACACACACAAACATATACACACATTACACAAACAATACACATCCCTGGTCATCTATTGCCTATATTATTAATGTTAATGTATACATCCCACGCTGATTGTCACTACTCGAAGAGTTCTTTCTGTGCGTAGCCTTCGTGAACTCATAGCTTGACACTTACCTAAAAATTACCTCACAAAACAAGGCAACTATCACCAAAAGATAGCGGAAAGTGTTGTTGTTTGTCTTGCTCAAAGAAACACAAAAATATGGTCCAATTGGTTGCACTATAAACACTTAGATAACGACGCCTCTCGGACAGTTGTCATACTGTAAACAATGGCCGTGATTGTGAGACATAGCAATCGACACAGGATTTACTCGATCACTCGCGGTCGGTCTATTGAGTGAAGTTGCTTTGTGCCGCCCTATATTTTCAACATTTAGCAGATACTGATTTTAATCATAAATTTTAGCATATGCTGCTTTTTGTTAGCATTTGCTCATCTCTCCTGACTAGCCACGATATGTAGCCTACCTTCTGTTCGAAGTTTGTTCGTCATCACAGACGACTCTCTTTTTCTTGTTGCCCACGCCAGGCGAGATGGTGTGCGACAATGTGGTGAGGATGGGGTATCGGCGTTCCTGCTGAGCCAAAATAGGACAGGCCGCCTTATTATTTTATAGAAAAGACTGTTTTCTCCTGCTTTAAAACTACGGTTATCAACCTCTCCCCCGCAAACAACTAATGCTCTTTACTGCTGAAATAATTAGGTCAGGACGGTAAATTCAGTTTTGGACACATTGGGACCTGACTTGGGAGACATCAAAACCATATCAGTTTTATCATTGGAAGAACAGGTTTGTTGTAATCAAAACTTACTGATGATGAAAATAACACTAAATATAGATTGTATTGATATTCGTTTTGCTTAAATGGATATTAATAATCAATAAGAATGTTACACAACTCATTCACCGAGTAGAGCTTCGTGATGCTATAAATCAGAATCCCAGTCCCTGCACACACAGCAGTTCAACTTGTTGTTATGTTATTGTCTTTGGGGTAGATACGAGAGTGGTGCATTGAGGTTGGATTTTCTATTCGTTCTATTAAATTGCAACTATTATCTGATATTCAAAGGAAGAAGTTTTATATGAATGTCTAATTGCTGTTGTCATGATTTTAAAAATGATATTCACAAATCTCAATGCACTGACGTGTGCTACAATCTAGACCTATGACTTCAGTGATCGGGTGATAACAATTGTGCTTTAGGGTAGAGGAAGGTCGACAAATGGACCTCTTTTGCATATGCCCATCGTAAATACCAATTAAATGAGTACACCTCTTGAACATTCAAACCACATATGCCCCCCCCCCCTCCCCCACCCTTACACACAATAATATACGCACATTCTAAAAAATACAAACCCACTAGAACATTGTTGAAGCGCAATATCCATTCAATGTGCCCAAGGCACTTACACGTGGTCCTAAGCCAATAACAACATGAGAGACGTGCATAACATTTTTCTCCGACACAGACAACACTGTAACCGACCAGGTACTCATTTTACACCCGAGTACGGTGAGAGAATGTATTTTCGATTCATGCCGCCTTTAATCAACAGCCAGCAACCGCCCCTGCTATCGATGGTATGTGTCTTAGTAAAATAACCACTGTTCTACCGTTTGATCAATAGAATCAAAACAGAAAACTATGTGAAACTTATAAGTTAAAAATATGATCGAGAAAACTGTGTGATAACTAGTCGCTCATTTGGCGGTATAATAAAAACAGCAATGATCAGAGAGAGGTCGATTTCATTCACGTTATTGTTTATAAACAACCAACTATGTTTGCCGAACACGTGTGAAAGTGTGTCGCAAATTCCATGTTTTGATTGGTCAAAAAATCTACTGGTTAATTAAATACAACTTTTTGCTTATTATATGTAAGTGGTCGTCGCCTTACATTATTGTGGTGTATTTTTAATTTATTTTGACCAGTGGTTGACTAAGAGTTCAAAAGCGTTGTGTTACTCAACATAGCTTAAATGTCGACTAAGAATAATTTATTGTGAACAGAATGGTGGATATAAAAACACAAAGAAAGAGCCGATTGATGTCAACTTCATTCATTCCGTAGATGGTTCGTTGTTGACATCACTCAACACTTTGTTTTCGCTTTTAGATAGCCATGAAGTCCATTCAGCTATCACCGAATTCTCTCCATCAGATTCAAATTCATTATGAATACGCCTACTCGTATAATTATGTATTGATTACTATTATTTACCAGGCAGAATCTGTCAGCAGGTAATGTACCTATCTATCCACACTACGATCTTTAACCATACCAAAAACAAAAGGATTAGTATAGATAGGACAACGTAGACGTCACTCAAGTCTTTGTTATTGCCTATCCATGTTTATGAGTAATAGCGTTCAACAGTCGTGACGTCACTTCCCTCGTAATTACGCATAGTAACTTAGCAACTGGTTCTAAACTATCGGAACACTGGCGGATGCCCTTATGGAATACTTCTCCAACGAGCATAAAAGTGTGCCCAGAGGAGAAAAAATCATAAATCTGATCATGTTTTGACTTTTATACATTCTGATCACATGACACGTGGATACGGTCCAGTCAGCATGGAGAATAAAAAGTACAGATTTTCTTTGTTTAGAACCGAGCTGCTCGTTGCTGGGCGACGTGACATCAGACTATTGAATCCTATTATCACTGAACTATATTAACCAGACTATAAACGTTCACCAGTACACATAGTATTGTGTGTTGGTGAGTTATATTTCAGGAAGGCAATGCTGTGAGTTTCTTTGCCAATCACACGGAATAATATATAGATGGAATGAAGTTGCCGTCAATCAGGTCTTTGTTATTGCTTTTTGCCATTCACGTTTACAAGAAATTCTCACTAAACCGTATTAACCATACTATAAACGTTCATGGTTACACATAGTTTTGTGTGTTGGTTCTTTATACTTCTGGGTAACAATTTTGTGAGCGTCTTAGCCAAGCGCATACTATCTATACCCATACTATAATCTATTATCATACGAAAACAAAAGGATTAGTAAAGATCAACAATAACGTGTGAACATGAGAGGAAGAATTAATGAAGATGACAAACAACTACACCAAATCTACCGTGCTCTAAAAACAAACCCAAAACACTTTTAAAAAAAACTTTGCAGAAAATTCGTCCTTTAATTATCGATCGATTAAAATCACTCTCATGTTGTCAATCACTTTCAAACTTAGGACTTCGCCATGTTTTTAAAATCTCTCCAACTTGGGACTTGGCGATGTTGTCAAAAACTCCAAAACCTGTGATTTCGCGAAGGACGAGTTTTCTGGTGAACATATTTAAAACGCATTTTTTTGGTTCAAATATGAGAGAAATGGTAACATAACAGAAGTGTAGACATCGATTTACAATTAATCATAGTAAAGAAATATGTCATACTCTGTCCTAAAACAGGCAAATTGGCCGCAAACTTTCTACTTCAAATATTTATGGATTAAAGTTATACTCTCAACACTTCGAAAAGTCTAAAACATGAGACCT
Organism: Berghia stephanieae; assembly: GCF_034508935.2. Taxonomy (NCBI): domain Eukaryota; kingdom Metazoa; phylum Mollusca; class Gastropoda; order Nudibranchia; family Aeolidiidae; genus Berghia; species Berghia stephanieae. The sequence continues at coordinate 25,034,362 of NC_088366.1, forward strand.
CTTTAGGAAGACTCTTGTTTGTGTCCATCTGACAAGTAGACGTTCATATTAATTGAGAAATGTTGAAATAAGCTGTTTATCAGAGTGCGGCTAACTCCATCCAAGGTCTTAACAAAGTTAAGTGTCGTACTCTAGAAAAACATATATTTTAAACTTTTGGCCAGAAATCTTATCCTTCAAATATCGATCGAATCAAATGACCATCATCTTGACAAAAACCCTCAAGATGAGGGTGATTTAAAGTGATCGATATTTGAAGTGTAAGAGAGTAAGCTTATGCAAGAAATTTAAGCAAGAGTTTTGATAAAAACATGACAATAAAACACGGTAAAAATTAGAAAGAACCGTGGGGGTAGCTGCAGGAGATTGCATTTATTCATTTATTTATACTCAGCGGATATCAGCAACAGATTGATGCTATTTTTGGTTGTTATACATAAAATGCGGTCATTTATCAAAGTACTTTTATGTCATAAGAGGCGGGGTTTGATAGTAATATTCGAGAAAATTATTGTTGTTTTTAATATACAAGTTGTGTATGATTCGCTTATACTTGATTGAAAGAGGCAGGTTTTGACTATTAATTTGGGATGTCAAAAGTCAGTAGGAGTGGCCAAAAGGAATTGTGGGATGGTTTTCGATAGGGTTCAAAACAGAGTGTTTCTATTCTACATGTCATTCTTTTATTCTGCATTTGACTTTAAAATGAGCTGCACGTTTTAACTTTGGTACTTACCACCATTGACTGCATATTTTTGGACTTAGCATTTAAAAAACATAAAAATTTTAATCGAATATGTGAGTTAAAATATTTTTTAAAAATAAATAAAACCACTATATTTAATCATCAGCCTTTATGTATGTGTGTACTGCGCCACAGAAGGACGAGTTTTCAAGCCATATTGTTTAAGTACTACGTTTGTCTAGAATGCGGCAGTTAAGGCGCTTAACCTGATACACATGGCACGAGTCTAAGAATAGATTGCTAGATAAGAAAATTGGAATCACTCAACGTATGTGATCAGCTTTCTCAGTCCATAAAGTCTTTGCCTGATTTAGAAAGATTCATTATTCTAAAACCAATACAGGATTTGGAGAGAGAGACTCGATTGCCTAGCCTCATGAGTCACTCTACATTTCTCTGTAAGACTTTATCCTTTGGGACTGAATTAAATTCATTGTTTATTCAGCTCCCATACCAGATGTTGACATGCTTACTATGAAAAAAGACCTGTTGCTGAATTAATCACGCTACAAAATCTACAAAACACAAGAAAAAACATCAAAAATTATTCGTAGTAGCCATGGCAACCACAATAAGGTGCACTGAGAAAAGATAATGGTAAACAAAATGTAAGGCATATTATAATATGTATTTAAGGGTCCATATTTATAGTATATTGGTTGTAACGTTTTTCTATTAAAGATGTTATTAAACTGGGAATGACTTTACGGACAGCCTGTAATGTGTGGGAGACGATAACAACATCGAAGACCGAACCAGCTCATGTCCTTTCGTAAACTCATGGCCTGACATTGACCAACAAATGGCGTCAAAAGAAAGGACTTTGCTCACAAAAGAAAACAAATCGTGAGTTGTACTCAACAGTTCAACCAATGGAATTCACTTGTTTGCTTGACCACTACAAAAGACAACTCACTAGGCAGTCCACAAACCTAAAATGACGTCAAAATATGTGTCAGGCTACAGTTAACGGTGGCGACGACCAGCTCAACTGCCGGCATTCTGACCTTCAATAGTACGAATATAGTTGACGTCATCCGTCTCTTGTTGTTTTTAGATCACCAGTTGGGTGATGTGCTTCTAACAGCCTTTACACGCAAAAGTTCACACATTCTATTGTGTGTTGATACGATTCATCTGCCGGGTAGAAAGGGTGAGTATCTTACTTATGTAACGTGTAACGGCTTTTTGGATAATCCGTGTCAAAAATTGTCAAACTTTTCAGGCTCTCGAGAGTCTACTATTTCGGCTGGGCAGAATGAATTTACGTTATATTTCGTGATAACATAAAGCCCGTACTGTTCTAAATTGCAGAGTTGCCAACCCAAATGAAGGGACGCGGTGTTGAGTCAGACAAAAACAAAAATACGGAAGATTGAGAAAAAAGAATTGTACAACCGTCGCGTGCAAAAACACAAATTCAACAAACAAAAAATGACAATTTATAGAAAGAAAAAGGCAATAATTGAAAGTGGTGTCAATCAAATTACTTGTAGACGTCTATCTGTCGTTGCTCAGAATTTGATCCCTATGTTATCTTCTATTATCAGATGACGGTCACTTCCAACATCAGCACCTTTCCTAACCTTCACATCAAGGAGTGCCCCTCTCCATATTCTAATTGATGAGATGTAGTCGATTTGATTTTTATCCCGTCTGTTTGGTGATGCCCATGTAAGTTTGAGGATCATTCTGTGCGAAAACAGGGTCCCAACAAAAACAAAATAATTTGCATTATTAAACTCTAATAATGTCTCATCATTCTGATTCATCACACCACATCTCTTTTTTCCCATTACTCTTTCGTTCGTGCCGTTATTGCATCCTGCCTTAACGTTCCAGTAGACTTTTATTTCTTTCGTATCATGTTTTGGAATTTGTTCAACCTCAGCCGCCAACTGCTCATAACAATTGTCTTTGTTCTCTTCTCGTCTGTCATTTGTGGGTCTGTACCATTGTATGATGGTAACATTTTGAAGTCTTCCTATCGTTATCATTTCACTAGTCTATTGTTAACAAGTTTACATTTCATTACATATTTTTCTCTCCCTTTCTCATCATCATTGCGACACCTTCTAAATGTTGGTCGTCCCCTAGAGTAGAGAACAGTTTCTTCCTGTGTTTGTTTACATCCTTTCAGCTCCTGCCACCTAATCTCGCCAATGTCTAAGATGTTTAGGTCATGACGTCGCAAGGGACCATTTTGCCATTTCGCTTTGACAAAGTAGAGGATCTGCCAAAAATCAGCTATACAGGCGAATAATGAGTTGAGCGGGGATGAATAAAGCGTAATTGATGTTTTCTCTGTAACACTTGTTGCTCAGCCTGTCAAGCTGTTGACATGGATGCCTTTTTAATATTATAGTAGTGGACTAAACATTTAAGTTTTAATTTTGACTCGAAAATTTAACATAAAGTATGTTTTGGCCCTGAAATCAACAGCTGACGTGAAGACCCATGGCCACCTTAAAAGCTTACCTATCACCTGAAGCAAACAACCCACAGATCATGAGCATTACTCCCAATTTTAACACAGATGATTGTAAAAAAATGCATCGTGTCGTCAGGTTTTGCGATGCAATTCCTTTCTCAGAGTGTCATGGTATTGTGAGAAATACTCACTAACTGGGCCTGTTTGTGTGTTTAACCTACTCAGGGTATTTCATGCCTTTTCATACAGGAAATAGTGTAGGGAACGAAACGGGGTAAATGACAGGAAATATTCTTCTTAGTTACGGGCGAACCATCTATTAGATTATTCATATTAACCAATGGTATAATCTTGACATAATATTTGCTCATTAAAGACAACAGATTATGTAATTTTTACAAGTAATCACGTGGGTATGGAATTTTCCTCTAATAAGCTTATAGAGATTATATTCATCGAAACTATAATGTTAACAATAACATTTGGTCTCCGCAATACGCTGTTAAATTAATTTAAAATGTATGAAAAATTATGTCACTGTATTCATATCGGTAAATCATGGAAATTAATCTTACCAATGTTTATTATATATGCTATTCTGTTCTATATTTTACAAAATCATAATAATATAGCAACTGCCGGATATAAAAAAAACAACTTCCGTTTATATTTTTAAAAATGATTAGATCGGAAGTCATTTTCGTATCTCTCTGATTTCAGATTAGCTGATTATAATATATTTATATATACATTTTTTGATGTTCCTTACGTGAAAAGGAAATTTCTAAAAATCAAAGCAACCGGCATCCTGCCATTTTCTTCCTCCATTTGACAGAACAGAGAATGGCATTTAATCAGATGGAAGAAGATCAAAGGAAAATAAAAGACCGCGGAGAAAATACCTTTTCACTGAAGGTGAAATAAACTTGAGATGTAAAATGTCGACGCGAGGTTTTATTAATGGTTTCTTTGAAATATTATAAGCCACGAATAATATTGATTAAACATTTCTTCTTGTCCCTATAGAAATAAAAATAAAGAAAGCTTGTGAAAAATTGTTAGGCACCTGGTCGCATCCGACCTCATTAGACGCTAAAACAGAACAAGAAAAACAATTTACGAATATCTGAGTGACTTTGTATGCTGTTACATGATTGATAAGAGTAAGATGAAACTCGTACGAAATTTGAGATGTTAAAACTTCTAGGGTAGTCTGGAATAAATAACAATGTGAAACTGAATGAAAGCTTCAATTTGATATACGAAAACAGATAAATTGGAAGTTTCGGGTTTCCCCTTTATCAACAAAACTGGATGAATGAAACACTACGGACGAATGAGATAATTTAGTGAAGCTTACATTCAATTTGACATTGTTATTTTTTTTTCTTCGAGCTTCGAGCAGCAACATTTACATTTCGGTTAGTCTGGGGATATTAAAAGCGATATAATTTTGTCAGCGGCGGAGGCAGTTTGACAGTGTGACTCTGTTGTAAGTTTGTTTCCTAATCTAAACATACAGGGTTCAAATTGCTTGCAGTGCTGTTGGCCTTAAGCAAATCAGATCTCCCAAGAAAGCAAATACCAGCAGATGTAAAAACAATGTAATTGATTATTGTCAATGTCCTAAACTCAGAGTATATTTAAACTCCAAGTGTTTGTAATTTTGAACAATTCTTCAATAAACCGGCACCACCTTATGATACTTTCAATCATTGTGCGGCTATGTGATCTTGTAGTATGACACTCGCTTTCGGATCGGAAAGTCCTAGGTTCGAGCCTCGCTCGGCGCATACTTGAGTCCTTGGAGAAGGCTCTTTATTCACATTCTCTCACCGTACTCAGGTGTCAAATGAGTACATGCCCGTGAACAACGTTGTGTCTGTGCGAAAAAATTGTGATATCGCCTTAACAGGCATCATGTTCAGTCTTACATGTTAAATGCTGCTGTTGGCCAGGGACCCCTTGTAAAGCGCTTTGAGCACATTTAGTGGATATTGTGCGATATAAAAGCTCAATTTTAAAGGATCGTTTATCCGACTAGAATTGCTTGTGTCAAGACATGGGGAGTTGTTAATGACCTGGAAAAAAACCCGATTATTTTCTCTGGCATAAAGTTATATATGGCATTCACGTGTAAAGATGAATCCCGGACACGTGCCCTTTTTTAAACCTGCAGTGAAAGTGTCACTTCTACCATCGTCTTTTATATTCTTTTGATCTTCTTAATCTGTTTAGATCCTGCTTTAGGTATTATCGATTTAAATGTTTTTGTTATTGTCTAATGGGTTTTGATTC
>NC_088366.1:25044835-25062335 GCF_034508935.2 Berghia stephanieae
CTAAAGGAACTGCAGACAATTGCTTCGGGTCGACAACGTAGATTAGACCTAAAGTACGACCTGGTGGAGAAAGCCGAGGCGTCCCAGTCCAATGACAGAGATGCGAAAGACTTATAAGTTAAAGTAAGTCAAGGCAACAAATGAAGAAATGTAGATAGTCCATGAAATAAATATTTGATATCTTCAGGATTAACTAATGTTATTCAGATTGAACAAATATCAGAGGTCAATAATCATGGCCAAGAAAGAAAAAAAAGCAAGGCTTAAACTGGGGGTCTCAGTGCAACGCCTTAACCCTCTCCTTACCACCTGCAGCAAAATCGTCACATTTGTTACGATAAAATATACATTTTTCTTATTCAGATTTATTTTCTACATCACAAACTTTGATGAATGATACTTGTTTAGTTACTGAGAGCATAAAGTTGTTGTTTTGTAAAGAGCTTGTTTAAGTTTAAAAAATCATTTTTTCTGCTTGTTAGCCTGGCATTTTGGGAAATACTGAAAATGATCGGTAAGGAAAGAGTTAACCACTTGATCACCTCGTCTTCCTGCATAAGTGTGAGTAAAATTAATAGAATAGTACATGGACACTTACCTCTGTTGTGTTAGCTTGCAATCCAGAGTGGGATTAAATCATAGGAAGGCAGCGAGAACTCTCAAAATGTAATAAACAATGTCATATGGCCATGTGTTTAATTATAACACACAATTCCTTCAAAGTATTGCCTGGCACTTTGCCTTATATAACTATCTATCTCCTCATAATAGAAAACGAGTTCACAGTATTGACTGTCAATTTGTCTTTAAATATAACTATCTCCAAGAAATCGAGAAATCGAGTTATCCGTTTCAAATTTACGAATAGCGCAAGTCACACATTAAGTTTCCTTTTTTTTTTTGAGAATTCAATCGAATTTTTCATAATACAATTCACAACTTTCTATGCATACCACAGCAGCAGTTTCTACCATATTATGTTAGAATATGTTTTCGACAGATAATCGGCCCAAGCAACAGAGTAAAATAACACTTATTTCGTACTTTCTACAGTTATTATTGTGTCGGAAGATATTACGTCCTTAAGAAATAACACACATTAAATGGATGGCTCTGAAAGTTTTGCTGTCTCCGAGAATGTGACACGTTATCCGATATAATTACTTCAATAGTGAATTGTCATACGTAATCAAGTTCTCGTAAGATGTGTCTATCAAGCGATCTTAATCAATGACAAATTACCAACTTCTGAGAAAATAAGAATTTAAAAAAATGTCTTCACTGAAAAGCTCAGGTTTTCTTTACTTTAAAAATAAAAAAGAAAAAAAGTTAATTGGTGATTGCCACACAGGAAATTGACGTCACTCATCTCTTTGTTATTATTTTTAGACAGCTATTTTGGTGACTAGATCTCACTAAATCATATCAATCAGAAGGATGTTGTGAGTATTTTACCGCATAGCATAATGTCATTCCTGTCCAATTTTCTACTCTTCTTATTGTGTATATATGCAGATCTGCTCCTAAGGTAACACATAATAATTAGTGCATATTTATACAGTATTTCGGGTTATAGAATTTGATACAAACTGATCCATCGTAAAAAAAGTAATACCTTTTGATATAATAGAGTTTTCCAATTATAATTAATAATTATAAAAAAATACAATCGCTTCAAGAGATAACATTAGATGAATTGACTACTTTTCTCTCGACAGCAAAATTATTGCTTATTTTTAATTGGAACATTGGTTAAATATCGTTTTCTCAAATCGGGTCCCGATAGCTCACTTAGTAGAGCACTCACTTCACTCGCATTAGGAACGAAATTGATCTTTGGTGAAATCGAGATTTTTTTTCTTCTGAACACCCTCCTCCCTATCAACCCAGCGATTGGGTAACTGGGTCTGTTAGATTGGCGGAAAGTACTTTACGATAGACGAGCGTCCTCCTATCCAAGTGTAACAAGAAATTGGTATTGTCCTTTTCACGCTATAGAAACCGACATAATCTCTTACTCCATGGCCCAATCTCTTTATGATAATCTCAAGTTTAATAACAGTGTCAGTGTCCATTTTTCAATTAAGAGTTTGTACGGTTTAAGGAAATGCATAAAACATTCCAGACCGTGTCTTCTACGATGCTGTGCCCAATGTAATTTATAAAACAAAATCTAAGAAATATCCATAACAATGTCCTCCGTTTATTTAGTATTATAAGACACGCAACATAAATTATTTAATGTCTAATGATCACATTGTGATGAACTGCCTCAAAATGTTATAATGTTGGGTTGTACCCTGCCCCAGGGGCAGCGTGGTTCAGCGGTACGGTCTCTGCTTTGTATCCGAAAGGAACCGAGTTCGAATAATAATAAAAATAATAATAATAATAATAATAATAATAATAATAATAAAAATAATAATAATAATAATATATAATAATAATAATAATAATGAAGTATTCTTCTTCAGCGCTAAATACCGAATCCTCAAAGCGCTTTACAATATTACATAACAAACTAATTAAATTTTTAGACAATGGAGCTGGGTGTGATTTTAAAAGCTTTAAAATAATATTTTCGATTCCTCAGAAATGAAGGACAAATTTGAAACGGGGCGGTAGTTTTTTTTAATCATCAGGGTCACGGTTCGATTTTTTAAGGAGTGTCTGTTGCTTAAAAAAAAAAGATAGATAGGCATTATTCCTGAACTACGAGATTGATTACTAGAGGTAATTATATCTCAGGTCGAGTCAAGACATTTTAAAAGAAGACTTGTTGGGATATGATTTAATGAGCGGGACTTAGGAGGAGACGATTTTATGATGACATCACGTTCTTCAGATGATCTGTTTTAAAATCAGTCAAAACAGGGCCTTTATATGACATGCTACCAATCGAATTTTCTTTTTCACGAGTCTAGCTTACATCTAATGTTAGCAAAACTGTCTTTAAAATAGTAAACAAACACGTCTGGTAAAATATTTCTATCTATGTTGCATTGCATGACATTCGTTTTGATTTACCACTCATTTCAGTAACAACATTGAATAAGGCTTTAAAGGTGGAACATGAGTTACTTTTACTACTATAATACAATCCCTTTTCAGGAATAATTTTGTTTTTCACTAACTTCATTAATGATTATAAATAACACGGTCATTTTGGTTGTTTATTTGAAGCCATCTCCTTTCTGCTGCGCGCCAACGCTGTTTAGCATGCTGTAAGTCAGCGTAGAATGCCCGCTGCGTTATGTGGCCTTGAGCAAGTCACATCACCCTAGCACAGTTTGCGCGCAGCGCAGCAGCTGACGCCTGGGTTATTCCAGTCTTCCCTTGGAATTGACCAGAAAGATAAATTTCCGCTATAGGATGAATTATTATCATCATCATCATCATCATCATCATCATCATCAGCATTATATTATTATTATTATTATTATTATATTATTATTATTATATTATATTATTATTATTATTATTATTAATATTATTATTATATTATTATGATTATTAATATTATTATTAATTTATATGTATTTATTTATTTCTATTGTTATTTTATTATTATTATTATTATTATTATTATTATTATTATTATTATTATTATTATTATTATTATTATTATTATTATTATTATTATTATTATTATTATTATTATATTATTATTATATATTATTATTATTATTATTATTATTATTATTATTATTATTATTATTATTATCCATTATCATTATCATATTATTATTATTATTATTATTATTATTATTATTATTATTATTATTATATATGAAAGATGATGATGATGATGATGATGATGTGATGATGATGATGATGATGACTTATTATTATTATTATTATTATTATTATTATTATTATTATTATTATTATTATTATTATATTATTATTATTATTATTATTATTATTATTATTATTTATTATTATTATTATTATTATTATTATTATTATTATTATTATTATTATTATTATTATTATTATTATTATTTTTATTATTATTATTATCATCATCATCATCATCATCATCATCATCATCATCATCGTCGTCATATTTTCAAACGGGTTCGTGACAGACCGCCACTTTTTAATCTCATAACCTAGAATCACTCTCCCCATCAATCATCAAGCCCATCATTCATTATAGTATTTCACTATCTAATCTATAATCACTCGTTTTAGATAATGACAACCGATCTCATACTAACCAGTATCGATATAATCAAATGACCCTCAAATTGTCAAACCGTCTAAAACCGGAGATTGCTTTAAATAATGACTTTCTAGGAATCCCATTGGGTGCTGATTCCATTTTTTTATCTTAATTATTTCTATTATTCTTTTTCATTGTCTCCTTCCTGAAATTGGTAAAGATAAAGGCGAGATTGTGTAGGCAAGAGAGAATACCCCCCCCCCCCGCCCCCCTTTTTCTCCAAACTCACTCCCCACTCCGAATAAATATAAAATCAAACCATAAGAAAAACAAACAAAACAAACAACCCCCCCCCCCCCCCCCAAATAAAAACCCCAGGAACAACCCAACAGTACAATAGCAAAAGAAACCCCCCACAAATCAAAACAACGACAAAACATAATGAAGACAACCCTCACCCCCCCCCCCCCCCCCCCCAAAAAAAAAAAAAAAAAAAAAAAAAAAAAAAAAAACAAACAAAAAAAAAAACGATAAATAAAAAACAACAAAAAAGTAAAACGAAACAAAACAAAAGAAAAAGAACAACGACAAAAGAAACGGAAGTACTGTGATTAATGGACGTTGTTCTATATTCGAACCTTACTTACACCTCAGTTATTTCCCATAAGGTTTGTTGTCGATCTGATGGAAGCGATTTGATCTTCCTTCACTCGGTAATCACGAGAATCATGTAACGAAGTCTGTCAAACCGCAATACCTCCCATTATTTTTTCTGGTTATGATATTATCACTACCATTGCTATTACAAAACACATTATTTCATTTTGGCAAGATCAATCCATTCAGATGGCCTCCGATTTATCAAATTGACTGACCTTAGTCTCCTTGAACACATAAAATGACCGTCGCTTCCCTGAACTCATAGCTTGACTGTAGCGCTTCCTGAACTCATGACCTGACCGCAACTTTTCTTAAACTTATAGCCTGTCCGTAGCCTTCCTGAATCATAGCCTGACCGTAACATTCCTGAACATATAGCTTGACGATAGCATTCGTGAACCCATGGCCTGACCTTAACATGCCTAACATAGCCTAACCATAGTCTTCGTAAAACGCATAGCCTGACCGTAGCCTTCCTAAACTTATAAACAGATCTTAGCCTTCATGAATTCATAGACTGATTGTAGCTTTGGTGAACTCTTGGCCTGACAATGCCCAAGAAAGGACCAATGCAAAGCGACAATCAACAGAAAAAAAATGTAATGTGAATTGTGAATAGGCTTCAATAGTCGTGACGTCACGTCCTTCGTAATGACGTATAGTAACTTAGTAACTGGTTCTAAACTATCTGAACAATAACGGACGCCCTTATGAAATACTTCTCCGACGAGCATAAAATTGTATCCAGAGGAGAAAAACATTATAAATCTTATCATGTTTTGACTTTCATACATTCTGATCACATGACATGTGAAAAAACTTCTAGCCGCCATGAATAATAAACCGTACCGATTTTCTTTGTTTAGAACTAAGCTGCTCGTTGCTGGGTGTCATCAGACTAATGAATCCTATTGTATTCAAAGATACAACCGATAAGATCACTTATATTGAGCACTATTAACTACAACGCTACAACCTTTTCATCTTCTTTTGGCAAAGGCCCCGGTTTGGGAGTGTTTGGCAAGATGTAGTCAATCAGAGCAATTTAACCCATCGGGTCGGATTTTATCCCGATGCCTATAACGTGAATTAGACAAAAGCAATTGCTTGTTATCTTTTATCACTATATCTAACAGACCCAGATAGCTAATCACTGCTGGGTGGACAAAGAGGGCTCGAAAAAAAATATTTCAACTGCATTCGGGATCGATCTTGGTCCCTTTGCCTGTGAAGCGAGTGCTCTTTCAACTGGGCTGTCACGACAAGATGCGTGTAATTGCAATCATCGATATTTAAAGGATGAATTTCCAGGACAAAATTTTAATGTGTTTTTTTCATAGTACGGCAGCACCCACTAACCACGCTAATTTATCAATGATAGACAGGCAGATCATGACCGCCCACACTCGCGAACACAATACAAGTCATGAATACCAAATTTCCGATTAAACGTCTTTCTATCGTACAGCTACAAAACTATTTTTTTAGAAAATAGATTTTGGCCAGAAAACAAACAAAAAAAAAATACTTTATATATTGGCAAATTATTAAGATGCTTTCACGTTGCCAGAGAGACAAAGGCATAGGAACTTTTTGGAGAGATTTTGTTAAGTTTAAGATAATCCTTATTTTGACGACAAATAGAGATAAATTTTAAAGCCAAAATCTTACAAATATGATTTTTCATTGTGCGACATATTTAGTTTTGTTTGTTGGGACCTCTTAGATTAGATTTGCATCATTTTGGTATTAATCTGTTTTATGCACGTCTTCGCTTCTGTTTATTGTGTGATGTAAATTGTAGTAATAATAATGATGATAATGATGATGATGATGATAATAATAATAATAATAATAATAATAATAATGATGATGATGATGATGATGATGATGATGATGATGATAATGATGATAATAATGATGATGATGATAATAATAATAATAATAATATAATAATATAATAATAATAATAATAATAATAATAATAATAATAATAATAATAATAATAATAATAATAATAATAATAATAAATAATAATATATAATAATAATTAATAATAATATAATAATAATAATAATAATAATAATAATAATATATATAATAATAATAATAATAATAATAATAATATAATAATAATAATAATAATAATAATAATAATAATAATAATAATAATAATAATAATAATAATAATAATAATAATAATAATAATAATAATATAATAATAATAATAATAATAATAATAATAATAATAATAATAATAATAATAATAATAATAATAATAATAATAATAATAATAATAATAATAATAATAATAATAATAATAATAATAATAATAATAATAATAATAATAATAAATTTCTAAAATGGTATAGCCCAGTAACTTAGGTCTGGTAGGAAGCATTTTGATATTGATTAATATCCTGTCCGAAAGTTAGCGAGTACATTTTTAACCTACCGGGACTGCTAGGATCTGGACAATACTCCAGATTCAAAATTTAGAATTAAATTATTTTTGCTTTTACAAGTAAAATGCCGTACTCTGCTAAAACATATAATTTTTTTTGAGATGGCCAGAAAACTGGATCTTCAAATATCAATCGAGTTAAGTGACCCTCATCTTGGCAAAACTATCAAGCCTGGAACATCGAAGTTCAATATTAAGATGTAAATTTGGGTTAAATTGATATACCTTATTGGCAATAAGATACACGTTCTAATATTGACAAGAACTAATAGGTATATCTTAAATAATAATAATTATATTTTTGGCATTTTAACGTTAAAATATATTTTTTTAATCAATCCCACACCCCCCCCCCCCTATCCCCACCCCATTCCGTAATCCTGCTTTGAGGCGAGAGGTTACTTATTGAGTGAATGCATTTGTTGCCTTATTCGATCCCCTGAGCATTGACAAAACGATAATTATTATCATCAAGAACAGAAACACACAGGGCTGTAATCCAACTTTCGCATGAGTTGGTACGCGCGTAGAAACCATCAAGCCGTTTACGTCTAGATTGTCCTTTACTCGTATTCACGTTGCTAGACACAAAATAAGGGACAAAATCAATTATAAACGCATTCCACTAATATCACTCAGATATAAAATCATTTTGCAACGAAAGTTCTTTGTTAATTGATAGAAATTGATAGAAATTCAGTATGCTAGAAAGATCGATTTAAAAAGAATATAATTCGCTTGATCGATTCATTGTTCATTTATCGATGAAATTAAATAATAAACAATAATTTGCGTTATATCGATTAGTCAGGCTTATTCTCCAATAATACAGCTTTGAGTCGCAAATAATATAATCAATTATAATAATTGAAATTAGAGTTCGGGTTTGCCGCACTAAAAATAAAACAAAGAAGAAAGAAAAAAAAACAAAAACAAAAATAATAAAAAATTAAAAAAAAAACAACTAAAACTAAACGTGCTCAAAGCGCTTTACAAGGAGATTTCTAGCCGACACTTAACACGTAGGACAACACATGATGCCTGTTAGACGAAATTATTTTTTTTTCCGACAGAGACAATGCTGTTAATGGCCATGCACTAATTTTACACTTGAGTAAGGTGAATGAGGGAATGTGAGTAAAGAGCCTTTTTTCAAGGACTCAACTCTCGTAACTATGCGTTGCTCAGAGTGAAACTCGAATCCTAAGCCATTCGGTCCAAAGGCGATTGTCACACCAATAGACCACACATAGCCGTACGACGATTGTATTTCTGGCACTTTTATCAGTTGAAGTCATGTTGTACATTGGGACAAGTTTAAATGTTTTACTGGCAATAAGAGACCAGAGAGCAGGCAGTGGTATAAGATAAATATCTTTTATCTTATACCGTTGTTTGCTCCCTAGTTTCTGAATTTGATTTTTTTTTAAAATGGAGCTCAAATCATATCTTCGTCCTTGTCCTCTCGTGTTCAATGGATGTTTCGTTTGATGCAAGCGGGGATTAACAGCGTAAAAACGCGTACCCTTGTGAAAAATATTATATGTAGTAAAATTATTATCCCAACTATAGGGAGCCTCTCTGCCGTACAACGACAAAACCCCGTATATTCGAAATTGGGTCAAACAGACATTTTTATACCATTGTGATCAGAATGACACCCTGCACCTACTCACAAAATATTACAAGGCAATTCCTAAAAATAAAAAAGTTAAACATTTTAAAAACACCGTATGTTGCTATTTCTATCAGCTGATGCAGCGACAAAACCCCGTAAGTCCAGTTATACTGGGTTCTGTCATTGCATTGCCTCGATACGGGGTTTTGTCGTTGTATAACCGGCCGTGTACTACCGTATAACTGTAAATTCTTCATTAGCTTAATATAAGTCGATCATAAACATCTTCTTTTCATTCTTCTCCTTCCTTTTCTTTATCCCCAACCTCCTCCTCCTCCTCCTCCTCCTCCTCCTCTTCTTCTTCTTCTTCTTCTGCTTCTTCTTCTTCTTCTTCTTCTTCTTCTTCTTCTTCTTCTTCTTCTTCTTCTTCTTCTTCTTCTTATTATTATTATTATTATTATTATTATTATTATTATTATTATTATATTATTATTCTCCCTCTTCCTCACCCTCTTCTTCTTCTTCTTCTTCTTCTTCTTCTTCTTCTTTCTTCTTCTTCTTCTTCTTCTTCTTCTTCTTCTTCTTCTTCTTCTTCTTCTTCTTCTTCTTCTTCTTCTTCTTCTCTCCTCCTCCTTGTCCTCCTCCTCTTCCTCACCCTCCTCCTCTTTCTTTTCTATTTTTTCTTCTTCTTCTTCTTCTTCTTCTTCTTCTTCTTCTTCTTCTTCTTCTTCTTCTTCTTCTTCTTCTTCTTCTTCTTCTTCTTCCCTCCTCTTCCTTGTCCTCCTCCACTTCCTCCATCTCTCCTTCTTCCTTTCTTCTTAACTTTAGTGTTTAGTGTTTTGTTGATGTTGTTGTTGTTGTGATGTTGTTCTTCTTCTCTTCATTCTTCTTCTTATTCATTTTTTTTCTTCTTCATCTTAACTCTCTTGTTCTTTTTTCTCTTCTTCTTGTCTTCTATTTCTTTTTTTTTCTGTCCTGAATCTTCCTTCATATTCTCTATTTTTTATTATTCCTCATTCTTGCTATCTTCTCTTCTTGTCTCATTCTTCTTCTTCTTTTTTCTATTTCTTCATATTTCTTTTTTTCTTTCTTATCTCTTTTCTTCATTCTCCTTCTTCTTCTTCTAGTCTTATTCTCTCTTTATTCTCTTCTTGTCCTCCTTCTCACGTCCTTTCCTCACCCTCTCACTTTTTTTTTTTCTTTCTTCTTCTCCTCTTCTTCTTCTTCCTTCTTCTTCTTCTCCTCTTCTTCTTCTTCTTTCTTCTTCTTCTTGTCTTCTTTCTTTGTACTTCTTTTTCTTTTTCTTTCCTTGATTTCAATTCTATTTTCTTCATCTTACTTCTCTTCTTTATCCTTCTTTCTCTTCTTTTGTTACTTCTTCTTCTTATACTTCTTCACCTTTCTTCTTCTTCTCTTTTCTTTCATTCTTTTTCTTCTTTTCTTTTTCACTTCATTATGTCTTCATTTTATTCTTCCTTCTTCTTATTCCTTCTATATCAATTCTTTTCTTCACAGTTCTTCTTTTTCATTTCTTAGATTGTTGCAATTTCAGTTCTTTTCTACTTCTTTAAATACATTCTTCTTCGTCTTGTTCGTTCTTCTTTTCTTTTATTCATGTTAATATCTTCATTCTTCTTCTTTATTTCTTCTTCCTCTTATTCTTCTTCTTCTTCTTCTTCTTCTATTATATATCATTCTCATACCTCTCCTCCTTGGTTCCTTTCCTACTTAATTAACGAAATATATCAGTAGAAAAATAAATTTGAAAAGCACCATGTAAACTCGGTTCAATACATAAAAATAATAAACGTGCAAACGCTTACAAGGAATAGCGACTCGTGCAATGTGTCAATCGACAGACAACTAGCCTCACTAATGTAACTGAAAGTAATAGATGTGAGAAAGAGCTTTTCAGGATATGTTATGTGCAGTAACTCAACACTCGTCCAACATCCATAACACTGGCGTAGACATGAATCCGGCACTTATTAACATTTTTAATTGACAGATTTTCCGAATAGAGCAGGGTTATATATTCTTTTTTTATACCTATTGTAGAACTAAAAAAAGACTTTCGATTTACCATTTTAATCAGATTCTCCGCATAGTTTTGTTAAACTCGTGTAATGAAATTTGCGTATGTTCGGGGTTCGCTGTAAAATCAGTTTTCATTATACGGGTTTTTGATCCTTACGGCAGCTCTGTGGTGTAATGGTAGCACGTCAGAAGGCCTTCGGTTCGATCCCCAGTCGAGGTAGACTGATTATTAGGATGATTTATTTCTTCTTCCTTGCTTTGTCCGGCACATTTCATGCACACTAGTTCAGATCTTTGACAAAAAGAGAGAAGTTCTAAAAATGACAAGGACTAAGATCTTGAATAATTACAATTCTTGGATTTTAACAAGTTGAAATTAAGATGTGTTTATGAGAAAAGTTTATATTCTTTTTATTTAGGACAAAAGATATAGATAGTATGCGCTTGGCTAAGAAGCTCATAACATTGCCATCCGGAAGTATAACGGACCAACACACAAAACTATGTGTATCCATGAACTTTTATAGTCTGGTTAATACAGTTCAGTGAGAATAACTCACAAACGCGGATGGCAAAATATAACAACAAAGGCTTGAGTGACGTCATCTTCGAACTATCTATACTTTCTAAAACTAAGACTGAAATCTTAAATAATTATTTTTCTGACATTTTAACGTTTAAATCGATTTTTAACATCAAGGTCCCCCCCTCCCCCCTATTTGTCACACATTGGGTCAACTTTGTTCCCTCTATAAGTTAATTAGGGCCAAGCTTCTAATTAGTGCAATTACCGAGTCTATTCGATTTTGAATCCAATAAATTTGCCCGTTCCTATCATTGATTAAGCGAAGTTGATATCACCCGCCAACTCTTTGATATTGTATTTAGAACCAAAGAAGAGGCGATCCGTTCTCAATAGATAGAATGAAGATGACGTCATTCAGGTCTTTGTTAATTGTTTTTTGCCATCCACGATTATGAGTGATTCTTATTAAACTGTATTACCAGACTATAAACAACATAGATTACACATGGTTTTGTGTGTTGGTCCGTTATTTTTCCGGATGTCAATGTTGTGAGTTTCTTCGCCAAACGCATACTATCAAAAGACTGGCTCATAACGTAGCCATTCTAAAGTTATGTTAACGATGGCTACGCTCATAGACTATAAGCGTTAAAGGATACACGATACTTTTGGGTGAATGCGTTTGCTAACTGATCCAGTCCCCTTGATCAGTAACTTTTTTTTTATTAATAACAGGAGTTCACTCATATTTATGTTATGCGTTTATGTAAAATACAACATCCGCCAGCCGGATATAACGTACCAACACACAAAAGTATAGGGAATGAGATTAGCGGAAGAGTAGCGTCCCTTGATAGGACGTCACCCGTAGTCTATCGGTGACGTCCTATCAAGGGACGCTACTCTTCCGCTAATCTCATTCCCTATGGGTGACCTCATAAGTTTATTGATGTTATGCGTTTAATTTTCTAATTTTTTTTTAAACTCACAATATCCACCAGCTGGATATAACGTGCCAACACACAAGACAAACTCAAATGATAGATGCTAACTTCTTTTTTTTAATATTGTAGTTTTATTAAATTTTAAAGCTTGATAAGATGACGTCAAAAATAATTATTGTAAACATGATATCACGTTGCAAGAACTTGCGAGTGCGCGTTGGGAACAAAGTTTAAATTCCAAAACGCAAGAGTGTAAGAAATCTTTTATAATTGATTCTGATTTCGTCTTCTCTGGGTAAAAGACATTTTGAAATACATTTAAATGATACTTCACTTTTTATTTTAGAAATTTAATTTTAGTGAAATTTAATGATTTATAATCTCACGTCATTATTATTATAGTAAACAATTTATCATTACGCGTTACTATTTAGGGAGAGGTGTAGAATAGTATCTATATTTATGTCAATAAATGCTTTGGCGACGGCATTTTTGAAAATGCCCCGCGAAAGGGCAAAATAATTGGAATTGGTACCAGAAGTACAATTAAGCCACATGAAGTGGTCTCGCGAGATTCTCTGTAGTCCGTAGGCGTCACATCCATCAATGCATTGCCCTCATTCCTTACCTTCTATAATGATAATGCTAAGGAGGTCGCCCTCGACAACCTACTTACCGACTGTCTCTCCTATTTTCCCATAATTTGTACATAACTTTCACTATTGTTCGACTTAGCTACCCAATTAGTACTCCGTGCACAAAGTGTGAGAGAGAAGCTGGGAGGAGAAAAACAACAAAAGGAAAACAAAACAAGACATTTGTTTTCTTTTAGGGAGGTAATTGTTTTGATTTTTAAGTTATTAATTAGTGGGTTCTAATAGCTCACATGGTAGAGCACCCACTTCACACGCAAAAGGACCGAGGTCGATCCCGAGTTGTTTTTTGACCCCCTTCTTTTCCCTTCCCCCTGTCGTTCAGCACTGATTGAGTAGCTAGGTCTGTTAGAGCTGGCGGAAAGTGCTTTGAGATAGAGTAGCGTTCTATCCAAATGGGTAAAAAGAAATTACTATTCTTCGTTTCACGTTATAAAAACCGAGAAAAACTATAGAACTTGGGCCTAATTCACGGGTTTGAACGATTGTCATTTTATAGGTTAAGATAAGAATTCAATTCTAAACATGAATTTTATCCCGACACCATAAAGATTTCCTTACAAGTGTCTTATTCTTTTTTACAAAGGGGAAACCCCAAAACGTCGATGTCACTTATATTTGTATAATAAACCAGTTAACTGCCGTAAACTTAAACTTAAACTTGAGCTTTTATATAGCGCAATATCCACTAAACGTGCTCAAAGCGCTTTACAAGGAGTCCCTGGCCAACAGCAACACGTAACATTTAGAACGGGACATGACGCCTGTTAGGCGATATTACAAATTTTTGTTTGGACAAAGACAACGCTGTTAACGGCCAGGTACTCGTTTTACACCTGAGTACGGTGAGAGAATGTGAGTAAAGAGCATTCTCTAAGGACTCAACTATGCGCCGAACGCGAGGCTCAAACCCACGACCTTCCGATCCGAAAGCGAGTGTCATACCACTAGACCACATAGCCGCCGTACTGTGGAAAAATATGTATTCAAAATTTTGGCCAGAAAACTCATCCTTCATATATGTCTATCGATTTAAATGACACTCATCTTGACAAAAAATTTGCACAGTCCCAGGTTTGAGAGTTTTTGCCAAGATGGTCAATTAAATTGATAGATATTTGAAGGACGAGTTTTCTGGTCAATTTTTTTTATTACAAGTGTTTCCAGAGTAAAGCACTTGACTGATTAAATCCAAACTTCTATTCTATTTTCTCCCACGCCAGCTTAAAGCATGAAAGCAACATTTGCATTTGATGCGAGTAAGAAAGAGGTGAAGTGATGGAGCAAAATTAAGCAAACAAAAGGTTGGACCAAAGTCCGTGAATTTTCCCGCGAATTAAACACAACAGTTTGTTCTCTTATCAATGAAACACGTGCTTTGAATATATTCTAAACTATTAAATCACAATTTTAGTTCTCAATATTTTGTGAATTGGTGACATCACAATCGACAACAGTCCGTTTACACGATCGATCAATTAAATTGGTTCTCGTTCACGGGATGGAAATAGAAGTTTCCTTTTCATTCTTTTATGTTTTTTCACAGAGAAAGAAATTATATTTGCTTAACTTGAAAGAGACAAATGAAGGAGCAGGCACTGGTTTAACGCCCTCCTTACCACCCAAAGGACAATCGTCACATTTGTTACGATGAGGCCAACATTTTTCTCATTCTTATTTCTTTTGTACATCATGATAATAATAATAATAATAACAATAATAATAATAATAATAATAATAATAATAATAATAATAATAATAATAATAATAATAATAATAATAATAATAATAATAATAATGAAAACTTATAAAGCGCTATAACTCCGAGACACCAGACTCTAAGCGCTTAATGATATTTTAACAAAAATGTTTGCTATAGTTAAATCTTATTAACATTGAGTTGAAGAACTCGTTTAGCAGAGAGAAAAAATGTATAGATAGCAGGAACCAACAGCTTTTGTTTTTGAGTGAAATAAATCAATTTTTGAATAGGTTAGGTGTGAAGTTTTGGGGAAAATCCGGAAAATGGCCGGTAAGGAGAGAATAAAGATAAAAATCTGAAAAGCCGTGTATGAAACTGTGACATTCAAAGTAGATAGAAAGAAAAACACAAGAAAAGAAATTATTCCTTGAGTGACAAGAGACAGGTTGTTTTTTATTGGGCTGATTTTTTTTCTTGTATTTTTCATTTTGTGCGGCTATTTGGTCTTGTGGTGTGAAACTCACTTTCGGATCGGAGGGTCCTGAATTCACCCACGCTCGGCGCATAGTTGACATCTTGAGAAAAGGATCTTTCTTCACATTCTCTCACCGTACTCGGGTGTAAATGAGTACTTGTCCGTTAACAGAGTTGTCTGTGTCGGAAAAAAATGTTATATTGCCTAACAGGCGTACTGTCATGTCTCTTTCTACATGTTACGTGTTGCTGTTGGTCAGGGCCTTGAAAAACGCTTTGAGCACGTTTACTGGATATTGCACTATATAAAAACTAAAATTTCGGTTTGTCTTATCTGGCACTGTTTCATACGAACCTTTTCTCGAATTTTGCTTACCTTAAATTTAATTGGCTGGGGGCCGGAGAGCACTCGATTCACAATAAAGGGACCAAGATCGATCTCGGGTGTAGTCGAGACCCCCTGTTCACCCAGCAGTGACTGGGTAGTTGGGTCTGCTAGATCAGGTGGAAAGTACTTTGCGATAGACTAGAGTCCTATCAAAAGGGCAGCAAGCAATTGCTATTGTCCGCTTCACGCTATAGAAACCGGGTTAAACTCTGGATCCATGAGCCAAATGGCTCTGAAGGACTACAAATCTAATTCATGGCAACCATAATTCACTTAAAACATATCTGGCAGAGAAAGGCGTCAATTCCTCTTCATTCCTAGACATGCCTATTTGAAAATCTGTGTAGTTTTTGGGAGAAAAAAATTTAAGTCGCTATAGCTGACTTTAAAAATCAACAATATACCATTACAGGGATTAAACAACACAACAAATCCTTACATTTATGTAGTCTGGCATCAATTTTCCATGAAATTCTGAAATTGGAATCAAAATTTCGTAATACTACGAATTTTTGTAGCAGTAGCGAGGTCTGCATTGGTGACCAATTCTCTTAACCGGTATGATTTCGAGAGGTCCATTATAAAGAAAATTAAATTTTTAGTTCAGCTCATAAAGTACGAGTTAAGACATATTATGCCTTCATAGAGAAGAGTAAGTTTTTTAAACTTAAAAAAAAAAATTATATTTTCTACTTTCCATTGTTTTGAATTCAAAACAATTTTTCTAATTCTGGTCAACTCTGACATATTACCAGGTTGATCAGTTCAGTTACATTTATAAGATTTAAGATACACTTACACCACTTGTCATGGTGTTGCTAAAAATATCGTACCCGCAAATGATCTATTGGATGGAATGTTCCATATCCAGGATTTTCATCAGTATTTTTTTTGGGGGGGGGGGGGGGAAGGGGGGGGGGGGTCATTCTACACACCTTTCAAATGTTTTTCATAGTTCAACTGTTGGATAATTCTTAAGAAATGTAAATAGATTATTTGTAGCCAACCGACTCGAAACGGTTTTATGTCGAAACGAATAAGATATGTTAGAGTAAATTTACAATTAAAATGTTAGTAAATACAAATGTTATGTGAGAATTTGTAATTATTCTCATTATTCAAAAGGATATTTTAAATTCAGTTTCCATCAACTTGTTCATCCCTACAAAAGATTCCGTTCTGAGACCGCGGTTTACATTTATTGATATTGCAGATGGCAAAGAAATTCACACTGAACATAGTTTAAAGTATGTTTTGTAAACGATTGGAAACACGTCTAGAGGGTAGAATCTTAGATAATGCCTGGTGTGCATTTGAGAACAAATTTGAATAAACAGTGTGTTTTTCTTTTTATTATTGACACATTTTAGGTTTGAATAACTCAAAAACTATGTAAGATAACATCAAACGTTTTTTGATTTTTGGTGTCATATGTGTAGAATTTATTCCAGTTTTGATTGATATAAGGTTTGATACTGTGCGTCCTTTGATAGTTGAGTTATGACGTCATCAGTAGAAAACGGTAATTTATTTTGGCTTTGTCCAACATGATTCTCAAACCCTGACAGAGAATTCACTGAAAACATGGTCTTTAAAAAAAAACACTGTAGATATTGTCAAATTCTAAAACCATTTCGTGCCATTATGCAAGATAATTAGGGGCTCATCAATAGTCCTAATATATTGTGCTATTTCCTTTAAAATAAAATATAATGAAACATTCTTTTCATTAATAGTAAAGTAATATTCCACCATTTTCCATCATATTCCACCAGCGAGCAAGAACTAAATCAAGGGACCAGAGCAAATAGAGGGAAACTCTTCAGGCCTTATGTGCCTCCTGGAGCAGAGAGAATTAATGTTAAA
>NC_088366.1:25067335-25114835 GCF_034508935.2 Berghia stephanieae
CAGAAATATATATATATATATATATATATTATATATATATATATATATATATATATTATATATATATAATATATATATATATATATATATATATATATATATATATATATATATATATATATATATATAGACACACACACACACAGAGTGAGAGAGAGAGAGAGAGAGAGAGAGAGAGAGAGAGAGAGAGAGAGAGAGAGAGAGACTGAGAGAGAGAGAGGGGTGGGAGGGAGGGAAGGAGGAGAGGGTTGCATCGCTATATATATTATGTCTCTTGGGAGTTGATGTTCATCATGCTTTCTGTACCGTGAAACAGAAGAATACGTTTGCTCTCTAGAATGCTGATAGAATGCTGGTCAACTCTGCAGACTCCCATCCGCCTGGTTTTAATTGGACAGAGCTATTCTTTTATTCATAGGTAGATAGGAGTGGTTGGGTTCAATTGGAAACATTCTAGCGTAGCATTAAATAGTAGATATCTGAGCAATATAAAAAAAAAACAGGATTTGCCATGCATCCTCAAGCTCACTCGCATGATATCTTGAAATAAACCTTGTATTCCTGATTTTTAGAATCCATTCCAAACCTTGTTCATATTGTGCGTGCCTGTTTCGTACAACAATTCTACACCGCATTATTATGTAGGTAAAAATAGGCCTTAAATTAATTCACTGCCGGGCTCTGGAAAGACGCAAGCGTATATAAAACTTTGGCTAGAAAACTCGCTCTTCAAAAATTCGATCGATTTAAATAACCCTCATCTTGGCCAAAAAACCCCCCAAAAACTCTCAAACCTGGGACTTCGTGAAGTACGACAGTTAACTGGTTGAAAAGTGAATTGAGTTTTTAAAGAATAAGAAATCAGGAATTTGTGTTCATTGCAATACAATAAATCTTCTTGATTCTCCACCATAATGAAACGAGTAGAAATTATGTTCAAGTTTGATGTTTGTAGTGATACATTCAATTTTTTCGGAAAGAGACAACGCTGTTAATGGCCAGGTTCTCATTTTACACATGAGTATGGTGAGAGATTGTGAGTAAAGAGCCTTTTCCAAGGACTCAACTATGCGCCGAGCGAGGCTCGAACCCAGGACCTTCCGATCCGAAAGCGAGTATCATACCACTAGACCACATAGCCGCACATAATACGTAATACGACTTTGAGTCGGAGGGTTACAAGTGTGATTATTGAAATTAAAGGAAAATGTCCACTGTTTTGATTGCTTTAGATGATATACCAAATGTGAGCTGATCGGTTAATAAAAAAAACCGAAACCAAAAATAAACCAAACCAAAAATAAACCAAACCAAAAAAGAAGCAGCTCGTTTTAGTGCAATTTTGCTGTTTGAGATCTTTCAATAATTGACAAAATCAAAGGGGGGAGGATGGCATACAACAGAAAAAAAGTCAAGAATAGTTGACACTTACCGTTAAATCAAACATCGAGCTTGTTTGCATTACGTCGTATGTCGTATTCTGAAAGCAGGCATTAACAAAATTTTGGCCAGATAACTCATCCTTCTGATATATAACAATTAAAATTTAATCTATCGATATTTGAAGGACGACTTTTCTGGCCAAAGTTTTTTTTAGTGTCTTTTCAGGATTTGTCATCCAATCACATTCGTGAGAAAATTATACAATTAAAATCAGCATCCTTTGAAGATTATAATATGAATGAATGAATGAATTTATATAGCGCCTAGATCCACAATGTGCTCAGAGGGCTTAACAAATTTGACCTGCTAGTTTGTTTCACCATGAATGTTAGAACATTGTTTCAAACTGGTAAGCTAGAAAATGTTAAACAAGAAATGGACAGGATGCAATTTAATGTACTAGGATTAGCAAAAATAGGTGGACTAGACAAGGTTAAATCCGAACAGGGAACAAAACCTAATTCTTTCCTTCCTCTATGCAAGATTTATGTTTATTTTTCAAAAATCATCAAAAAAAAAAATAAATAAATAAATAACAACAACAAAAAAACAAAAACGGAGGTATCTTTGAAATTTTAAAAGCCATAACCTTTTAACATATATTCCGATGTTGATAAATAAAGTGTTCTTTTCCATGGTTTGGGAAGTTTAATCTAGCTTTTAAATCTAATTTTTGCTTTTTGTATAACGAAGTTTTAGTTTGTCACACCTATTTATATGATATAACAGAAGGATAGGTATTGTCAGGCAGAGAAATAAATTGATTGACATACAGACAGGTGGTTATATAGATAGACAGAGAATAATACATATTAAGAGACAATTAGACAAAGCCATGGACAGCAGGTGGCACCAGTGACTGTTCGAAAACATACAAATAGAATAAGTACATGGAATGTAAGAACATTGTTTCAAGCTGGTAAGCTAGAGAATATTAAACAAGAAATGGACAGGATGCAATTTCATGCACTAGGATTAGCAGAAACTAGGTGGACACGAAAATGTTTAATCCGAACAGTGAACAAAACAACAATATGTTCAGGAGGTTTAACTCATGATAAAGGAGTAGGAATTTTATTTGACCAGAATATAGCTAAAAGTATTAAAGGATGGTGGGGTGTCTCAGATAGAGTAAATGTAGTGAAACTATAAGGAAAACCATTTGACACAGGAATAATTCAAGTATATACCCCTACATCAGCACATGATGATGAAGAAGTTGAGAAATTTTATGAAGATCTGGATTTTGCTATGAAACAACTAAAATCACAGGATGTAAAAATATTAATGGGTGACTTCAATGCCAAGGTAGGTAATTCAAGAACATAAGAAATAATTGGTCCGTGGGAACTTGGAGATAGGAATGAACGTGGTGAGAGACTAATTGATTGGTGTAGAGAAAATGAATTTATTGTTTCAAATACATGGTATAAACAACATCCAAGAAGAAGATATACATGGATAAGTCCAGGCGATAGAACTAGAAACCAAATAGACTTCATCCTAATCCAGAAACGTTTTTGAAATGCAGTAAAATCAGTTAAAACCTTGCCTGGAGCCGATTGTGACCTGTCATCAGCAAAATGAAAATAAATTTAAAAAGATTAAAGAAAGGAAAATATCAAGCAAAATATGAAGTAGTATTTCTGAAAACAAATAAATATCTTAAAGAAAATAAGTTTGTTATTGAGGGAAAAAACAAATTCTAATTGCTAGAAGTAGGAGAACTAACTGATACAGATGAATTATGGAATGGAATTAAAACCTCAATTAATGAAGCTATACAAGAAAATATACCACAATAATCTGAAAAGAAAATAAGAAGTGGATGACTAATGAAGTGCTAGGACTAAAGGAAGAAAGAAGGCAATATAAATCAGATGTAAGATAACATAAAACCTTAACAAAGAAAATAAAGAAAAAATGTAATGAAGCAAAAGAGAATTAGATAAATGATCCATAGAAATAGAAATAAAACAAAACAGTGATAGCATATTTGTACATGAAAAGATAAAAGAAGTCAGGATGCATTAAAGCTAAAAACGGCAATGTTTTGATGATAGAGCAGATGTTTTGAATAGATGTTCAGAGTATATAGAGGATCTTTTTTATGATGAAAGAGAAAAACTAACAATAAACAAAGAGATAGACGGGCCACCAATTTTAAAAGAAGAAGTAGAAGCAGCTATTAAAAAAAATGAAGTTAGGCAAAACAACAGGCCTTGATAATATCCCAATAGAAATAATCGTAACATTAGAGGATTTAGGTTTAAACATAGTGACTAATCTATTGTATAAGATATACCACAGTGGTAAAATTCCAGATGATTTATTAAAGTCAGTGTTTATAGCACTTCCAAAGTCACCAGGGGCCACGGAATGCGAATTACACAGAACGATTAGTCTTAATAGTCACTTCACAAAAGAATGAGGAAAAGTATAAAACCAGAGATTGAAAGAACTCAATTTGGATTTGTCCCTGACAAAGGTACAAGAAATGCTATTTTCACCTTATCAATGTTGATGGAAAGATCTATTGAAGTCCAGAAAGACCTACTTATTTGTTTTATTGATTACTCAAAGGCATTTGATAAGGTTAGACGTGGTGAACTATTTAAGATCCTTGAAGGACTAGACATAGATGGAAAAGATCTAAGAATTATAAGAACTTATATTGGAATCAAAGTGCAACCGTCAGGATTGAAGGAGAATTCAGTAAATGCAAACAAAATAAACGAGGTGTCAGACAATGATGTGTTTTGTCACCAGACTTTTTTAATATCTACAGCGAAATAATTATTAGAACTTTAGGAGATAGTCCAGGCATTAAGATCAATGGTGAGAATATCAACAATATAAGATATGCAGATAACACAGAACTAATTTCAAACTCAAAAGAAAATTTACAATTACTCTTTAATAAAGTAGTTACAGAGAGTGAAATTATGGGGCTATATTTAAATGTTTTAAAAATGCACGGTTGTATCAAGGAGAGAAAGAAATCCAGCATGTAACTTAATAAGCAAAGGAGAAAATATAAAGCAAGTTGAGACATTTAAATATCTTGGATACATAATAACTTCAGATGGAAGATGTAGCACAGAAATAAAACGAAGAATTGCAAGAGCTATAGTTTTAATAAAATGAGTCTAATTTTCAAAAACCACAAAATCTCAATGACAACAAAACATAGAGTTTGAAGGCCTTGTGTACGGTCAGTATTTTTATATGGCTGTGTTACAGAAGACATGAGAAAGAAACTGGAGGCAGCAGAAATGTGGTTTCTTAGAAGGATGTTAAGAATCTCATGGACAGAGAAGAAAACTAATGAAGAAGTATTAGAGCAAGCTGAAACTAAAAGGTTATTAATTCGTACAATAAGAAAAAGACAAATGCAATTTTTAGGGCACCTATATCGACATAAATGTATTGAACATCTTGCTCTCATAGGAAAGATAGAAGGCAAAAAGAGTAAAGGTAGATCAAGAACAACATATTTGAATAGTTTGAACAGCTAGGTGGCAAAGAAAGAGAAGGGTAATAATAGTTTTCTGAGGTTATCTGATTAGAGAGATGAATGGCGTACCATGATCACCGATGCCTGGCAAAAGCAGAAGAAAAAGACATGAGGGATATATATATATATATATATATATATATATATATATATATATATATATATATATATAGAGAGAGAGAGAGAGAGAGAGAGAGAGAGAGAGAGAGTTTTTTTTAAAAGGCATGAGTCATAATAGGAATATATAGAGAAAACAAAACGAGAGTTAACTCAGAATACTATTTTCTTATATACACGAGACGTTTTCTTTTCTTTAATGGAACAAATAAATAAAACAAAATAAGAAAACATGCTTAAGGACAAACTCATTTTATGTCATAATTTATATAGGGGTCTAAGTTGAAAATATAAAATGTTGAAAGAAGACTGAGAGAAAAGAGCAGGGACCTTTTTACCCAAATTATGATACGCCACAAGGTGTGTAGATCTCATGGCGTAGGTGTCGAAATTAGGGCCAGGATCAGAAAAAAATCGCAATCCTTAAAAATGCAAATTTCGAGCGTAAATGGAAATGTAGAACATATCAATCTAAATGATATTTTAAAAAATCATTCATCTATTTGATAGTACAAACCGCACCTCGATAGCTTAAAAATAAATGGAGCGGCAAGGTTATAAACAAAGCACACCAAAAAACAAGGCCATATGGTGTCGAAATTCGGACCCCCTACTTTATAGATAGTTCGAAGTTGACGTCACTCATGTCTTTGTTATTGTTTTTTGCCATCCGCGTTTATGAGTACTTCTCACTAATCAGTAATAAACGTTCTTGGTTACACACAGTTTTGTGTGTTGGTACGTTATACTTCCAGATGGCAATGTTATGAGCGTCTTAGCTAAGCGCATCCTATCTATAGTATTATTGCTATTCCACGTTGAAATAATAAAAGAGGAAGTAAAGGGGGGGGGGGGGGGTATTAAAGCCCGCGTTAAAAGAAGAAAGTGTAAACATGTGCTGCCTGTGATAGTGAGTGGCAAGGTGAGATCTATAACCAAAAAAATTGAAGAATTGCAGGTCTCCACAAATAGGCTTCAACAGTCGTGACGTCACTTCCCTCGTAATGACAATTAGTAACTTAGTAACTGGTTCTAAACTATCAGGAAAAAGACGGACGCCCTTTTGAAATACTTCTCCGACGAGCACAACGGTGTATTCAGAGGAGAAAAACATTTTAGTTCTGATCATGTTTTGACTTTTATACATTCTGATCACATGACATGTGAAAAATTTCTTGCCAGCATGAAGAATAAAAAGTACCAGTTTTCTTTGTTTAGAACCAAGCTGTTCGTTGCTAGGCGGACGTGACTCGTGTGAATTCAGAAACTCGTCAGCAATACGTGTTAAAGGCTACATACACGCCCGGTTTTGATCCTGGTTCATACGCCGATCAGGTAAACCGGGGTGAAAACGCAATGTGTGTGGCCAAATACCTGGCCGATAAACAGAGGGTCGGTCGATCGTTCGCAAAGCCCGCCTTGCTTAATATTTTTCGAGGCGATTGGCGATCGGGGGCGTGGCAGTATAAATAATTGGACAATTTTTTTCGGATTTTCGTTGTTTTGACGTCAGATTCGTGATCAGCGTCGAATTTACAATAGGTTTGATACCAAGAACTATATTTTTACTCCAAAAATTGATGAAATTTGAAATGAATTTTAATTAATATTGAGGCTATATGGCCGACAGAACAGTGCCCCTACCTGTTTTGTGATGGATCAAGTGGTATGACTCTCGCTTTCGGATCGGAAGGTTCAGGTTTCGAGACCCGCAGAGTGGCGCAGGGTTGAGTCCGTGGAAAAGGCTCTTTAGTCACATTCTCTCACCGTACTCAGGTGTAAAATGAGTACATGGCCGTTCGTTGTCTTTGTTGGGAAAAAATGTCACATCGCCTGACAGGCGTCATGTCTCGTCTTTAAGTTTGATATTGCTGTTGCCTTGGGACCCCTTGTAAAGCGCTTTGAGCAGGTGGATATTGCGCCAAAAAAATGCTGTGTTATTATTTTTTTTAAATAATATTTTTATAAATGTTGCGCCAGGAAGAGGTAGATGGCAAAAGTTTTGTTCTTGATCATCGTAAAATTTATAAAGGATTTCATACAAAAAAAAATAGTTTTCATAATTTTCAATGTAATGATATAATAATATGCCAGTTCTCTTTTGTTTTTTTTCCTCCTTACCCGTTGACGAGACCTTGAAACAGACATTGGGATTGGCAGATGCCAAAAAGCCTTGACTACGTGATGACAGGGTAGGGCATTGTAAACCTTGAATTATAATCTACAAACAACGCCCCCCCCCCCCCAAAAAAAAAGAAAGAAAAAAAAAAGAAAACAAAAAAGAAAGAAAAAGAGCTGTGTGCGGCGGCGGCGGTGGTGGTGGTGGTGGTGGGGGGGGGGGGGGGAGGGGGGTAGCGAATGCGAGTACTTCCGAGGAGTACCCGTTTAACCTGCCACGGGAGCACTGTCGATTTGTTTTATAAATAATAATAATAATAATAATAATAATAATAATAATAATAATAATAATAATAATAATAATAATAATAATAATAATAATAATAATAATAATAATAATAATAATAATTATTATTATTATTATGACGATAAATAACAAATCTTTATTGTCCACAAAATGGAAAAAAATCCGTGTTAAATCGGATTGCAAATGTATTGATGTTATGCGTATTGGAAAAATACTTACGGCATATCCATCGGGGTATAACATATTAACACACAAAACTGCAAACTCGAACGTTCATAGTCTGATTGATATAACTTAGTGATAAGTTAATTATAAAAATAGCTGTCTAAAAGCAATAACAACGGGTTGACTAACGTCAAATCAATTCCTTCTATTGATGCTCTGTGTTAAATTAAAATACTCACAAAGTCCGCCAGTCAGAAATATCACTCCAGCCCAAAAATATACATGGAACCTTGAACGTTATAGTCTGATATATTTTAATGAGAACTTATCATAAAAATGGGTGTCTAAAAACAATAACAATGAGTTGAGTGACGTCAATTTGGTTCCTTCTATAAATATCCAAGGACTTTACTCACTCCATCCACTCTCTCCTCCTTCAATACATATGAATCTATTCTCTCATCACTTTTTTGTGCGGTTATGCATGTGGTCTTGTGAAATGACACTCGCCTTTGGATCGGACTGTACTGTATTCGAGTCCCGCTCTGAGTGGCGCATAATTGAGTCCTTGGAAAAGGCTCTTTAATCGCATTCTCTCACCTTGTTAACTGTTAAAATGAGTACCTCGCTGTTTACAGCGTCGTCTCTGTTGGGAAACAATTGCATTATCGCTTAACAGTCATGTCTCGTCTAACTTTTTTTTATGTTGGCCAAGGACCCTTATAAAGTGATTTGAGCACCTTTATTGAATATAGCGGTAAATATAGCGCAAATAAATTTCTCTCTCTCTCTCTCTCTCTCTCTCTCTCTCTCTCTCTCGACATGTTAGATTATTATAGCTATTGCTACATATGATGCGAATATCTTGGACGGTTATTGACGCTATGAGCTTAGGTAAAATGATCACAACATCCACCAGTCGGAAATAACGTACCGTCACACAAAACTATGAGTAACATTGAACGTTAAAAGTCTGATTGATATAATTTAGTGAGAACTAATTACCAAAATGACTGCCTTAATACAATAACAAAGAGTGGAATGATGTCAATTTCGTTCCTTCAGCAGTCTAATTGGTATAATTTAGTGAGAAGTAATCACTATTGTGCGCAAGACGAAAGATATAATAACAGACAGTAACTGGGATCGGTTCTGTCGGCCACATAGCCTCACTATTAATTAAAATTTATTTCTAATTTCACCAATTTTTGGAGTAAACACACAGTTCTTAGTATCAAACCTATTGTAAATTTGACGCTGATCACGAATCCGACGTGAAAACAGCGAAAATCCGAAAAATAATTGTCCACTTTTTTATACTGCCACGCCCCCGATCGCCGATCGCCTCAAAAAAATATCTCCCCGTGTGTGGGCAAAAATCGTCTGCGATAAACGCAGGGATCGGGTCACAGCGACCCAGCAGTAATCCGTACCGCGATGAGATCTGTCCGTCTATGGGGGGCTTTACAGAGTTGCGGCTACACAGTAACATTCCTGGCAGCTGTGTAACTCGATAATTAACCCTAATAATAAATGACCGAGATCAGATAAACACATCAAATTCAAGAGATGGTGGTGGTGGTGGTGCTGGTGGTGGTGGTGGTGGTGGTGGTGGTGGTGTGTGTGTGTGTGTGTGTGTGTGTGTTTTGTGTCTGTGTGTGTATTTAAATGAAAGATGGTGCCATTTAAATAATATCATTGTCACAAACAAAACCAGCACACCGAACCTTGAATTACTTGCCGTGCCAGTCAGGCCATATTATTTGCCACGAGAATATACTAAGGTTTTTATCATTGTCGTCTTTATTCCACCGGACGCAAATGTAAGGACAGCGCTGCAATATCAGGAGGAAAGCAATAGCAACCAACTAACATCATCACCCGATAGCATAGTCCTGGTGACAGGGGATTTCAAACATGCTCCTCCTGACAACTCTTTTCCCCGACTACAACACATAATTTGTGCCACCAGAAAACGAACGCACAATCGATCTTTTTTACTCAAACATTCAAATCGGATATTCTTCCCCATCTAGCCCCCATCCGATCACAATATGTTTCTTATGATAACTATATACAAAACTAAATTGATATCTGTCTCAGTCGTTCAAAAGTCAGGTATGGGACAGCGATGCAACTAATGGACTAAGGGAGTGCTTCGACTTCACCAATTGGAATATTATTATTGAATCAGTGAACGACCTTGATGAACATTGTGATGGCGTAACTACCTATTAAACATTTTGTGAACAAAATATTGTGAAAAGAAAAACAACATCATTCGGCAATAACAAACGCTTGGTGAGAAGAGAGTTAAAAGAGTTGTAAAAAATACTGGTGACCAAGAGGAAAGGAAAAATGTTCAAAGAAAATTAAATAAACCCATCTGAGAGAGGAAACACATATATAAAGAAAAAATGAGAGGAAACTGGAATGTACTGACATGAAAAGTGTGTGGAACAATATCAATATACTTGCAGGAATGAACGGTTATAAAAACTCAAAATTAAAGTTAGAAAAGTGTACAGAAAAAGAATATGCTGATAAGCTTAACAACTTCTATGCTCGATATTCAATTTATTCGATAAACACGATTTCACAGACGAGATTAACAACCTAACTTGGTAACTCGAACTTCACGAAACAGATGAACAAAGGGACATTACTCAGGCCAACGTCATTAAATTATTCAAAAATATTATCGCGGGTAAAGCAAGCGGGCCTGATTAAATTTAATCAAATTTATTGAAATCCTGTGCAAATGAACCTTCCTATATTTTACACGTCCCTAAGAAACGGGTAAATTCCAAGAATATGGAAAACTTCAAAAATAATTCCCGTCCCAAAACATCAAAAAAACAAAAAAAATGAATGATCTTTGTCCTGTAGCGCTGACACACATTCCAATGAAATGTCTAAAAAGTACCATCCTGCAAAGAGTATTACAACAAAGTACACAACAGCATCTAGACAAAAGCCAGTTTGCTTACAAATCAGGGCGTGGGGTGGGCCTCGCGATATTAGTGTTTTCTCATAACACCTACAAACACTTAAGACACTCCAAAAGGGTATGTCAGAACCCTGTTCGTATATTTTTCGAGTGTTTCCTACACAATCCAGCCTCACCTACTAATCCCTTAACCATATCCTTACCAACTACAGGAAAATCGTCACATTTGTTACGATTCTACCAACATTTATTTCATTCAGTTTTCTGTTGTAACCACAAAATTTGAAGATTTAAAAAAATATAGTTATAAGAACTTAATTCAGCGATGTAGGCTACGTGTATTTATTTCTTTTGAGTAAAGACTTAATATTGATTACTATGTTAGTTGGATCAGATGTTTAGTGGAAAATCGTCAAAAAGGTCGGTAAGGAGAGAGTTAACAACTGTCCATTAAGGTGAGACCTTAGATTGCACTCTGGGTATTAAAATTCCGGGACAGGCCGACCACAATTCGTTTCCCTCACGGATGAAGAGAACAACAAAGTTGCATTCTCTACGCTGATCACCAACACTGGACCACCCCAAGGAACTGTTCTTGCTTGAACATATTTCGTGATATACACAAATGACTGCATAAGCGGCACACGTCCTAATGTAAATATTTTAAAGTATGCCGACGATACCGCCATTAAGGCCTTGATAACAACCGCAGATGATGTATTGATTAAATGATTAAAAAAGAAGGGGATATGAGTATAAATATCTCGGTCAATGAAAGATTAGACTGTACAACTAATCCATGCAAAATACTAAATTAATAAGATGAAGACAAGATTATTCATGACGAGGAGCCTGTACTCCATAAATGTTGACAAAGCAATTTTATCTTTGTTTCATAAATCTTGTATTGTAAGTCTCTTTTGTTTCTGTATAGCTGCTTGGGATGGAAATTGTAAACAATCTGAAATATTAGAAATAAATAGAATATTAAAACATGCTAATCGAATGTTAGGGGATGATGGATGGAACAATTCTGAATATTTTCACAAAGATATTGCTAATGGTAAGATTTTCAAAATTCAAAGAGACGAGTGCCTCCCTCTGTATAACGAAATTAAAATAAACCAGAGGCGTAACAGACTAAAACACATGAAAACCAAAAAGCAAAGATATTTTAATCCATTTTTACCATCAGCAATACGAAAATTTAGGATGTTTTTTTACACGAAATTTGAAAGATAGTATATTGCTCTATCAATTTATGCATGTTTACATTGTACTGTATTTACATTATCTTTTATTCATTTTTCCATTCAAATGATTTTACTTTTTATCAACCTTTGTAGGCTATGTGCAACCCTTCCCCAATATATTTTTAAATATCTATTTACATTACAAATCCATTTTTACAAAACTATTCTACTTTCATGTTCACTGTTTATAGCGTTGCTTGTGCCTGCTGTATAATTTATAAAAATGTTATTATATTTTTATGTTTATTTTGTTTTAAATAAGCTTCGTATTTTCGTCAAGTTCATGACAGTGTATAAATCTGTGCTAATACAACGATGAATGATGTTTAACATCATGATAATTTAAAATATTTACATTAAGGATCAATAAAGAGTATCTTATCTTATCTTATCTCGGTTAATGCTTGTTTTCATGTCTATTTTACTGAAGTTTAAAATGACGCATACACTTTTTCGGCAAAATAAAAAAATATGAAAAATGCTTTATTTTTATAGGTTTTATAGCAATTTTGATACTTTTAGCTCATGTCATTGCCAGGAAAGGGAAAGGGGAAAAATCTAGATTTACTTCTAAAGGCATCCTAGAAAATTTAAGATAAACGGGATTTAGTCAATTAACATATGATGTATGAAAGTCTGATATTCCAAGAGCAAACTATCAATGTACTTAGTTTGAGATCTCCTTAAAGTTATATCAAGCACAAGATCAGACTTAGAGGAAAACTATCTAATGGTTACACAATATCTATATTAGTAGAGAAAACCCCTACATAACAGAGATAATAAATATTTTTTTTTGGTATGGTCAACTTTCAGTCAAGGACTCCGGCCAAGGATAGGACAACACAAAGCAACCTCATTCCAAGACAAATACAGGAAGTAAACTGGTTAGAAAAAAAAAAGATCTAAAAAAGTGTGTAAGGATCAGTGCCACGCAGAGCAGAAAATAAAATCAAGAAAAAACAACAAAAAAATCCAACAAACCAACAAACAAACCAGGAATGCTGATTGTTTGGGATAGAGTTTTGTTTTTCTTCCGGAAGTCCCAGGTTTGAAAGTTTTAGACCAGATGAGCGTCATATTAATCGCTCAATATTTGAAGGACGAGTTTTCTGGTCAAAATTTCGGAAACGTGTTTATTAGAGTACCGAAAAAAAGACATTCCGATGACAATCACAAACCGTACCTATTAAAACATTTTTTAAAAGTTAGTGCGAAAATTAGATCCAAAGAATTAGGTATCCTTCCATTCTAGCTATCTAGATATCTTTTCCAAGAGATATATGAAAGATAATCAACAAAAGATCCTTAGTAAGATTCAATTCAATACTGGAATTGAAACTTCGTTTAGCGAA
Source organism: Berghia stephanieae (assembly GCF_034508935.2). Taxonomy (NCBI): domain Eukaryota; kingdom Metazoa; phylum Mollusca; class Gastropoda; order Nudibranchia; family Aeolidiidae; genus Berghia; species Berghia stephanieae. The sequence continues at coordinate 25,080,561 of NC_088366.1, forward strand.
GATAATCGCAACACATTGGATGTTGGTGGTGATAGTGTGTTCTATTTTATCAATTAGTATTCACCAATTAACTGGCCTACTCTGGAATTCCATGTATTTAAAAATTTGGCCAGAAACCTCGTCCTTTAAACATCGATTAATCTAAAGGACCCTCATCTTGGTAAAACTATCAAACCCGGGACTTCGCGAATAACTCAAAATTGGTATTTCCAATTATCCTAATTCTAAAGTCACTTTCGGGGTCCAATAATAATAATAACGTTTTAATATAATAAGTCGCAATTTAGAGTTTGGTACTTAAAGACACAATATCCACTCAACTGCGGCTTTGTGGTCAAGCGCTACGATAATCGTCTTGGGACCGATAAATCTTTGGTTAACGTCCCGCTAATGGCAGAGCAGAGTCAAGTACTTGGAAAAAAGTTATTTACTCACATTCTCTAATAATATCATGTGTAAAAGGGATATTTGGCGTTGTTTTCGTCGAAATTTTAAAAAAAGTGTTAAATTGCCTTACATGTTAATTTATTGCTGTCTGATGGGGACACCGTGTAAAGCACTTTGAACGCATTTAGTGGATATTACTCTCTATTAAAGCTTTATTTTTATTTTTAAACATCAATGAAGAAATTTATTGTTTTGTTGTCATTCAAATTCAATACTTTAAGGTTAAGAACTAAATTTTATGCGTCATGGGCTGCGCTATCATCTCTATGCAGATGATACGCAACTTTATGCTACTGATAAAACTAAAAATCTCGAAAATATTGTGAAACGTGTGGAAGAATGTGTGACGGATGTGAAAGAGTGGATGGATGCAAACAAGTTGAAAATGAATGAGTCAAAAACAGAAGTGATGATTGTGGGAAATAGAGGGCAGTTGAAGGTGAATGATGGTCTTGAGGTGTTGATTGGGGGTGAAAAGATCAAAGTTTCAAAGACTGTGAAAAATTTGGGTGTCTATTTTGATTCAGAAATGAAAATGTCAGCTCACATTTCTGCTCTCTGTAAATCTTTATACTTTCAATTGAAGAAAATCAGTTCGATCCGTCAGTATATTGCAATTGGAACATGTAAAACATTGGTTGTTTCCTCATTTTTTCGAAACTAGACTATTGTAACTCGCTGCTTGTCAACTTGCCTCAGGCTTCTATTAAACAATTGCAACTACTGCAAAACAGTGCAGCAAGATTAGTTTTTGGCAAAAAAAAATTTGATCATGCAACCCCTTTGTTGGCCTCTCTCCACTGGTTGCCCATTGACAAGCGCACATATTACAAAGCAGCGTGTCTTGTTTATAAGTGTTTGGCTGGTATAGCACCGGCATATCTCACAGATCACGTGGTCATGTGTAAATTTGAAAATTACACTTTAAGATCATGTAATGACCAAACGAAAATTTCGGAAAAAAGATCAAGAACAAAATTTGGTGATAGATCGTTTGCTTGTTTCGGCCCCAAGATTTGGAATGAACTACCACGTGGTCTGAGGGAGTGCAAGTCTTTACCTACTTTTAAAAAGAATCTCAAGACACATTTTTACTGTATTTGTTTTTCTTGACTCTATATGAATCCTTGATTTGGCTATGAATTGTTATTGTTGTTATTGTTTTATTTTTTTATTTTTTTCACTTAAAATTGATATTTATATTGTAAAGTGCCCAGAGCTTGTGTTTTACACGAGAATGAGCGCTATATAAATGTGTATTATTATTATTATTATTATTAGGCTAACGACATGCTACCGTCTGGGACGATTCGTTATGTGAGGCTATGTGGTCTTTGTCACAGTAAAGGTTGTTCACAATTATCTTATTAAATTTTATTTTATTAAGAACTGAATTCATCTCACTCCAGTTATATTTCGGTAGGCTTAGATAAACTTTACCTTCTAATATTAGATCGTCTTTCCTTTTATAGCCTTCCCTCGAATTAATTTCTAATTAGTGAATACTTTTCGTTCTACATTCTGTCACGTAGCCATTTATTATAAAAGCCGATAGGTCTAATATTCTACACTCACTTTCTCTCCACAATCTATGCCGGACGGCCAGTCGCTCTATTCCTATATATATACTGGAAGATTTTTATCTTTTGGGACTTTGTAGATATTATATCTACACCATTAAGACGCCGGAGCTTTTAACTTTGATTGTATAATCTTCAAGGATCAAACCCAAGCCCGCTGTCAAAGGACTACACAATAACTTCTTACCAATTGCCTGGAAGTGGAATTTTACGAGTCCAATCCTGTTATCAGAGGAATAGATCATCCAAGCCCATCAACTGCCTGGAAACGTAAACTTATGAACCTGACATATTATCATAAGTTACGTAAAATATTCATATCTCTATTTGTAACTGCCACGATCACTGTTTATCTCTTTTAATTAAATTTCATCATTATTTTTATTTCATTGTAAACAAATCGTTAATTGTTTTTCATTTATAGTAACTAGTAAATTCTGGGGCCTCATTCTACATAGATCTTTATGCATAGTCGAGTAGCTCTTTACTCACTTGAGACCATGGCAGTCTTGTGGTATGAAAGGAAGATCCAGGATTCAAGTACCGCTCGGAGCGGCGTGTTGTTCAATCCTAGGAAAAGCCCATTTACTCACATTCTACCACCGTATTCAGGTGTAAATTGTGTACCTGGCCGAAAAAAATTGTAATATCGCCTAACAGGGTTTCCGGTCCTATCCTACATGTTAAGTGTTGCTGTTGGCCTGGAACCCCCCGTAAAGCGCAATGAGCACGTTTAGTAGATATTGTTCTGTATAAAAGCTCAATCTTGTCTTTTTTATGACAGGAAGATCCAGGGTTGGAGTATTGCGTGTTGTTGAGTCATATGAAACGCCTCTTCACTCACATTCTATCACTGTATTCAGGTGTAATGTGTGTACCTGACGATTAACAGCTTTGTCTTTGTCGGAAAAACACGCAAAACTATCGCCAAACAGGCGCCGTGTCTCGTCCTACATGTTAAATGTTGCTGTTGGCTAGGAACTCATTGAGCACGTTTAGTGGATATTGTTCTATATTAAAGCTCGTTTTTGTTTTAGTCAAAATTCTCCAGATATGAGTTTAACATCAAGGTCGTTGAAAGGTTCGCCCCGCCCGAACAAAACGTGACCGCCGGTTTTAAATCAATTATCATACAATGTATTTATAGTATTTGGAAGGTTTCTTAATCAGAGTTCATCTGGCTAACGTATATCTTCTATTATCTTATTAAAGATCAATGGCTTGCTCAGTGCCACCGTTGTTTCAATACAATCTTGAGACAAGCCAACACGCCGAATCAGCTGGCCTTATAAGGAGAATCTAGACGTTCAGTTAATCCATCCATGACGGACGGATCTCCAGAAAGTGACAATGACTCATCATAACAGAGCGTCTAAACGAAGACATTGACTGATGTCTGATAGATTTCAGTCAGACATCAGTTAAATTCTTCATAATTCCATGGGTTGCTGTTACTTCGTCCACAGTTTCTGGATGTCCGTCCGGCCGTGGATGAATTAACAAAGCCAAAATGTAAGCGTTGCTGCTCGAAGCTTAAAGAAATAAATAACAAATGTGAAATTGAATGTAAACTTCAATATACGAAAACAGATAAAATGGGTTTCCCCTTTATCAACAAAACAGGATGAATGAAACACTACCGATGAATAAAATAATGTGGTAGTGGCGTTGTTAAGACAAATAATCATTATTCATCTTAGCAACACCACTTCCACATTATCTCATTCCTTTGTAGTGTTTCATTCATCCTGTTTTGTCGATAAAGGGGAAACCCGAAAAGTCCATTTTATCCTTTTTCGTTTATTAAATAATTGAAGCTTACATTCAATTTCACCTTGTTATTTAACGTCTAAATTGGCCATTACAGTTTATCACTATCAAATACAAATTCTGTGAGGCAGAGTGACTCAGTGTTAATATTTCTCGTCTTGTCACACGAGTCAAGCAATGTTAAGCGCGTTCAGCGCTCAGAAGGGTGAAGTGATCATGAACAACTTCGGTCCCGATATTGTGTCCTTGGGTAAGGCACTTTAAACACATAACCCCACTCGACCCAGATGTGTACGAGTACCAGGCTATAAACAGTCCGGATATTGTAGGACTGTTAGTACAAAAAGAACGGCTAATCGGCCGCTGGTATGTATGGAATGGACATATATTTTATAAGCCCATCAGGGGGAATAAATGAAATATTGTGAAGAGCATGGTGAATCCACGAAAAACAATCTTAAAGCAAATTTTGTAGTTCAATAATAATTATTTTATTTTTCCCCGAGGGCGCTTTAAACGTTGAAATGACGTTTAGTAAAACTTTGAAGCTGTGGTTATTTTTTAATGGCTATATAGTCAACGTTTTGACAATTTTCTCATAAAATAACGAGCCCCCATCGCCGCGGAAGTTTTTATTCTCTATTGTCTTCTGGCACTTTTCTGCTCACTTAATTTCATAAAATAACGGTATCATATAAAGGAAATATCTATCGGTTATTTCAATATATTTCTATTAAAAGCGACGTTCAGACCATTTCCCAAGAGCATTGAATAATAAACAAAATCCATCTACCACAAACTGAGGATCTAGCATCAATTTTATAACAGACTTATAGTTTATGAAAGTTGAAAAAGTGAGGACTCTGTCCTAACGTTTCTGAAAATTTTAGAAGCTATTTCTACTATTGTGTTGATGCTAGATCTTCGGGTTATGTGTTATTTTCCATTATTCAATCTGTAGGAATTGATAATAACAAACGTTGGCATTAGTTTTTTAATGGCTTAATATTCCATTATTTTTGTGGCGACTGTTACGAAAACGACCCTGTCTTTCGCTTCTCTTAATCGACTCAAAATTGCTGGTATCACCATTTCTTCTTATTGCAGTAGATTGGTCTCACTGATACGTTCCGGACAATGCGGAAGCAATTCCCATCTGTGTCTAACTGATTGATAATAAAGCTTGAATATTCCTTGTCAAATGCTTTTGCATAACCAATAAGCAACAGAAAAATCCATATTCACCTCTATGATTCTTTCTACGTGTTAACAATGAGAGTACCATAATGGCATGTGTTATTCTTTTTATCTCTTACGAACCCAAACTTCATAACTGCTAGTTCTGGTCTTATTGTATTTCTCAGACTTTGGATAATGATTCTTTTGGGGATTTTGTTTTTGCATGACTCATAAGGCTCATTATTCTGTGGATTTCACTTTCAATGGCGCCTAGTTTCTTAGGGAGAGCAATAAAAATCGACTAGGTCATTCATTTCTATTGGTATTTCTCCTGTGTTATATGTGACCCATCGCCACAAAGCGGTATTATGTCGAGATAGCTTCCGAAGTAATGGAAGTTATATAATGAGATACGAAATTTGAGTTTTTCCCCGCCTAAGAAATTGCATTTATTCTCCAATAGAAATTAACAGCAAGTTTCTTATCTGTAAATTCAATTACCAGCACAACGTTTATCCCGCTTTGAGCCGGTGTGTAGCATTATATAGGTTGTATTTTACTTAAGCGTATTACACCAAATGACTGCTCAGACTCTCCGAATCAGGTCAAGTGTCGTGGTTATATTCCCTTTCATGAGATTTAATCATTTAATCATGTGTTCATGTGCTTTTTTGGGGTTTTTAAAAAATTCATGGCTGAAGAATGGTTTTGAGCCGAAAAGTTCCGTGTCTGGTTTTTGGTCATGTTTAAAGCTGTTACATTCATTAAAAAAAACAACTTTTGTACTGTCCATAGCTTCTAGCAGCTTAGTATCACTATGTAAAAACTAAAGCGGCCAGAACAAGTATTTTTACATGTATTTGAAGGATTACTTACGGAAAACAATCATGGGCCTGTTCTGACATAGTTCTGATGGGCAATATTTCACATTAATTTGATAGTAGGTCTAATTCTATTGTAAAACAAGACTATAAGAACTGGGTAATCGGACTTTTGAATTTATCCTTTGTGTTTAGATCATACTAAAATGAAAGTTAAAGAAGCTAATGAAAATTATAAAATTTTCATTGATTTTCCTATACTTCCTCCTAGCGATGGAAAATGAAAAGGAAGGTAGATAGGTAGTTAATATATTATATAATTTGACTCCAAATCTTTATTTTTGGCTTAATTATGAGATCAAAGCAAATTTGGCATTTAAATTACAAACAAACATAATCTGGCATTTCTTAAAAATGTAACTCTTCGACGCGTTTCCTTTCTCATTTCTTCACAAACATACCTATTAGAGACAGGGGTAATAAAAAGCATTCGATTAAGCCGTGTCTAATCTGTCTCAAAACCCGTTTGATGTTTAATCAAACAAACAGCCCATATTGAAGTTGTAATGTAATGAGTTGTAACAAGGCCCTCTATATAGTGTTCCAGGCCAGGAAGCGTGGGAGAGGGACGAAAACTAACAGGCCGACTATTTCAAAACAATATGATGTAGTGGAAAAATATTGAAATAACATTGTGATACATTTTAAATATGCTGGAGTCAATAAAAATGTTTAAAAAGTCGGCCTGGTAGTTTTTTATTCTATCCCTTTTCCGGACCTGCTTCCCGGCCTGGAACACTATATAGAGGGCCTTGGTTGTAATCTTGTTAGAGGATTGTCAGTCACGTGATCGGCATTAACCAATAGCACGTGTCAAGTCTGCCGGTGTCCAAGTTTAGACCCGGAAATCCCGGGAAAAGCACGAGAAGAAATAAAGAAAAGATTAGTTCGTTCAGTGATAGAAAAAAAAAGTTTAGTTAGTAACGAACGTTGTCTTGAATACGTGTTATTAAAATAGACTGCGTCCTATGTTTTTCCAAGAAATTCTTTAAAAAAAACCGTTTGATAACGACCACGGCCGTGGGATGTGTGTGGTGACCTACGTGCACTTATTAGCAGGTCTGATGACCGAACGCAATAAGTAAAAGATAGTGTGATGTCAAAATTCTGGTTCCAATTTCCTCGGAAGTGTAAAACAGTCCTCCCGAGGACAAGATACATACAGTGTGCAACTGATCCTCTGGTTTTAGATTGATGGCATCTTATTTTCTAGCCTAAATCAATGCTATTCCTCAATAACGATCATCCATCCTTGCTCTCTACGCCCTGTAACCATAAGAATCTGACTATACACGCTGCTACTAAAATATGTACCCAATTTGCGAGTAGGACTACTTACATACTTCCTAATAGTATCCCATTATGTGCTTAACTTTATAATGTTGTAAACAGAAAAAAAAAATTCCAATTGGTTTAAGAGCACTTTTATTACTACAATGGGCCTTTAATCATTTTTGGTAATCAGCACTGCAAATATACTTTTAATATTATCGTAGAGAAATATCAGTAAAATCACCATGCCAAAGCAACGAAAACAAGTTAAATTTGATGACATCATTTCATTTCCAATTACAAAAAGCTATCAAGAAGCGGAAAATAAAAATGCATTTTGATCTTAGTCTCAAACTAAAGCGTTTATGTGCCTTACGAATCGAACTGAATCACTTAGTGAGAAAGTAAACCCCCAAAAAATCAAAAAATGGCATCAAATTTAGAATCCTGGGTTTTGACCAAAAAATGCTTGATAACGTTCAAAATATGAAGTAATGATATACAAAGTTAATTAGCATCCTAGCCACAAGGATATTTGATTCTTCCACCTAACGGTAATATGACCTCTTGTTACTGTGACTGAGAAGATATTGACCACTATGTTATCTCACTTTTCTATCTGAAGATATGAGTCTCAAGTTATTCACTCAATGTTTACATTTTTGAACATTTCTTCAGTTATCGTTTAAAAACAAAAAGATCCAGTACGACGTGCACTTATTTTCTGATAATCCAATTCCTAATGGGATCATTGTTGAAATATAAAAAAAAAAATGACACAAATTATTACAACATTACAATATTCAACTAAGCCAATAAGTGGGTTCGTATGTCAGACCTCCATATATGTTTAGATAGTTCGAAGATGACGTCACTCAGGCCTTTGTTATTGTTTTTGCCATCCGCGTTTGTGAGTTGTTCTCACTAAACTGTATTAACCAGACTATAAAAATTCATGGTTACACAGAGTTTGTGTGTTGGTCCGTTATACTTCCGGATGCCAATGCTGTGAACTCCTTGGCCAAGCGCATTCTATCTATGCGACGATCCAGTAGAATAGACCCTTTAGTGGTTTTAGTTTTGATTCATAATATAAAGTAAATTTTGCTCTTGACATCAGCCGATTATCGTTAACCACGACTCGTAGCCACTTAAAGGATGTAAACTGAGTGCATTCATTTTTCTTTAAGGTTTGTTTTCCTCTCAGTTTGACATTTCATCTCAGCCGGTCTTTTGTTTAATCACAGCAAAGTCAGTGGCCCCTCTCGTTTTCAGTTACCAAACCGTACACGAACCGAACATAACGTTTTTTTTTCTCTCGGAATTAACACGTCTTTCATTTTCTACCAGCAAATCGAAACAACACACATACTTTCTTTGTTATTGTTTTTTAGAACTTTTGGACGATTTGTTCTCATTAAATAATTGTATGAACAGTAATAAAATGTTTTAAAATACACACCGTTTTGTGTGCTGGTATGCGTTTCATTTGCTTGTTTTGAGTAAATTATAGAACTGTAAACGACTATGACACTGAAACCCAAAAAGACTGTCATCTTGATGTCATTATTTGGTTTTTGCACCGCCTAGTGAGTTGCGTTAGTAGTGCTCATGGAAACAAGTGGTCCCATTGGCTGAACCATTGAATACAACTCACGATTTGTTTTCTTCTGTGGCCATAGAGTGGCATTTTGACGTCATTTTTTGGTCAGTGTCAGGCTATAGATAGTATACGATTGGCTAAGGACAACATTGCCATCCGGAAGTAAAACGGACCAACAAACAAAACTTTATGTAACCATGCTCGTTTATGGTCAGATTTATACAGTTTAGTGAGAATTACTCACAAACGCGAATGGCAAAAAAAAAAAAAAAAACAATAACAAAGACCTGAGTGACGTCATCTTCGAACTATCTATAGATAGTATGCAGATAACGTCACTCAGGCCTTTGTTATTGTTTTTGCCATCCGCGTTTGTGAGTTGTTCTCACTAAACTGTATTAACCAGACTATAAAATTTCATGGTTACACAGAGTTTGTGTGTTGGTCCGTTATACTTCCGGATGGCAATGTTATGAGCTTCTTAGCCAAGCGCATACTATCTATAACATAACGGACCAGATAGTATGCGCTTGGCTAAGAAGCTCATAACATTGCCATCCGGAAGTATAACGGACCAACACACAAAACTGTGTGTATCCATGAACGTTTATAGTCAGATTAATACAGTTCAGTGAGCATTACTCATAAACGCGGATGGCAAAAAACAATAACAAAGACCTGAGTGACGTCATCTGCATACTATCTATAAGTTAACGATGGCTACGCTATGACACACTGGTTGTTTTTCACAAAGTGAAACTCGAACGGAAATGAAAATGAATGTAGCATTGTAACCTTTTAAAGGCGAAAATCGATCTAACATTGACCCAAATGCAGATGTTCCCGTTTTCATCAAAAGCCAGTTCGTGGCAAAAAGATCATAGGATTATAGAAGTCCGAGTTGTGATACTCAGACTGCTGTCTTGGTGGAAACCATTAAGAATAATAAAGATAAAAGGAAATTATTATCTGAAAACAAAATGTCAGCTTCGCTGTTAAGGTGGTTAGAGCACCTGCACGACAAGCATCCGTGACACTCCTATGTCCTACGTCATCAGGCGACCCGCCTCTCTTCGTCGACATCGTTTAATAATAATAATAATAATAATAATAATAATAATAATAATAATAATAATAATAATAATAATAATAATAATAATAATAATAATAATAATAATAATAATAATAATAATAATAATAATAATAATAATAATAATAATAATAATAATAATAATAATAATAATAATAATAATAATAATAATAATAATAATAATAATAATAATAATAATAATAATAATAATAATAATAATAATAATAGTATAATAATAATAATAAAACCAAAATGAAGGATGATGATAGAACAAATCTATTGGAAACCATAGAATCATTAGATTATTTTAAGCCATCAAAACCAAAGAAATTTTTTTGTCAAGTAAACAAGACAAGTACTTTCTATTTTAAATCGCTCCATGAATTACCAAAAAAAAAAAATGAATTTTTCTCTGAATGATAGAAAAGCGACATAGCACGTTTTGAAATTCCACCTGTTCTTTTATTATAAGGATCTCGCAGCGTAGCTCAGCGGCACGTCTTGCTTCGTACCCAAAAGGTACCGAATTTCGAATACCCGCTGCGTTGTGGTGAGTCCCTGAGCAAGTCACCTTGCTCTCGCTCACCAGGGATCTGTTCTGGTGCCAATGTCTACATTAGCGACATGCCAAACACTTCCTCCCTGAGGCTGGGATACGCGGACGACTGGGCGCTCGTTACTCAAAAGTAAAGCGTGGACCCGTCTTGAGAGCGTACTCGGCGAGGGCGTCAAGCATTCCACCTATGCAGTGGCTGGCACACTCGAAACCGAACGTCCTCGTTGGGGACCTGCTTCTCCCCTATGAGCGGAATCCGAAATACCTGGGGGTTACTGCGGTTACGCTGGACCGCAGCCTTACCTATTGGGTGCATCTCGAAAGAGTTGTCCGGAAGATAGAGAAACGCAACAGTATTCTGAGGAAGATGGCAGGATCAACTTCCGCACTGGCACTATGCTACTCCACCTCGGAATATTGCGCTCTAGTGTGGGGAAGAGGCAGGAACGTGGGGAAGGTATGTGTGAAACTTCGCAAGTCCATGCCCATAGTGTCAGGAACGCTGGTAACAACGCCTAGAGAATGGGGCCCGATCCAGTCCCCCGATGTCCGGCGATTACAAACAACTATCTTAATAACAAGAGGGGGAATGGGGAAACCCTCTCTAGGCCATAATGGACGGTGCCCCTGTTCCAAGCCGAAATAAGTCCCGGCAACCTTTGTACGTCACATCCCTGACTTCGAACAGAGCTGAATACGAGACGGAAGTCGGTTGGACGAATCCAATCCCTCGAGGGGACATCGACTCCTCGAAACTAGGATTTTCCCCTTGCAAGGGCAGCCAATCGGCTTTGGTAGAGAACCTGCTTAACAACACGCTCACTACATCAGTGGGGACTTGCCACCTGTCCAACATGTACTCGTTGTAGTCAAGAGCCCGAAACCGCAGAGCATCTAGTTGAACAAAGTTGTGACAAAGCTTCCGAGCGGGTTTGAGCGTGGCCATCGTAAAGTTATGGCCTGACACTGACCAAAAAATGACGTCAAAATGCCAGTCTTTTGCTACAAAAGAAAAGAAATCGTGAGTTGTATTCAATAGTTCAACCAATGAAATGACTTGTTTCCATGAGCTCTACTAACGACAACTCACTAGGCGGTGCAAAACCCAAATAATGACGTCAAAATGCCAGTCCTTTTGGATTTCAGTATCAGGCTATAACATAACGATGGCTACGGTTTGAGACGGTGTACGAGTGCGGTAATGAGTTTGCGTCCTGGATACATCGTCATTACATAGCTGTGTGAGCACCATTAGAAGCTGCTGCCCTACCTCAGTTTGCGGCGTTCACGCCTGGGTTATTCGTCTTCCCTTGAAATAGACCCTAAAGACAAATTTCCCCTATGGAATAAATTAAGGGAATGAAGTTTCTCTCAAAATTAAATAATAATATTATTTGAGAGATCCTTGCCCTATTTGGAAAGAATTAGCCTTTTCAAACATGTTATCACGAGAGCAATTCTGACCACAAAATAAATAAGTAAAAAAACAAAACAAAACAACACGTACAAGAATAAATTACTAGCTAGATAAATAATGAGGGGTTCCCAAAAGCTCAGTTGGTATAGCTCTCGCTTCACACGCAAAGGGACAGAGATCGATCCCGGGTGCAGTCGAGTTTTGTTTTTCTGACTACCCTGTCCACTCCGCGGTGATTGAGTAGTTGAGTCTGTTAGATCTGGAGGAAAGTACTCTGCGATAGACCACCGTCCTAACCTATCCAAAAGATAGCAAGCAATTGCTATTATCCGTTTCACATTATAGAAACCGGGATAAAATCCGGCTCAATGGACCAAATGGCTATGAAATAATTAAATGAATAAATAAACAAATTAATAAATTAATAAGACAATTCAATAAATCAATAAATCTGTACTTATATCTCAACTCCTAATAGACAAATGCATACATTTGAATAGATAAATAAATACAATTGGTAAAGGAAAATGACTAAACCAGAGTCAAATGCAGACCTGCCAACTTGAAAATTTTAAAATTCGTAGTTTTTAGGAAATAAAAATCATAGTCCCTATAGTTAACTTTATAAATCAGCAATTTACTCAACTGTCCAATGATTAAATATGACATCAAAATCCCTTAAATTATGTAGTCTGGCTTCAGTGTTCATTTTCTATATGTTTTAATACCTTAGAAATGCTCGTGAAGTTCTGAAGTTGGAGCCAGAATTTGGTAATTCTACGAATTTTTCGTAGTAGTAGGCAGGTCTGCAAATGTGGCCATAGCCTCAAAACAGTATTATGTTGCGATTGCCTAGATGCTAAAAATCGAAATATAGACAAAATATGAAAGAAAGATAAACCCCAACAAAAAGTAGAGCTTTTATATAGCGAAGTATCCACTAAATGTGCTCAGAACGCATTACAAAGGGTTCCTGACCAACGGAAACACGCAACATGTAGAACGAGACATGATGCCTGTTAGGCGATATTACAATTGTTTCCGACAGAGACAACGCCAGGTACTCATTTTACACCTGAGTATGATGAGAGAATGTGAGTAAAGAGTCTTTTCCAAGGACTCAACTATACGCAGAGCGAGGCTCGAACCCAGGAGCTTCCAAATCCGAAAGCCACAAGTCCACATAGCCGCAAAAAAAATTGGTTAATTTTGACCGAGAAAAAGTAGGATCATTAAAAAAAAAAATACTTTGGAATCCCGTTAAGCCAAACTCGCCGGACCAGAAAGATTGGTTGACTTTAAACTTAAAGCAATGTTGAATTTATCCATTATCAAGGGAACACTTTAAGATAGTAGTCCTTCAGAGCCACCAGGCCCATAGAGCTGGAGTTTAACGTGAAACGGAAAATAGCAATTGCTTGCTACCCTTTGGATAGGATGCTAGTCTATCGTAGAGTACTTCCTCCAGATCTAACAGACCCAGCTACCCACTCAGGGGGTCAGAAAAAAAAATCTCGACTGCACCCCGGATCGATTTCGGTCCCTTTGCCTGTGAAGCGAGTGTTCTACCAGCTGAGTTATCGGGACCCCCAAATGGATAGAGCACAGGAAATTTGGGACCAACAAGATGTGTTGACTTTAAGCAGAAGTTGACATAATAAGAGTGTTGACTTTATGTGGATTTCACTGTAGTGGGTAAAAACAAAATTTCATAAATCTGAATGTTTTATTTTGGAATTAAATTTTTAGTATCTGGTCTACCCAGACAAATTACAAGATTTGCATATTGGGTCATAAATGCGATCCAAATGCGTTTATGTGGTCTTGTGTTATAACACTCGTCTTCGGACCGATGGGGTCAGGGTTCGAGTTCCACTCTGAGCGCGCATCGTTGAGGGCGGTTTGGGTCTATTCTAAAAAAAAAAAAAGAAAATAATAATTATCTATATTGGGCGTTTTTTAATCATTCTGTATCGTCATTATAAGTTTAAAAATAACATTTTTGGTGAAAAATATAAATTATCTGTGTTGTACCCGTTTTGCGACCTAATTTGGGGGTATGGCGTAAAAAAAAAAACAATCTTGTAGCAAATGTTCCACAAAAACTAATGAAGGAATGACCTTCATATTCTTTCCTCTTTTTAACATTGTAGCAGAGTGTGTCACCATAGAGAGATTTTACAGCTTTAGCTTATGGAATGTTTATTAGAACACTACAAAGTTGAGAATCAAAATGTTTCCCTTGGGAGAAAATAGCAAAATAGCTTTCCGTTTTATTACATTTTTCTTATTACCGGTACCATTTTCGACTGTGATTTTCGTGCCTTTACTTTATAGTCTATTTTAAAAAGTTGCACTTTAATAATATTATTTCTAATAAAATAATAAATAATAAAATATAGTTTTCTACCAAAATCTCAAAATCAATTATTTGAAGGATTTTCCTAATACTTAGACCAAAACCGCCCCTAAAGTAATTTGAAAAGGCTCTTTACTCAAATTCTGTCATGGTAATCAAGTGTGAAATGAGTACCGGCTGTCAACAGCATTGTCTCTGTAAGAAACAATTATCCAGAAAAAAAAATTATATTGACGATATTACAATAAGAAAACACAAAACACATAAACAGCACGTCGCCTGTAAGGCGTTAACAACACATCAAAGCTTCGGCATATGCTCTATATAAATGTACATTTATTAATATAAAAAAGCATATAATATTGCCTCTTGACCTTAGGGTCAAGAGTTGCTATTGGTTGAAAGCGCATTGAACACGTTTAGTAGAAATTACGTTATATAAACTCTCAATGTGTTTGATGGGTATATATATATATATATATATATATATATATATATATATATATATAAAGATATATATATATATATATATATATATATATATATATATATATATATATATATAGAGCTAGATATGTTTAGATACTGTGCGTTCGGCTAAGTAACTCATAACACTGCCATCCGGAAATATAATGGAGCAACACACAAAACTATGTGTAACCTTGAACGTTTATTGTCTGGTTAATACAGTTTCGTAAGATTTACTCATAAAAAATGGATGGCAAAAACAATAACAAAGACCTGAGTGGCGTCAACTTCGCTCTATCTATATATGGAACGAAATCGACACCACTCAGGTCTTTGTTATTGTTTTTAGCGTAACCATTTATGAGTAGTTCTCACCAAATTAAATTGATCAAACTATAGATAGTTCGGGAGGGGGGACGAGGAGTCGAAATTTGAAACTCATCTCATAATTCATAAAGAGTGATCTAACCCAGAATGGGCAAAACTCAGTAATAAATTATATATATATATTGTCTGGTATATATATATATATATATATATATATATATATATAATATATATATTTTATATATATATATGTATGTATAATACACATTTATAGAGCGCTCATTCTCGTGTAAAACACAAGCTCTGGACACTTTACAATATAAATTATCAATTTTAAGTGAAAAAATAATAATAATAATAATAATTCACAGCCAAATCAAGGATTCATAGAGTCAATAAAAACAAATACAGTAAAAATGTGTCTTGAGATTCTTTTTAACGGTAGGTAAAGACTTACACTCCCTCAGACCACGTGGTAGTTCATATAATGTATATATTTAAAATTCTCTTTTTATTGATCTCCAATGGTCATTACGGTCTATTTGAAGGGAAGATTGGAATACATAGGCGTTATCAAAGGAATCTAGGGCAAGGTGACTTGATTAAGGCCACAACGAGCGGCAATTCTTCTGAGTAGGAGTCAAGACCATAACACTGCTGTTGAAAGCATTGGTCGCCAGTTTGAAGATATATGTACGTTAATAAAGGGACTGAACCGTGCAATATGTCAAAAATTAACTCCCTTAGTCTTTACCACATACTCTCTATGATTTAAATCAGAATGATGTAATTTATTTCTCTTTGTTACTGACTCCATTTTTACCGTTATCTTATAGCCTTCTAGGTCAAAACTAGGTTCAGTGACGTTTGTTATGTTTTCCTAGGCCAGCATACATTTTTACACGTTTAATTGTAGGAGATCGAAACTTATTTTAAATAAATAAATAAATAAATAAATAAATAAATAAATAAATAAATAAATAAATAAATATTAATTGGTAAATAATTACATTCCAAATGAGCTATCCTGTTTACACTACAACAAACAGTCATAGAGCAGCCTGATTCAGCGCTCTGATCTTTGCTTCGTTCCCGAAATGTACCGAAACTCGACTACCCATCACGCTGAGTTGACTTTAACGAGTCATTTCCCCCTAGCTCACTTTACTTGGGCTGACGCCAGTCTCTCCCCCGAGATAGACCCTAAAGATAACGTTTCTAATTAGGGATAAATGAAGTGATTTTTATTTATATATTTCTGCTCGGTGAAAGAGTGGGGGGGGGGGGGGAAACTCCACCATAATTTGTTAAGTTATTTATAGTGGAATTTAACATCAGATGAAATTGAGTTGTCAAGTTAAAATTCGCCTGGTTTAATTTATAGCCTTATTGTTCCGATAAATAATTATATACATTGCCATCCGGAAGTATAACGGACAAACACACAAAACTGTGTGTATCCATGGACGTTTATAGTCGGGTTAATACAGTTCAGTGAGCAGTACTCATAAACGCGGATGGCAAAAAACAATAACAAAGACCTGAGTGACGTCATCTGCATACTATCCATAGCCTGACACCAGAACCTTCTAGGACTGGCAGTTTGACGTCATTTTTTAGGTTTGTGTAGCGTCTAGTGAGTTGTCGCTAGTAGAGCTCAAGGAAAAACAGTTATTTCTTTGGTTGAACTATTGAATACAACTCACGGTTTGTTTTCTTTTGTGGCAAAAGACTGGCATTTTGACGTCATCTTTTGGTAAGTGCCAGGCTATAGATAGAATGCGCTTGGCCAAGGAGTTCACAACATTGCTATCCGGAAGTATAAAGGACCAACACACAAACTCTGTGTAACCATGAACGTTTATAGTCAGGTTAATACAGTTTAGTGAGAACAACTCACAAACGCGGATGGCAAAAACAATAACAAAGGCCCGAGTGACGTCATCTGCATACTATCTATAACTTTACGACGGCTACGCTCTCTTTCATCTTCCTCCATGCCCCTCTCCTCATCCCTTATCCCTCTAATCTCACGGTAAAACGGAATTTCCTACTCGGATTGTGGATTGTTTTCTCTCTCGTTCAATAGGATTCAATAGTCGTACGGTCACTTCCTTCCTAATGACGTATGGTAACTTAGTAACACTGGCTCTAAACTATCGGAACAATGGCGGACGCCGTATGAAATATTTCTCCGGCGAGCTTAAAAGCGTATCCAGAGGAAAAAAACCCCATCAATTTGATCATGTTTTGACTTTTACACATTATGATCACAAGGCATATGAAAAGGGAATGAAAAGTTCTCGCCAGCATGAAGAATAAAAAGTAAAGATTTTCTTTGTTTAGAACCAAGATGGCCGCCGTTGCCGGGCGCGTGACATCAGACTACTGAATCCAATTGAAAATAAAGACATCGGGTAGCTTGTTTACTAATTGGATGTGAATTAGTTCAATGCTCGATGAATCGGTTTGCCGCAAGGGTCTAACGGACAGCGAGCTCTAATCTATTATAATATTACCTTAACATGTACTCGAGGTCATTGGTCACATTGCAAAATGTGCTCAAATTGACCCGCATCGTGAAAAGTGATCAAAATATATAACATTGGAATTGGTGTTATTATTGATCGTGACCCATGTATATTTTTACAATTTTCATAAACAAAGCAGCGTGTTTACATTCAATAAGAATTAACCAATCAATGGACAGCAACAAATCATGTGATCGATGAATGGGTAGGACGACAACAATGCAAATAGATCGCTTACATTGATACACTTAATAAAGAACTCATAACCCGACTGGTGGTTTTAAAAACAATAACAAATAGTTGAGTGATGTCACTCGCTTCTTGGATTAATTCATTCAAATACACAAGGGTAACAAAATTGGATATTTTGTTTTTAAAATAGGAACTGAAATGTAATATAGAATTTTATCCGGATAAATTGCCAAGTAAAATTGAACAATTCAAATATATAATTATTACATCAGTAGTAGTAGCAGCAGCAGCAGTAGTAGTAGTAGTAGTAGTAGTAGTAGTAGTAGTAGTAGTAGTAGTATATATAGTAGTAATATTGTATATAGTAGTATAATAGTAGTAGTAGTAAGTAGTAGTATGTAGTAGTAGTAGTAGTGAGTATAGTGTAGTATAGTAGTAGTAGAAGTAGTATAGTAGTAGTATGTAGTTAGTAGTAGTAGTAGTAGTAGTAGTAGTAGTAGTAGTAGTAGTAGTAGTAGTAGTAGTAGTAGTAGTTATAGTAGTAGGAGTAGTAGTAGTAGTAGTAGTAGTAGTAGTATAGTAGTAGTAGTAGTAGTAGTAGTAGTATTAGTAGTAGTAGTAGTAGTTAGTAGTAGTAGTAAAGTAGAAGTAGTATATTAGTAGATGTTGTATGTATATTATAGTAGTATGTAGTAGTAATTATTATAGTATCATTATTATTATTAGTATATTATTATTATATATTATTATTATTTATATTATTATTATATTATTATTATTATTATTATTATATTATTATTATTATATTATTATTATTATTATTATTATTATTTTATTATTATTTTTTTTTATTATTATTATTATTATTATATTATTATTATTATTATTATTATTATTATTATTATTATTATTATTATTATTCATTATTATCATTATTATATATTATTATTTATTATTATTATTATTATTATTATTATTATTATTATTATTAATATTATTTATTATTATATATAGTATAGTAGTAGTAGTAGTAGTAGTAGTAGTAGTAGTAGTAGTAGTAGTAGTAGTAGTAGTAGTAGTAGTAGTAGTAGTAGTAGTAGCATTTTCATGATAAAATTAAATGGTTTTTTGGGGTTTTATTTTGTTAGTAATCGTTTTTAACTGGCCTATGATGGACTCTCATATGTACTTTGACGTCATTAGTAAAATTTCTGTTTGTCACTCCCGCCCACTCCTGGCGTTATAAGAATAATACTATTTATTGATAACATCTCGTTGTCTTTATTCTAAATGCGACCGCTAATGAATTCACCTTAATCAGCTTATTCCCCCCTTAACTAGAACTGATTGGCTAGACTGGCTGTCACGATGTTGGATATTATAAATAGCTATTATATTATTATGGGCAAGAATTAGCCAAATGGTTCAGCATTGCACTATGACCCTCAAGGCCCTTGGTTCGAGTCCCGTATCAGGCACTTTCGTTTTATTTCATTCGGCAATATTATCATCCCCAAATTTGCTCACTTTGTACAACATGGGTGATTCCTGTTGGATCGTTCTGTTGATGAAAAAAAATGAAACATCGAGAGAATGTGTTTTTGTGTAAAAATGACGTTGTTTCTTATAGCAATAAAAGGAATATTCATTGAAATCGTTATCAAGTCTTTATCTTGAAAAAAATATGTCCTCTAGAGAGATTATGGTGTATGCGGGTGTTTCTTATCAGAGAAAAACGAGAAATACATACACCAAGGTTAATTGCTGTTCCTTACGTCCAAAGCTTTTAGAAAGGAAACTTCTGCCAGACTATCGAGTTTTAGACCCATTTAACAAGTTTATTTTTCAACAGGACGGTAAAGTAAAACTTTTTATTTCACTTTATTTTTCTTTTACTATTTACTGATATATATTGATATATAAATTTTATCTTAATTTTTATTCTTTCTTTTTATATTACTTTAAGGTAATAAGCCTGTGTGTAGTATATATAATAAGAAGATAAAAGTAAACTGGCAAAGTTACAATAAAAGTTGGATGTCTCTCATTTCTGAGGATAAAAAAAGTAAACACGTACAAAAAGACAAACAAACAGCAAAATAATTATAATTTAATCGAAGCCCGAGTCGAAATTTTCTTACTGCTCTTATGATGGAAACGGTTTTTCTGCATTAAAAATAACATAAATGGAAACTTTTATTTGAAATAAAAAAATCAGTGTCACTGGTCAGTGTCACTAGAAACGCAGCACCGTCCAGTGTCCTTTGACATTCCTAAATCACTTGCTAATCATAAAAATGTACTAAATAGCAATCAGCATACTGAGTTGAAAAAAATGAAGAAAAAAAAAGGGAGGGGGGGGGGGGAGAGCCAAACA
Source organism: Berghia stephanieae (assembly GCF_034508935.2). Lineage (NCBI taxonomy): Eukaryota > Metazoa > Mollusca > Gastropoda > Nudibranchia > Aeolidiidae > Berghia > Berghia stephanieae. Next base: position 25,100,610 of record NC_088366.1, read on the forward strand.
CAGTAGCAATGTAGCAAATTAAAGGAGAATCTAGATAAGTGACGGCATTACAATTATAGATAGAATGCGCTTGGCCAAGGAGTTCACAACATTGCCATCCGGAAGTATAAAGGACCAACACACAAACTCTGTGTAACCATGAACGTTTATAGTCAGGTTAATACATTTTAGTGAGAACAACTCACAAACGCGGATGGCAAAAACAATAACAAAGGCCTGAGTGACGTCATCTGCATACTATCTATAGATAATTGAAATCACGAGTTATGATACCGTAACTACCCTCTTGGTATAAAAGCTTTATTCTCCATTAACAATAATAAACATAAAAGGAAACTATAATATGAAAATAAAAAATCAGCTTCGCTGTTAAGGGGTTAAATCACCTGCACGAGAAGCATCCTTGACACGCCTATTGATTACGTCATCAGGCGACCCGTCTCATGCCTCTCCCCTAATCCCTTATCCCTCCAATCTCACGGTAAAATGGAATTTCCTGAGAAAAGAACAAGAAGAAATAGTTGTATAAATGTACTCTTATGGTTTGGAAAAACCCGGCTTTAATGTAACCTAATAGCAACAATTAAATAAATATATGAATAAATGAACTATCAGGCTTCCCTATTATTCTTTCGACAGACATTTTTTTAAAAAGTTGCAGTTCAAGAATATTTTATTCTTTGGCATTTATCTGGTTTGACGAAAGATAAATTTTAATGAGTTGTATACAGTGGCGTGGGGCCATTGGATCGAATGGTGCCAGGCACCGCACCAATCTTTTAAAAAATCATTAACAGCATAATTTAATTAAAAATAAAACAGAGATTTTAACTCCACTGTCTTTCGCCAACCCGCCAACAACATACTGCCTTTTTAGTCTCCACTCTATTCAAGATTCCGAGTCACGCACTGCGCCGACTCGTGTGTTGGTGACATCACTCCGCGAAGTAGTGACTAAATCAAACACCGTGGTGCAAAGCAATCCGAGCTCCAATTATCTAGGTGGGCCGCTTAGATCTATATCCATTAGTATCGCTACAGCTGATTGAGCGAGAAACTAGGTCGAATTATACTATCTTCAAATAGCGGAAAACCCCTCAACTTGTGCCAGGATCTGAGAGCCTCAACGTTGGACTGGGGGGGGGGGGGGGGGTGGGGGGGGTGGGGGGGGGATGCGCCAAATTAGGTTCAAAGTTCAAAAAGGTTTATTTTAGGCAATTGCCAATGTATGGTAACTTCGGCCATCCAAAATATTACATTAACTGCCAAAACACTGATCATTGTCAAGTTTATTTGTAAGCAGCAAAGAAAAACATCATAAAACTTTAAAATATGACATATCAAACCCCCCACCTCTTTTTCACGATTATTGAATAAAGTAATTCTTTGCAACGAAGCATTGTGGACGAATTTACCAACATTTTTCTTGCTTGTAGTGCCGAGTTGATGGTTACGTGTGTATGAGTGTTTATTTGGTGTGTGTGTGTGTGTGTGTGTGTGTGTGTTTGTGCGTGTGTATTTGTGTCAGTCAGAGAAAGAAACCGAAGATTGTCAACAGTTATACTTTTGGTGTGTTTTTAGATTTTTAAGTACTTAAGTGGAGTGATTTTTTTCTTTGTGATGCTTTAAGATCTGAATCTCCCTTTTATTTGTGCAATCATTAATCGTATTCCACTGATTTCCATTATTTGAGATATACTTTGAAGTTTTGTTTTGTTAAACAATGAATTGCAATGAATCAAGTTGACTCTTTACATCACCGACCGTTTGGGAGATTGACACTAGATGACAAATTAGAAATAAAAAGACTAGTTCCTCACCAACCAACTGATTTTGAATTAACACAGGTGTGGAAATCTCGAAAACGCTCTTTTTCAGTGACATGGTATGGCAGGCATGAATGGCTCACTCTTAGTTTAGTCTTTTGTTTTTATTGTCTACTTTTTACAGATACAACAAACACTGACAAATCATGGACATCTATAGGCTATAGTGACCTTAACCACTTCCATCGTATTTCTTAACCTCCTGAACGTTGTTTTAGCACCCTTAAAAGAGTGAAATTTTTTTGTTGCGAAATTCAATGAAACAGGAGCGGTTAAATTCATTAATGATTCTGTCAATTCACAAAGCTGAAATAGATGCCATTCCAGATTTCAATAAACACATTATAAAAAGATTTGCAGAGATGAAACATCGCAGTGCAGTTTTTTTTTACAAGTACTAAAAGTAAGTAATTTCTGTCATAGGTTTTTTTTTCTCTTTTGATTTACATTTATAACATATTGATTGCATTATCTACCAAATCCAATCATTTAAATGGTGGACAAAGAATAATTACAAAGACCTTTTCATACGGGACTTGTATCTCAGTGTTGTGGCTTGTTGTTTTCATGAATTATTTGTTTTTGTAAGTTTTGTCCACTCGTAGAAACCATCGACCCTCCCCCACCCTTCCATAAAAGAGAGTTTTTAATATGTCATGCTCTCTCCTCTTAACCGTGTTCACTGTATTAGAATTTTTTTTTCTAATCATGGCACCATCATATGCCGTGAATACGCCACGCCGCTGGTTGTATATATCATGACCACAATGATAGTTCTTAATGTCGAGCCGTTAAATTTGAAAAATCAATCGTCTTAAAATGAATTGATTTGATAAGAAATAATATAAGTGACGTCAGTGGAGGGATATAGTAATAATATTCTTAAATTCATGACTTTGAAATGTCGAAGTCGTTCTCATTACGCGCTCTCAACTGCAATACTTTAACATGTAAAACTACACGGGATGCCTAAAACACGCTATCACGATTTCTTCTTCAACGGAATCAACGCCGTAACAGGCCAGTAACTCATTTCCACCTGAGCATGGTGAGAGAATACAAGTAAACAGCCTTTTTTCAAGAACACATCTTTGCGCTGCTGACAGAAGGATTGAACCAGTGACCCAAAGATCATATGGCAAGTCTGCCGAACAATGAAAAAAAAATCACCCAACATAATAATATACGTATATTAATGTTGGCCAGAGAATTCGTCCCCCAAATATCGATCGATTAAAATGATCCTATTGTCAAAAACTTTCAAACCTGAACTCCCATGAGTGAGAGTTATTTAGTAAGATGAGTGCCATTTCAATCGATCGATATTTGAAGGACGAGTATTCTGGACAAATTTTGAAGTACGTTTGGGTTTATTTTTATAGTACGACAGAGGCGTCGTACAAGACTACAGAGGTACCTATTAAATATAGATTGGTCCAGATTTATAAAATTTCTGTCAAGTTATTGGTCAGATGAGGATAGTTTTAATCAATCGATAATATTTGAAAATGAGTTTTCAGGTAAAATTTCAAAAATGTATTTTTCTTTTTTAGATACGGCAGATGACTGTTGATCCAACCGGTTATCTAATCTATACGCGTGATCAGCAAAACATGACATTTCCTGTCTTTAATTAATAGTTTGCCTTCAAACACAGTCACGCACCTTCACACATTGCAGATTGCACGTAGTCAATGTCTGTATTGCTGCCAGGACTGCCGTATCATGAAATAACATATTTAAAAAATTTGTCCACATAACTCGTCCTTCAAAGTATCGAACGGCTCGAACGATCCTTCTCATCTTTCAACTTTCGGCCTCCCATTTTTGGGACTCTCTCCCGCCCATCATATGTGAGATGCTCGGATTCGTTGATAACTTTCAAATCTCGCTTAAAGTTTTATCTATTTTACGTCGTAAGTTGCTATACTATTATCATGTTTAATTTTCGTTAAATTGAATTCGTATCCCTTTTGCATCAACACTTGTCTCAGTGTAATATGTCTTGCTTTATATCTCTGTAAAATGCTTAGAGCCTGTGACAATGGGTTAAAGCGCTATATAAATACCATTTGTTATCATCATCATCATCATCATCATCATCATCATCATCATCATCATCATCATCATCATTACTATTATTATTATTATTATTATTATTATTATTATTATTATTATTATTATTATTATTATTATTATTATTATTATTATTATTATTATTATTATTATCACATTATTATTATTATTATTATTATTATTATTATTATTATTATTATTATTATTATTATTATTATTATTATTATTATTATTATTATCATTGTTATTATTATTATTATTATTATTATTATTATTATTATTATTATTATTATTATTATTATTATTATTAATATTATTATTTTTTAAATCATTTTTTTAATGATTATTATCATCATCATTATTATTATTATTATTATTATTATTATTATTATTATTATTATTATTATTATTATTATTATTATTATATTATTATTATTAATATTATTATTTTTAAATCATTTTTTTAATGATTATTATCATCATCATTATTATTATTATTATTATTATTATTATTATTATTATTATTATTATTATTATTATTATTATTGTTATATTATGTTACTTTTATCATTATTATTATTATTATTATTATTATTATTATTATTATTATTATTATTATTATTATTATTATTATCATTATCATTATTATTATTATTATCTTGTCGAAAACATTCAAACCTGATGACTTCAAGGAAAAGATCAAGGAAGTTTCAGATTTGAGAATCTTTGTTAAGGGTGAAGGTCATTTAAATCGACCGATATTTGAAGCACTAATTTTGTGGCCAACATTTTAATTACATGTCTTTTTCACAGTATAAGGCACTTGCGACGATGGAAATACAACAGATATTTTTTCACACATCGCGACGAAAGCAGTCATCTGTTTGAATAAATGGAAAACGAATTATCTCCATTATCGAGTATGGCATTTCACGCATATTTGCCAGAGGAACATAATCCAACCGTGACACACAACATAACATAACATAACATAACATGTGGTATAGGGCAAAATAGGATAAGATCCCTTGAATGCCCTTAATATTATTTAGTAATGCCATAAATCTATTGATTAAATATTACAATAATGATACACGTGGTAAAGATAGTATTTCAACTTAAATGTACTCATGTGGTGTACAAACATATATCTTTAACCGTGACATGCAAAGCACACACACACACACACACACACACACACACACACATACATACACTCGTATAGAAGATAACCATAATAATATAATAATGCAAAATATATACATACATGATTGAAAGCCATGTCAACAGCAGAGCAAACACGTATTATTCGTCATATATAAATCTCCCATCATATAATTCCCTGTCTACTAACACCTTGCAATAATACATAGATTTTGCATTCTTTGTTTCAAATTTCAAACTGTTCCATTTCTGAACAATGCGGATACCGAACCAGTTTTGTCTTATGTTTGTTTTGCATCTAGAGACAAAAATCTTAAACTTGTCCCCTCTAGTAAAAGTAATATTAGAATATGAAAAAAAATCAGAAAAGTCTATCCTATCCATACCATGTACCAATCTATAAACCTGAATTAAATCCCCACGAATTCTTCTATATTTCAAACTGGGTAAGTCAAGAAATTCTAACCTTTCCTTATTAGATAAATACTGTATTGTATACATTTTTTTGGTAGCTCTCCTCTGTACACTTTCAATACTAATAGATTGTCTTTTATATAATGGGCTCCAGATGCAATTTCCGTATTCTAGAATTGGTCGAACGAGCGATTTATACAAATATAAAAATGTGGTTTTATCAAGACTTATAAAGGTTCTATATATTATTCCCATCATTCTGTTTGCACGGCTTACACAATTATCAATATGTAAATCAAAATTCAAATGTGAATCAAAAGTAACCCCCACATCCTTTTCATAAGGCACAACGGAAAGTAGATTTGACATAGAAGTATCGGTAAAATAATTATGACATGGATTATTTTTTCCTATATGTAATATTTTACATTTCGAAACATTAAAATCCAAATGCCATGTTGTAGACCATTTGAAAAGTGAAAATATATCATTTTGTAGAATGTTATGATGTTCAGTTGTACTATAGATCTTTGTATCGTCTGCAAACAGTTTGCAGGCTGAATTTATGCCATTTAATAATAATAATAATAATAATAATAATAATAATAATAATAATAATAATAATAATAATAATAATAAGAATAATAATAATAATGATAATAATAATAATAATAATAATAATAATAATAATAATAATAATAATAATAATAATAATAATAATAATAATAAGAATAATAATAATAATAATAATAATAATAATAATAATAATAATAATAATAATAATAATAATAATAATAATAATAATAATATAATCGTTATTGTCCAAAAAATGGCAATTTGTCAGTTGATATAGAGAGTTTGAAATTAAAAATACAATATATAGACAGATAGACAAATACACATTAATACAATAATAATATATAAACATCATCATGATAAAGTGGCCCCTAAACAACTGCAACCCTTGACATATGACACATACAAGCAGTTAGGCGATATTCCAATAGTTATTCCTCCAACGGAGAGGTCGCTGTTAAGTGCCAGGTTCTAATTTTACACTTGAGTACATTGAAATAATATGAGTGAAGGGCCTTCTCCACCATGCCCCGAGACTCAAACCCTGAACTTTCCCATCCGACCGCAAATGTCATACTTCTAGATCATAAATAATAATGTGAAATTGAATGTAAGCTTCAATTTAATTTTTTTTTAAAGCAGATCAAATGAACGTTTCGGGTTTCCACTTTATCAACAAAACAGGATGAATGAAACACTAAAGATGAATGATATAATTCTTCTGTAGTGTTTCATTCATCCTGTTTTGTTGATAAATGGGAAACCCAAAACGTTCATTTGATCTGTATTTGTAATTAAATTGAAGCTTACATTCAATTTCACATTATTATAATTTATTTCTTCGAGCTTCGAGCAGCAACATTTCGTTTACTTCTAGATCACATAGCGGAATACATATAAGCGGAAGGGTCAATGTTTGTACGCTTGTCAGCTTGTGTTTGTTTTGATATTCGTGCTTCATTAAATCTAATTATCTTTATTGCAGAAGCCGTGTAGTAACACAATGCCGTTTCCTTGACAGATCAATAAAGTTAATCTGAACTTGCCCTATCTTATCTTACAAGGGTTATTAACACAATACGGATGTGGAATATCTCGCCAGTCCATGTTACAGCAAACATTGTATAGGGAATGAGATTAGCGGAAGAGTAGCGTCCCTTGATTGGACGTCGGGAGGACGAGAGACCATGCGCACAACCAACATGACGTTCTCTCTCTAATAACTTTTCCGCCGGTGAAGTCACAGACTAAGGGTGACGTCCAATCAAGAGACGCTACTCTTCCGCTAATCTCATTCCCTATCCAATATTCACGTGTCATCACGTAATTAGGCCAAGTACTTAAGGCATTGCACTGTGATCCAGAAGAAGAAGAAGAAGAAGAAGAAGAAGAAGAAGAAGAAGAAGAAGAAGAAGAAGAAGAAGAAGAAGAAGAAGAAGAAGAAGAAGAAAGAGAAGAGGAAGAGGAAGAAGAAGAAGAAGAAGAAGAAGAAAAGAAGAAGAGAAGAAGAAGAAGAAGAAGAAGAGAGAAGAAGAAGAAGAAGAAGAAGAAGAGGAAGAAGAAGAAGAAGAAGAAGAAGAAGAAGAAGAAGAAGAAGAAGAAGAAGAAGAAGAAGAAGAAGAAGAAGAAGAAGAAGAAGAAGAAGATAACGGTGATGTCACCGGCGGAAAAGTTATTAGAGAGAGAACGTCATGTTGGTAGTCGCATGGTCTCTCGTCCTCGCTTCTAGAGACCATGCGCACTACCAACATGGCGTTCTCTCTCTAATAACTTTTCCGCCGGTGACGTCACAGACTATGGGTGACGTCCAATCAAGGGACGCTACTCTTCCGCTAATCTCATTCCCTATAAACTGTGACATATATTTCAATAGTAAAAATACAAAAAGGAAGCCTAACATACGTCTTTTATTGTATGAAATAGAAACATTGTCCAATATTGCATGTTAGAAGGGGTAGAAATAAAAAACATAAAAATGTATTGATAACTGTCAGTTTGTTTGATTTCCCTATATAGATGTAATTGTTCGTGACATAATTAGTAACATTTGTACACAAATCAATTATCCTATTTTAAAATAACTAAATCGCCAAAAAATATTTTAAAATAAAGAAAATGCCTTAGTGTTTCAGGCAGTCAAGTAACACCTCAATGGTTCGAAATCATGTTTCATTTTCTGATATCTTGTTTTTATTTGTTTTTCTTTGAGGAATAAACACAGCCCTCTACATCTCAGTTTTTCGATGTCGCCCAGGGCTGAAAGGGACACCGGATTATTATTTTTTTTTTTTCACGTAAAACCGAAGATCCTTTTGGAATAATATATAAAAGGAAATCCTTGTTCATTATAATCATATAATCCTCTATTGAAAAATCTATTTAGTTAATTTTTTTTTATTAATTTTTTTTAAATTGAGCTTTTATATAGCGCAATATCCACTAAACCGGATCAAAGCGCTTAACAAGGGGTCCCTGGTCAACAGCAACATTTAACATGTAGGACGGGACATGACGCCTGCTAGGCGATATTACAATCTTTCGGACAGACAACGCTGTTAACGGCCAGGTACTCATTTTACACTTGAGTTCGGTGAGAGAATGTGAGTAAAGAGCCTTTTCCAAGGACTCAACCAGTTTATTTACATTAATGACAGTTAAGGCATTGCACCTGGAGACTCTCGAGTTCGAGACCAGCTTCAGATGCTTTCGTTTTTCTTTGTTAGGCAAATATTTGTTGGCTAAATTGTCTCACTTTGGACTACACAGGTTTTGAGATCAGACATAATATTATGTTTAATGGAGTATCTCGATATTCCTTCATGTAATGCCGAGGTGACGGGATGTAACGATGTCGGAAGAGCGTATCTAATTTATTTTTCTTTTTAAAACAAAAACACTGTTGAGCTTTTATACAGCGCAATATCAACTTAACGTGCTCAAAGCGCTTTACAAAGGGTCCATGGACAACAGCAACACTTAACATTTAGGAGCTTATATTGTTTTCAGACATAGACAACGCTCTTAACAGCCATGTAATCATTTTACACCTGAGTACGGTGAGAGAATGTGAGTAAAGAGCCTTATCCAATGACTCAATTATGCGCTGCTCAGAGCAGGACTCGAACCCAAGACATTCCGGTCCGAAGGCGAATTGCATACCACAAGACCTCATAGCTGCACAGAATGCAAATCCAAACTTTGGTAGATTTCGGTTAATTGAATAACACGCCACAAGGTCAACTCGATCATAGATCAGACGATTTACAATTAAATTACTGTTTACTCAGAGATCCGTCTGCATCTAACCTTGTTTAGACATACAAGCATTTTGTTTATCTCTATTGAATAGAATTCGTGTCATTTAAATCTTATTCTGGCACCTTCCTACACGTGGCTTCGCTTTGGAAGTAAACAAAAGATGGTGTAGTGTAACGAACACTTTCAAAATACATTTATGTCAAATTTGGATTTTTTTTCTATTTAAAATAACAATGAAATTAGATAATGCTCAAATGCCAGAATTGCCTAGATTTAAGAATTTAAAATAAATTCATTTGTAAGATATTTTGACAGATAGCCGAGCCACTTTAATTGATCATTATTTAAGAAAAATAATATGACTAAAATATATTTTTAAAACCAAGCTTTATCTCTATTCGTCAGTTTTAACATTTTTACGCTGTTTCGTGAGCTAAAGAAAAAATTCGATTTGGTAGGACAACTACGTTTAATTTGGTGGGTGGCTGGTGTTGTGAATTTACTTTTTAAAACTATGATAATATCGGATAGATTGTCATTTGATGTATAAAAGACATGGGTTAATGCAATTGTAAGACACAACTAATTTATTTAACACAGGCAGTGCGATGAAAGGTATGTAAGAAATGCCTCTGGTTCTATATTAATATTATTATTATTATCATAATTATTATTATTTTTGTAAATATTATTACTATGATTATTATTATTATTATTATTATTATTATTATTATTATTATTATTATTATTATTATTATTATTATTATTATTATTATTATTATTATTATTATTATTATATTATTATTATTATTATTATTATTATTATTATTATATTATTTTATTATTATTATTTTATTATCATTATTATATTGTTATTATTATTATTACTGTGATTATATTATTATTATTATATTATTATTATTATATTATTATTATTATTATTATTATTATTATTATTATTATTATTATTATTATCATTATTATCATTATTATTCTTAGAAAAATGTCCAATGACACGTTACAAGATTGCTCACTGAAATAGCAAATATGCCCTACCGGGAAAGATTAGTGGTTTTGAATCTTCCGATTTTAAGTATGGAAGAAAACGAAGGGATCTTATCCAGCTGTATAAACTAGTTATGGTATAGATAATATTGATTACAAGGTTTTTCTTACTTATTAAAGAATAACGTTCACTCCAGTTGATGATTTTAAAATATTTATTACCAGATGCAACATTCATTCATTTCAAGAACATTAAAACATGGAAATAGTTTAAGTTACAATATAAAAAAAATGAGTGGGGTCCCTGGCCAACAACCTCACTGAACATATAAGACTACACATGGCGCCTGTTAGGCGATATTACATTTTGTTTTGGGCAGACACCACGCTGTTAACGGAAGGTTCTCGTTTTACATCTCAGTACGGTGAGAGAATGTGAGTAAATAGCCGTATCCAAGGACTCAGCTGTGAGCCGCGCAAAGAAGGATTCGAACCCAAGATCTTCTGCTCCGAAGACGAGTGTCTTACCTCAGACAACATAGCCGTACAAGTAACTCAAGGGTACTTAACCTACTTCAGCCTTAACCATCATATTGTGATTCTTGGCGTCAAAACAGTGTTATGTCAGGGGGGAATCAAGTATCACATTTGTTAGAAATGTGAAAGTTTAACTTTTGTCATTTCAAGAAATACTATATTTTTAAAAATTGAGCTTTATATAGCGCAATATCCACTAAATGTGCTCAAAGCGCTTTACTATCCATTTACTCTCCAAATTGACATTAAAACTTTATCCGGGTTAATAACATTTTCTATCATTAATATTGTATAAAATTAACAGGCACCGGTGCAAGATAAAAAAACAACTCCAAAACAACAACAACAACAAAAAACAACACAAAAAACAAAAACAAAAAAAACAAAAACAAAACAAAACCAGACAAAACAACAACTCGAGCTATTATATAGCGCAATATCCATCAAACGTGCTTAAAGCGCTGTACAAATGCACCTGACCATCAGCAACACATAACATTTAGGACAAGATGCCTGCTAGGTGATATAACAATTTTTTTTTCCGATAGAGACAACGCTGTTAACGACCAGGTACTCATTTTACTCCTGATTACGGTAAGAAAATGTGAGTAAAGAGCCTTTTCCAAGGATTTAACTATGCGCCAAGCGAGGCTTGAACCCAGGACCTTCCAATCCGAAAGCGAATGTCATACCACAATACCCATATAGCCGCATAGATATAGATCTAAACAAGTGTGTTTGAAAGGTGCCAGACAAAACAACAAAGAAAAATACAAGAAAAAAAAAAACATCCCAAAAAGTCAGTCTACCTCGACATGGGGATCGAACATTAGACCTTTCGGATTACGTGCTACAATTACACCACAGAGGTTTCCGAGTTGGGGACAGCTAGAGATGCGAAACTTCTGAAGTGTAAATATGGTTTTAATAGCAGAAGATGCGTATCTCTGTCAGGTACTATCAAGTCGGTAAACATTCTCTCGCTGATAATGTTTATATGTAATACAATTGATATTTGGCACGGGTTTTTGTAGCTTTCTATATTCAGTTGAGTGATTTCTTCTCACTAAATTCTCTGACATAGAAATACGCGTCAACAGTCGTAACGTCACTTCCCTCTTAATGACGCATGGTAACTTAGTAACTGGCTCTAAACTATCGGAACAATGGCGGATGCCCTTATAAAATATTTCTCGGACGAGCATAAAAGTTTATCCAGAGGAGAAAAACATTATAAATATGATCTTGTTTTGAATTTTATACATTCTGATCACAAGACATATGAAAAGTTCGAGCCAGCATGAAGAATAAAAATTACCGATTTTCTTTGTTTAGAAACACGATGGCCGCCGTTGTTGGGCGACGTGACATCAGACTATTGAATCCAATTGACGTCACTCAGCTCTTTGTCGTTGTTTTTAGACGTCCATTTTAATGATTAGTTCTCACACATTTCTATCAATCCGACTATAAAGTTTAAGGTTGCACGAATCTCTGTGTATTGGTGTTATATCCGGATGGCAGATGTTGTATTTTACCTAAACGAAAAGCATAAAAAACCACCTGTGTTAATTTGGAATATGCCATAAATTACCCTGAGGTAGAGTAGAAAGGCGAAGGAGGGGGGGGGGGGGGGGGGGGGGGGGGGTGAGTGGTGGGCCTGTTATACTTATCATACTGGAATGGCTCACGACCTCTTCGAAACATTTGTATACATTAGAGATTTGGAGCAGGCTATAACCGCTCCTTACCACATAATATTATTTCAATTACTTCGAAGGCAAAGGGATACCGTTGGGACGGACGGTAAGACTATTCGAATCCATCTGCGTTCTTATTTTGCAAACGCAAACGAATAACGAATAGGCGAACAGTTACATAGTGTATCTGCAATTTTGTATGTTGTATTTAATAATCATTGCGTTAATCATAGAGCTTATACAGGAGAGTGAGTGATGAGGATAGAAATCTTTTCAAATACATAGATGTTTGTATTTCTTGGAATGGTTTGAACCATAATTTGATTATAAAAATTATTCAAACAAATATTCCGCGACGGCAATGGCAGTGTCTTAACTAGTTAACAGAAGCAAACTTTCGAGAATGACTATACTGATGGACAAGCTGCGAGGGGGGGGGGGGGGGGGCGGGGAATCTAAACTAAAAGCTTGAGCATTTATATAGAGCAATATCCACTAAAAGTGCTCTAAGTGCTTTATAGTGGGTTCCTAGCCTACTAGTGGTACATAAACATATAATATGTAGGATCATGATACATAGAGACAGCAGCTGACCGGCAACGTACTCAAGTTTACAAGCCAGGATGGATGATGATGAACTCATAATAAAATCTAAAAAATAATATTGAGCTTTTATATATCCACTAATCGTGCTCAAAGCGCTATACAAGGGGAGCTCACCAACAGCAAGACGTGCAATGTAGAATGAGACATGACGTCCGTTAGGCGATATTATAATTATTTTTTTTCCGACAGAAACTTCTGTTCTGTGCTTCATACTCAAACTCCTCTGGGTAATTCCAATAAATCGGACCAGTATGAGTCAATATTGGTGTCAAAACGAAAAAATGTGTGTTTGTGTGTGTGTGTGTGTGTGTGTGTGTGTGTGTGTGTGTGTGTTTGGGGGGGGGGACTTAACCCCCATTAAACAATTTAAAAAAAAAGTTAATTTGTGAGCAACCGTCTCCAAACGGTTCATGTCGGAATGAGATTTTCACCTACATTTAAATTTAAAGTCAAATTATCACTATATAAAAAAAAAACAAAACAAACAAAACAACTCTTGACATTTCATGAAATAACAGTCACTCTTTTTAATAATACTTACTCAAACTCACTTAAATTTCATCATTTAGACTTATAATTCAGGGATATTTTTCCTCTTATAAATGTCGATATAATTCCGTTTTGGGGCGGTGGATCACATTTTAGCATCGACATCATCCCGGCATAATACCGTTTTGAGGTGATGAGACACATATCACGTTGCTAAGCGATTTAGCTAATTCTGTGCTTCAGACTCTTCCAAGGAAATCCATTCTATCGGTAAGCAATTATTGGACGATCCAGAAAAAAGGGCATTACTTTTACTACTTTATATTTTCATCATCTTCCTTGCAATGATTTTTGACTTAGAAATCCCAACTTTCTTACAATTTGACATTAGGGAAGAACTCGAAAAGGCTTTTTTTAATTGGATGAACATGCGAATTTCACAGAATTGATGAACTTGAGACTGCCTTGTCTGCCGGAAGTGAAATTCTTCAATCCGGAAGTTCAAGGATTGCTTTGGGAGTGGAGGTGCCCTCTTTGAATTCGTTGGACTGAACTTTGGAATAAATTACTGTTGC
>NC_088366.1:25117335-25124835 GCF_034508935.2 Berghia stephanieae
GTGGGTATCGGAAAGGCCGGATCATAAACGAGAAGTAAATAACATATTTAAACGATATTCATTTCCGTCAACTTCCTGGTTCACCACCACCACCAACTCCTCTTCCTCTTGTCCTCCTCCTCCTCTCGTCATACTCCTTCTCGTCCTCCTCCTCCTTCTACTTCTCCATATTGTGTTTTCCTCCTCTTCCTACACCTTCTCCTTCACATAAGCGTCCATCCTGTAATCATTTATCTATCTGATATCAACACCTTTCCTTTTCAAATACCCATTTACATCGGAGTCGAGCTTTAAAATGTGAGTAAGGTGCGTGATCCAAGGACAAATTGTCAAATGTGTGGGTGGTGGGAAAACCATAGCACTAACGAGAAGTAAGTTACACATATATTTCTAATAAGATATTCCGTTTCTTCAACAAGGAGCAAAAGAGTTATGTCTAAAATCTGGTTCCTATCTTATTGGAAGTGTAAACGGAGGACTGAATACATGCCTTGTGTAAATGTTCTGCTGGTATCAGGTTAATGGCATCTTATTTTCAAATCTAAATACACGCTTGTTGTCAGTAAAGACAACCATCTTGGCTCTTGTACGCCCCTTTAACCCTTAGAATCTGCCTTTACATCATGCTACTAAACTAGTTATGCTCCCTTATCTATCAATTCGCAACTTATTTACTATGATTACTTCCAATGACTGGTTACATACACACTTCCAAGAATTTTGGAACCGGAAAAGTAGAATATGTGACGTCATTACTTTTCTTCCCAATTACCTAGTTCATCTACCACCACCACAATCACTACTACCCAGGGACGGCTGGTAATAATGGGCAGGGTGGGCAAATACCAGCCTGTTTTTTCAAGTTATATGCTGTATTACCAGGTCCGAAATAATCTAATTTAAATTAGATAATTTCAAAAGTTAGTACTTAAACTTGATACTTCGTACTGAAATCAATTTGTGTGTATTTTTGATAGATTGAGAATCACCATGCACCCCGTAATACATAAACCAGGATACGCTCCTGTTCTTTTTTTTTATCAACCCCCCCCCCCCACCCTCTCCCCAACCACTCCACTCCGCCCACATCGTCATCCCATCGTCACGTCGCCTGACGCTGAACTCCGAGTTTGCTGTCTGGCCTCTCTAGTACTAGGTCGGGCTAATTCAAATGAGCCCACCTTATAAACTAAATGCAGATTTTGGCAAACGTACTTTTTCTAATTTATTGCCTTACTTGTGCTGGTACCATTGATGTAATGACATTGGGAAGATTTCCAGTATTGAATTTAATTTATTAATTTACTAATATATCAATTTAGTATTAACTTGTGTTGTTTTTATATATTTGTTTAACCATTTAAATTTATTTTTTCTCGTTTTCTTTAGTGCTTCTCAAAACTCATTTATTTAAATTGTTTTCTTATTTGATTTTTTTTTGTTTTTTTTTTTTTTAAACAATTAATTTGTTCTTTTTTTTTTCTTCAAATTCTTAAAGTAATTACCGCTGTATTTTTATTGCCATACTAAATATTTTTGCAAAACAATGTAATTTTCTATTGCATTTCCTCTAATAAAACAAAACACTTTTATTCAAAGGTCACAACTAAATAAATATATAAAATACAACCACCATTTTGGTTTTCTCAACAATTGAATTAGTATACGAGAAATACTCTTCTGAGTAAGGAGATAGTTGAATTCTAAGAGGAAATAGATACGTTTAAAGGAAGGGTGGGAAGATTCCGTACTTGCCCGTCCTAAAGCTAATACATACATAAGATAGTTCGTGATGAAGAGGCGGGAAGCTAGGGGTTGGTTGGGTAAGGAGTAAAGATAACACGGTCGTTATTGTTATCGTCTAACGAATGCATGAGGAGAGATTAGTAGCAATATTTTGTCTTAATTGTATTGTATGAATTATTGGCGAAAGCCTAAGATTAAATAAACTTTGTTTTTGTTTGTCTTTTTTTTTTGGACTATGGAACTGATACTTAATAGCAGACCTGCCAACTTGAAATAGGAAAATAAAAATCGTAGTTTTCAGGGTTAATAAAATCGTAGATATTTTAACTACCCTTTAACAAAATCACCGGAATTTTCGTCTATTATAGGTATCAAATTTTAAAAAACGAGAAAAACTGATTGGAAACGTAATTATGTTGGTGGTGGTAGTAATGATGATGGTAATACTCGTATTATTATTGTTATTATTATCATTTGTTATTATTATTATTATTATTATTATTATTATTATATTATTATTATTATTATTATTATTATTTATAATAATAATGATAATAATAATAATAATAATATAATAATAATAATAATAATAATAATAATAATATAATAATTATTATTTATTATTATTATTATTATTATTATTATTATTATTATTATTTATTATTATTATTGTACGTATTGTTGGTATTACGATTTTTTTTTTTTTTTTTTTTTTGTGTGGTTATTAATGGTATCAGTTTATTGTTTGGTTCCATTTATCATTTTTTTTCCACTTTCATGTATGTTGTCATCAAATTTTATGATTTATTGGCGAAAGCCTAAGATTGAATAAACTTTGTAATATCGTATTGTAATCATCATTGTCGACGACATCGTCGTTGTCATCATAATCATCATCACATCATTAACAACAACAACAACAACAACATTAACATCAAGTACTACAATAGAAATAAAAACAATATCAACATCATCATATAATTTCCGTCATCGTCTCCACAACTATCATTCTAACCAACAGCACCATCAAAACCACTACCATAATTACATCCTCCCTCACCGTCTCCTCTTCCTCCTCCTCCTCCTCCTCCTCCACCACCACCACCGCTACCACTATTCCAACCACTACCACCACCGGCACAATCATTCTAACCACCAAGAGAGCAGTAAAATTATGCAATTTCAGCTCTGAATGAAACTCGAGTCATATCGCTGTTGTTGCTTCTCGATAAAAACTTTACAGTTACTACGTACTACTGAAAACCAGTAATGTAACAGAAATATTAATCTCGCAGTTGAGGGATTAAAGCATCTCTTTAATTTTTCGAGTGAACGAGATGGACTTGTATTGTGAAGGTGTTGTCGCATTATGTCTCTTCGCTTTAATTTTTTGTTGTATTCTCTTTCGTGATTCATTTTTGATTACGTTTGGAATAATTAAAATCTACTGGTATTGTCATTGCATTGTGAATGTGATTATTTGTGGTTGAAATAATTTTTTTTAAGGCGAACAAAACAAACAAACAAACAAGACAAAACAAAAAAAAAAATATATATATATATATATATATATATATATATATATATATATATATATATGACCGACTCATCTTTGCCCGACCACTATAAATAGGCTAGAACCGCCACTGCTACTACCACTACCACCAACACCACCTCCTGCTCCGCCTCCCTCTCGTCATTTCTGTGCAATTAACCGTGCAATATCAAACTCTCTAAGTAACCATTTACATCTGAGTAGAGTATCATAATGTGAGCCATGTGCCCGATACATAAAATGTGTGGATGAGCGGAAATACCCGTAGCCTAACTAAAAGCATATTATAACAGAGTATCATAATGTGAGCAAAGTGCCGGATACATAAAATTTGTGGATGTGCGGAAATACCCGTAGACTAGCCCTAACTAAATGCATATTTTAAGAGATTTTGAAGGTATTCATTTTCTTATCAAACCTTTATGGGTAAAAGTACACATCAAACGGGGCTAGAATGTTGCAATACTTGATGTCCCTGAAGAGATGTGGAGATGTGGGTCCAGGAGAAGGAATGGCTTAACTGGACCCCGACCTGGATCGTTCCTAGTCTGGCCATTCACCATCAGCTGTTCCGGCATTATTGCATTTGCAAGGTTGACATCAAATTCAAATAAGGATAATTAAGGTGAGAGTCTGAGGGACTTAGCTGACTGTCCCCATTGTCGGAAAATGTCAGAGACAGCAGACCACATTGTCCTGCAATGTCCTGTGACAAGATTGGTGAGAGGTTTTGAGGCTGTTCTCAAGTGAATAACTTAATGACTGGCTGGAGACTTCCTGTGTGAAGATGTAGCCATACGCTACTACTACTACTACTACTACTACTACTACTACTACTACTACTACTACTACTACTACTACTACTACTACTACTACTACAAATACTACTACTACTACTACTACTACTACTACTACTACTACTACTACTACTACACTACTACTACTACTACTACTACTACTACTACTACTACTACTACTTACTACTACTACTACTACTACTACACCTACTAACTACTACTACTACTACTACTACTACTACTACTACTACTACTACTACTACTACTACTACTACTACTACTATTACTACTACTACTACTACTACTTACTACTACGACTACTACTACTACTACTACTATCTACTACTACTACTACTACTACTACTACTACTACTACTACTACTAACTACTACTACTACTACTACTACTACTACTACTACTACTACTACTACTACTACTACTACTACTACTGCTACTACTACTACACTATTACTACTACTATTACTACTACTACTACTACTACTACTACTACTACTACTACTACTACTACTAATACTAATACTACTACTACTACTACTACTACTACTACTACTACTATTACTACTACTACTACTACTACTACTACTACTACTACTACTACTACTACTACAACTATTGACCATGCTAACCGAAACTTGTTTGACAATGTTCTAAGACGGACACTCTGTACTGTTGTACTCTGAAAAAAATGATATAATTTATAAAATTTTGGCCAGAAAACTAGTCCTTCAAATATCAACCAATTAAAATGATATTCATCTTGTCAAAAACTCTCAAACATTAGACTTTAAGGAAGTCCCATGAAATTTTAGCTTGAAAAAAAATATCCTTCAAATATCGATCTATTAAAATGACACCCACTTTGTCAAAAAGTCTCACATCTGATGAAACTTTAGTAGCGCTCGATATTTGGAGGACTTGTTTTCTGGCCAACATTTTTTAATGTATTTTTTTCTTCAGAGATTGGTAAAATGGTATATTTAGTATAGATAGAATGCGATTGGCCAAGGAGTTCACAACATTGCCATCCGGAAGTATAACGGACCAACACACAAACTCTGTGTAACCATGAACTTTTATAGTCTGGTTAATACAGTTTGGTGAGAACAACTCACAAACGCGGATGGCAAAATCAATAACAAAGGCCTGAGTGACGTCATCTGCATACTATCTATACGGTTCAGTGAGACGATAACACAAGTAAAAAAACCAACTAAATTTTTGATTCCAATGGAAGTCAGTTTGGCGTTACTGCGATATAAGTATAATTTTCTATCTAGGGTTAATTATGTATAAATCCTTATATAATTTCAACTTCGGACTTCAATTATGAATGGAAATACTATGCAAAAGAGATGGCTTCTTTCAAGGTATTTTGAGTGGACAATAAAAGAGAGCCCGAACGTTGGAAAATGAGATCATTTTGCTTTACTTGTTTTTTTTATGTTGTTAAATGGCTTTACTGTCTTTACGACACTAAATGGTATTGTTAATAATTCTAGATTAACAATTTAAGAACGATGAATGAAAACAATAAAGGGGCTTGTTTAAATAGGAAAGAGATGTAGGATCTAAGAGCACACTATTTAAGCATTTGGTTTTAAATCATCTTAAACCTTTCATCCAGACATAAGCACAGAATCCTACAATAAAAATAAATTCAAATGTTTACAAATCATATTCAAATCAAACAAAAATATGAAAATATACTATCATCTCAAAATCTAATACTATACATTTGACTGCTTCCCGTTTAGCCAAGGACTGGCCAGGGCCAGGACAAAACAAGGTAATCTTATTCCAAGACAGATATCAACCTGGTATGGAAATACGGAAGGTAATAGTTGACACAGCAAAAGTGACCTCCTTGCTCAGAATATAAACAATGTTGACAATGGTGCATCAAATATAATACGGATGTGGTTCACAATATTCGGTTGTGAATTTATTTACGAGACAAGTCATAATATAAATATCATAGAATAAGGCAAAACCTACCGATTTTTGTATTACTTTTATCTGCCTTAGCTATCTTAGAAATTGAGTTAGACCGATAGCAATAATATGAGCCCTCAATGGTTACCGGTTATATCCGTCCTGTAAGATCAAGTTAACCCTCTCCTCACCACCAATTGGAAAATCGTCACATTTCTTACGATGCAACCGTCACTTTCCTCATCCAGATTTCATTTCTTTTTGATATAACTATAAAAACTTGACATTCTGTTATAGAGTTCATATTGTCAAACGATGTTATGTATAGAATGTGCTTGTTGCTTTTCTGAAAAAAATGTCTGTTTTTGGGTTGGATGGGTGTGACATTTCGGGGTAAATTCTGAAAATGGCTGGCAAGGAGAGGGTTACTACATAGGTGCGCGCAAAAATAGGTCAAGCATATAATCCCCCTGCCTGTCAAACAAAAGCGCTAACAGAACGGAAACATTACGCCAATTGAAACCAATCTCCAAAAAACATTAAGCTGGAATCAGGAAAAATCTAAAAAAAAAAAAAACCCACCCAAGTCTTGAGAGTCCCTCCACTCATTTTGTGGTCTTGTGGTATTGCACTTGCTTTCGAATCGGAAGGTCCTGGGTTCGAGCCTCGCTCGGCGCATAGTTGAGTCCTTGGAAAAGACTCTTTACTCACATTCTCTCACCGTACTCAGGTGTAAAATGAGTACCTGACCTAGCAGGCGGCATGTTTCGTTCTACATGTTACATGTTGCTGAATGTCAGCGGGACCCCTTGTAAAACGTTTTGAGTATATTTGGTGGATATTGCGCTATATAAAAGCTCAATATTTTATTTTATTTATTTAATGATAAATTAATAATAATAATGATGATGATAATAATAATAATAATAATAATAATAATAATAATAATAATAATAATAATAATAATGATAATAATAATAATAATAATAATAATAATAATAATAATAATAATAATAATAATAATAATAATAATAATAATAATAATAAAAATAATAATAATAATAATAATAATAATAATAATAATAAATGATATACTTTATTCATCCAAAAAAATGGAAATTCGTTTACAGACGTGGCATGCATAAAAATGTATAAACACAAAGTTGAGAATCTATGGCGACAATGTATACATACTCGTACAACATATATATATATATATATATATATATATATATATATATATATATATATATATATATATATATATATATAAATATTAATCAAATTACAAAACATTAAAAATTAGGGAGGATGTTGGACACGGCAAACGTGACCTCCTAACACAACACGGCGGAGGCAAACTGACAAAACCCAGTGAAATCAACGAAAAGAATAATGTTCTGTAATATGGGCACTGGATGGTTTCATACTCAGGGTTTCGACAGCGTC
>NC_088366.1:25129835-25137335 GCF_034508935.2 Berghia stephanieae
ACAGCGATATGACTCGAGTTTCATTCAGAGCTGAAATTGCATAATTTTACTGCTCTCTTGGTGGTTAGAATGATTGTGCCGGTGGTGGTAGTGGTTGGAATAGTGGTAGCGGTGGTGGTGGTGGAGGAGGAGGAGGAGGAGGAGGAAGAGGAGACGGTGAGGGAGGATGTAATTATGGTAGTGGTTTTGATGGTGCTGTTGGTTAGAATGATAGTTGTGGAGACGATGACGGAAATTATATGATGATGTTGATATTGTTTTTATTTCTATTGTAGTACTTGATGTTAATGTTGTTGTTGTTGTTGTTGTTAATGATGATGATGATTATGATGACAACGACGATGTCGTCGACAATGATGATTACAATACGATATTACAAAGTTTATTCAATCTTAGGCTTTCGCCAATAAATCATAAAATTTGATGACAACATACATGAAAGTGGAAAAAAAATGATAAATGGAACCAAACAATAAACTGATACCATTAATAACCACACAAAAAAAAAAAAAAAAAAATCGTAATACCAACAATACGTACAAAAATAATAATAATAATAATAATAATAATAATAATAATAATAATAATAATTATTATTATTATTATTATTATTATTATTATTATTATTATTATTATTATTATTATATATTATATATTATTAATATAATAATAATTAATAATAAAATAATAATAATAATAATAATAATAATAATAAAAAATGATAAATTAATAACAATAAATATAACATAATATACGAGTATTACCATCATCATTACTACCACCACCAACATAATTACGTTTCCAATCAGTTTTTCTCGTTTTTTAAAATTTGATACCTATAATAGACGAAAATTCCGGTGATTTTGTTAAAGGGTAGTTAAAATATCTACGATTTTATTAACCCTGAAAACTACGATTTTTATTTTCCTATTTCAAGTTGGCAGGTCTGCTATTAAGTATGAGTTCCATAGTCAAAAAAAAAAAGACAAACAAAAACAAAGTTTATTTAATCTTAGGCTTTCGCCAATAATTCATACAATACAATTAAGACAAAATATTGCTACTAATCTCTCCTCATGCATTCGTTAGACGATAACAATAACGACCGTGTTATCTTTACTCCTTACCCAACCAACCCCTAGCTTCCCGCCTCTTCATCACGAACTATCTTATGTATGTATTAGCTTTAGGACGGGCAAGTACGGAATCTGCCCACCCTTCCTTTAAACGTATCTATTTCCTCTTAGAATTCAACTATCTCCTTACTCAGAAGAGTATTTCTCGTATACTAATTCAATTGTTGAGAAAACCAAAATGGTGGTTGTATTTTATATATTTATTTAGTTGTGACCTTTGAATAAAAGTGTTTTGTTTTATTAGAGGAAATGCAATAGAAAATTACATTGTTTTGCAAAAATATTTAGTATGGCAATAAAAATACAGCGGTAATTACTTTAAGAATTTGAAGAAAAAAAAAGAACAAATTAATTTGTTTAAAAAAAAAAACAAAAAAAAAATCAAATAAGAAAACAATTTAAATAAATGAGTTTTGAGAAGCACTAAAGAAAACGAGAAAAAAATAAATTTAAATGGTTAAACAAATATATAAAAACAACACAAGTTAATACTAAATTGATATATTAGTAAATTAATAAATTAAATTCAATACTGGAATCTTCCCAATGTCATTACATCAATGGTACCAGCACAAGTAAGGCAATAAATTAGAAAAAGTACGTTTGCCAAAATCTGCATTTAGTTTATAAGGTGGGCTCATTTGAATTAGCCCGACCTAGTACTAGAGAGGCCAGACAGCAAACTCGGAGTTCAGCGTCAGGCGACGTGACGATGGGATGACGATGTGGGCGGAGTGGAGTGGTTGGGGAGAGGGTGGGGGGGGGGGGGGGGGTTGATAAAAAAAAGAACAGGAGCGTATCCTGGTTTATGTATTACGGGGTGCATGGGGATTCTCAATCTATCAAAAATACACACAAATTGATTTCAGTACGAAGTATCAAGTTTAAGTACTAACTTTTGAAATTATCTAATTTAAATTAGATTATTTCGGACCTGGTAATACAGCATATAACTTGAAAAAACAGGCTGGTATTTGCCCACCCTGCCCATTATTACCAGCCGTCCCTGGCCTGAATCAGTTGTTGTCGTCAGATTGATTCTAGGGATAAACACTATGTCGCCAGCTCTACTACCGGTAATTATCTTGGCTTCTAATACTTTTGAACCTAATTTAATTATTAACAAACGGGTGCCATTTAGGAGGCCTGATTTAGGATTTATATTTCTAAGCAGCATGATGAGGCGTGTTGGCTTTCAAACGTAATGCATGTGGAGGAAGTCCGGGAGGTGTAAGTTCGTTCAAGAATTCAATCGGGTATAAGTTGAAGTCAGAGTCACTTTGAATGAAATCAGCACTGCGGTAAATTTATTCAGTTGATGAGGTCAACCTGGACAGAACGGCTGCATTTATTTTGTCAACATTTACATGGGTTGTAGTCAAAATTGGTCTCTCTGATAGATAACGTTCATCCGCAAAGTTCAGATTCAAATCATTGTATACAGCATTTATCAAGCATTCTGGGTCATTTTCAGGAAGGCATAGCGCTGTAGGTAATTTAACAGAATACTTTCCTATTTCGCTGAAAACCGGCTCTGTACCATTTCCGATGCGGAGAAACCAATTTTCAAAACACTTATTGTCATCAGTAACCCTCATGTCCTTGTTCATGTGAAAAATGGTGACAAAATTCCAAATAATTGACTTGTTAAGTGTGACACTTAATATATCGGCTTCACTTCCTTTGTTAACAACAGGTAGAATTTGCCGTAAATCCCATCCAAGTACAACCACTTTGCCCCCAAAAGGTTTTGAACTGCCTGTTATGTCACAAAATGTCCTGCTCACACATTCAAACACACGCCTGTCCATCATAGGTGCTTCATCCCAAATTATGAGAGAACTACTCTTCAGTAACTTAGCTATGTCTGATTGGCGACTGATGCTACAGGTGCTGTTATCCGTTATTGGAATTGGAATTTTGAGCGTTTAATGTGCTGTTCTACCACCGTGCTGACAAAAGAGCAAAGGTGAAAATACAAATTTAAAGAATACTGGGGATGTAGGAGCTATCGGAACGTCTCCCCTTTACTTAACTTATGGAAAAACAAACACCCTAGCACCTTTAATAACACTTATGACTAACCTCTCGAGCTTACCCTAATAGAAAAAAAGAATCAAAATGGCGACTGAAATACCTTCATGTGATCAAGTGAATAATATCACTATGAATGCCACGATTTGCTGAAAAATGCCAACACACACACACACACATGTATACACCACACACAACACACACACAAACATACACACCCACACACACACACACAAACATATCATAACAAAACTGATCACCGCTAAATCAACAACACAACGGAAGTAATAATAATACTTGATGTCATAAATAGATGACGCAAATTGACAACTTTTTACACTGTCAAAATTAGTTGATTTTGGGAGCCAAGTGTCGTCGGTACATATTTTATAATATTATCTGTTTGACTCAACGAACTTTCAAACTGACTTTAAATTATAAAAGGAAATCAAGTTATCTGTTTATCTATCTGTAAAAAATACATTTCTAATTTTCAAATCTTTCAGTAGAGTTGTGCGCCGTATCAATTTTTTATTGACTCAAATAACCACAATGTTCTCCACAATGCTATATTTTTAAAAGAAAGGATATACCTATTTTTCAGCCTTCTATCTATCCATCTATGTATTCTTTTATATATATATATATATATATATATATATATATATATATATATATATATATGTGTGTGTGTGTGTGTGTGTGTGTGTGTGTGTGACTGTTGGTGGTTACTTGTAGGTACGAGAGTGCTCGATAATGTTGGTTAGAGCATAAAATAAGTAAGGAAACTCACATTTTTCTGTCGATACAATTGTTTCAATGGGTTTCCATAGCGCCAGTCTACAATGTATCCGTAATGTACTTTTCCTTTAATTACCCAATTCCCCCCCCCCCCCACCCCCCCATCATTATCCCATCTCAACCCCTTACCCACCACACCCCCCCCCCCCCCCACCTTTCATGCAATATATTCCACAATACATCACAACACACATTTATACACCACACACACACACACACACACACACAGACATACACACATACGTACACACATGCAGAATGAGAACACACGGCAACATGTTATTAAATAACATCACTAATCACCGCCCAATCAATAACATACACAGCGGAAGTAAGAACAAGGAAGGAAGTAAACAACATTGAACTCAATTAAACGAAAAGTAAACTACGGATACGTTGACGGACAATGTGGAAACCGATTGTAACAATTATGTCGACAGAAAAATGTGATATATTATATATATATATATATATATATATATATATATAGTATTATATATTATATTCTAGCCATCTATCTATCTATCTGTCTATCAATCTATTCATCTATCTGTCTGTCTATCAGTCTGTCTATCTATTCATCTTTCTATCTCTATCTATCTATATATGTATATCCGTCTATCTATTAATCTTTATATATATATATATATATATATATATATATATATATATATATATATATATATATATAAACATTTCAAGTTTCTAATTTCTACAACATTGTTTCAAGCGTCAACTCTCATCATATATATAATCTACCTATTTTCTAGCCTTCTATCTATCTGCCCATCTATCTATTCATCTATCTGTCTGTCTGCTATCTATCTTTCTCTCTCTCTCTCTCCTCTCTCTCTCTCTCTGTCTCTCTCTCTTTCGCTGTGTGTGTGTGTGTGTGTGTGTGCGTGTGTGTGTGTGTGTGTGTGGGCCTGCTAATGTCAATGTCTCGTTAAGCCAACGCCATTACCCTGATAAATAATTTCCAAAATAAGAGGGTCAAGATATCTACTGCTTCTGCTGGTGTTCCATGTCAATGCTCTTGCATGTTATAAAGACGAAATGCATTTGCTTCCATTCAATCAATTATATATATATATATATATATATATATATATATATATATATATATATATATATATATATATATATATATATTCCTCCCTGACACAACTTATGGGCTTTATACACAGGGCAGATCGTATCTTCAACGGACCGAACGGGTGTGTCGAGTAGCAGATTCGTAACATATGACCTCGAATTTATCACGTCTACGCGTACACATCACAATTTAAGACTTGGATTAAAATTTAAAAAAAAAAAAATTGTTTAGACGTCTATATATTTTTATTTCAATTCAGTTAAAGTAAAATTACCATGGCAAATCTCACATAATGTTATAGTAGTTTTAAGATAAACGTATATAATAATAATAATAATAATAATAATAATAATAATAATAATAATAATAATAATAATATTATTATTATTATTATTATTATTATTATTATTATTATTATTATTATTATTATTATTATTATCATTTTTATTATTATAATTAATAATTTTATTATTTATTATTTATTTTTTATTTTTATTATTATTTTAATTTTAATATTTATTAATTATTATTATTATTATTATTATTATTATTATTATTATTATTATTATTATTATTATTATTATTATTATTATAACAATGATAATAATGATAATATACAATAATAATAATAATTATGATGATGATGATGATGATAATGATGATGATGATGATGATGATGATAATGATGATGATGATGATGATGATGATGATGATGATGATGATGATGATGATGATGATGATGGTGGGGGTGGTGGTCGTGGTGGTGGTGGTTGTGGTAGTGATGATGATGATGATGACGAAGATGATGATGATGATGATGATGATAGCCCATTACTGTGTCGTCGGAAGGCAGAGAATGATCGTCCCATCGGCGGATTTTCCTTGCCTGTCCAATCTCAACGGTTTTCCGAGGATAAAACGTGGAGATTGGATTGGCGAGGCAAAGCCGCCAACGGTACGGGCCTAGTTGGCAGAGGCATGTCTGATGTTCTTGCAAAGTAAAGCTTCCACAAGTGTGGAAGCACGCAAAGATAGTTGTCATCCTAAAGCCAGGGAAACCGGAAAAGGAGGCCGACAGTCACAGACCCATATCATTACTGAGCTGCTTGTACAAACTATTGGAGCGAGCTATATTAAACCGCTGAGGGTTGGTTCTAGACGATATCCTGCCACCCGAGCAGGCGGGCTTCGGGGAAGGGAAGTGCACCACGGAACAGGTCATTGCCCTTACAGAGGCAGGGTTCTAGAGAAAACTGCAAACGGGTACTGTATTTATAGACCTATCGGCGGCGTACGATACGGTCTGGTGCGAAGGATTAATGCTCAAACTTTCAAGGATCATAAGGTGCAACAAGATCTTGGTGTTGTTCTCTTCAATCTTAGGGGAAAACAATTCCGCCTCGCACTGGAAGACTACAAATAAAGTCAGGAAATTGAAGAATGGGATCCAGCAGGTTTCGGTTCCAGCACTAATGTTGTCTAATGTCTACATTAGCGACATGCCGAACACTTCAATCCCGAGGCTGGGTTACGTGGACGAATGGACACTCGTTACACAAGGTATAGTGTGGATTCTTCTCGAGTGAGTACTCAGCGAGGACGTCACCAGGCTCAAATCCTACTTCGATAAGTGGTACCTGAAGATGAATACTTTGAAAACCGTCGCCACTAAACTCAACCTATGCAGGGGCTGGCACACCCGTAAACTGAACGTCTTCGTCGGGGACCAGCTACTCCCATATGAGCCGCATCCAAAATCCCTAGGGGTGACGCTGGACCGCAGTCTTATTATCGGGTGCATCTCGAATGAGTTGCCCGGAAGATAGAGAAACGAAACAGTCTTCTGAGGAAGCTGGCGGGATCAACTTTGGGTGCTAACCAAGCACTCCTGAGGCACTATGCTATTCCGTCACGGAGTATTGCGCTCCAGTGTGGGGTAGAAGCAGGAACGTTAATAAGGTAGGTGTTAAACTTCGCATACTGTCAGGAACGCTGGCGACAACGCCCCCCCCCCCCCCCCCCCCCCCGGTGTCCGGAGGGAGACGATTACAAAGTGCTGGCTTAATAAAATCAAAGAGAGAGGGAATGGGGATACCCCTCTCAAGCGCATAATGGACAGTGCCCCCGTTGCGAGCCGAAATAAGTCCCGGCAACCTTTGTGCGCAGACTTCCTGACTACGGACAGAGATGCATATACGAGATGGAAGTCGGTTTAGACGAATTCAATCCCTCGAGGGGGCCGGGATATAGAAACTAGGTGAGAAGTTGCCAGGCTTCTCCACCAGTAAGTGGAGATACTGGGTGGTACCAAATCGGCTTCGGTCGAAAGCCTGCCTCAGGGCAAAAACGCTTCATCAGTGGGGACTTTCCACCTGTCCAACATGTACCCGATGTGGGAACGAACCTGAAACCGCAGAGCATCTAATTGAACGG
>NC_088366.1:25142335-25159835 GCF_034508935.2 Berghia stephanieae
CATAACAATTAACCGATGCCCGGTCATCTCTTAATATACCCTAATGTTTCGCCAAAACACCGTACTCAGTTAACAGTGTTGTTTCTGTTCAGAAAAAATGTAATATCACCTAACAGGCGTCATGTCTCGCCTTAAATGTTAAATGTTGCTGTTGGTCTGTGACCCTTTGTAAAGCGCTTTGAGCAGACTTAGTGAGCACTGCGCTATATGAAAGCTCAATTCTGTTTACAACAACTTGATTTTAAGACATATAGTAATAATGATAATAATGATAATAATGATGATGATGATGATAATAATAATAATAATAATAATAATAATAATAATAATAATAATAATAATAATAATAATAATAATAATAGACTCTTATAGAGCGCACTGTATCCCCAATAATGAGACTCTTGGAGCTTTAAATTACATCAACACAAAACAATATAGAAAGTACATGATATCAAAAAAGACATGTGTTCAATGATTTCTTGAAAACAGGCAATGATTTCGATTCTCGGATGCTCTGTGGAATGGTGTTCCATATATAGGCATTCCTGGCTAGAATATATAACTATGTCTCTATATAAACAATTGTTGACTTTTTTACTTTTCTTCTCCTTCGCTTTCGATCTCTGGGACATATTTTGAAGTTTCCAAGTTTCCTTCCCAGTTAATTTGGCTATTCAGATTGACATGTTCCGTCTTCAGAGAGAAAAATCTTCCCTTAAGTAAACAGTCAATCGACTTGGTTATTTGGTATAGTGTGAATGTACACAGTTGGATAGGTGTAGATGCCATGCCATGGATAGGCGAAGGATAAGTCTAGGGTTCAAAGACCCATCCTCGTAAAAGTCTTTATTATCTATAGAAGGAAAGAAACTGACGTCCTTCAGCTCTTTGTTATTTTCTTTAGACAGCCATTTTAGTGATTACTTCTCACTACATTATTTCAATCGGACTATAAACATTCAAAGTTACACAAATTTATGGGTGTTAGTACGATATATATCCGGCCGGTGGATATTGTGAATATTTTGATTAAATGCATAGCATCAAATGTCTTCAGGAACTTTTCTTTCCTTTTATTTCGAGATATAATTAAGACATTTGTGGCTGAAGTCAGATACCTTCGGTCAATCAAATAAAGAATATGATTCAACAAAAATGAATTTTCTTTTTTATTTGAATTAAAAACTTGAGCTTTTAAATAGCGCAATGTCCACTAAACGTGGTCAAAGCGCTTTTCTAAGGATCCTTGATCAACAGCAACACGTAACAAGTAGGAGACATGATGCTGGTTAGGCGATTTTACAATTTTTCTCGGAGAGAGACAACGCTGTTAACGGCCAGGTACTCATTTTACACTGCAGCAAAATCGTCACATTTGTTACGACACAATATACATTTTTCTTATTCATATTTATTTTGTACACCACAAACTTTGAAGAATGATCTTTGTTTAATAAATAAGACCATAAAGTTGTATTGTAGAGAGTTTGAGTTTCAAAAATCTTTTTTTTTTTTTTCTGCTGGGTAAGCCTGCCGTTTTGGGAAAATAATGAAAATGATCGGTAAGGAAAGAGTTAAAAAAACAAAAATCTTTGACTGCGTATCACAATTCAACTGGTTTTCATCTTTGGTTTGAAATGAATCAATCAAAAGTAACACATAGCTACTGTAAAGAATTTAAATATTAAAAAAAACAGAAAAGATATTTTAAAAAGTTATTCAATTTTACGAAATTCAGCACCTGATCTGATTGGTACGAGTACGTGGATGTGTCAAATGCTACAGTGAAACTTTCTCCTTACCAGCCATTTTCAGATTTTCCCCCAAAACTTCACTCCCACCAACACAATTTTTTTTTACTCAAACAGAAAAGGAACAATTCCATTCCATACATATAATTGTCCAGTGTCCAATTTTTATCGCTAAAACAATTTATTTTCTTTATAATTTGTGATGTACAAAGCAAATTAGAATGAGAAAATTGTTGGTTTCATCGTGACGAATGTGACGGTTTTCCTATGGGTGGTAAGGAGAGGGCTATGACCGTGAGGTTCGATCCTCAGAGGAGGCAGGCTGATTTTTCTCTCCTGCTTCGTCTGGCACTGTTTCGTGTAGATTTTTCAGATGTTTACCGTAGTGGTACCACAGTGCCTGTTCCCGAATGTGTCACTTTGGCATTGCCAATAAAACAGAAATACTGAATCCAAGTCTATCGTTATAAACTATAGTTTAACATTATAACATCGAAATAAACCCGAGCATTAGACTATATCTTTTTTTTAAAGCGATATATCGTATATTAATTAACGTTGTGAATCCAAGACCGTGCTGGTACCCCACACACATACACACACACACACACACACACACATCCACACCCACACACCCACGCACACACCCACACACATACATAACAACAAAAACATTATGTCGAACGGAGCCGGGAATTGGGAGGGTTGTCACAAATCTGACGTAATTTTTTTAAAAAAAAGCGTTTTTAATATTTTGGTCAGAAAACTCGTCCTTCAAATATCGGTCGTCATCTTGGCGAAATACAAACTCCATCTCAAACGTTGGGCTTCAAGGATGTCTCCAAGGAGGTTCAATGTTTGATTATGTTTGCCAAGATGACGGTTATATAATTTATCAATTGAAGGAGAAGTTTTATAACCAAAATGTTTGAAAAGTGTTTTTTTTCAGAGCAAGGCAGACGTCTTATTACGTTCTGTAATTTATCACATACAATTTCATAATGTCCTAATGAACATGTTTTGTAATTGAGGTTGTACTATCATGTCCTTATTGTAACATTCATCATAAAATACTCCAAATGCTAAACTTCGCATTGTCCCATGTCTGAGAGATTTTGTCAAGATGAGGGTCATATAAATAGATCAATATTTGAAGGACAAGGTTTTAGGCAAAATCTTTAAATGCGAATATTTCCAGGGTACAGCAGTTAAAGGTTGAATATGAAACGTAATCCAGATACTTATGTTCTATGAACAAAATAATAATTGACATCGTTTCTAAAAGTCTGTATAGGGAATGAGATTAGCGGAAGAGTAGCGTCCCTAGATTGGACATCACCTTACAGAGAGAACGTCAACATGGTTTTGCGCATGCGTCTCTCTCGTCTTCGCTTTCGGTGAAGTGTCTCCGGAAGC
Organism: Berghia stephanieae; assembly: GCF_034508935.2. Taxonomy (NCBI): domain Eukaryota; kingdom Metazoa; phylum Mollusca; class Gastropoda; order Nudibranchia; family Aeolidiidae; genus Berghia; species Berghia stephanieae. The sequence goes on from NC_088366.1 coordinate 25,145,503, forward strand.
GAGGACTAAAGACGCATGCGCACAACCAACATGTCGTTCTCTCTCTAATAACTTTTTCGCCGGTGACGTCCAATCAAGGGACGCTACTCTTCCGCCAATCTCATTCCCTATAATTGTTGACATAGTATTTACTTTATCCTCGGTGTTTCGACATTTTACAAAGCAATAAGTACTAAAATTTTGAAGCTAGATTGTCAGTTTCTGTGCGGATATCTGGTCTTGTGGTATTACACTCGCTTTCGGATCAAAAGGTCCTGGGTTCGATTCTCCCCCGGTGCTTAACCAAAAGAAATTGTAAATATGGATCAACAGTTGTCTGAGTTCGGGCATAAAAATGACCTGTCATCCTCGGAAAGGTATTCATGTTTTCATATTATTTTCATTTTGTTAATTTAGTTTTCGTTTCTAATAAATTTATTCCTTGTTTTTGTAGGTGTCTGTTCAAAACAGCTGTTATGATGAAAGTTGAATTAAAGTAAAATTATAATGGCCTTGTTATTCTATGAGTAACGTTGATGGTTATTGTGATGGTGATGATAATGATGATGATGACATAATAATAATAATAATAATAATAATAATAATAATAATATAATAATAATAATAATAATAATAATAATAATTATTATTATTATTATTATTATTATTATTATTATTATTATTATTATTATTATTATTATTATTATTATTATTATTATTATTATTATTATTTATTATTATATATTATTATCATATTCATTATCATTATTATTATCATCATCATCATCATCATCATCATCATCATCACTATTATTATTATTATTATTATTATTATTATTATTAAATTATTATTATTATTAGTAGTAGTAGTAATAGTCGTAGTAGTAGTAGTAGTAGTAGTAGTAGTAGTAGTAGTAGTAGTAAGTAGTAGTAGTAGTAAAAGTAGTAGTAGTAGTAGTAGTAGTAGTAGTAGTAGTAGTAGTAGTAGTAGTAGTAGTAGTAGTTGTAGCAGCAGCAGCAGCAACAGCAGTAGTAGTAGTAGTAGTAGTAGTAGTAGTAGTAGTAGTAGTAGTAGTAGTAGTAGTAGTAGTTGTAGTAGTAGTAGTAGTAATACAACATCCACCAGCCCCACCACCACCAACCTTACCACCACTACCACCACCATCATCATCATCACCATCATCATTATCATCATCATTCTTATCATCATCGTCATCATTATTTTCCTCTTAATTCTTGTATTCACCACACTTTTGCAGCGAACACATTCTTATATTATGCTCTACAGTATAAGCTGATTTTGTCAAAATAACACACATTTCATATATAGAACTAAGCCTATTATCACATCATAATATCATGAACATTAACCCTCTCCTTACCAACCATAGAAAATACGTCACATTCGTTACGATGCAACCAATAATATTACCATTCAGATTTCTTTTGTTCATAACAAAAGTTTGTATTTTATAATTATAGGTATCAAAACTTGACAATGGGTTGTACAGCATATTTTGCTGAACAATATTATGTATAGAATGTACTTGCTTCAGTAAGAAAATAATATTTTTGTGTTAGGTGGGGAAAACTCTGAAAATGGCTCGTCAGGAGAGTGTTAAGGGTTACACAGGTCAAAAGATGGGTTAATACCCTGTTATTTTGCAAATATAAATATAAACCTGTCAACATAAAAAGAGGGAAAAGATCAAATTGATGCATGACTATTGTTATAAGTACACAATATACAAACAAAAGGTTTTAGAAATAATAACAATGATAGCATTATTTATTTATTGATCCGGGATCGTAAGGTAAATTGCAATATGATGAAGATGATGATGATGATGATGATGATGATGATGATGATGATGATGATGATGATGATGATGATGGTGGTGGTGGTGATGGGGGTTATGACGTGACCTACAAACAAAAGGCTTTAGAAATAATAATAGTGATAGCAGTATTTATTTATTGATCCGGCACCGTAAGGTAAATTGGAATATTATGATGATGCGAATGATGATGATGAATATGGTGATGGTGGTGGTAGTGGTCATAGTAAAAGCATTTATAATGATGATGATGATGATAATAATAATAATAATAATAGTAATAATAATAACAATGGTAATGATAATGATAATAATAATAATAATAATAATAATAATAATAATAATAATAATAATAATAATAATAATAATAACAATAATAATAATATTATTATTAACAATAATAATAGTGATAATGATAATAACAATAATAATAATAATAATAATAATAATAATAATAATAATAATAATAATAATAATAATAATAATAATAATAATGAAAATAATAATAATAATAATAATAATAATAAACAATAATAATAATAATAATAATAATAATAATAATAATAATAATAATAATAATAATAACAATAATAATAATAATAATAATAATAATAATAATAATAATAATAATAATAATAATAATAATAATAATAATAATAATAATAATAATAATAATATGTTATTTATATAGCGCTCAACTTCCACATAAATGCTCAGCGGCGCTTTACAATATTAATTGTCATTCAAACATTCATTCTTTGACAATTTAGAGAATACATATGAAGAGACAAACACATACACATGCCTACCAACTCAATCACAGATACATTTACATTAATACACGAACATACACACACATACCTACACCAATATTACTCATGAGCATTGGATTTTTCTCAAGTTAATAAGAAGTATAATCTGTCATAGGAATTTTTATCACAATAAGAGTACAGGCCTAAAGGTAGATTCAAGAGAAGGGAAAAAGAAGAAGGAAGGGGAAGGGGGGGGGGGTTCTTTATTTTCAATATCCACGATTTAATAATCCCATGCGTGACGCAGATTGTGGCACTGGGTCAGACACACACACCCACACATACACACACTTATACACAGATATCCTTTATTTATATGATCCATCACCTGAAATCTTTATTATGTGAAGGTGAAACAGATTCTTCTTAACGATTATTTTAAAATGAAATGACCAGAAATGTGACAATTTATATAACGCAAATTCCACTAAACTTGCTCAAAGCGCTTACAAGTAGAAGGACATTTTTTTCTTTTGACACAGAACTCGGTGTGCGTATTTTATTCTTCCATTGGGTCGGTCACCAAATTATTTTCACTGCTAGCTATTTCTTGATTTCAATTTATCATATTTTAAAGAACCCTTATTCCAACATGTCATTCCAATAAATCACACCAAAAAATATGTAATAAACAGTGTCCTGGAACTGAGTACATTACTGCAGAGAGGTGTGCACTCGTAAACGTTCATAAACGGCTGAAACGTATTTATAACGATTCGAGGGTTGATATTCGAACAGTTCATAATAGGCAGGTTAAGTTCTTACTGGAACTGATGCTATCTCAAGCAAGCTCGCAGTGGTCGTCCACAAAGTGCACAAATCGCAGCAAATCAACAACAAAAATGACGAAGTTAGTGCAGCTAATCGCTGGATAAAACAAGCAGACATTTCACGAAGGCTTGGGATTCATAGGGAAGAGTTTGGATATATCGTTCCAGAAATCTTGGGTTAAAGAAAGTTATGTGCCGTTGGATACCCAGAGTGCTCACATAAATGCATGATCAAATTGAAAGAAGTTTATTGAAGTCGTAGAACGATTTAGCTCGAAGTGACTTTTTCCTTTTCTTATGACTTAAGAGACACAAATTTTGGCAGTGATGGCGAGGTGCAAGCGGAGGTGACTCGACGGTGTCGGAGTTTATCACGTGAATACTCTTCAACAGTCATGACGTCACTTCCCTCGTAATGACGCATAGTAACTTAGTAACTGGCTCTAAACCATCGGAACAATGGCGGACGCCCTTATGAAATATTTCTCCGATGAGCATAAAAGTGTATCCAGAGGAGAAAAACATTATAAATATGATCATGTTTTGACTTTAATACATTCTGATCACATGAAATATGAAAAGTTCTAGACAGCATGAAGAATAAAAAGTACCGATTTTCTTTGTTTAGAACCACGCGGCTCGCCGTTGCTGGGCGACGTGACATCAGATTATTGAATCCAATTTCCGTCATTCAGAGAAACATCAAATGTTGTGTCAGTTAAAGAAGGATGGACGTGTCTTGTTTGTCTCATAGAATAATAGCTGATTGTTTTCAAACTTCAACTTTTCTCTGGTGATTTTAACTCCCTCCTTACCAGCCATTTCCAGAATTTTTCATGCACCAATTGGCCAACCGAACACAAACATTATGTTTTTCTTACTCAAACAGAAAAGCATCAGGTACATTCTAAACATAATATTGTTCAGCAAAATGAGCTCTACAACACAGTATCAAGTTTTTATAGCTACGATATAATATAACAAAAACTTTTCTTTAAATTTTGTGATATAAAGAAGAAACTAGAATGAGAAAATTGTTGATTTCATCGTAACGAATGTGACGATTTCCTTATGGTTGGTATGGAGAGGGTTAAGGTATCCAATAGATTGTTTGAGAGTGACAACTTATTTTCTATCTGGATATGACTAAGTCTCAGACCTGACGAAACACTGATAAGAAAGGTTCTGCGATGGACACCCCAAGGAAAGAGGAAGCGAGGCCGCCCCAAGGAGACTTGGAGATGTACCGTAGAGAGGAACTTAAAACGGAGAAGTCTGTCCTTCGAGATGGGCCCTAGAATAGCAGCTGCTGACATGGACAGGACCAGGTGGAGATCCTTTGCATCGCCTCAAGTGCCAGCAGGCCCGAAGAGGATTGAGTGAGTGAGTGATATGGTTAAGTACGTACCTGCCACACAAAGGTTCCCCCTAAAAAATGACATGTAGGCCCAGCCTTAACTCTGTAATCCAGATGTCTCATTATCATGGATAGAAAAGCTTTGTTGACATGTCACGTGACTTACGGTATTATGACGGGTAGGTAAGATGCTAAAGATAAGAGTTTTGTTTTAATTCCATAGAAGGAATGGTACCGTCACTCAAGTCTTTGTCATTTTTAAAGATATGAATCAGACTATAGAGGGAACAAAATTGACGTCATTCTGGTCACTGTTATTGTTTTTAGGCAACTATTTGAGGGTTAGTTCTCACTATATTATTAAAACAGTCAGACTTATAACGTCACGAATAGTTTTGTGTGTTTGTACATTATAACCGACAGGTGGATGTTGTCAATGTATAGCATCAATTGATATTTCGAGGGATGTGTTTAAGATGCTAAGGAAATGAGTTTTGGTTTTCCTTTCTAGAAGGAATGATGTTAAAGTCACTCGACTCTTTGTTATTGTCTGTATATCGTCAAGTGGGTGATTTGTTCTCACTAAAATAAAATTATCAATAATACTTTAAACGTTTAAGGTTACACATAGTTGTGTGTATCGGTTCGATTCATCTCCCAATATTGTGATTTTTTAAAACTTAAAAGCATAGCATAGATAGAAGGAATGAAGAAGACATATTGTGACTCTTTGTTATTCTATATATATTTTTTTGGTATCAATTTTCAGCATCTGAATCACCCAAGACATAACACTGCTTTGTGATGGTATGTCAAACGATGAAACTGCGCTATATCAAATATACATAATTCTTTAAAAAAACATTTTGACCAGAAAAGTTTAACTTCAAATAATGGATGATTGAAATGACCTTCAACTTGTCAAAAACTTAAACCTCAGACGCCATTAAAATATGACTTTTGCGAGTTTCCCACAAGTTAAAGGTTATTTCAATCCATCGTTAAGTTTAGCTTCACAGAGGGGATGATTGAAATGACCTTGAACTTGTCAAAAAAACTTAAACCTGAGACATCTTTGAAAATCTGACTTTTGCGAGTTTCGGCAAGTTGAAGGTCATCCATCGATAGTTCAATGTTTTATGGCTAAAATATGATTTTTTTTTTGCCAAATCGCGACTTTACTATACAATTATCTTTAATGGCCACTCCTGGAAAATAATATATGAGGGGACCTCCTTTAAAAAAAAACAAACATCATTATATTCGACAACTGACAAAATCGTTCGTGTGAAATATGAAACCAGCACTTCCGGTGTCTGTCTCGGTGTGCTATCTATAATGTGACCAATTGTCTCAGACCGAAATTTTTTGTCGGAATGACACTGGTGATTAAAATAAAATAAAATAGAATTCTTATACTTACTAATAAGATTTGAGTTAAATTAAAGGCCGTTATAGGAAGGAGTGGGTTTATTTTTATTTTTGGAGTCCAAAGAGTTTGGGTTTCCTAATTTTGGATTATTTCGACTTTAAATTTATTAATCTACGAGTACTTCCGTATCAATTGCATATATACGAATGTCTAATACAGATGCCAGGGAATGTTCCCCTATGAAAGGTATCATTATCCTACTATAATAAGTGATAATACATGAGTAGAGATGCCCTGTACACTGGCATAAAAACCCCGAGACAAAAACCCCGAAAAAAAAACAAAGAAAAACACAGAGAAAAAAACAACAGAAACAGACAAAATAGAAACCGATGTTTTAAATATATGAACCTGGATCTTAAGGATGAGTTTTATCACCAGACGCCTTCATCATGTACAGTGAAATAATCATCCATGAAACCGAAGAAGAACCTGAGAATTTGACGAACCTGAGGGATGCAGACGATGCAGTTCTTATGGCTTACACACCAGAAAACCTTCAGATCGTGCTTAGTGGACTTTTGCTGAACGTCAATAAAACCGATTCTATGGTCATTAGGAGGGGGGGGGGGGCGACATTAAAAATGATGAAATTTGAGCCAGTTTGCTAAAATTAGATTTTGATAGGACGTTGTAATGTGACCATTTGTCTGTATACAAATTTGCATGAGAACTTCATCTTCAGTATTTTTCTACTCAAAATAACGTATTTTGTGAAACCAATACCAGTTTTAGTTTCAGTGGAAAGGAACGACTAATTTCATGAAAGAGTATAAAATAGTAGTTGGCATAACAGTCATATTATTGTCACTTATGTAATAGGAGAATAAAGGACTAGACTTACAAATTATGTACAGCACTCTACATTTAGTAATATTATAATGAAGCTGCCAATTTATAGACCAATTGTATCCTGAATTTATATCATTTTGTAAGATATATTTATCTAATGTTCGTGCACAAATTTGGGAATAATCAGCATTTGCATTTAGAATTTATAGTATCAGGTAGATCATTGATATAAATAATGAACAGTAAAGGACCAGATAAACTGCCATGAGGGACTGTGCTAGTTGCGCATATGAAATCATAACAACTTTCACCTATGACAATCCGCTGTATACGACCAGTGAAAAAAAGATACAATCCAGTTATAAATATCAACCACTAATTTCTTAACCTTTCAGTTTCAAAACTAACCTTTTGTATGGTTCAGAATCGAAAGCTTTCCTGATATCCAAACATCTAAGATCAGTATTGCATTTTTCATCAATACATCGTGTAAATTATAATGGCCATGCATCATTTAATCTTTTCTTTAACTATTACATTTATTTTGCAAAAACACCAGGGCATTTAAATGTCTTTGGACATATGTAACCATAATGATTATGATATGATATTATGATATACGATTCACTAAACATGGTCAACTTGGCTATCATAAGATCAGACAAATGACCAGATCAACCGTTCAAGGCTACATTTAATGCATATGTAAAAATGTCTAACAGACATGTCAAGAGATCATCACCTATGAAACTCATCATAATCCTACTAAAATCAAAGACAGCACATGGATTGGGCCTTGAAAAAATCCAATAAAAGAAAAAATCCATAACATGACAGCAAGAACAGCAACAACAACAACAACAACAACAACAACAACAACAACAACAACAACAACAACAACACGAACACCAACGACGACGGCAAAGACGAAATAAACAACGAAACAAACAAACAAATAAACAAACAAACGAAAAACTGATCTAAGATTTGAACTTGGATCTTATTAATGCGATTCCTTTAAATCACTGGTACTTCTTACCTCCCCTTGTCCAAAATCACAACCTTTATCAATGTCAGCTTTATCCGCTCGCCATACAGGATTTGCTTGAATTTACAAGATGACATCGACGACTAGCTCGTACATTCTCAAGGCTAAATCTAATGCATATGTAAAAATGTCAAATAGGCATGTCAAGTGATGCTCGCATATGACAGTCATCATAATCCTACTATAATTATATACGATACATGGGAACAGCAATGATGAACCCCCCCCCCTCCTCCCCCCAATATAAATTTTTATATAACGGATAGGCCTCAATAACTCAGTTGGTAAAGCGCACTCTTCTCAAGAGAAGGGAACAAAATCAACCTCGGCTGCAGTCTATTTTTTCCCCGACATCCACGCCCTCCAAGTAGTGATTGGTTGGCTTAAACTGTTAAATATGGTGAAAACTACTTTTTGTTAGAGAAGGGTCCTATCTATAAAGTAGTGAGGAATTGCTATTTTCAGTTTAACGCAATAGAAACAGGGGAAAAAACCCACCTCCAAAGACGTAGGCATTGAACGTCTACTATAAGGCCAAGGTAATTGATTGAGATGACTCCAAACTAACCAAAAAGGCTCAAACCCGATGCGTTCGAGTCTGAGGCATTAGCTAGAGCTCATCTCAATCTATAAAATATATGAGACCCATCATTTCAAAATGGTATAGGGTCGGCTTGAACCAGTTACTAATAAGTCAATTTAGATTTGATATCTTGTTTCCAGCGCTTTATAATTATTTTGTGCCTCATCCTCAATGAAACATGCAAGCTAATCCCTCAGATCTGATATTTTTACTATCATAATATTATGGAGGTAGGTCATGTTATATGAAGTAAACCATTATTTGCCAGTGTAAGATTGGGGGTGGGGTGGGGGGGGGGGGCAGAGACAAAATAGAGGGTGCGGCTATGTTTTCTTGTGGTATGACACTCGCTTTCGGATCCGAAAGTCCTGGGTTGGAACCTCGCTCGGCGCATCATCATCAGCATCATCATCATCATCATCATCATCATCATCATCATCATCATCATCATCATCATCATCATCATGATCACCATGATATATATATTATATTAATTATTATTATTAATTATTATTATTATTATTATTATTATTATTATTATTATTATTATTATTATTATTATTATTATTATTATTATATTTATTATATTATTATTATTATTATTATTATTATTATTATTATTATTATATTATTATTATTATATTACTATTATTATTATTATTATTATTATTATTATTATTATTATTGTTATTGTTATTATTATTATTATTATTATTATTATTATTATTATTATTATTATTATTATTATTATTGTTGTTGTCGTTGTTGTTGTTGTTATCACATACGATCACATACCGGAAAACGAAATCACTAAATAAAGAAACATTTCAAGAATCCATCAAGTCTTTGGATTTACTCGCCTCTGTATAGAGGTGTGATCATGTTCACGAAATGGTAGACACATATAATAATTCACTGAAAAATATGTTCGATGAGCTGTGTCCATTGGTCACGTAAGAAATTACTCTTCGACCAAACACCGAGTGGTATTGCAACGATTTGCAAACACTAAAACATCAACTCAGGTCTGCCGAACGGATTTGGCGTCGATCCAAATTAGAAATTCATAATCAAATCTATTTAGGACTAAAACACCAACGGAACAAATTAATTCTATCATGTAAAAAAAACATACAATTAAAATAAGATAACAAGTGCCAAACGAAACTCACGTGAACTGTTCGCCACCCTGAACAAACCGATGAAGGATCACCCTTCAAATAATTTCGAGGACCCTATTGTTACCGCAAATAGTTTGTCTCTACACTTTAGAGATAAAATATTAGGTATTCGGAATAAGTTGGACAAAGAAGAGACAGTGAAAGCACAAGTAACTGAAACTAATGCACTTCCAGCCGGGGCAGCATTCGACGAATTTGAACCCGCCTCTGATACAGAAGTACTGTCTGCGCTGAGACAATGCTCCAAAACAACCAGCCCAATAGATCCAATTCCTTCATGGCTTGTTCTTTCTAGTGCTAATATTTTGGTTCCCGTTCTTACTCATATTGTAAATGCTAGTTTGTTTATTGGTGAGGTATCTAATAATCTTTAACATGCTATTGTCACTCCCATATTAAAGAAATCTAGCCTTGACAAAGAAGACCCAAATAATTATCGACCAGTCTCGAATCTCACCCTCATGTCTAAACTAATTGAGACAATTGTTGCTTTCAGGCTTAACACGTTTTTGAATGAACACAATTTGTTATCTAAATTTCATTCTGCTTATCGCCCCTTTCACAGCACTGAAACAGCTCTTATTAAAATACACAATGATATTGTAAATCATTTATGTCGGAAAAATGATGATGTTATTATCATACTACTCGACCTTAGTGCTGCTTTTGATACAATAGACCATACTCTTTTAATTGACAGACTTAAGACACTATACGGATTTGGGGGTACTGTTCTTGACTGGTTTTCTTCTAATCTCTCTGACAGAATTCAATTAGTGTCTGTAAATCGACATGACTTCTCTTTTCCTTGTCCCCTATCTTTTGGTATACCACAGGGTTCAGTTCTGGGACCCTCTTTATTCACCCTCTATATCAGACCATTAGGTGACATCATCTCATAATATTTTATTAAGTACCATTTTTACGCAGACGACACCCAATTACTGTTTCCCATTAATATCGACAATCATCTCAATGTTATAACGGATATAGAAAATTGTATCTCTGAGATTAGTGACTGGATGTGTTGCAATAAACTCAGGTTAAATGAAAACAAAACAGAGGTGTTGCAAATTACAAGACGGGGCCTCGTGGACCTTTCCACGCTTAACCTGAATCTTTCTGATTGTGTAATTCCCATCATTAAAGAACCTGTGAGAAACTTAGGAGTTTTATTTGATACCAAATTAAACATGTCTGCCCATGTCACTAATGTAACTAGATCCTGAAATCTTTATCTTAGATCTATTGGTGCTATTAGAAGGCTTCTTGATATGGATCCTACTAAACTTCTAATGGTCTCTTTGATTTTTACCCGCCTTGATTATTGCAATAGCTCGCTCTATGGTTGTGATAATAATGTCATTAATCGACTCCAAAGATATAGAACAAAGCAGCTCGATTGGTAACGTTATCTAAAAAGCGCGAGCATATCACTCCGATTTTGGAGGACCTACACTGGCTACCTGTAAAGTTTAGAATTGAATTTAAAATATTCACCCGTGTTTTCACTTGCTTAAACAATTCTGCTCCTGTTTACCTTCAGGAACTTATCCACCTTTATGAACCCAGTCGAAATTTAAGATCTGCTAATTTAGATATCCTAAGGGAACCCCCACAATCGTTAGTTTTTCATGAGACATCCTTTGCCCACCATGCCCCCCGACTGTGGAATTCCATCAATATTGAAACTAAAAATAGTGAAAATCCACTTATCTTTAGAAAACGGTTAAAAACTGACCTTTTCTGTATGGCATATAATTTGGACTCTTAGTATGTATTTTATTATAATATAGTGTGTTATCATCGAATGTGTGTGGTTTTTAACATGCCAGTTCTATATTTGCATATCATAGATGATGTGTTGATCTAAAGCGCCAGTGAGCAATTCTAAATTCGAACTACGCTCTATATAAATTATTATATTATTATTATTATTATTATTATTATTATTATTATTATTATTATTATTATTATTATTATCATCATCATCATCATCATCATCATCATCATATATTATTATTATTATTATTATTATTATTATTATTATTATTATTATTACTATTATTATTATCATTATCATCACCACCATCATCGTCATCATCATCATCATCTTCGTCATCATCATTATCATTATTATTAAAGAAGAAAGAAGACACCAACCGATAACACCAACGTTATGCCATTCAACCTACTTGTCACGATATGGCTATATGATATTTCGGAGTAATAGAGACGCCAACAAGTGTATGTGACAACACCCCCCCCCCCACCCCCTTTTAATACGGCACGATGCGGGGATGACCGAATTCCGGAAATTGAATTAAAAGTAAAATCGATTAGAATTAGAAGATTTGAGTTCTAAGTAACATTGCAAAAACACAAAAGACGGAACAAGCACTTGTGTAAATTAAAGATGTGTAAAAATATGGATGAAATAATGCCAGAGAAATCAGAATCTTTTTTTTAAATACTAAAATAATCAACATGCCTCGAATCAAGCTGGTTTTTCGGAGCAAAGGGGGGGGGGGGCGGGGGTATTTTCATGTACTTTTCCCCTGCTTTGTCAGGCACTGCTTCAATCGCGCTTATCTTAATCTTTATCTTTTTAATATTAAATATCTTACAAACTAGCTACTTCCATTCTTTTTAATAAGACATACCCATCCAATACATTTTTTGCTTAATCTATAAAGCACAATCGCAATGGTTTGTTTTTATTTTAAGTAACTGCAATAAGTTGCAAAGTTCTATTAGTTATAACAACATTTTGTTTTCAAAAATGTTAATGATGTAAAAAAGATTTCAATACACAATTTTCCTGTAGTTGGTAAGTAGAGGGTTACAGTTCAAATGTTAATCCTCTCGAGATGATTTTAAGGGATAACACGAAACGGAAGTCCAAGTAGGTACTAAAAATCTTCAAATGTCAATGACTCAAAGTTGGAGGAGGGAATCCAGACTAACTATCAGGGACAAATAAATAGAAAATCTAATTTGCAAACAAAATCAGGCATTGTGAAACATTACGTAAGTCAGACATCGGGAATCGTAAACACCATGTGATAAAAATAGATGAGGAAATTCGACTTTTAAGTTATAATTATCATAAATGGAAATGTTAATGTTTTTGGTTGATGAGGAACACACCCACTCTTTCTAATGTAGACCTTTATGTTAACTCAAATTTCAAATGGTTAACTATAAATCAAATTCAAACTGCTGAGCCAGGTGTTACTGGAAAATGAGAAAAACACTGTCATTCAATACATTGGAATCAAAAGAAAAAAGTGTATCTTTCAAAACGCTCAGTGTATTCATCCTCAAGGTTAAGAAGTGTTCTCTGAGTAAAAAGATTTAGCAAATCATGTGTATCACGCATCAAGTATTGCGTTTCTATAACATAATCATTCTCTTTACCCACAAAAATAGTGCTGCTATGTTGTTTATTTTTGGTTGGCAAACATTTCCATGATCCATGCACAAATCGCAAATCGACCTATTTTTACGTTTAATGAGAATGACCATGTCGTGATGATACATGGTACCTGATACGCGATACGTATGATATGCTAAACCTCTCTATTGACGAAAGTTAGCCTTAGCAGGTTTTAAAGGTCATCAATCAACTCAATGATATTTTTGTGATGCCAGTTATCGGAAATAGCACAAGTATTAGTTATACAATCGAGATGTTTTTTCTTCTATTTTTATTTCTTGCTTTGTCTGGCACTGTTTCATGCACATTTTTCCAGATCTTTATTTTTAAACGGACGTTAAGTCTTTGAGATAATCAAAATAGTTTTGTGTCGAGGAGGGTGTTGGGTTATAACTACAAGAATCGTATCTTTGAATATTTAATCAGACGTAGTCAAACCCTAGATCAAGCGTGCTTGAGAATATTTTTAAAATAAAAAAAAAAATGAAAAAAATGGGTCAAGATGTTAAATCTCATTATAAGCTTTTCAGTTCCTTGCTGAAATAGGTCTAACGGATCTTCATCTTTAAAAATCGAAATTTTCAAAGACGCTATAATGGGAATAGAAAGAAAGCAATATAAAGCATTTATACAACATTTAATTTCAGTAAATATCAATACGCTACTCGAAGCGCTTTCTAGTTTGATTTTCCTTATGTGTATTTGATTTTTGCTTATTTATAATAATATGATTATATTGGTTGGTAATGAGTATAATTTTCTTTTTTTCTTTGTGTTCTGATATTGGCAAACTTTCCAAATAAACGTTGAATCTCGAATCTTATATCTTGGTGACTCACCAGCATTCATTTATGACACATGACGTGACAGTCAGCCTGTTTGGTAAAGGTACAGTTTTCGGACATCTACAACACTTAATTTTACCATGTGACGTCCAAATATAGCATACGTTGGTTAGAGACGTTAATGAGCTTTTCATGGCTGTATATCAATGTATATAAGTATGTTGCTTTCTAATGAAAGATATCGACATTTTAAAGAAGTGACACCAAAATAAATAATTGAGTTTGCATGATTACACAATGTTATGCATCCTCCCTTA
>NC_088366.1:25164835-25172335 GCF_034508935.2 Berghia stephanieae
TTCTCTACACTAATACAAATAAATTTAATCTTAGGGTCATACTTTTGACTGTATATTCAATTTTCATCTTTGAGGTCAACCCGATTTAATACCGTTTTGATGCAATAAGTCACAAACACTCGCCAGCTATGTCCTTCAAACAAATGCAATCAACACGAAAAAAAAAAAAACTACTTAAAAAAACCTCAACAAAAACCAGAACAAAATATTGTGTGACCTTTAAATGTTATTGATGCCATGCGTTGAGGGAAAATAGTCACTACACCCGCCCGCCGGATATAACGTACCATACACAAAACTACGTGTAAACTTAAACGTTTCTACAGTTGTTTTTTTTATTCCCGTAATCAAAACATTTTGTTAGTAAGTTCTTTACAAATTGGATTCTTAAAAATATTAATTGAATTATATTTTTTTGTCTCAAACTTTGGATTATATCAAATTGCAACAGTTCTTTGAAGTAGATTATTTTTGAAGGATATGGAAACACAGAGGAAGGAAAACAGCTAAGAATGGAAGTTAATTAGGGTCTGAAGCCTGGAGGGAGGAGGCCTTAACTGGTGATGACGACAGGACAGCCTGGAGAACGTGTGATCACGGCCCTACTATCCAAAAGGAGATAATATGCGAATACGTCAAATAAGTCAATATCATTTTGAGGCGATTGGTCTTTATGCGGCTTTGCGGTTTTGCAGTAGGTCGCCTCGGACCGGCAGGTCCTCGGTTCCAGTCCCGCTCTGAACAACACAAACTTGAATCCTCGGAAAAGGATCTTTATTTATATTATTTCACCGTACTGAGTTGTACAATGAGTATCTCGCCGTTACCAGCAGTGTCTCTGTCGATGAAAGAAACGTATTATCGCCTTACAGGCTTCATGTTTCGTCCTACATTCTAATTCTTGCTATTGTTAAGGTTTGAACATGCATATTAGACATTACTTTGCACAAATGCTCTGCTTTAAATGCCCTTTTGTCATTGTATCGGTAGAATCATTGCCAACCACGAGTCAGCTCAGACAACATTAAATAAATCATTTCTGGTGGTTGCTGACTAAATAAGGACATCAATACAAATTGGTGGGTATTTATGGATAAAACAGAACAAAATACAACTCGCCACCCATTAAAAAATTTATATCAGAATCCAGAAACTGTGTCGTGAATTAGTCTATAACTTCGTTAGGAGCAGACATGTGATTTGATCAAGCCAATCCCACGAACATGCGGGGAAAAAAAGAAGATTAATAATTTGATTAACTGGCTGACTAACCCATTTAACCAGTTAACTGCCATACTCTAGAAAAACACGCATTTGAATATGATGGTAAGAAAAGTCGTCCTTCAAATATCGATGGATTTAAATGACCCTCATCTTGGTTAAAAACTATCAAACCTGGGGGCTCACCTTAACACTTTAGCCACTTTGTTTCCCTATAAATACTATACCTTAAAAACTGATTGTTTTTGCAATAAACTAATTTTCGATAAACTAGATATTACTCGTGGTCAAAAGATAACAGATAAATTACCACGGATGCATGGGTCATAAAACAACCGTTAACTAAATTACCAGTCATATGTGTTACGTGGTTGTGGGAATGCCATTTATCAACAGTGTCCAATAATGTTGGACTTCGTTGTAAGTCCTTCTTTTCTTGTCTTAATTATTCCTCTTGTAATGTTGTGTTACTGGTTTCGGTACCAGCGATTAAATCATAGCTTCAAGTGTTGATATGAGATGATAGATTACCCTTGTCTTCTTCTTCTTCTTCTTCTTCTTCTTCTTCTTCTTCTTCTTCTTCTTCTTCTTCTTCTTCTTCTTCTTCTTCTTCTTCTTCTTCTTCTTCTTCTTCTTCTTCTTCTTCTCTCTCTCTTTTTCTTCTTTTATTTTCTTTTTTCTTGTTCTTGTTGTTGTTGTTCTTCTTCTTTTCTTCTTCTTCTTTTCTTCTTCTTCTTCTTCTTCTTCTTCTTCTTCTTTTCTTCTTCTTCTTCTTCTTCTTCTTCTTCTTCTTCTTCTTCTTCTTCTTCTCTTCTTCTTCTTTTCTTCTCTCTTCTTCTTCTTCTTCTTCTTCTTCTTCTTCTCTTCTTCTTCTTCTTCTTCTTCTTCTTCTTCTTCTTCTTCTTCTTTCTTCTTCTTCTTCTTCTTCTTCTTCTTCTTCTTCTTCTTCTTCTTCTTCTTCTCTTCTTCTTCTTCTTCTTCTTCTTCTTCTTCTTCTTCTTCTTCTTCTTCTTCTTCTTCTTCTTCTTCTTCTTCTTCTTCTTCTTCTTCTTCTTCTTCTTCTTCTTCTTCTTCTTCTTCTTTTTATTATTTTATTATTATTATTATTATTATTATTATATTATTATTATTATTATATTATTATTATTATTTATTATTATTATTATTATTATTATTATTATTATTATTATTTATTAATATTATTATTATTATTATTGTTTTTCTCCTCCTCCATCCTCCTCCTCCCCTCCTCCTCATCTTCTTCTTCTTCTTCTTCTTCTTCTTCTTCTTCTTCTTCTTCTTCTTCTTCTTCTTCTTTTTATTATTATTGTAATTGCATTACTATTATTTATAACCTCCCCCACCACAACCACCATCACCAATACTACTACTACTACTACTACTACTACTACTACTACTACTATTACTACTACTACTACTACTACTACTACTACTACTACTACTACTACTACTACTACTACTACTACTACTACTACTACTACTACTACTACTACTACTACTACTACTACTACTACTGCTACTACTGCTACTACTACTACTACTACTACTACTACTACTACCACGACGACGACGACTACTATTACCATTATTACTACCACTACTACTACTACTATTACTACTACTACTACTACTACTACTACTACTACTACTACTACTACTACTACTACTGCTACGACGACGACGACGACTACTACTACAACTACTACTACTACTACTACTACTACTACTACTACTACTACTACTACTACTACTACTACTACTACTACTACTACTACTACTACTACTACTACTACTACTACTACTACTACTACTACTACTACTACTACTACTACTACTACTACTACTACTACTACTACTACTACTACTACTACTACTACTATTACTACTAATACTAATACTACTACTGTTAGGCGTGCTCTCTAGTCCATATATGCATATATGTATATATATATATATGTATATATATATATATATATATATATATATATATATATATATATATATATATATATTGATTTCACAAACACGTATCGAGTCCTACTCTGGTCACACAAAGACTCGAACACTGAACTTTCAGAGCACATTAAACTTAGCGCTGCATAACGATAAAACCGTACCAAGGCCTGCTCTGCCCACACCAAGATTCGAACTCTGAACCTACAGGGCAAAATGAGCCGAGTACCACATAATCATAAAGCCGCATCAAGTCCATACAAAAACAAGTTTAGCTCCTGTGTTTTGGTACTGGTGTAGGCTATACTATTTGTCTTCATTGATTCATTCCACCATTATCCTTACACTCTATTAAAACCTCGATATCTTTGGTTTATGTGGTATTTATTGACAATTTTACACTATGAATTATGGCATCTCCAGACAACATTCTGGTACGCGGACAAAACAACTTTCACTTTCATTTGTGGTCCGTTGCATCAATACGGTATAATGTAGGAATGAACTGAATAAACAAAATAGAATATATATTGGTAATTAATGGGATGCGAAAATTTAAGTTTTTGAAGTTGCTCGGCTATGTGGACTAGTGGAATGACATTCGCATTCGGATGTTAAGTCCTGGGTTCGAGTCATGCTCTTAACGGCGAATAGTTGAGTCCTTGGGAAAGGGAATTTAATGACATTCTCTCACCATACTTCGGTAAAAAATGAGTACCTGGCCGTTAACAGCGTTGTCTCTGTCCAAAAAAAATAAAAATTATCGCCTTTCGGGTGACAAGTCTCGTCTTACATGTTAAATGTTGATGTTGGGTGTAAAGCGCTTTGAACACGTTAACTGGATGTTTCTCTGTGTATTAAGCTCAAGTAAACGTTACAAAATCCATAATCCTCAGTGGCAGCATTTTGTTATTACCGACGTTATAAATATATAGATCTGACATCCGAACGCAATTATCGGCCTTGTTTAACATTGTTGTAATCGACGTTATTTGCGTCATTTTCTAAGATTTCCATTACAACAATGAGCCCATAATGAATTGGTTTATCTGACCTGCAAATGAATATACGTCGGTTTTGACCCAACTTTATTATATTAGAAAATGTGCTTAAAAGTGAATGCTAAGCAAAATGTTTATACTAATTTCTTTGCAGTAACTACTTTGAAAAAGAAATAGATCTATGTATTTTAAAATCCGAATATAGCTTTATCTCGACTGTCTTTACAGTAACTACTCTGTGAAAAATAGATCTATATGTATTTTAAAAGCCAAATATAGCTTTATCCTACTCTTAAAAACAAATGTATTTAAAATTTGGCCAGAAAAAGCGTCATTGAAGTATCGATCGATTAGAATGATCCACAGAGAATGTAAGTAAAGAATTCAACTATGCATGGTAAACCAGTGGAAATGCTCTATAGATAGTTCGAAGATGACGTCACTCAGGTCTTTGATATTATTTTTTTTTTTTTTTTTTTTGCCATCCGCGTTTATGAGTAATGCTCACTGAACTGTATTAACCCGACTATAAACGTTCATGGATACACGCAGTATTGTGTGTTGGTCCGTTATACTTCCGGACGGCAATGTTATGAGCATGCAATGAAAAGCGCATACTATCTATTTAACTGTTTATATATATATATATATATATATATATATATATATATATATATATATAATTCATATGTCAATCAAGTGTGCTATAACGGAGCTAATATCATAAACGTTATTATCTACCGATGTGTAGATATTCCTTTTCTTTCGTAATTACCGTTTTCTATATATTCTGTGCACTTGGCTAATAAACTCAAAACATATCAATCTGGAAATAAATCGGATCAACGCACAAAGTTATGTGTAACCATGAATGTTTATAATCTGGTCAATACCGTTTATTACTCATAAAAATGGATGGCAAAACAACAATATCAAAGGCCTCAGTCAACTTCGTTCTCTCTATGGGTAGCATGCGCTTGGTTAAGAAGCTCAACAAATTGCCATCCGGAAGTATAAAGGACCAACACACTATGTAACCATTAACCTTTATGGCCTAGCTAATACAATTAAATGAGAATTACTCATAAACGTGGATGGCAAACAAAAAAAAAACAAAAAAAAAAAAAAAAACCAGACGAAAAAACGAAGACCCTAGTGACGTCAACTTCATTCTATCTATAAAACTCGGATTAGCCTTGTCTTATCTGGTCCAAACTGTTCTGCCATTCTTTGCCAAAACACTTTTTTTTTCATTTTGGCCGAATATTTTTTCTCCAAATATCAATCTCTCAAAATAACCCTCAACGATATCGACAATTCTTTAACTGGACACTTTATAGAACTCCTCGGGTTGGAACATCTTGGCAGGTTGAGTATCGTGTCAAACGATCGATATTTGATGCGAACGTAAACAGGCCATTGTATTTTTAAATATAAAAACTATTTTTAAAAACTGCGGTTTGTCAGAGAACGGAAATATGAGTTATGAAAGCGCTCGACAGCTGTACTAAAACATCCGTAAATTGAGATGGATCAAAACAACGTTATGAAAAGTCCAAGTTTTACATCATTATTCTTTTATAATCCAACGTTGATGTCTTGATTATTAAATATATCAATGTAGTATCGAATTCTGTCAAAACAACTGATTGGACATCTGGACGGCCCAAATCTGTGACTCAATAGTCTCAAGACAGTATTATAAAATGAAATTAAATAAATAAAATTCCCTTTATTCATCCCCAGGGGGAAATTTGTCTTTCTTATTATTATTATTCGTGGTCGTTGAAATCGCCCCTTAGATCCAGACTACAGTTAACATTTATGATTTTCACGGCTCGCGCGCGCGCGCGCGCGCACACACACACACACACACACACACACACACACACAGAGAGACACACAAACTTACGTGATCATTTCATTTTTTATATTTTTTCCACGCTTCCAAGACCGTTTGAAATTCTGTATTGTTTTGAGTTTCTATCAACTCATGAGCGAGTTCATTCTATAGATAGCATGCAGATGACGTCACTCAGGCCTTTGTTATTGTTTTTGCCATCGCGTTTGTGAGTTGTTCTCACTAAACTGTATTAACCAGACTATAAAAGTTCATGGTTACACAGAGTTTGTGTGTTGGTCCGCTATACTTCCTGGTGGCAATATTGTGAACTCCTTGGCCAAGCGCATTCTATCTATACACAAACGGCAGAAGGAAGGAGTGGAGACGGGTGTCTGTTCTTAATGTTCGAATTGATATTTAGTTGTTTGTCCCCTTTTTAGTCTGTTTTTGTTTGTTTGTTTGTTTGTTTGTTTGTTTGTTTGTTTGTTTGTTTGGGGGGGGGGGGGGGGGGGATGTGTGATTTTCATTTGAGGTTATGGGTAATAAATTAGTCCAAGATATCTAGAAGATTTGTCTTAATCTAATTTTTGGCCATTTTAGTGTCTATTCTAAGGGAAGACTGGACAAATCCCAGGCGTCAGCCGCAGGGCAGCACTACAAAGTGAGATAGGGAGAGGTGGCTCGCTCAAGGCCACACAATGAGACGAGTAATCGAACTCGGTTCCTTTTGGTTAGGAAGCAATGACCGGACCGCTGAGCATGTGCCATGTCCTCCATGTTACGTGTTGTTGTTTGTCAGGGACCCTTTGTAAAGCACCTGGAGCACGTTTATTGGATATTGCTCTTTATAAAAGCTCAAGGTTTTTTATTGAATTGTCTTTATTTTTAACCTGAAATGTTTGGATACTTTCCTGAAAAAGAATCAGCAATTGAAATAGACTAGAATTCTTAAAAGACCTAAATTTTAGATAATTCCCTATCATTCGACAACTTATTTAGAGAAGATCATTTAAGTGACACGTCCGTTGTTTTAATGGAATCAAAATAATTATCATCTGCTTAAGAACGCCGTAAAGTATGGCTGATCAGACGATGTGATTTATTCTATACGATGAATCGCTCCGTTTAGTGAAACTAATTGGCAATTTATATCTTAGTGTAAGCAAGAATAATGGTTTGAAAACAAGGACCGAGCAGAATCAATAAATATCATGTTAACCATCGTATATCTACAACGTTTTGGCTACACGAGTCTTTGGTAAATCATATATTATATTACACAATAACGTTTCCTACATAAGTAACGTTTAATACGCATGGAAAGGTAAGGGGGAGTTGGGGGGGGGGGGGGGGGGGGGGGTGGACCCATCCCGACAGCTCAGTTTGTAGATCACTCCTATCACAGGCAAATGGACCGAGATCAATCCCAGGTGCAGTCGAGATTTTGTATATGTATATATA
>NC_088366.1:25174835-25239835 GCF_034508935.2 Berghia stephanieae
ATCTTGTGGAACAATTTAAGTTTATCTATCTTTCTTCTCTTTTCCAGAGGTTCGAGGCCAATCCGTAGTGATATTTCAGACGCACTTGAGAAAGGATCGAATGTGTTTGTGATGCGTCTTGCTGTTTTTCTTTGGATGTTTTCTAAGGTGTCGATGTTTTTCTTTGTATATGGGTCCCAAATTGAGCTGCCATACTCCAAAATTGGTCTAACAATAGTTTTAAAAGCAAGGGTTTGAGTTGTGATTGGGCATCTTTTTAAATTGCGGGTGATGTAAGCGCTTGTTTGATTTGCCTTTGAAGCCAGGTGACATATGTGGTCATTCCATTTGAGGTTTTTAGCAAACTCAATGCCAAGGTATTTTGCTGTCTTTACATGTTCCAGGTTTTGACCATGAAGTTGGTATTCAAATGTAATAGGTGCTTTCTTATTTGTGATGATTAGAACATTGCACTTTGATACGTTAAATTCCATTTGATTTATTGTTTCCCATTCTTGTAATTTAGCTAGATCGTCATTTAGTGTTTTGCAGTCGTCTGTTGCTCTTATCTGATTATATAATGCTGTGTCGTCAGCAAAGAGGCGCACTTTTGACCTTATACCTCGTGGAAGTATAAGGTCAAAAGTGCGCCTCTTTGCTGACGACATAGCATTATATAATCAGATAAGAGCAACAGACGACTGCAAAACACTAAATGACGATACGATTTAACCCCTTTTCAGCGAGAATAAATTTCTTTGAACGCCCTGTAATGTGGTATTTAAGATGGAGGTAAAGTTTTACTTTTTAAAAAATAATATGTGATAATTCTCAAAACCACTCCAGCGTTTTATATAGGTCGTCAGCTTCTGCACTCACAAAATCGCCCTATTAATTAAAGATACATTTTAATAGAGGTCTGCAAATCCTATGATTTCCCCTTACATATTCCATGAAATATTTAACAGCAATGATTAATGGCTCGTATATTTGTCTATAGATTTAAGCTTCACAATGAAAAAAGTAATGAATAAAAAATAAAAAAAAACAATTTCCAGTCCCACAAATATTATTATTATTATTATTATCATTATTATTATTATTATTATTATTATTATTATTATTATTATTATTATTATTATTATTATTATTATTATTATTATTATTATCATCATCATCATTATTATTATTATTATTATTATTATTATTATTATTATTATTATTATTATTATTATTATTATTATTATTATTATTATTATTATTATTATTATTATTGTTATTATTATTATTATCATGATCATCATCATTATTATTTTCCGAGAGAGAGAGAGAGAGAGAGAGAGAGAGAGAGAGAGAGAGAGACTGAGAGAGAGATAGATAGATAGATAGATAGATAGATAGATAGATAGATAGAGAGATAGAGAGAGAGAGAGAGAGAGAGAGAGAGAGAGAGAGAGAGAGAGATCTTCTTGTAAATACAATGTCATTTCCATTAGTTATTTGATTAATAAAGTTTATCTTATCTCTTATTGACTCGGTATCAATTCAAAACACCCACGTATGAGGCTTTTGCTAGAGGTCAAAGAGTTCTCCTCTCTAATGAGATTCAAAAACATTCAATTATGACATTTGAATGAGTGGCTTGGGTCATCCGACCTCCCATGGTGCACAGAAAGATCTCTTTAGCTATATATATATATATATATATATATATATATATATATATATATATATATATATATATATATATATGTATATATATATATATATATATATATATATATATATATATATATATATATATATATATATATATATATATATTCTATCCTCCTGTATCTGTTTTCCCCAACGATATTTGAAAGCAAGCTGGCGGGCTCTTAATGTAGGTGGCTGCAGTAGAGCAACAGGCGCTTCATTCGTCAAGAGGCCACAAAGTGCACTTGGGCTCTCTACTGCCTATATAAAATAATTCGTTTTTTTGTTTAAAAACTGTGTTAATTAACCCTTTCCTTACCAAATATCTATAAGAAAATCGTCACATTCGTTACGATAAAACGAACATTTTTCCTAATTCAAATTTCTCTTGTAGATCATAGTCTAATATTTAAAGAAAATGAACAGTGTGTTGTAGAGCATATTTTGTTAAAGAAGTTATTTAGCGCAAGAACTTTACTATTACATAAGATTGATAAAAATAAATATTTGTGTTAGATGGGGGTGAAATTTAGGGGAAAATCCTGAAAATAGCTTGTAAGGAGAGAGTTAAAGGTATAGCTATTATCTATCCTTTAAAACATTAAAATTAATGATTTTGAAAACATACAAAAAGGCTTATACCTTTGATATTTGAGAGGAAAACAATGCCAATAAGTTGTTTTTACAGTGTATTCGGTATGTTTTTTTTCATGCAATAACTAGGCATTTTTAAAGAGTTTATAAGTAGACATGATTATAATAAAAGTTTCATTTACCGCAGTAATTTAACACACAAACATACACATACACACACACACACACACACACACACACACACATAAATATATATATATATATATATATATATATATATAGAGAGAGAGAGAGAGAGAGAGAGAGAGAGAGAGAGAGAGAGAGAGAGATGGATGGATGGATAGATAGATAGATGGATGGCTAGGTAGATAGGTAGATGGGTAGACAGATAGATGGTTGGATAAATCGATAAATAGGTAGACAGATATGCAATAGACGTATTGATAGTACGCGTTTCCCGCCCAACACTTTTTTGTAACACATCATGTAGCACTCTTAGAATATTCGTCACTACGTCACATACGAACTTAGTCGAATTTGGTGGATTAAAATTCTGAAAATTCAGAAAAATATCAAAATCTACGGAACTCTTTACTGTGGGAGTCCACGTTCTAGTCCTTCCGATTTCTGTGTTTTTCCCTGTCCGTTTTGTTCTCTCACTCACTCTCTCTCTCTCTCTCTCTCTCTCTCTCTCTCTCTCTCTCTCTCTCTCTCTCTCTCTCTATCTCTATCTATCTGTCTCTCTCTCTCACACACACATATACACCCTCTCTCTCTCTCTCTCTCTCTCTCTCTCTCTCTCTCTCTCTCTCTAGATAGAATGAAGTTGACGTCACTCAAGTCATTGTAATTGTATTTTGTCATCCGCGTTTATGAGTAATTCTCACTAAACTGTATTAAACAGATTATATACGTTTAAGATTACACATAATTTTGTGTTTTGGTTCGCTATATTTCCGGATGGTAATGTTATGGGCTTCTTAGTAAAGCTCATACTATCTACCTATCTTTCTATCTATCTATCTATCTATCTATCTATCTATCTATCTATCTATCTATCTATCTATATATATATATATATATATATATATATATATATATATATATAATAAATGGAGTCACTCACTTATTTATGGTCGAAATACATGTTTCTGTGAACTCCACGTCGTCCATACGATAGGACAAACAGTGAATATTGTTCACTACAGACAAGGAGTGAGTCAAGTTCATGACAGGAAGTAATCTTTGGAGTTTTAGCTCGAAGATGTTTTTGTTTTTCTTTCCCAAGCTAGCTGCTCATTTGAAATCTGAAAGAAGTCGTTTGGTGATTTCAAGGTTACAACTCGATAACGTGAGGTGGTCGGTGGGGGTTATTTAATATTCAATACCAATGAGAAATTGTATGAATTTACGTATTAGATACAGTTTCTAAGTATAGAAAGGTTAAATCTCTGAGAATGACGCCTGGTGGTTCGATCTCTAATTAATATGTATAGACAACAACCACAAGTAATACATAAATATCATTTTGATGACGTTTTGACACCACCCAATGCGGAATCTGATAGATATGACGAAAGCGATGCGCTAACGTCCTATCAAAAAAGTAACAAGCAACTGCTGCTGTTAAAGCTATAGGGATAAAATATGTCGGCTCTATGGGCTCTTCTTCCACACAAAAAGACGAAAACATTTTAAATTAATTAACAATTAGGGAATTCATTCTTGTTTTTTAAACAGTTTTACTTGATCATGTAATGAAAAATTAAATGAAAATTTAATATGAATTTGTTTTATTATATTTCTCTAAAAATGATGCTGGGGCCAGCGTGGCTCAGCGATGTTGAGCTTTTATATAGGGCAATATCCACTAAACGTGTTCAAGGCGCTTTACAAGGGGTTCCTGGCTAACAGCAACACTTAACATGTAAGACGAGACATGACGCCTGTTAAGCGATATTACACTTTTTTCGGACAGAGACAACGCTTTTAACGGCCAGGTACTCATTTTACGCCTGAGTACGGTGAGAGAATGTGAGTACAGAGTCTTTTTAAAGGACTCAAATATGCGCCGAGCGAGGCTCGAAGCCAGGCCTTCCGATCCGAAAGCGAATGTCATACCACAAGACTATATAGTCGATATGGTCTTCGTTACCGGAATCTACTGAGTTCCTACCCACCGCGCTCTGTCGCCTCGAGAAAGTCACCTCGCCGGCGCTGCAATAGGGCGGACTCCTGGGTTATTCTAGTCTTCCTTTTGAGTAGACCATACAGATAAATTTCCCTCAGGGAGAAATAAATGAAATTTTTGTAGTGATTTTGTTTATATTGTGTGTCTTATACATCTAACGTTTTGTTTTTCTCTTTTTGTTATAGATGCCTGCTTGTGTTAAAAGTTAAGTAAAGCTTTAGAAATATTGTTCAAAGTTAAATCTTCTTGGTCTCTTTTGTGATACAAATTTACAACAATTAACCAACTTTTATCTACGATGGACCGACACTTGAGACCAGAGCCCTGACAACGGATCCTATCTCACCGAGCGCTGATGACTTGGCGCCACTGGAAGGGATCATCGACTTCTTCCTCGACAGACTTCCAGAAACTACAGTTTCAAGCAAACTTGCAACGCTTGTAAACTTCGTCGGTCCTTGTATCTACAAACGTATTGCTGAGTGTGACACTTATGAAGTTGCTTTCAAAATACTCGAGGCTGTATTGGACAAACCTGTTTTTGCCAGGCATTTACAATCATGTTGTAAGCAAGAACCTGGTCAAACGCTTTAAAAACTTTAAAATCTTGCCAAGGACTGTAATTTTCAAGCTGTTACCGCTGAAGTTCACAAACATGAAGTCATCAGAGATGCTTTCATCAGTGGCCTTATTTCACCTCACATACGCCAACGTCAACTTTAAAAGAACAAACTCGATTTCAACATTGCTTTTGAGGGCGCTAGAACTCTAGACATGACTGAAAAACAGTGCTTGTCATGCGGTACAGACGTGATTACTGTGAGACTAACACCACTTCGCCAAATAGAGCCCCATACATCACTGAAAGCTCCGAAAAGGGCCTTTGGCATGTTCGCTTACTACTCTCCCTGGATATCCCACTTCTCTGATAAAATTCATTTACTGAATAATAACACCATATTCCCACTTCCACCTGAAATGCTTCAGACCTTTGGCAATATAAAGAAAGAATTGGAGAAGGCGGTCCGGAGAACTGTAGATCCTCAGCTTCCTCTTACCGTAGAGTCCAATGCATCAGACATAACTATTTCAGCTACTCCCAATTAGGAGGGTCGCCCTGTTGCTTTCTTCTCCCGAACACTCTCATCAAGTTAGAAACACCACTCTTTTGTCGAATCAGGGCATACGATATTGTGGAAACAATCAGAAAGTGGCGTCACTTCCTAAATCAATACACACTTCAAACTTGAAACGCGTTAAAAGTCTGGCTTTCCTCTACGATTCGAAGTCATGTTACAACGGTCCACGATTCGAAGTCGTGTTACAACCGCCCATGGCCATAAAACCATGCTGCTGACGCACTCTCTCGAGCTACCTGCATTGTTGCTTATTGTGACGATTACAATCACATTCATGACGCCCTCAGCCACCCAGGAGTGACAAGGACAATTCACTTTGTACGATCAAAGAACTTACCCTGTTGAGGAAGTAAAGAAAATGCCCTGAAATCAAACATAGAATTTACAAACCAAACGCCGAACCCCATCAAATCTACCCAGCCAATGGAAAGGCTTAGCATTGACTTTAAGGACCACTGCCTACCTGTACCAAGAATATATATTTATTGACACTGATTGATGAATATTCCCGTTCCACTGGCGGTCGGTCTATTGAGCGAAGTTGTTTTGTGCCGCCCTATATTTTTCAAATTTAGCAGATACTGCTTTTCGTCTCAGTTTTTGCATATGCTGCTTTTCGTTAGCACTCGCGCATCTCTCCTCGGGCCGTGATAGATACATACTATACGAAGGTTGTGCATCATCACAGACGGCTCTCTTTTTCCTGTTGCCCCACGCGATGCGAGATGACGTGCGACAATGAGCTGAGGGTGGGGTATGGGGGCTCCCATGAGCCAAAAAGTCAACAGGCCGCCCAAGTATTTAATATAAAAGACTAGTTTCTTCTGTTTTAAAACTACGGTTACCCACCTCCCCCACAAACAACTGATACTCTTTACTGCTAAAATAACTAGGACAGGCCGGTAAATTTAGTTTTGCACACCTTGAGGCCTGACTTGGGAGAAATCAAAACCATATCAGTTTTAACATTGGAAGAACAGGTTTGTTGTAATCAAAACATACGGATGAAGAAAATTACAATAAACATAGATTTTATTGCTATTCGTTTTGTTCAAATAAATGAATTGTATTAATCAAAACGAATATTACACAAATCATTCACCGAGTAAAGCCCCATGATGCTATAAATAAGAATCCCAGTCCATTGACCGACAAACAACAGAGCAGTTCAACTTGTAATTGTAATGTTATTGTCTTTGGAGTAGATAAGTAGTGCATTGATGGTGGATTTTCTAGCCTTCTATTATTGACTGTTATCACAGTTGATATTCAAAGGAAGACATTTTATATGGCAGTCTAATTGCTCTTGTCATGTTGTTCTTTTAAAAAAAATGATATTCACAAATCTCAATGCACAGACGTGCAATACCAATACAACTATGAAAGGATTCATAGAATTCAGTGATCGGGTGATATACAATTTTTTTTTTTCTCTAGAGGAAGGTCGACAAATGGATCTCTTTTACATATGCCCGCCGTAAATGCCAATAACGTGAGTACATCTCTTTAAAATTCAAACCCCACATCCCCCCCCCCCCCTTTTTTACACAGAATATACAAACATTCTAAAACTTCAACCCACAAGAACATTGATATTGCGCAATATCCACTTAGTGAGCTCAAGACACTTGAAAAGGGATTCTAAGCCAATAGCAACATGAAGACGAGACATGATGTCTTTTTGGGCGAGATAACATTTTCCTCCAACACTTTCCGGTCAGGTACTCATTTTACACCTGAGTACGGTGAGAGAATGTTTTCGATCCATGCCGCCTTAAATAAACAGTCAGCAACCGCCCCCAAATAGGGAACGGGCTATTTGCCTTCTCATGTGCCTACATGACTACAACCACTGTAATTAACTGCCTGAGCCATACGTTTGCAATATTTTGTATGCCTCATTATGTACATTCTGATAGAGGTCCTCAATTTATGTCAGAGGAATATAAAGAATGTCTCCACAAAAAGGAATAGCAACTAACAGATCGACTCTGTATAACCCTAGAGGGAATGGGCGAGTGGAACGACTCAGCAACACAATATGAAAAGCAATCTCTCTCTCTCTCTCTCTCTCTCTCTCTCTCTCTCTCTCTCTCTCTCTCTCTCTCTCTCAGATCCAAAGGACTGTCTATCAACCAGTGGGAACTGGTTCTACAGGACTCCCTGCACTATGTTTGTCCACTTCTCTGCACTGAAACAAACGCTTTACCGTATGAACGCATGTTCCAGTATGCTCGTCACTCTACTAATGGCAGTTCCTTACCCTCATAGCTTATATCGCCTGGGACTGTTTACCTCAGACGACATATAAGAGCATCAAAGTATGACCCAATACTCTTTTCTATGTTATATGTTTGTGTTGAGAATATTGGCTATTAAGCTTAACTGCTGGTCAAAATACTTCGCGATGGTGGTGGGCGAACGAATCGGCGGTCCCAGAAGTGGGTGAGAGAGGGGATCTAGAAATTTACTTGGGTTTGAAATCGAATATTTTTGTGTTGTGGATAGCTACACGGTAGAGCCACGTCTTCACTTGCCAGGCGGAGTTTGTCGTACCAATATGGTCGCAGGTTCAAAACCCCACAAAAAAACGCCAGCGAAAAAATTTATTCTCTATTGTTTCTGGCACCTTTTCTACTCACTTCATATCTTGTTGTTAAACCAAACTTAAGTGCCTGCTCCCCCTCACTTTTCTGAATTAAAAATTCACCCATACACGGAGCTATATCTCAATGTCTCAATTCGTTTCTTATGTTATATGTTTGTGTTGAGAATATTTTGGCTATTAAGCTTAACTGCCCGTGGTCAAAAATACTTTCGCGATTCTGGTGTGGCGCGAACGAATCGGCGGTCCCAGAAGTGGGTGAGAGAGGGATCTAGAAATGACTTGGGTTTGAAACGAATATTTTTGTGTTCGTGGATAGCTCACACGGTAGAGCCACGCTCTCACCTGCCAGGCGGAGTTGTCGTACCAATAAGGTCGCAGGTTCAAACCCCACCAACGCCGCGAAAAAAATTTATTCTCTATTGTCTTCTGGCACTTTTCTACTCACTTCATATCTTGTTGTTACCAACATAAGTGCCTGCTCCACTCACTTTTCTGAATTAAAAATTCACCCATACACCGGAGCATACTCAATGTCTCAATCGTTTCTATGTTATATGTTTGTGTTGAGAATATTGGCTATTAAGCTTAACTGCTGGTCAAAATACTTCGCGATGGTGGTGGGCGAACGAATCGGCGGTCCCAGAAGTGGGTGAGAGAGGGATCTAGAAATGACTTGGGTTTGAAACGAATATTTTTGTGTTCGTGGATAGCTCACACGGTAGAGCCACGCTCTCACCTGCCAGGCGGAGTTGTCGTACCAATAAGGTCGCAGGTTCAAACCCCACCACCGCCGCGAAAAAAATTTATTCTCTATTGTCTTCTGGCACTTTTCTACTCACTTCATATCTTGTTAGTATAGTATTGTAACCTTTAGTATAATACTCATATGAGCATCACAATCACCAATCACGCTAGACATTTATCACGCTAGACATTTTATCATACTTCATGTGGTAGGCAAAGGGGCAACGTGGATCAGCGGTATCGAAAGGTACCGAGTCCGTTCACCTGCCGCTGCGCTGTGTGGCCTTGAGCAAGTCACCTCGCCCTAGTTCAATTTGCGGCGCTGCACCGCGGTTATTCCAGTCTTCCCTTGGTTACGACCATAGTTAAGACCCTAGAGATAAATTTCCCCTATGGGATACATAAAGAGAATTTTATTTATTTATTTAGACCAATGTTAGTCATGGTAAACTAAACTTCCTATTGGGTTAAGGTGTAATGTAAATGTTGCTGCTCGAAACTCGAAGAAATCAATAATATTGTGAAATGGAATGTAAACTTCAATTTAATATACGAAAACAGATAAAATGGACGTTTCGGGGTTTCCCTTTATCAACAAAACAGGATGAATGAAAGAAACACTAAATATATTTTTTTAATTGAGCTTTTATGTAGCGTAATATCAACTAAATAAATACCTAGGTTCAATAGTGACAACAGATGGAAGATGTAACCGAGACATACGAGCAAGAATAGCTCAAGCCAAACAGGCCTTCATGGACCTGGGAAACATTTTGAAAAACAAACAGATGTCGTTCGGATTAGATTCCGAGTCTTGAAGTGCTACGTGTGGCCAATCTTGTTATACGGATGCGAAAGCTGGACTACAAATGCAGAAACACAAAGAACATTGAAGCTTTTGAAATGTGGTGCTTGAGAAGGATGCAGAGAATATCGTATACTGCACACAAAACGAACGAAGAATTGCTAAAACAAACATACCAACAAAGGAAACTAATGCCCTTAATAGTGGATCGACAACTATCCTTTTTCGGACACATAGTAAGGAAAGATAAGGATGAATACCTGGCAAGTTGTGGAAAAATACCTGGTAAACGCGCCCGGGGGAGACAAAGAAAAACACTCATAGACCAACTTAAGGGCTTCACCAGCCTAACAATCCAAGAGCTGTTTGAAAAGGCAAGAGACAGGGAGGAATGGAGAGAGATAATTCATGCAGTATCCGAAGCCTGGACCAGGCATGGAACCTAGAAGAAGAATATCAACTAAATGTGCTCAAAGTGCTTTACAAGGAGGTCCCTGGTCAACAGCAACATTTAACATGTAAGACGGGACATGATGCCTGTTAGGCGATATTAATTTTTTTTCGGACAGAGACAACGCTGTTAACGGCCAGGTACTCATTTGACACCTGAGTACCGTGAGAGATTGTGAGTAAAGAGCCGTCTCCAAGGACTCAACTATGCGCTGAGCGAGGCTCAAACCCAGGACCTTCTGATCTGATAGCGAGTGTCATACCACAAGACCACATAGCCGCACAACAAGAAGTTTTATTAGATTTTTTTTCTTGTTTTCCAATTGAGCAAGGTCGCAGCTATAAATATGAATCTGTTATTCTTTTACTTCCACAGATCTATCTTGATGATGCCTTGGGTTGATTCAGTCCAAAACTAATTTGTCATATTTTATTTACCAATGTTAATGACATTGAACATACATTGATACAACAATGCCATAATTTGTCATGTTTATCACTTAATATCATGTATGGGTGACCTACAAAACCATTATTTTGAATGGTTATTTAATGATGATGAACAAAAATGTATGTTGTACAAAATAAAAGGCAAAGCTAACAAAATGCAGTCTCCTTAATTAGAGGAGACTGGAGATTGACAAGTGCTGCAACTAATTGAAAAACAATATCAGATTTTTCTCTTAACATGGTGGGAATATATGAGAGGATGTTAACATTTTCAGTCTTTCATTGGCCCTCTCAACACGAATTCTACATGAAGCAATTTCTTTTGCCAATAAAATCTCATTTTCAGTAAATTTATTGTGTAAAAATGGAGGGATATTTTACTCCTTGAGGTAAAATATCTTGAATCAGGAAACCTTTATCAAATAAAATCAAATCTCCAGGGCTTAAAATTAAAAGTTTTAGTAATCCACAATTTTGTACAATGACCTTATCCGAGACAGACACTGGATAAAGTTTAGAAACAAAATTTATCACACCATTTGGACTCACACCAACAAGAGCTTTAAAAGAATTCATGGACCTTTAAGAAGAATAAGTTAACCGTTGTTTATCCATTTCTTTATCAATTTGAAAATCGGTACAATCAATGATCATTCCGCAATTTGGAAATCTTAAAAATGATGATGGAGCTGATAGTTTATTATTATGTCTAGATGGGCAAGTAACCTTCATAACATTTTCAAAGAGAACCGTATGGCTTATGTAAAACATGAATAAAAGTTTGTATAATATTTGTTATAGTACTTTCACTAAGCTAAACAATTGTTAAATATGAAGGTTGGTGTAGTTCTGTCTAAGTTTCATAAGTGTAATGAAAATTTGGTCTTTTAATGCAACTGTCTCTTCCTGAACTTCCCACCCACTATAATAATAATGTTACCTCTAAAGCGCTCAACATATTGAACAATAATATTAAATATTTTAAAAGAATGTACAACTGTCTCCATTCGAAGAACTTTTTCTGTAAGGCTTGAAACAGTGTAAGTGCGTTGAATGTAACTAAGTTGTTTTTTTAAGCTAGCTATTTCCTTATTTTTGTCTGTAATTTCTTGTTCTTGAATTAAATTTATTGTTCTATTTAAAATATCCACACTTTTTCTCCAATCTGTTTTTTTTAAAGTTGGAACTCTGTGGTGATAATGACGAGAATTGAGATGATGATTAGGGGGAAGATAATGATGATGAGGATGATGAGGAGAGGAAAATAACGATGATGAGGAATCTGTTTTTTTTAAAGGTGGGACCTTGTGATGATGATGAAGAGAGTTGAGCTAATGATGATGATGATGATAATGATGATGATGATGATGATGATGATGATGATGATGATGGTGGTGGTGGTGGTGGTGGTGGTGGTGGTGGTGGTGGTGGTGGTGGTGGTGGTTTCAATTGAGATGGGGTCGGAATTCCTTGTGTCACTTCTCTTTTCTTTCTTTCTGGCTCTGATGGAAACAATTTATTTTTATTTCTGTCAAACAATTCAGGGAGGTTGGCTTTGTCACCATCTCTGAAGTGACAAGAACACACTCTTGGTGATGATGTTGGATCTTGTCCTTTCTCCTGAAAAGAAAAGATTTAAAAAAAAGAAGAATTCTGTTGGGCATATTGGGTATATTATTTAATTTGATAAGTAAGTTGTTTTAGACTATCTTGTTTGACACCGGCTCAAGGCATGATAAATCAAAGGAGAGCAAGAGACTAGGTTACTGGTGGGTCTCTCGCCTGTCTTTTATGAAATCACACATTAAGCTAAATGTCGCATCTCCTCATTACTTCTTTTGATGATTTTGACTAGGTATATAAAAATATGAATTCGTAAATTTACACAGTAAAAGTTGATCTTGGGGTTGAGTGGGGCAAGACTGGCGTTTTCTATTTATTTCAGTCCGTACTGTACTGGCCAGTGCGGTGATGAAAACTTTGGAGTGTCAACAATCGGGCATTGGCAAAGGTGAGGGGTCCATGCCGCCATCTTGCTTTGTTCACACTGAGTTGCCACCTTGGCTGTCGGGGAGGGGAGGCATGGCAGAGAATCAGAGAAACTTTCCAAAAAAAAAGAGGAAAGTGAGTGTGTGTGTGAGAGAGAGAGAGAGAGAGAGAGAGAGAGAGAGAGAGAGAAGAGAAGAGAGAGAGAGAGAGAGAGAGAGAGAGGGGGGGGGGGAGAAATATCTGCGCGAGGGGGGAGGGGGTTCCGTTATTTTTTTATTTTTTTATTTATTTATTTATTTATTTATTTATTTATTTATTTATTTTCATTTTGCCACAATTGTATCGAGTTGAAAGTAAGATTTTAACAAATATTTTCTTCTCTTTCTTCTATTTTTCTCCTTTAAAAAAAAAAGATTATCACTTATCAGTAGAACTGAACTCTCATTCAGTTTATCCATCAGCCTCAGCATCAAAACGTGTAGATTGAGATATAATTTTTGCTTCAACTTCAATAAAAACTTAGTTTCGATTGTATTTTTATTTATAATTCCGTGCAATTGTACACTTTAATCATATAGGTCTACGTAAGCTAGAACTAGACCTAGATCTAGACTACGAACTCTATCAAATTCAAATGTTCGACTTAACTGAGGCGCGCGTGCTTACCTGACTAAAGTGATCCACTTTTTCCTCAATTTTTTTGTCTCCCTCTCCATTTGGAAATCTATAAAACTTGCAGGAGTGACTCTCTGACTGGTGCAGACAATCTGGTACAAAACACTGGATCATATTTAAGATAAAAAATTGTTTTTTGAGCGATTTTTCAATTATTCCTTTCCCGGACCAAGCACGGATTTCTTTTTGTTTAGATCCAATCGGTTCGTTGCTAGGCGGACATGACGTCAGACTGTGGTATGGAGTCAAAACTACTTAAAGCAAACTCACAATAGGCTCAAGTACGTTTACCAGATGACAGAGAGTCAACTGTTTCCTTAAGACATCTAACTCCCGTTGGAAATTAAAGGCAGATTGAATCCACGCCAGTTGGTACACCAGACGGTGCTAAAGCTCATGATCTGGACCCTGATAATCAGAAAAAGTTCACCGTAGGGCCCGATGTCGTCACTGTTCCAGATCAAACACCCGATTCTTTTTCTCTTCAAGAAACTCGTTCTCTGTCTGAACCGGTCATCAAACATGCCAAGACTCCCTTCATTAGAACGAGACGTTTTCGTTTAAGAAGTGGACTCAAATAATGACACTGTGACTTTGTTTATATTGTATGTCTTGTACATTTAACGTTTTCTTTTTCTCTTTTTGTTATAGATGCCTGCTTGTGTTAAAGTTGATTAAAGGTTTAAAACGAATGTTTAAAGTAAAATCTTCTTGATCTCTTTTGTGACACGAATGTACAACAATTTTCATGTTTTCATTTTTCAAAAAAATTTGTTATTTCGAGGTGATTTAGGTGTTATGAATTTAATTTGTTCTTGGAATTTTGAAGGTTTGAAATTTGTTACGCTTCGGGCCACTCCCAGAGAGTCGGTAGAGTTAGATAGCCCGAAACGTCAACAAAAGAAAAGAAAAGAAAAGACTAGGAGAATAGAAAGGAGGAATTCGTTGATAAGTTCCCTCTTAGATTAGGAAGATCAGTCCACTGCACTGGGCCTAGCCCGATCAGAGGTAAGAGAAAGAAAGAGAAATTCCGTGTTACGTAGGTAATGATAAAATAAATGGAGATCAAAGTATACGAACACCATACATTTATTACGGAAACTAAATTACATGTTGAACACAATTAGGAACGACATAACTCTACTTATCCATTCATCTTTCTTATCTCTCTTCTGACATCCACGAATAAGAAACACCACAATTTGGACTATAATAACATGAAACATGACCACTGTTTGGCGGTATTGTGTTGGACACTGGACGAAACTTACAAGAATCGCCTCTGATTTCCCGTGCCTCGCTTCTATAGCGGCGGGTACGAATCCTGAATGGATAAAAGATGTGTTCAAAATGTCTAGCAACCCGAGGGAGGGCCGGTTAACTCCGGACTCGTTCGGGTTCTGTCCTAGCAACCATTGCCAGGGGATAATAAAACGTGAACACAACAATGAGAGAAAAAAAAAAGAAAAATGATTATCAATCAGGTCACGGTTTTTTTGTACATCATTAAAATGAAGTTTATTGGTAAGGACAGTGACAAAGTTGGTACAGTCATTCATAAGAAAAAAATTGGGAACACGTTTTGGAGACTGCGAATGTTAAATGAAACGTCTACATAAGTTCAGAAAGGGCATATATTATACCATGGTAACAAGACTTGGTTATTCCACTAATAGTAACATAGTCTATGAACATATCATTAAATTTGATAAAAATCAAATTATAATTAGATGGTTTGTGAAGTTAGCCGCCCAATTTCTATGAGACTATGTTCGACTAAAATAATTCAATAAGTTATTATGGAAAAAGTAAAGAAAAAAACCGGGTTCCTCCTATTCTATGAATTGAATAGTGTAAAATGAATTAAAAACTGTCAATCTAGCTCCAAAGAAAATAGCAGAAATTGTTTTTCAGTGGTTCATAAAAGTGTCGACAGAGAATCAACTTTGTCAACACTTTCTCCTCGACACTTTCAAAAGTTATAACTACTCTAGGTTTGATGATAGATCTTCAGTTTTTGGTTTGGTTTTAATTATTCAACCATTTACTCACAATATCTTACCGTACTTGGGTGTAAAATGAGTACCTGGCCGTTCATAGCGTTGTCTCTGTCGAAAAAAAAGTATCTGTGCGGCTATGTGGTCTTGTGGTATGACACTGGCTATCGGATCGGAAGATCATGGGTTTGAGCCTCGCTCGGCGCATAGTTGAATCCTTGGAGAAGGTTCTTAACTCACATTCTCTCACCGTACTCAGGTGTAAAATGAGTAAAATGTTAATATCGTGGTCCCTGTCCGAAAAAAAATTGTAATGTCGCTTTACAGGCGTCATGTTTCGTCCTACATTTTAATTAAGTGTTGCTGTTGGTCAGGGACCCCTTGGAAAGCGTTTTGTGGATATTGCGCTATATTATAATAATATTATCAGATACCAAAGCGTGTGTCATACGACAAGACCACAAAGTAGAACCACCAAACACGAACAATTCAGCCAATGACAATAAAAACTAATGGCTGTAAAGCTAAAATACATTACCCAAAGAGAATTAGTTGTAAACAAATGCATGGCGAAAGACAGTGGCTGATAATATAAGCGTCAGTACAAACATGACGTATAACAGGCAACTTGTAATTGATGTAATTAAAATATGGTTCCATTTGAGCTGCTGAGCGAATACAAGTAACGTATTGATTCGCATTGATCATGGTAAAAACCTGGAAATGTTCTGTATGAATGTTCATATATATATATATATATATATATATATATATATATATATATATATATATATATATATATTAGATTGCACTGAACCCGCCGATAGGACAGCAATTCATGTCTTCGATCTTTCACGTTTTCCCCCAAGTACGTTTGACTGTCTTTGCAAACCCTTAAAATTGCTAATCCAGAATTAATTGCCAGTCAACGCATTAAACATTCAGGTCATACCAAGGGCCTGTGTTGAGTAGGATCTGTGTAAACTGCTGTGATAGAGTATTAATCTATCTTTTTTAATACAAGCAGCGAGAGAGAGAGAGAGAGAGAGAGAGAGAGAGAGAGAGGGGAGAGAGAGAGAAAGAGAGAAGAGAGAGAGAGAGAGGGGGAGAGAAAGAGAGACAGACAGAGAGAGAGAGAGAGAGAGAGAGAGATGCTTGCATGAGTGTGTGCATGTGTATGAAAGAGAGGGAAAGAGATGAAACGCTCTGACACAAATACACGCGCGCGCACACACACACACACACACACAATATATATATATATATATATATATATATATATATATATATATATATATATATATATATATATATACTTATAGAGTATACTTTATTTACAGCTTCTACTTTTTGATCGAGTTCCAATGTTTTTAATTCGATGGTCCTTTTTCTTATTTGATGTAGCATCTTGTTTCGTTGTTTTTTTTGGGTTTTTTTTTTTTGAGACATAGATCTATTTTTTCATCTTAATTTTCTTTATTCTGGATTGTTATTATGAGCTGTTTTTGTTTTGTTGACAATATTTCCAAATCTTTGTCGTGAAAAAGGCATACTTTTCTATTTGTTCTGTTGCCGGTTGTGAGTTTGGCGGCTTTAATTATTGCTGACTGATTATTTGTCTTAGGGTCGTTTATAATAATATTATTATAAGCCCGAACGCGATATGCAAAAAAATCATGTCACCACATTCCGTGACTTTGGAAGAATTTGAAATATTCCGTGCGCACTGGACTTGGAACGGACTTGGTAGTATGGGTGTAAAAGTAAGCGAGTTCAAATGACCTCGGTGACTAAGTAAGTCTTCAAAATAATAACAAATCGAATGTCGTCCTTTCTGTCGCATCACGTGTCAAACCTAGGCCTTCGGAAACTCGTAGCCCGACATTGAGCACATATACAAGGGGACGGCATATAATACTGTAATATACGCAAACGAAGCCTGCTCCGGCCAAACCCTGCGGCCCTAGGCAGGACTAATAGAGTGCTCCGGGAGTGCTTTGCCCTTCTTTCTATCCTTGACCCAGTAACTTTTCACCAACTATTTATTGTTTGTATAGATATGATAAGATTAAGCGTATTCATCCATTTGTGGCATATCGCCTCAAAACGTAATTAGGTCGGAGTGATTTAGAAGTTGAAAATTGAATTTCAAGTCATAGGTATGAATCTTGTGTTAAATTGTTATGTTTTACTGAGAACATTATAAACGTATTTTTAATGAATTAATATTGTAATGTAAAATTATATAATCTCTCTCTCTCCCTCTCTCTCTCTCCCTCTCTCTCTCTCTCTCTCTCTCTCTCTCTCTTTCTTTCTCTCTCTCTCTCTCTCTCTCTCTCTCTCTCTCTCTCTTCTTCTTCTCTCTCCCTCTCTCTCTCTCCTCCCTCTCTCTCTCTCTCTCTCTCTCTCTCTCTCTCTCTCTCTCTCTAAGAATTTTGAATACCGATAGTGATAGACCAAACAGTTTACGCAAAAGGCCGAATTCCTTTGATCTTTTCATCGTTTGCAATAAATTATGACTCAAATTTTAAAATGTTTACAGTAATTGTGTGTTGATTCTCTTTCCCGTGGAGAAAATAATCACAACAAGATTGCATTCAGTGGCATAACTTAGCTAATAATTGGATTCAATTTTCTGATGTCACGTCGCCCAGCAACGGCGAGTTGCGTGGTTCTAAACAAAGAAAATCGGTACTTTTTATTCTCCTGCTGGCTAGAAATTTTCAAATGTCATGCGATCAAAATGACTAAAAGTCAAAACAAGATAATATTTATAATGTTTTTCTCCTCCGGATACACTGTTATGCTCGTCGGAAAATATATTTCATAAGGGCGTCCGCCATTGTTCCGATAGTTTAGAGCCAGTTACTAAGTTACCATGCTTTATTACGAGGGAAGTGACTTCATGACTATTGAAGCCTATTTGGAGTTGTTGCAAAGAGTGTAATAATATATCATTTGTAATAAACACGCAAACCTGACAAGATCGATGATAAAATATCAGGGCTTAACGAAGGCCAGAGAAGGACAGCATGCGATATATTATTAGTCTTATGAAGACTTACTTAATCACAGAGGTCACTTGTATTCACGTACGCCGTTGATACTCACACGCATTATAATATATATTGTTGTTACGTGGTTAGGTAAAATACTTATTAGTTCTGTCTGTCTGATCATGTACATCAAAATAGCAGGGCTTAACGAAGGCCAAAGAAGGACAGAATGCGATATATTATTAGTCTAATGAAGACTTACTTAATCACAGAGGTCACTTGCACTCACATACGCTGTTGATACACCCACTCATAAGAATGTATATTGTTGTTATGTGCTTAGGTAAAATACTTATTAGTTCTGTCTGCCTGATCATGTATCAAAATAGCAGGGCTTAACGAAGGCCAAAGAAGGACAGAATGCGATATATTATTAGTCTTAGGAAGACTAACTTAACTACAGAGGTCACTTTCCACTCACGTACATTGCTGATACTTACACTCATTAGAATATATATTGTTGTTATGTTATTAGATAAAATACTAATTAGTTCTGTCCGCCTGATCATTCACTCTAAGATACAAAACTGTGTGGCCATAAGTTAACGATGGCTACGGTCAGGCTATAGATACGTGTCTTAGTAAAATACCCACTCTTCTACTTCTTGATGAAAAGAACCAAAACAGAAAACTATATGTTAACTTAAACGTTTATAATATATGATCGAGAAAGCCATGTCACCTATTTGGCGGTATAAAAACAATAACAATGATCAGAGAGAGGTTGGTTCCATTCAAACCATTATTTTTAACAACCAGCTATGTTTGTCCGAACACGTATGAAGGTGTGTCACAAATTCCATGTTTTGATTGGTCAACAATGACACAGAACTTATTGACTTCAACCAAAGAGCGTGTAGGTAACGATTGTTATGTTACCAAGAGCTCTCACTTCCCGCTTTTGGTGAAGCCACGCATCTTCAGTCTTCTACTCGTATTTTCTTCATTGTATCAGTAAGCCTAGCGCGCATGATACACGCGGAGCACACCCACCTCGCTGTCTCGCCTGGCACGCGACAATAGCATTGCGGTTAAGAGAAGTGAGAGCTCTTGGTAACTACGTTACCCTACACACTCTTTGCTTCAACTTCATCATTATTTGGTTCATACGTGGCCCGTTGCAATAGGATTCAATAGTCGTAACGTCACTTCCTTCCTAATGACGCATGGTAACTTAGTAACACTGGCTCTAAACTATCGGAACAATGGCGGACGCCAGTATGAAATATTTCTCCGGCGAGTATAAAGCGTATCCAGAGGGAAAAAAAAAACACATACCTTTGATCATGTTTTGACTTTTACACATTCTGATCACAAGACATATGAAAAGTTCTAGCCAGCATGAAAAATAAAACGTAATGTTTTTATTTGTTTAGAACCAAGATGGCCGCCGTTGCCAGGCGGCGTGACATCAGACTATTGAATCGTATTGCTTTTAGACGCCAGCTGGGTAATTAGTACTCATTGAATTCTCTCTAACATATTACAAATGTTTGAGGTTACTCTTCTTTATGATGGTAACTGACATGTTGCAGGCACAACTGGTGAGTATTTTGCTGAAACGCATAGCATCATTACTGTCGTACTCTGAAAAGAACATGTTTTTAAAATTTTGGTCAGGAAACGCGTCCTTTAGATATCGATCGATTGAAACGACCCTCAACTAGTCAAAACTCTCAAACCTGTGACTTCCGCACGTTCCAAAAGTGAGTGTTTTTGATAAGATGAAGGTCATTTTATAAGATC
Organism: Berghia stephanieae; assembly: GCF_034508935.2. Taxonomy (NCBI): domain Eukaryota; kingdom Metazoa; phylum Mollusca; class Gastropoda; order Nudibranchia; family Aeolidiidae; genus Berghia; species Berghia stephanieae. The sequence goes on from NC_088366.1 coordinate 25,194,957, forward strand.
GATATTTGAAGGACGAATTTTCTGGCCAAATTTTTAACAACGTGTTTTTTCCGAGTAAGTTAGAATGGATGTTATATCTTTTACGTGACCCGAGTCACAACCAACTGTGTCCTGGACCTGTCGTTCTATTGACGTTGACACATGCCAGGGCCCAGCATAAAGTCCTGTGTTGTTTATCAAGAATACAAACTACTGTCTCAGTAAAGGACACTGGAAGTGTCATTGATTAAATTTAAGATTAAATCAAATTTAGTCTCTTATCATTATTATTTCCAGTGACCGAAGCAGGGCTATCATTTGGATGTCAATGTCTTGGTGTGCTAAACACCACATTGTAAATATTGTCTATAGATAGTATGCAGATGACGTCACTCAGGCCTTTGTTATTGTTTTTTCCATCCGCGTTTGTGAGTTGTTCTCACTTAACTGTAACCAGACTATAAAAGTTCATGGTTACACCGAGTTTGTGTGTTGGTCCGTTATACTCGTACTTCCGGATGGCAATGTTGTGAACTCCTTGGCCAAGCGCATTATATCTATAGATAGACCGAAGTTGACACCACTTGCGTCTTTGTTATTGCTCTATGTCATCCGCGTTTATGAGTAATTCTCACTAAACTGTATTAACCATACTAGAAACGTTCAAGGTTACACATAGTTTTGTGTGTTGGTCCGTTATACTTCCGGATGGTAATGGTATGAGCTTCTAAGCCAAGTGCACTCTATCTATAATGGGAATAAAATATCGACGTCACTCTGAGCTCACCAGTTGGGTGTCTAGTTCTCACAAAGATTATAATAGCCATACATTAAACTTTTAAGGTTACGCATAGTTTTGAGTGAAGGTAATTTGATCTGACGGGCAGATGTTGTGAGTATGTTACTTTAACTCATAACACCAATACGTCTGCTTTAATATAGATAGTATGCGCTTGGCTAAGAAGTTTACAACATTGCCATCTGGAAGTATAACAGACCAACACACAAAATTATGTGTAACCATGAACTTTTATAGTCTGGTTATTACAGTTTAGTGAGAATCACTCACAAATGCGGATGGCAAAATATGACAACAAAGGCTTGAGTGACGTTATCTTCATTCTAACTATAATCATGTTGTATCTGTAGATGCCTGGTTTCAGCCACACTTTCGGCAGCGCAAAGTGGAAAATTCGCTTTACTCATATCCTCTCAAGGCACCCGCATGGTAGTGGTAGGTAACAGCGTAGCCTCTGTCGGAATTTTTTTTTAAATGCCTGATGGGCAGCCGCCTAATTGTACTGATGAGTTATCAGTTACAGTCACGGAAATGGATATAGATAGAACCAAGATGACGCCAGTCAGGGCTTTGTTATTAATATTTGCTTTCCATGTTTATGAGTAATTCTCACTAAACTGCATTAACGAGACTATAGATAGAATGCGCTTGGCCAAGGAGTTCACAACATTGCCATCCGGAAGTATAACGGACCAACACACAAACTCTGTGTAACCATGAACGTTTATAGTCTGGTTAATACAGTTTAGTGAGAACAACTCACAAACGCGGATGGCAAAAACAATAACAAAGGCCTGAGTGACGTCATCTGCATACTATATATTTCAGGATGGCAATGTTGCGAGCTTGTTAGCAAAGCGCATACTATCTATAGATAGAATGAAGATGAAGTCACTCTGGTCTTTGTTATTGTTTTTGCCATCCACGTTTATGAGTACTTCTCACTAAACTGTATGTACCAGACTATAGATAGAATGCGCTTGGCCAAGGAGTTCACAACATTGCCATCCGGAAGTATAACGGACCAACACACAAACTCTGTGTAACCATGAACTTTTATAGTCTGGTTAATACAGTTTAGAGAGAACAACTCACAAACGCGGATGGCAAAAACAATAACAAAGGCCTGAGTGACGTCATCTGCATACTATCTATAAAAGTTCATGGTTACACATTGTTTTGTGTGTTGGTCCGTTTTACTTCCGGATGGCAATGTTGTGAACTCCTTAGCCAAGCGCATACTATCTATAGGTGTCATCTTTGATTGTGATGTAAACGTTGACAGTCATATAGATAGTTCGAAGATGACGTCACTCATGCCTTTGTTATGGTTTTTGCCATCCGCGTTTGTGAGTAATGCTCACTGAACTGTATTAATAATAATAATAATAATAATAATAATAATAATCTTTATTGTCCAAATTAAAGGCAATTCATGTGAGGTAAACAATGCTCAGTTTGGTTCATGGTATGAACATCAACACATTTACAAATACAGACACAGCCATACACGAACATACACGCTTGTACATTGTTTCTACACATGTATACAAAAGAAATGAGCGTACATACAAACACATATACATACATACATACATACCTGCAGACATACATACAAACCAGCATATCATCGTATATGCATGCCTTCATACATACATACATACATACATACATACATACATACATACATACATACATACATACATACATACATACATACATACATACATACATACATACATACATACATACATACATATATACAGGCACACAGACAGACAGATAGAACGATACGATATATTTGCTGGGACAGCAGATAACCATATTATAAATATAGTGTCTTATATTAAGAAGAAAATGGCAATGATTGTGATGATGATGATGATGATGATGATGATGATGATGATGATGATGATGATGATGATGATGATGATGAAGATGATGATGACTACGATAATGATGATGATAATGATGATGATGATGATGATGATGATGATGATGATGATGATGATGATGATGATGATGATGATGATGATAACGACGGCGGCAATGTCGATGATGATGATTCACGACACTGCTTCTCGTTATTTTCATTGGTTGTCTCATTTTTCCACAAAAGATTTGTTAATTAATTTTATGGCGGTTGGAATGAAGGTTGTCTTATGTCGATTTGTCCTACATTTTGCTTCTAGATACCGTCTTCCGGAGCGCAGAAGTTGGAATTTTTCGCTCAGCGGATGCCTCTTTTCGTTGATAATGTTAAAAGATTTCTTCTCAACTGCATTAATAAAAGTTGTGTCAAGGCTTCTAAGGTCGATGTTAATTATTTTTGAAGCCTCTCTGAGGGTTCTATGTAGTTTGGATTTTTCTTTTGTTCCACAGCTTCCATACCACATTGTGATGCCAAACGAAACGATACTCAATATTAATGACTTGTAGATTTGTATCATGGTCTTTCTGTTCACATTGAAAGACCTTAATTTTCTGAGTATATACAAGCGCTGGTTACAATTTTTTGATGACATTTTTGGTGTGCGATTCAAATCTTAGACTGTTATCTATAATTACACCAAGGTATTTAAACGTTTCAACAGTTTCAACCGCCTGATTGTTAATTTTTGTTATTTGTCTTGCTCTTTTTCCTATTTTTCTGTGATCAAACAGTTGTTCCTTTGTTTTTGTTACATTGAGCTCTAGACAGTTATCGGCACACCATTTGCTGAATTTACTAACTTGCTCAGTGTATTTAAATTCGGAGACGGAATCATTGAGCAGGCCGAGTATTGCGGTGTCATCAGCATACTTGATGAGTTGGCAGTTATCAAAGCTAGCCACACAATCGTTTGTATAGAGGATGTAAAGTAGAGGTGAGCTTACACACCCTTGTGGGCATCCGTTTGAAAGAGTTTTTATTGATGATATATTTGAGCCTACTCTGACATGTTGGGGGCGATCGATGAGAAAGTTGTTATACCAGTTGATGAGGTAATGGGGAAGGTTTAGAGCATGCAGTTTACTGATTAATATGTTGGTTTTCATGGCATTAAAGGCAGACGAAAAATCGACGTATAGGATTCGGCAGTAGTTGGCGGGTGAAACATCCAAGTGATTTGATATTGAATGCATCACTGTGAGGAGTGCGTCTTCCACACTAAGATTTTGTTGGTAGGCAAACTGATATGGATCAAGTATGTGTTGGTCATATATAAATTGCAACAGCTCTCTTTTCAGAATTTTTTCCAGACATTTCATAATAATTGATGTTAACGCAACAGGTCTATAATCATTCAGCTGAGTTGGTGGATTCTTTTTGGGTACTGGAATTATAGTCGATGTTTTCCATATAATTGGCATTTTCTGTTCATCTATTGAACGTTGGAAAATAGGCAAGAAAGGGACAGCTAGTTGGTTGTTACAGTTTGAAATGAGTTCCCCACTAAGTCCATCTGGACCTGGTGCTTTTTTCTTTTTACATAACTTAAGAACATTGATGACCTCCTCTTCTTCGATTTCTGGCGGAGGAGACGTATTTTTTGTTATGATATTAATTTTTGAAAGTACGTTGTCAATGGTGTCGAATCGACAGTAAAACTTATTTAATTCCTCGATATTCATATGTGTGTCATTGTTAAAATCGGTCTTTTTGTTGTTAACGCCACCCATTTCTTTAATCATCCTCCACGCCTGCGATGCATTTGGATTTTTAAGGTTTGTTTCCATTTTATCTTTATATTTACGTTTTTCTTCATAAATTACCCTCTTTAATTGTTTTTCTGCCTCGTGCTGCTTGTTTTTGTCCCCACTCATATGAGCGATTTTCTTCATATTTATAAATAATTTAACTCGTTTGTTGACCCAAGGTTTGTTGTTGTTAAATATTTTAATCCTTTTAGTGTCCACACACAAATCACAACAGAAATGAATATAAGACGTGACAACATCAACCCACTCGTCCAGTGACATGTTATCAGACATGAGTTCATCCCATATTGTGCAGTCAAAACAACCTTGGAGTTTGTTTATATTTTCTGTTGACCAAAGACGAGTTTCTTTCACAATCGCTTTATGTTGTCTTAATTTAGTTTTGTAGGTTGGAATCAACAACACACTATTGTGATCTGAATTTCCTATTTTTACTTTTTGAACGCTTCTGTATGCATTTTTAATATTTGTATAGCACAGATCCAGGGTTTTATCTCGTCTGGTAGGAACAGAGACGTGTTGATAAAAAGAATTTATAGGAGGGCAGTGATTGAAATCACCAAGAATTATTACGGGGGCATCAGGATGTTTTCTTAAAAAATTAAATGATTCCTCCTCAATTACCTGTAAAGCTGTGTTAGCATTCGCATCAGGAGGGACGTACACAGCAATGATATAAATAAGTGGGAATTCCCGAGGTAAATAGTGGGGTCTAAGAGAGAGGGAAATGAGCTCGATGTCCTTTTCACATAATGAACGTGTAGTTCGACAGCTTTTGCACCAGTTTTTGTTGACATACACACAAATACCACCACCTTTTTGTTTTCCTGTCATTGAGCTATCTCTGTCACGCCTATGTATTATGAAATTTTCCAATTCTACACTTTTATCTGTGTCTAAGTCTGAAAGCCATGACTCTGTAAAACACAGTATGCTTGAGTTTTCATAATCAGGATCAAATTTACACAGCGCGCTAATATTGTCCGCTTTGTTTCTGATAGATCGAACGTTTGAAAGTATAATCATAGGTAGTGGTACTTTACCAGTTCTTCGAATTCTTTGCTTGACGCCTCCACGTTTTCCTCTTTTTCTTTTCTTGATTGAAACAATAAAACCATTTCGATCTTTTGTTTTGATTGTTGTTTGTCCAATATCAAGCAATTCGTTTTTTGTGTAGACGACGGTCGCCATATTGTTTTTATTTCGAACACAACAACATTGTTCACTCGTAGTAACTTTTCATGCTCTACACATTATTGAAATAGGTACAGCAAATAGAAATATTTAAATATAGTCATACCTGTATTCCAATTACAAATAATAGGTCCATATACAAAAACGATGGCAGATAATAACACAAGAATACAAACTTTTACTGATGAACAACAGAGCAATGAAAAACCAAGCGTCGCCATTGAGCGCCACCGGAAGATCTATAACTTAACCTGACTATAAACGTTCATGGATACACACAGTTTTGTGTATTGGTCCGTTATACTTCCGGATGGCAATGTTATGAGCTTCTTAGCCAAGCGCATACTATCTATACATTATTATTAATAAGGCTACAACATAATTGGGGTTATAATTGGAAGCTTCTGTTACTTAGATATTCGTATCTTTAGCATATTGTTTAATTAATTGGCTAGACCTATTTTGGAGTACGGAAATGTTAAATGAAGTCCTTTATTTTAAAAGCAATCTGTTGTTTTAGAAAATGTCCAAAGATGTGTGACATAATTAGTGTCGACTCTTCATGATATATGCTATGGAGAAAGATTAAAACGTCTGGACTTCCATCATTAAAATATATCAGAAGGAGCCGTGATTTAATTCAATTATGTAAATCAGTTCACGGTCTTAATATTATAAAAATTATTCTCCAATTATATTCACGAGTAGAGATGAATTCATAATATTTTCTTCGAGATACTCAACTTCAATTAGAAAGAATACATTAATAATCCGTTCTCGGTGCCTTTCGGGCACGAAGAGCTTGCCGCTAAGCCACGGTGACCCCTTTACCATAATACCTGTTTGACTCATAATTCTTCTCTCAATAGGAGCGATTAATATTCAGGTTTCTGCCCAAAAGAGTCATCGATCACATGATTTGTTTTGCTGTCCAATGATTGGATTTTTTTTTCTTAATGTAAACTTACTGCTTTATTTATGAAAATTATATACATACCTATGGGTCAAGCTGAACAAAATAAATAACCTTTTGTGAATATGGATATTTCGAAAATTGAACGAGTAAGTATAGTAGTATATTTAGTGTATATGTAGTATAGTAGTAGTAGTTAGTAGTAGTAGTATAGTATAGTAGTAGTAGTAGTAGTAGTAGTAGTAGTAGTATAGTAGTAGTAGTAGTAGTATAGTAGTATAGTAGTAGTATGTATAGTAGTAGTAGTAGTAGTAGTAGTAGTAGTAGTAGTAGTAGTAGTAGTAGTAGTAGTAGTAGTAGTAGTAGTAGTAGTAGTAGTAGTAGTAGTAGTAGTAGTAGTAGTAGTAGTAGTAAGTAGTAGTAGTAGTATAGTAGTAGTAGTAGTAGTAGTAGTAGTAGTAGTAGTAGTAAGTATAGTAGTAGTAGTAGTAGTAGTAGTAGTAGTAGTAGTAGTAGTAGTAGTAGTAGTAGTAGTAGTAGTAGTAGTAAGTAGTAGTAGTAGTAGTAGTAGTAGTAGTAGTAGTAGTAGTAGTAGTAGGTAGTAGTAGTAGTAGTAGTAGTAGTAGTAGTAGTAGTAGTAGTAGTAGTAGTAGTAGTAGTAGTAGTAGTAGTAGTAGTAGTAGTAGTATTAGTAGTAGTAGAACAAAAATATCTTTCAAAGTATTACAATGAAAATATTCTGCCTCAGAGGACTTGTGAGCTTTCATTTTTTCAGATTTTTGTGTCGTAGAAAATCTCTGCAAAGCATTATATTTAGAGATTATTTCCCTTCTGATCTGAAAGCGAGTGTCATACCACTGGACCACATAACCGTTCTTGGCACGAAACAAAGCAGCAGCAGTACTTATCTGACCCCCAGATCATCAGTTTACCGACTAACCCATCTATCAAGAACTAGGTTTCTTGTGTTAGCGTAAAGATAATATCCCCCATCATCATTATTAGCCATCAATGTAATAGAGATAAATGTCAATCACTTTGGGGCTAGAGAATGTGAGACCAGCGCTTCAACCCACCCAATTATCCGATTTTTTTGTTTGTTACCTACATGTGATTGCCTTGGGGTTAGACGTAATGGGTGTCAGAATTTGTGGTAGATATGAATCGTTTTTATCTCAATTTCGGTTTACAATAATTCGTGTGAGTTGATTGTTTACATGACAAATATGCTTTTGTATTTTGTCTACTGGATTGAATTGCTAAAGAATATTAGTATACCCGACGTGCACTTATTTGCAGGTCTGATAACCGGATGTAAATATGGGCTTGATTTAACATTGTTGTAATGGATAAAATTTGCATTGATTTGAGAGTTTTTCTTTTACAACCTCAAACCCATACTAATTTGGGTTATCAGACCTGTCAATAAATACACGTCGACCATGCCCCTTTAGTTTTTGGGAAAACCCGATTCGCTATAGCGTAATAATAGTAGAAAAAAATACAAGGCGTTCTCTATTATCCTATCAAAAAAATAAAAGTAGCATCTTGCAATTATATTTTTTATCGCGTCAATCATCCGGTTTCACAACAACGACAACAAAGAAAATGATGAAATTGATTAATGGCATTGATTAATTATAACACAATTTAAGTCCACAGCTGTAAGATTGATATAAGTAAATCCGTACCCTCGTTCAAACGGTATTTCCCCCCCTAAATAGGATTTCAAGTGTTGATCACTATAACATGCTGGTTTTAGAGTGATGGAATGAGAGAAAGGCCGAGTTTTGGCAGAGTACTTACTTATATCTAAAAATGATCGGCTTTGAGTCAATCCCAGAAACCAATGATGTTCCTGGATTTTTTGGTGCCAGAATTTTATTGGTCATTTAGTCGGATCCAATCGGATCCAATTTCGAGTTTGCGAGTGCTGGCTGGTCGGTCAGGTAATGAATGACGGGGTCATTTTTAGTAATCTTAGGATAATTTTACTACCATCATAAACTGTAGCCAGGGGTGACGCGATGCTAAGCGGCGCGCTATGATCGTCTCCATTGCGCCGACGGCAGGTAATAAATATAAATAATGCCGGCATCTGGTGTCCTTCTCGTCTCTCAGCTTGTCATTAATTAATTCCGTGTTTTATTCGCCTCCTTGTAATGTTGGCAGGTTGTAAAATTAAGTAGGGAACGCTGAGGTTAGAAAATTATGTAGGCGACGCTGGGAACAAAATATGTATGATTTATTTAAAATCCTGAGAAAGTTAGGAGGTATTTGAAATAAATCATATTAATTGTTTCTGATCGACAACAATGATTAGACTTAAAGCACGACTTGGTGGAGGCAGCCGAGGCGTTTCAGTCCGATGACAAAGATGCCAAAGAATCACAAGTAAGTAGTAAGTAAGGAAGAAGAAGAAGAAGAAGAAGAAGAAGAAGAAGAAGAAGAAGAAGAAGAAGAAGAAGAAGAAGAAGAAGAAGAAGAAGAAGAAGAAGAAGGAGAAGAAGAAGAAGAAGAGAAGGAGGAAGAGTAGGAGGACGAGGAGGAGGAGGACGACGAGGAGGAGGAGGAGGAGGAGGAAGAGGAGGAGGAGGATGAGGAGGAGGGAAACAAAAACAAACAAAAAATACACCAACATAACATATTATAGGACGAATCATGATACCTCTCAGGTACTGTAGAATATTTTTCTCTCCATAAGTAACACTGTTCTGTAATCCTTCAGAGCCATTATTAAATTAAATTGAGCTGAGCTTTCATATAGCGCAATATCCACTAAACGTGCTCAAAGCGCTTTACAAGGGGTCCCTGGTCAACAGCAACATTTAACATGTAGGACGGGACATAACGCCTGTTAGGCGATATTACAATTTTTCGGAAAAAAGACAACGCTGTTAACGGCCAGGTACTCATTTTACACCTGAGTACGGTGAGAGAATGTGAGTAAAGAGCCTTTTCCAAGAACTCAACTATGCGCCGAGGGCGAGATCGAACCCAGGACCTTCCGATCTGAAAGCGAGTGTCATACCACTAGACCATATAGCCGCACAATTATGCCAAAAGAGCAGGAGTTTATTCCTGCTTTTATAGCGTAAACAGGACAATTACAAGCAATTAGTTGCTACCATTTTGATAGGGCGCTTGCCTATCGCAAAGTACTTTCCACCAGGACAAATAGATCCATCTACCCAATCACTGCTGGCTGTACAGGGGGGGGGGGAGGTCAGAACAAAATCTCTTTCACCGGTATCGAATTGGGTCCCTTTGCTTGTGAAACGAATGTTCTGCCAACTTAGCTCTACCTGTATTTTCATTGTACGGCTGTAAAATCGTTCACTTAAGATGTCACAAGTGGAAAACAACAAAAATTGTTATCTCGTGCTATTTCACAATATCTCAGATTTATTAAAGAATAACCACCGCAAAAGTTGGTCTTTAAAATCGATTTCATGCAATTTCATTTCTTTATGTCTTACAGGTTCTTGCAAAATCTAAACACTTTTCGGGTTTAATATTGATGACGTCTTTTTAGGTAAAATACTGCCCGCCAAATGGTTCGTATCGACACACAAAACAACGTGTAACCTTAAACATTGATAGTCTGATTGACATAAATTAAGCGAGAACTAATCACACAACTGGCGGTCTAAAACAATAACAATCTGTTGGTCATTGTGATAAGATTAATAATAATGTAGATAGTATGCATTTGGCTAAGAAGCTCACAACATTGCCATCCGGAAGTATAACGGACCAACACACAAAACTATGTGTAACCATGAACTTTTATAATCTGGTTTATACAATTTAGTAAGAATTACTCATTAACGCGGATAGCAAAAAACAATAACAAAGAGAAAGTGACGTCAACTTCATTCTATCTATACGAGGATTGTAATGAGGAACAACCGCATTTCCTCAAAATTTATGACCCCATGTGAGAACAATACCCACGACTACAGTGGTGATTTATATTTATTGCTCACGAGATCTTGGACCGCGGGAGACCACGGAGTGATGGATGAGCAGTGAGGGAATGGTTTACTTTACAATATTTATTTGTCAAACACCTCGAGGGAGAAATGTCGGATGCTGTTGTACTGTTTATTCAAGATATGAAGTGAATAGAAAAGTGCCAGAAGACAATAGAGAATAAAAATTTTTTCGCAGCGGTGGTGGGGTTCGAACCTGCGACCTTATTGGTACGACAACTCCGCCTGGCAGGTGAGAGCGTGGCTCTACCGTGTGAGCTATCCACGAACACAAAAATATTCGTTTCAAACCCAAAGTCATTACTAGATCCCTCTCTCACCCACTTCTTGAGACCGCCGATTCGTTCGTACACCACCATCGCGAATAATTTTGACCAGCAGTTAAGCTTAATAGCCAATATTCTCAACACAAACATATAACATAGAAACGATTGAGACATTGAGTATGCTCCGGTGTATGGGGTGAATTTTTAATTCAGAAAAGTGAGTGGAGCAGGCACTTATGTTGGTAACAACAAGATATGAAGTGAATAGAAAAGTGCCAGAAGACAATAGAGAATAAAAATTTTTTACTGTTTATTCTTACACTTGGGTACAATGGAAAGTACACTCGTATAGATAGAACGAAATTGTTGTCACTCCGTTCTTTGTTATTGTTGATAGCCAACCATTTTTATGAGTAGTTCTCGCTAAATTGTATTATCCAGACTATAAACGCTTAATGTTACACGTAGTTTTGTGTGTGTGGCAAGGAATATCCGGCTGGCATTGTTATGGGTAATTTTTAGTAAACGCATAGCATTAATAACTGAGAAAAAGTATGACGCTTTTATAGATAGTTCGAAGATGACGTCACTCAGGTCTTTGTTATTGTTTTTTGCCATCCGCGTTTATGAGTAATGCTCACTGAGCTGTATTAACCCGACTATAAACGTTTATGGATACACACAGTTTTGTGTGTTGGTCCGTTATACTTCCGGATGGCAATGTTATGAGCTTCTTAGCCAAGCGCATACTGTCTATACGAAATAAACAGTAGAGACATTCAAAAAGTCTCTAGCGAGAAGAACAAAACCTTAGATTAGTGCTTGTTTATTTTAAAATCCTCTAATGCTATGAAAACGAATACTAAAATAAAGGGAGTGAAAATGACTCTTATAAAAGATACCAAACAAAGTTAACTACGTTTCAGCCTTTGCGGGTTATAGATAGTATGCAGATGACGTCACTCAGGCCTTTGTTATTGTTTTTGCCATCCGCGTTTTGTGAGTTGTTCTCACTAAACTGTATTAACCAGACTATAAACGTTCATGGTTACACAGAGTTTGTGTGTTGGTCCGTTATACTTCCGGATGGCAATGTTGTGAACTCCGTGGCCAAGCGCATTCTATCTATATCGATCGCCGAAGACGAGCTTTCTGACCAAATTTTTAAATACGAGTTTTTCCAGAGTATGTCAATTAACTAGTTAAAGCGAAAAAGACACGATCGTGTATAACTTTCATAATTCTACTCATTCTATTTGAGATTCCCATTTTCGCCATCTGGTTCATCCCCACATTTTACCGACTTCCTGTGGTGGTTTACATATTTAAATGAAATATCCAACTATCTGATGAAATCGTAGGCTAAAAATCTATTACCTTCCACTCTGAAAAAAAAACAAACCCAAAACATTATTTAAAATTTTGGCCAGAAAACGTTATTAAAATATCAATAGAAAAAGATAACCCTCATCTTGCAAAATACGCTACAACCTGGATTTCATTCAAGTCCAAGGTTTGAGAGCTTTTAGCAAGATGAGTGTTGGGGTTGGTTTAATCAATCGATGTTTTGAAGGACGAGTTTTCTGGCCAAAATGTTAAAGCGTGTTTTTTTCCAGTGTTGCAGCATTAAATTTTACAATATTATTCTCTCCTTTGTTCCCATTACGATGCTGGTCCAATGAAGAGTAATACGTGACCTATTTATTATGACGTCGTACGTGAACGATTAAAGACCGATTGTACTCAAAATGAGATGATTTGTTTCATGACTTTAGGGAAATTACTTTCAAGGGATGAATACTACTAATGTAAGTCCCAGCGCATGACCTAAATGTTAGATAAATACTAGACCAGCTGACAAAGTATTTAATCCAGCATTGTCATTGTCGGAGTTTTAAAAAAGATATTTTTCACGGCTCCGCTTCAATATAGATAGTATGCGCTTGGCTCAGAAGCTCATAACATTGCCATCCGGAAGTATAACGGACCAACACACAAAACTGTGTGTATCCATGAACGTGTATAGTCGGATTAATACAGTTCAGTGCGCATTACTCATAAACGCGGATGGCAAAAAACATCAACAAAGACTTGAGTGACGTCATTTTCGAACCATCTATACGGAAGTCTCAAAGTATAAAGCAAGTGTGTTTATATCTGAAATAAGGAACAATTGTGTGATGTGAAAATACTGGTTCAAATCTCATTGAAAGTGTGAAGTTGAAAACAAAAGGCCAATCAAGATAGAGTCTGGAATATTTCTTTCTTCTGACAAAGCTACATAATTGTCAATACAAGGTTGAAATCAGGTTCGATTATTTCTAAAAAAATATGCCCCTAATGAGTCTTGACTTGAATCCAATAGACAAGAGAATTTGGTCAGTGATGTCCAACATAGTCAACAAGAGTAGTACAAATATTGCGGCTATGCGGTCTTGTGGTATGACACTCGCTATCGGATAGGAATGTCCTGGGCTCAAGCCTCGCTCAGCGCATAGTTGAGTCCTTGATAAAAGCTCTTTACTCACATTCTCTCACCGTTCTCAGGTGTAAAATGACTACCTGGCCGGGACGTTAACAGCGTTGGCTCTGACAAAAAAAAAATAAAAAATAAAAGTTATGATATCACCTAAAAGGCGTCATGTCCCGTCCTACATGTTAAGTGTTCCTGTTGGCCTGGGACCCTTTGTAAATCGCTTTGAGCACTTTTAGTAGATATTGCGCTATATAAAAGCTCAATTTTAAAAAAAAAAACTACTCAGAAGTAGAGTTAAAAGAGTCAATTCGATGAGTTCGATGCATCGGATTGATTCACTTTTCACAATTTTAGAAAAACAATTGGATGACAGGGAAAAGGGCGACGCTTTGTCAAAATGGAAAATTGGATATCTACGGATGACATCAAAATTTGAGAATTACGTCCCAAATCTTCGATGTGGCAAATATGCCGTGCATTTATCAAAACAATCGTAGAGCTGACGTCTTATTAGGTTTGAGAGTTTTTGACAAAATGAGGTCATTTTAATCGATTGATATTTGAAGGACGAGTTTTATGGCCAAAATTTTAAACATGTCTATTTTCAGAGTAGGGCAGCAATCTGCTATTATGTCGGAATAAACGAGACGCAAAACACCGAGTTTAAGATTTTTAAAAATCATCAAACCTGGAAAGTGTAATTTGTGTTTGTCATTGGCCCAGCTTGGTTCAGAGGTTTGGTTTTTGCTTTGCGGATGTATTGTTGTAGTACGACACTTCTTTCGGGTCAGAAGGTCCTGGGTTCGAGCCTCGCTCAGCGCATAGTTGAGTTCTTGGAATAGGCTTTTTACTCACATTCTCTCACCGTACTCATGTTTTAAGTGAGTACCTGGCCGTCGTTAACAGCGTTGTCTCTGTGCGAAAAACAATAATATCGCCTAACAGGCGTCATGTCCCGTCCTACATGTTGCTGTTGGCTAGGGACCCCTTGTAAAGCACTTTGAACACGTTTAGTGTATATTGCGCTATATAAAAGCTCAATTTTTTTTTGTACTCGAAAGCAGTCACTAGCAAGCTCTTGCTTATTTTGCAGCGCTGCAGTGTGGATGACCCCTGGGTCATTTCAGTCTTCCTTTAGAATTGTCCTATCGATAGATTTCCCCAAGGCAAAAAATAAAAGAAATGTTATTAACTTCATTTACATATTCATCGATCTGTCTATTTCATGTATCTTTAATTGTTTAGGAGCAATATCCTTCAAAAGTTGGGAAACACTTTGAAGTTAGAGCACCAGTTTCATCACGAAATTATACCCTCTCAAGACAAATGGTCATAAACTAAGTGCCTATGTTAGGCAGGTCGGATATCCCAACGCCATTATGGCTCTGATTTACCATTCTCTGATGGGAAATATTTTGCGTTGCTTTGGGAGTGTGGTCTAGTGGTATGACATTCGGATCAGAAGGTCCTGGATTCGAGACTCGCTCGGCGCATAGTTGAGTCCTTGGAGACGGCTCTTTATTCACATTCTCTCACCCTACTCAGGTGTAAAAAAGTACATGGTCGTTAACAGCGTTGTCTCTGTCTGAAAAAAATGTAATATCGCCTAAAAGAGGTAATTTCCCTCCTACATGTTAAGTGTTGCTGTTGGCCAGGGATCCCTTGTAAAGCGCTTGATCATGTTTAGTGGATATTGCGTTATATAAAAGCTCATTTTTTCATATGAACCATAAAACAATCATAACAATATTGCCTCTCTGACCTCTGTATAAGTGCACGTTGGTCATAAATATTATATAATTGAGCATTTATATATCGCAAAACCCATTTAACGTGCTCATACAAAGTATCCCTGACCGACAGCAACACGCAACATATAGCGCGAGACATGACGCCTGTTAGGCGATATTATAACTTTTTTTCCGACAGAGATAACGCTCTTAACGGCCAGGTACCCATTATTCGTCTGAGTACTGTGAGAGAATGTGAGTAAAGAGCCAATTCCAATGACTAGACGAGGCTCGAAATCAGGACCTTCCGATCCAAAAAGCGGCTGTTATTTAAGAGGACTGTTGATGAGGAGTTTTCAGCAAAACTTGCAAGTTTAGAAATGAACACTTCCGTGGAGTTTTACATTCTGCTGCCTGTACAGTGCAAAACCACTTTTAACAATATTTTTACCAAAGCTTTTACCTTGTATCTTAAATGTCATAAGGTCACAATCCTGAGATTTCTTAAATTGGATTCAATAGTCTGATGTCACGTCGCCCAGCAACGGCGAGTAGCGTGGTTCTAAACAAAGAAAATCGGTACTTTTTATTCTTCATGCTGGCTAGAACTTTTCATATGTCATGTGATCAGGATGTATAAAAGTCAAAACATGATCATATTTATAATGTTTTTTCTCCTCTGGATACACTTTTATGCTCGTCGGAGAAATATTTCATAAGGGCGTCCGCATTGTTCCGATAGTTTGAGTCAGTTACTAAGTTACCATGCGTCAGGGAAGTGACGTTAAGACTATTGAAGCCTATTCCTATCTTATTCTCAGTGATCGTCAGACTGTGTTAACTGCCGTACTGTGGATAAACTTGGCCAGAGAACTTATCCTTTAAATATCCATCGATTTAAACGACCCTCATCTTGACCAAAAAAAAAAAAAAAAAAAAAACAAAAAACCTGTCATACCTGGGATTTCGCAAATTCTTCCTAAGTCCCAGGTTTGAAAGCGTTTGCCAATATGAGGGTCATTTAAATCGATCGATATTTGAAGGACGAGTTTTAAATACGAGATTATCCGGAATAAGGCAGTTAACTGGTTAATTGATCAGAGTGAGTGTGGAATAAGGGTGATTCGAAATCCAATAGTTGAATCATTTAGCTGCCGCACATCGTCAAAGAAATTTCTTTCTTATTTTGGAAGAATAAGACATTTACTATTATTGATGTACTAAATATACCGCCAACTTGTATGAATGTTTTGAAGCTGAGAATAGGCTTCAACAGTCATGACGTCACTTCCCTTGTAAGGACGCATAGTAACTTAGTAACTGGCTCTAAACTATCGGAACAATGGCGGACGCCCTTATGAAATATTTTCCGACGAGCATAAACATGTATCCAGAGGAGAAAAACATTATAACATGAATTCTGATCACATGGCATATGAAAAGTTCTAGCCAGCAGGAAGAATAAAAAGTACCGATTTTCGTTGTTTGGAACCACACTGCTCGCCGTTGCTGGGCGACGTGACGTCAGACTATTGGATCCAATTTCAGAAATCTCAGGATTATGACCTTATGACCTTTTAAGATTCGAGGTAAAAGCTTTGGTAAAAATATTTTAAAAACTGGTTTTGCACTGTACAGCAGAATATAAAACTCCACGGAAGTGGGATAACTCCAGCAGATTTACCCAAGGCAGACAACTCAACTGGTGTATTATTTACATATAATCTTCATTTCTATTTGTAAGGGCGTTGGTGTCGATTTACTTCTTTTATCCTCTTGGTTTTGTCTGGAGCAATTACAACAGTCTGGTACATCTGTACTTATCCTTTCTTTTTTTCCCCCCAACCCACGCAATCTCATTAGATAAATAGAAAAACAACAAACAGACAAAAAGACAAAGTAAAAACAAAGACAAAACAAAACAACAAAATCAACCACAACAACAACAACAACAACAAATCCCTAATAAAATCACAGATCCCTCTTTTTTTTTTTACTGTATAGTTGCTGTGATGATGATGTCAAGTTGTGCTTCTTGAATATCAGGTTTGAAATACAGATTCAGACGAGAAAAAAAATGATATTGAATAATGTTTATTGGTTTAAATGGGATAAAACGAGAAAAAAAAAAAAAGAAGTAACACTCCCCACAAGATTTCTTTTAACCTCAGGAATGGGAGACACCCTATGTTTGTCGTTGCTTTGCCAATTAAGATTTATCTCCGTCTTTTAAATACGACAATAAACAGGTATAGGTATATTGACCTTGAAAAAAGAAATTGATATTGATCATAATATTAGTAATGATAAGAATAATAGTAATAATAATAATAACGATTTATAATAATAATAATAATAATAATAATAATAATAATAATAATAATAATAATAATAATAATAATAAATAATAATAATAATAATAATAATAATAATAATGATAATAATAATAACAAAAAAAATAATAATAATGATAATAATAATGCATATATATAAGACCCATCTTCACAAATGTTTCACAATGCTACAATCGCATATTGGGTAAATATAACATAAGTAATCAATTAGAATAATAATGCAAAAGATATATGACTCCCCACAAGATTGATAATGAAGCCATTCCAATAGTGTGCATTTTCGATATGAGATTATAAAACTTATTCAGGTATTTTTAAATACATGTTTTGATCTGTCTTGAAGGGTATGTATGTGTTTAGAAATGTATACATAGAATTCGTATGTGATCCCGTGTTCCTCGTGGATTTCAACGATTTGTCTATAACGGAAATGTATCAGATTTAACAAAGATCTGAAAAATGCGTGCTCTGGGTTCTTCATTGGTCTCCACAACGTACTTCACGTCACTGTAAGAAACATGTATTTTGGTGATAATATAATAATAATAATAATAATAATAATAATAATAATAATAATAATATAATAATAATAATAATATAATAATAATAATAATAATAATAATAATAATAATAATAATAATAATAATAATAATAATAATAATAATAATAATAATTATAATAACAATGATGATTATGATGATGATGATGATGATGATGATGATGATGATGATGATGATGATGATGATGATAATAATAATAATATGATGATGATGATGATAATAATAATAATAATAATAATAATAATAATAATAATAATAATAATAATAATAATAATAATAATAATAATAATAATAATAATAATAATAATAATAATTTATTGCATCCAAAAATAGGAAATCGATCTATTAGTTAAGGATGAGTTTTCTGGCCACATTTTTTAAAACGAGTTTTTTTAGAACACGGCAGTTAATTTGTTATTGTTATTGCTGTTATTATGACTGTTATTATCATTATTATTATCATTGTTTGCCTTGCTTAATTATTGATTTTACTTTTTTGATTTGTTGATGAAAATATATTCTTGTATAAGTTATATTGGCAATTGCCTAAAATAAACGTTTTGAAACTTGAAACGTGTTAATTGATCATAGTGAGTAAGTCGTGGCATCACCATTCTTCAGATCAGTAAGACCCATGAAGCCGAGTTTTATACGAAGTTCTATATAGTGAAACCTAAAAAAAAAAAATTGATTGCTACCATTTTGATAGGGCGCTAATTTATCGCAAAATGCTTTCCGCCAGATCCAACATATTCAGCGATCCAATCACTGTTAGGTAGACAGGGGTCAGACTTTACCCGAAATCGATCTCTCTCCCTTTGCGCGTGACGCGAGTGCTCCACCAACTGAGACATCGGGATTCCCACCAGTTTATGAAAGTTACTGTTAAAGAAACCACTCAGACCCATTTTTCCAATTTATGTAGAATTTAGACAATATTGACAATATCTTCAACAGCCATGACGTCACATCCCTCGTAATGACGCATGGTAACTTAGTAACTGGCACTAAACTATCGGAACAATGGCGGACGCCCTTATGAAATATTTCTCCGACGAGCATAAAAGTGTATTCAGAGGAGAAAAACATATTAGATATGACCATGTTTTGACTTTTAAACATTCTGATCAAAAGACATATGAAAGTTCTAGCCAGCATGAAGAATAAAAAGTACCCATTTTCTTTGTTTAGATCCAAATTTCTCGCCGTTGCTAGGCGACGTGACATCAGACTAGTGAATCCACTTTCTTGCTACACTTAGAATAAGAAGCTATTCTATACCAAAGTGAAATTCGCAGGTTTTAACACAGTAGGCTGCCTACCCTATTAACAGTGAGAGGACAAGAGGATCAAATAAAAAATCCCTTCATTTGACACTGATACTATTTCAATGACACCCAGGAGGTCTGTGACCATCTTCTCAAAAATTGTGTTATGTTGGGTTTAACCCTCTCCTTATCACCTACAGCAAAATCGTCACATTTGTTACGACACAATATACATTATTTCGTATTCAGATTTTGGGAAAATACTGAAAATGATCGGTAAGGAGAGAATTAATATACTATTGCTCAAAATTCAGTTTCAAACTTAGGATTTAAAATTGTAATTTTAATAAAAGCCTCAAAAGAAACTCACAACATTGCCATCAGGAAGTATAACGGGCCAACACACAAAACTATGTGTAACCTTGATCGTTTATAGTTTGGTTAATATAGATAGTTCGAAGATGATGTCACTCAGGTCTTTGTTATTGTTTTTTTTTTTGCCATCCGCGTTTATGAGTAATGCTCACTGAACTGTATTAACCTGACTATAAACGTTCATGGATACACACAGTTTTTTTGTGTTGGTCCGTTATACTTCCGGATGGCAATGTTATCAGCTTCTTAGCCAAGCGCATACTATCTATAGATAGTATGCGCTTGGCTAAGAAGCTCATAACATTGACAAACTATGTGTGATCTTGGTCGTTTACAGTCTGGTTCATACAGTTTGGTGAGAATTACTCATAACTTGGATGGATGGAATAAATGTATTCTTCCATATCTTTGTATTTATTAAACTTAGTATTTTATATTGTGCAATAACACACACTCGCAAGCTCGTTGTGTTAATGGAAACAATAAAAATAACTCGTTTAATAAATACAAAGAGATGAAAGTATCTTATACTTCACACCAATAAAATATGCGCAAATATTCTGCAATTGTTGAATGGCATTTTTCTTCAACGCGTTCAAAGCATTATTCAAAGATTACGTATTTACTAAAAAGCATTGAACCGAAGGGTCACATTTTAGCTTGCTTATCCATCTCTCCGTAAGTAAATCACCCAGACATTAGTGACACACCGTCCCAAAACGGTATTATGTCGTGATGAATAGTGCCTCTAAAAGTAAGGTTTGGAATAAAACGACGAGAAATATAAACTTCAAGCGTTTTGCGATGCAAGAACTATAGTCAGATTTTTTTTAATGGCGCATGTTTTTCTGGTTTTTCTCAGCTGTCCCTCTATCAAAAGTTGTAAAAATTTGTGTCAACCTCAGAATCAATTTGTCTTAACTGAATCTTGATTTTGGACCCTATTGATGCCATATTTAAAAAGTTTTCTTCTTTAAGATCTATAAAAAAAACTACTTTAAAACAGCTGACATAAAATTAGAAATTTTACACTGTAAAAAATGAAAACAAGTTACGCACCACAAAGTATGAATGAATTTATCGTATTTCCAAAAAATTCTTGTGCTGACGTAGTGATTATGAGTTCACGTCATACTTCTTTCCAAATAATAACAATTCGCTTTAAGTGTTATAAACATACCACTTATGTAGTTTGTATTAAATTTTGAATTTATTATTTATGGCATATTATCTATATCATGTCGCAATTACCAAAGACTGATATGAAATCTCTCGCTTTAAATCGTTTGAAATAGTGTTTGTATACTCAATATTGTCAAATTAACAAACACTGTTTATATAACTTTGAGAAATTTTTATCTATGCATGAACGTTTCACAGGGACTTTAAAGGTTTTAAAAACATATTAGGCTCTTAAACAAGACGATACGTTACGGAATCTCTATCGGTTCCACTCTCGTAAAGCTGCGAAAAGAAGTCTTCTTCTTGTAACCATCGATAAGGCATTAACGACGACGGCAATTGTTTTGGAATTTCACAATCAACCATGAGAAGATCGGTATCGAAATACGACAGAGAGATCACCAGTGTAGAACGACGTGAGAGGAAAAGGATCGTAGATAACTTTGATATGGATATCATCTAAAGATGTATGGGTGAGCGTAAATATACATCCGAAATAATATTGGACGTCTGATTATTCAAGCAGAAAAAGGCCCATTGGTTCTGGACAGAGAATCATTGTTATTCTTGCAGGTTTTGATGATACTGGATATTTAAAAGGATGCCATGCCATATTTTCTTCTCTGCATCATCTGGAATATTATTCTGGGGTCAATGCAAGGTGTTTTAAGACTGACTAAATATCGTTTGCTGCCCTCCCAGCTGTATTGTATTGGACAACGCTACCATTCGTTGGTCACTTTAAGGCTCCAATTTTGGCAATTATAAAAGCTGACATGATGTCATGGTTTCAATCAGACAGTACTACATATTCTGACCATTTATCAAAATGCTAACCATACTACTTATTAAAAAAAGAAATGAACCAGAAACAGCTTTCAAAGCAAATTGTCTAATCAGGGAGTTTTGACACGAGGTTGCGCGACTTCCCCCGTACCACTGTGAGCGCAATCTAATCGAGGTTATTGGGCCTAAGTAGAGAGAAAGATTGAGAGGAGGAACACCAAAGTTACTCTCACCGACGAGGCAATAGATGATAACAAAGAGTAGACAGAGAAAAGGCATGCCTCAACCTTCGCAAACTAAAATATTTCATTATATAAAGTGATGCTCGGAATCTTTCTGTAGTCGTTTCATTTCTCCTTTTCATCATCATCATCATCAGATTGTGCTGATTGATGTGTCCAGTATTTCTTGGTTGTTATTGTAGTTGTTGTTATTGTTGAACACATACTTGTGGAGACACTGTCTCATAATTGATGAACTTTTACTTTTTGTGACCAGTCAACATAAATTCATGTAATCCTCTGTGGCAAAAACAGAGCTATTTCTCAAACTTCTGCAATCAAAATGGTATTGGAAGCGCGTTTTCTTCACTTTCGTTTGTATTCAACAGTAATGTGTATTGATAGTTATAAAATGTAGATGTCTCATAGTTAATGATTGCCATTCGTTGCTTCATATTCAAATACTGCATGTATACCGAACACTCCAGTTTAAACGAATTCCTTCAAAATGGAAATGCGGAAAATTCATAATTTTGGTAATGTAAATCTTCCATGAGTTCCGATCTTCACCTGTAATCGATTTTAATATAGCTGTTATAAACGAAATTCTTTCCTATTGTTTTAAAATTCATGAAAAAATATTTTTTATTAAGACACATTGATTCAGAGGTTCATACAAATTTTTGCAGCTATGCATTGGAGGACAGCTGAGAAAAAGAAGAAAAACACGCGCCATTTATTTAAAATTTGACTATAGTATTCATTCTCCACCGTAAAGAAGAGAAACTGAGCCCACGTTTTGTGTTGGACGTTGTAAATTGAATTTCTAGCACCGTATTCGTCCCGATCGTTTTGAGACGATATGTCACATATTTATGGTATTTTTCTAGTTAACACAGATGCCCAATGACACGGAAGTTTTAAAAAGTAAAGAAAAAGACTTTTAAAAGGCACACTGAAATAGTTAAGGTTAAATTTGGACAATTCCCAAATATTTTAGGAAGCTCACAAAAACATGAAAGGATTTCAAAATAAAGAGAAAGAAATAAGGAAAAAAATATCAATGATACACAATGAACAAAAGAAACCTTGAGAAATTTTAAGTGTTTAGTTTCGTACAATGGGAATGAAATAAAATGCCATATAATGACAAAACGACCTAGTTTCATTTTAGCCAGAGAAAAAAAATTGGCTATAAATTATCGATTAATAGTACCTAATCATCCCAGACTTCTCAAGTCTGATGTTTAATTGGTATGGTTATCATTTAGATATTATTAAAATATGTTGGCATAGAACATCACAATTATTTGGCCAAAAAAGAAAAAAGAGTATTTAACAATTGTTTGATAGTTTGGCTATTCCAGTATCTACTCGAAAACGTATCGTGTATGTTAAACTTATCTTTAACCTTCCACTTTTAGAGGAAATACTTTTTGTTGTACAACTAGTTTTTAGAGGCAATTGCCTACTTAACAGTTTCTATTCTCGCCATCTAAGTGGTCTGTACATTTCTAGGGACCTTTATAATTTAAAACCATCCCCTCTTCCCCCCCCCCCAACCCTTCCCCCTCAAAAAAGAAAAACAAAAAATAAAATTTCTTTCCCAAATAAAATTCCAACACTATTAATACTATCTTTTAGGAAGGTATTCTAGGTGGGTGAATATCTAAAAATAGATAGATTGAGGTCGTAAAACACTATTTGCGAGACCTAAAGGTACCTACCAAATTTGGATTTTCCTAGAAGATATAATATTATTTGTCCCACCAGCTCAAACTGGAATAAAGGCGGGGTAAGCTTGATGCTAAAAATGAAATATATTGCCGAAATATAACACAAATGGGTTAATTTTACATGCGTTACTGGGGGATTGAAAATACTCTTTTAATCTGGAACAATATTAAAAGACATAAGTAAATAAATTGTGCGTCTATGTGGTCTCGTGGTATGAGGCTTGTACTGGGGTTGAGACCCGCTCTCGGCGGCACATAGTTGAGTCCTTGGAAAAGGCTCTTTACCCACAATCTCTCACCTTACTCGAATGTTAACAGCGTTATCTGTGTCCAAATAAACAAATAATGTAATATCGTCTAACAGGCGTTATGTCTCGTCGTACATGTGTTAAGTGCTGATGTTGGTTTGGGATCCCATATAAAGCACTTTGAGCACGTTTAGTGGTTAGTACGCTATACAAAGCTTAAATTTATCTTATACAAATTCCTGCCCTAACGTGTCACTTTGTGGTATGTAATTCAGTGTCTTGACTTGTAGGTCCCTGACTCCAGTCTCATTGTTTCGCGTGAGGTTGTGTCCCGTCCTACATGTTAAATGTTACTGTTGACCAGCGACCCCTTGTAAAGCGGTTTGAGCACATTTAGTGCATATTGCGCTCACTTTTTTTTTAAAGTTGTGTTCTTCAAAAAGAATCTTTTTATCACATTCTCCCAAATACACTCAGATGTTAACCGAGTTATTTGGTCGGTGACATTTATTTGTGTTTCGCCCAGCGAATCTTTATCCTTATAATCAAAATAAGAGGAACGCTTACCTGTGAAAATTGGAGTAACCCGGACACCAACGAAGATGATGTTAAAGTAGCGACTATTCACGGACAGTCAGTGTACGTACGGATACTCCATGCAGACTATAGAGAGCATTCTCTTGGAATTATCTTGAGACCGCGTCCATGTACTCTAATTATAAGGAAAACCCTTTTAAAAATTCTTCTTCTTCTTCTTCTTCTTCTTCTTCTTCTTCTTCTTCTTCTTCTTCTTCTTCTTCTTCTTCTTCTTCTTCTTCATCATCATCATCATCATCATCATTATCATTATTATCATCATCATCATCATCATCATCATCATCATCATCATCATCATCATCATCATCATCATCATCATCATAACCTTCATCGTCATCACTATCACTATCATCGTTATTATTATTTGAATGTTATTCACTCTTCAACTCCATCCTTTTAAAATCCTGCTTTTACTTCTCGATATTATTTTGATTTTTTTTTCTCATTATTATTTTTGTGTAAATCAATAATAATTCTAGTTCTTTATTGGTGCTTTGCGTTTACTTTATAAAAGCATAACAATGCCAGCCTGATATAACGTACCAACACACAAAACTATGTGTAACCTTCGACGTTTATTGTCTGATAAATTCAATTTAAATTGAATTAAATTGAGCTTTTGTATATCGCAATATCCACTAAATGTGCTCAAAGCGCTTTACAAGGGGTCCCTGGCCAACAGCAAAACATAGCATGTAGGCAGAGACATGACGCCTGTTAGGCGATATTACTATTTTTTGGGACAGAGTCAACGGTGTTAAAAGCCAGGTACCCATTTTACACCTGATTACGGCGAGAGAATGTGAGTAAAGAGTCTTCTCCATGGACTCAACTATGCGCCGAGCGAGGCTCGAACCCAGGACCTTTCGATCCGAAAGCGAGTGTCATACCACAAGATCACATAGCCGCACAATTTAGTGAGAACTACTCATAAAATGGCAGGCTAAAACAACAACAAAAAAGCTGAGTGACGTCAATTTAATTCTATCTATTCTTTTCATCCTCATCTTGTAAAGCTTAAAAGTTAAAGACGCAATTGGTACTCAGAATAAATATGTCCCAATCTCCCCTAAAAGTGATGGCGTCCTTGTACTGTTGGAGATTGAAACAACCGGAATTAAGAGTAATTTCTCTATTCAATAACTAAAAGTCAAGAGTGCATTGAGATTATTTCTATGGAGAGAGAGAAAAAGAAAGAAAGACAGGAAGAAAGAGAGAGAGAGAGAGAGAGAGAGAGAGAGAGAGAGAGAGAGAGAGAGAGAGAGAGAGAGGGGGGGGGGGAATTGGCAATTTAGATCATTACTGATGTACTTATTTTACATTCGAATAGTAAGGGCTTTAAGGGATATATAAATATGATTCTGACCAATTCCATGCGTTATGCAGCTTTATGGTCTCGTAGATTAACACTTGCCTTTGGACTGGTAGATCCCAGGTTTAAGTCCCGATTGAAATTTATGTCCTTCGAAAATGCTTTTAATTCTCATTATCTCATCCCACTAGAGTATAAAAAGATCTACCTGGCCGTTGACAGTGTTGTCTCTGACAAAAAAATATGTACCATCGCTTAACAGGCGCTATATCTCTCCCTACATGTTTAAGCGTTGCCTCGGTTAGGGGCACCTTAAAAAGTGCTTTGAGCAAGTTTAGTGGATATTGCTTGTATGTAAATTCTCTAGTTAAATGTTAGTTAAGGCGTATTACACGTACATAAATATAATTCTGAATTCTGACCGATTTCATACGTTGTGCAGCTTTATGGCCTTTTTATATTACACTCGCCTCTGACACGACCGGTAGTTCCCATGTTCAAGTCTCGATCAGAGCGAATAAAAGTTAAGTCAATGGAAACGTCAAAAATGTTAAGCATGAACAGTATTCGGATGGGTGACAATGATCATGGAAAATTCTGCCCTCAAAGTTCTTGGGTTTGACACATTGCACACATTTGACTCTGCTCAGATGTGAATGAGTAGCTGGTTATAGGCAGTGGCGGATGATTAGTACAAAAATGACGTTTAAAATGCAACTAGGGACTAGTGCTACATGAAATATGATTCCATATGGCCTACTAGTTGGGGTGGAGGTGGGGGGGGGGAGTGGGAGGGGGTGGAGGGGATATATTAGACAATTTGGAGTGTATTGAAAATGGTATATCTTTGGAAATATTAATGTCTATTTATGTATTTATTTAATTTATTTATTTGATCAGAGGAAATAAAGGCGAGTGTTTTACCTTAACATATGATACTAATTTCTTTGTTGTATTTAATAGGACAGGAAAGTCGTGATGTCACACATTCTACCTTTCCGACTCAAAAAACCTTAGAAGTGTATATGTATCTCGCCCTCCCGAGGGTCAATAATGACTACGTAACGTATTGAATCATAAAGTTGCATTGAGTATCAGGGTTTATAAACATATTATTAGGATTGCGGGACGCAAAAGAGCAAAGATGGCTGATATCTTCTGGGTGGACAAGGGAGCAGTCGATTTAGGTCCTTTGAGTGTGAAAAAATTATATTAACCAGACTATAAACGTTTAGGGTTACACATTGTTTTGTATATTGGTGCGATATATTGGGTTGGCAGATAGTGATGAGTTTCTTTAAGTATTTTTAATGCATCAATTAATGTAACATTCTAAGAGAAATAATTATGATGTCAGCAGTAACCCATGGAGTAAAATTCCTCTATTGCGCTTAACGAACAAAATCAAATTATTGCTATCCTATGGATAGGATGGTATTCTATCGTTAAGTATTCCCCACCAAATCTAAAAAAACTCAGCAATCAAGTCAACGTTAGGTTGTCCGGGGGGGGGGGGGGGGGGGGGGGAGGGGTCAGAAATATAATCTCGTATCCATCCGAGATCGATCATTTTCACTTTGCGTATGAAGCGAGTTCTATACCGACTGAGCCATCGTGATCTCTATGATATAACAATACACTCAATTATATGATTGAGTAACAGGACCATTATCTCTTCCATCCAGATCCATAACCGATGTCTTCCTATTATTTATTGTTTTCCTATAATAATATTAGTCTGTTGTATGTGTCATGTTCTATGTTCATTTACCGATTTCTTTCTCTCTCTCTCGAGCGATTTTTGACGCACACATTGGAACAAAAATAAAAATGTGTCAAAATATTGCTTGAGTCAAATTTGGGCCCATCGAGCCGGATTTTATCCCGGTTTCTATAGCTTGAAACGGACAATAGCAATAATTTGTTACCCTTTATATAGGACGATTATCTATCGCAAAGTACTCTCCGCCAGATATAAAATACCCAGCTACCCAACCACTGATGTGTGGACAGGGGGAGGGGGCAGGAAAAAAACAAACCTCGACTGCACCCGGGATCGATCTTGGCCCCTTTTGAGTGTGAAGCGAGTGCTCTACCAACTGAGTTATTGGGACTCCAATCTTTACTTTAAACTCAGCTTTATTGATCTAATTCATTGCCACATAATACCCGATTGTCGCGGTGGGCACCTTTCTGCATAATGGATTGGTGGTTTGAAAAAATATTCCTGAATGCTTAATAATAATAGTATATGGCTTTTATATAGCGCCTTACCCCGAATTTCAACAAGCTCAAAGCGCTTAACAGTAACGTGGCTACTTTCACTGAAACATAAAACCACTTATCATACAATATGAAACAAAGAAAGTAAATACTACAGAACTACATATTAAAAAGAAACGTTTTAAGATGTTTTAAAGATAAATCTGCATCATTACTGTTCTAGTTCAGAGAAGGGGTACCGAATATTCAAACGCATGCTCGCCAATTTTGCGAGTCATTTTTGGCTTCACAAGTATGTGATTATCAGACTTTGATCTCAGATTTCTGGATGGGACGCAGCAATTCAGCATGGCATTAGTTTATCCAGGACAATCTTTGAACCTAGATAGATCAATTAAATAGACATCTAACAAACTACCAAGCGTCCACATTCTCAAGACCCCAATGTTTGGTCTCCTCTTTTTTTCCAAAACTAGGCTTCAACAGTCGTGACTTCACTTCCCTCATAATGACGCATAGTCACTTAGTAACTGGTACTAAACTATCGGAACAATGGCGGGCACCCTTATGAAATACTTCTCAGACGAGCATAAAAGTGTATCCCGAGGAGAAAAACATTATAAATCTGATCACTTTTTGACTTTAATACATTCTGATCACATGATATATGAGCCAACATGAAGAATAAAAAGTATCGATTTTCTTTGTTTCGAACCAAGCTGCTCTTTACTGGACGGACGTGACATCAGACTATTGAATCCTATTATGGTAAGCAAAATTATTCGAGTCTAATTTGAACTGATAACCCAAATTGTTATGGACGCATTCTTGTCATGGAAATACTTTCCAACCAATGCAAAATATTGTCCCATACGTCAATGTTACATCAAGCCCATAAATTGCGTTCGGCTATCAGACCTGTAAATAAATAAACATCGGACCGCGACATATGATCTCACTCGAAAACAATTGAGATCCAATCCAATATCCACTTGAGATGAACTACTGGCCCAATAATATTTTTCTTCTGCCTCGAATGGAAAACAGTCATTCAAACAATATTTACAGAATTCTATACCATTAGACTGACGGATGCAATTACAATGAAGGGTCAATTGACAAAGCTTTGAGTAATGAAAAGATCGTGCTTGGGTCTTTATTAAAGACTATTCACTATTACCCGCATTTAGATTATAATGTTATGGGATTCTCTCAAACCAACACAATAAATGATCTTCGATCACATCACTGTTAAAATAAATTGGGAGCAGAAGTGGTAACGTCATCCTGTCCTTTAGTCCATAACTTCTTAGATATATAGATAGTATGCGCTTGCCTAAGATACTCACAACATTGCCTTCCTGAAGTATAATGGACCAACACACAAAACTATGTGTAACGGTTATAGTCTGGTTTATAGTTTAGTGAGAACTACTCATAAACATGGATGGCAAAAAACAATAACAAAGACAAGAGTGACGTCATTTTCCTTTTATCTATATAAAAAGTCCTCGGGACAATGCATAAAAAATGAGTAGGTTACTTATTGCATCATAAGGTGGCACAATTATTTTAGTTGCAGGGATATATTATTGATTACTTATGATTACAGGGCGTAAAAGAGCCAGGATCGATGATTTTTACTAACTACTAGCATTAATTTAGGCTAGAAATTAATATGCTATTACTCTGAAACCAGAAAATCAGTTGCACAGTGTATGTCCTTCGGAGGACTGATTTCACACTTTCAATAAGATTTGAGTAAGTATTTTGACATCGCAGTATTTCTCCCTAATAAGACCGTATAATAGAGTTGTAAACATTATAATACGCTCGTTAGTCTTATGTATCGTAAGTCTACGTAGGTTCTGATTTTTAGGGGTTTATTTATTTTACTATTGAACAACTTCTGCCAGCGTAATATAATGTACCAACACACAAGCTGTGTGTAACCATGAATGTTTCTAGTCTGATTGATATAATTTAGTGAGAAATAATCACCAAAATGACTGCCTGAAAACACTAACAAGAAGCGGAGTAGCGTCAATTTCGTTCCTTCCAGCGTGGTTAAGTGACAAGTTTTTGCACCGCAGTTAAAAGATAACGATTATGATTCCTCGCCATGAAAAGTTACATAGCTTGAGTTATAATAATATGGTATTAATTTCTTTTAATATTGTAGTTATACTTGTAAGTGATGGAAAATTGTGCGGTTTGATTTGGGAACATTTCCATAGCAACAGAATCGCGTATCGGTTTTCCAACTCCTATAATAATATATCATATAATACGTGATCTTCTAGTATGACACGCCTTCTAAAGAAAAAGAAATGAATTGGTCATGACACTTATATTAAGAAAATTGGTTTCTAGACAGTAAGGTATATAAGTAAGACTGAAGGAAACATGAAATAGGGGTTGGTAAACTGCCTCAAATACAATTAGTTTATGGCCTATTGCTTCGAAATGAAATCGTGTCCGGACAACCCAGATGAAGGATCAATGAGTGTACAGTCAAAGCAGAGAGGGTTACCTTTCTCTGGTCGAAGTGAGCAAACACATGAAGCTTTTAAAAACAGAAAAGCTGTATATATCATTTCCTTTTGGTTTCGGAGAAAACTTGATTTTACTATAGTTTAATAGCAAAATTATCATGGGGTATCCTTATTATCCACTTTTAAAAAGTCGCAGGCATGTGTCCGGTTTAAAAATAGATGTTAATTAATGAAATCGTTAAATCCGAGAACCGATCATTGTAAAATAGAATATATTGTGTGTAAATGATATTTATTGTATTCAAGTATCGATACTTCTATCATCCATGTAACAGTATCGTTCACAACTAGCGTCTGTTCTAGTATTGTCTATCTTGCTTGGAGTTAATCTGTATCCAAACATCATCCTGTACATACGAATATTATGTTGATGTAAGAATGTTTTTACTCTAAATATTTGGTTTTTGATTCTTGAAAATATATATCTAGTTAATCAATGATCCAGGAGCACGACAACATTTTGATAAGAAATAATAGAGGTGAGATCATTGGAGTCATGAACAGATTTATTTGCGAACACCTACTAATTTTATAACCGGATTGTTTTTTTTTTATCATTGATAACTCAAAAGATTGGTCTCAATATATGTTGATCCCCATAATATAGTAGTATGATTTAAAAATAGAGGAATGCATGTTTGTAATAGCATTTATTTGTCCGCAAGCACATTGTGGGTTCTCCTCAAATCATGCATTGTAGAATAGACTAAAACAGGAAATTCGAAAACTGTTTAGTTTTAATTTATTCTCATTATTTGCTTTATCCGTTTAACAAAATGACGACTCTTCCGTTGTAGTGGGGTAGTAATCTCCACTGCATTTGGACGATGTGTGGTATCCCATGGTGCAGTCGGCTTTTGCATCGGGGGACAAGAACTCACATTGACGAATGGAGGATGTAAAATAATCCATGCACCGGGTGTGGCTGCAAATAGAGACTCCTGTGTCGGCAGCTGGGATGACAAAGAGATAACAAGAAAACACCAATTTTGAAATTTGTTTAATCATAGTAGGATCTGAGAACATTGAAGTATTCCGTTGAGATTTGACTAACTGACTGATTTTAAAAGGTGTGGCTGCAAAAAGAGACCCCTGTGTCGGCAGTTGGGATGACAAAGAGATAACAAGAAAACACCAATTTTGAAATTTGTTTTATCATAGTAGGATCTGAGAACATTGAAGTATTCCGTTGAGATTTGACTAACTGACTGATTTTAAAAGGTGTGGCTGCAAAAAGAGACCCCTGTGTCGGCAGTTGGGATGACAAAGAGATAACAAGAAAACACCAATTTTGAAATTTGTTTTATCATAGTAGGATCTGAGAACATTGAAGTATTCCGTTGAGATTTGACTAACTGACTGATTTTAAAAGGTATAATGACAGGGTGATTTAGATGCTAATAATTGATGTTGACATTTTACAGTCACAAATATGAGACTGAACATTGATGTTAACATTTATTCAGTCACAAAAAAGACTAAATATGGATGTTAACATTTTACTACAGTCACTAATATAAAACTTGGGTCGATATTTTTTTGGTTTTTTTTTTTTTTTTTGGTTATAATAATAATAATAATAATAATAATAATAATAATAATAATAATAATAATAATAATAATAATAATAATAATAATAATAATAATAATAATAATAATAATAATAATAATATACTGCGCCAAACATCCTTTCATATAGAGGGCTCTGCGCGCATGAGAAAGATTAAGGCCTGACACAGTAAACGAACAATTTAATTATACATATCAACCTGAATACAATTACTTCATCACCATCATCATCATCATCGTCATCATCATCATCATCATCATCATCATCATCATCGTCATCGTCATCATCATCGTTGACGTCATCATCATCTTCGTTATCATCAGTATTTCGACTGTGAAATCACCAAGGACTTTTTTTCTTAACTGCTAGGCAAAGAAAAACACAAATATTGTCCAACTAAAATTTCCAAAGATTACCTCCCCTCTTTTGGACCAATATTTCAAAGAAATAAGTAAATTGATTAGAAATGAATTAGAAACTTATCCTTTGGATACAAATTTTGAACTGTTTTCGCGTGACGTTCTCTCACAATTTGTTGAAGTCAGCGAGGGTGAAGTCAAAGACTGAAATTATTCGGCAGCTTCTAAAAGTCGTGTTACATCCGATTCAAACCGACATTTTAAAATTATGCATAAACGAATTAATACCATCCATTACACACGTCATGAATAAGTCACTTAAACTGGGTGTCTTGCCTGATATCTACGAAATTTGCGTATGTTAAACTCTTATTTAAAGAAACTAATTTTGACAAAGAAAATCTAAAAAAAAAACATATCGTCCTGTCTCTTAACTTCACTTTTTATCAAAAAATATTTTAAAAGCTTGTCCTAAAACAACTTTTAGCTCATCTTGAAATAAATTTCAAGGAAGGAATCTTTCAGCTTGGCTACAGAGAAAACCATTCGACCGAAACTGCTCGTGTCCGTGTTGTAATTGATCTTCTTGATTGATCATCTTCTTTTGACACTATCGATCACTATTCACTTTTAAAATGTTTAAAAATAACTTTCGGCATTTCCGATGCGGCACTCAATCCTTTCTTTAAAAAAATATAGCCTTGTGGAGAACATTGTCCTTATTTGTGAGTCAATAAAAAAAGATTATACGGCGCACAACTCTACTGAAAGATTTGAAAATTAGAAATGTATTTTTTACAGATAGAAAAACAGATAACTTGATTTCCTTTTATATTTTAAAGTCAGTTTGAAAGTTCGTTGAGTCAAACAGATATCATAAAATACGTACCGACGACACTAACACTCTCAAAAACAACCAATTTCAACACTGTAAAAAGTTGGCAGTTTGGCGTTTTAACGCAAATCGTTGCATTCGAAATAATGTATTCACTTAATGTAAATGTTGCTGCTCGAAGCTCGAATATATAAATAATAATGTGAAATTGAATGTAAGCTTCAATTTAATTACAAAAAACAGATCAAATGAACGTTTCGGGTTTACCATTTATCAACAAAACAGGATCAATGAAACACCACAGAGGAATGAGATAATGTGGTAGTGGCGTAGTTAAGATGAATAAACAAAACATTGGTGGGCAGGACATGTATGCTCCTTTGTAAGGAAACACGAATTAAAATAGAATACTAGATATTTCTAAAAGATGCGCAATTAATCAAGTGAAAAGAGGGGAGGCGGGGAGTGAAATATTAAGTGAAATATAAAAACGTGTAGACTGTTGTTGGAAAATAAATGCAATGGAATTGAAAATAAATACTAAAAAAGGGATGTCGATATAAGTATAAATCATTAGTGACAGCAGCAGGAAGTCATAATATGTGGTGTTTCATTCATCCTGTTTTGTTGATCGACCCATTGTATCTGTCTAGCTTCTAGCCCAAACAAACCAAAAATAGACATAATATTATGATGGAATACTTGATACTGTTCGCGTCTGCTTCAGATTTCCATTTGACCTCAGGATGAAAGTGGTCAAGACACCCATTTTCTTTCATGTAAGTATAGATCAGTGTATATTAGCTACTTAGTTTTGAATTGTGGGCAAACTCTCAATTTTACCAATCAACAATCAAAACATGATCACCAGAGTACTGTACTACTGTACTGTAAGGTAAGTTCTCGATCCCAGGATCGGGAGACATTCCGAAAGCTCCTACATACCCAGTATTATTTCAATTTGTATTTTCACCGTTGATCTTTTGTCAGGCTTTTATTTATTCAATCTGTCATCATATAGAAGCATTTAAAAAACTCTAGAACAGACCTTGATAGATTTGTAAAAGTTTAAAATTTCCTAATTTGACTATGGTTTTGATTCTCGGCTGCCATTTTGATTTGTAAAGTATTGAAAAGTAGTGCAAAGCCGTCCGAGGGATTTTTTTATTTGGGTTAGCTCTAGATCGGAGGATTTTTTAAATTAGGGTCAGCCATAAGTCTTAGCAAAGGTGCTAGAGTGTTTGTTTTCCTATTTCTATTAGGGTTAGTTAAAGGTACTAGGTTTTATTTTTTCTTGGGGTTAGTTGAGGGAATATTATTTGAGCTGTTTCCCTTTGTAGAAAATTTCGGAAAGCCTCCCCAGGATCGTCTTTCAACTCTGCTTACGTCTGCTACTTCAGGTTTATTTTCGCAGTTGACTTTCTCACCACAACCTGTATTCACACACGGACAACTGTATGTTGCTGTGTCACGGGTCAGAGGCTATAGTGGCTTACACTTCATGTTGGGCCACACAGAAAAATCAACAGAGGATGTACCAAGTTACACAGACAACGTCGTTTACCAATCTGCCCTCATTAGATGATGGTGGGTACAATATCGAATAAAATTAGTTCTTTCCCCGCAAAATTGCGGGCTTTTTACTGGTTGGTTTAAATTTTATTTATTATGTGGTCAACAAATTGTAGTTGTAAATAGTTTGAAGTCTGATCAAATTCCATTGGAATCTGGTGTCCCAAAGTTCTTGGACCTGTGCTCTTTGTTCTCTACATACATCCACTTTCAAAGGTTATCAGACACTTTGTCCTGTCCCACCATCAAAATGCAGATGATACCCAGTTATTTGGATCTGAATGTACCAAAAACTTGCTAAATGTCATAAGTACATAAGAAAATGTGTACCGGCTGTAAAGGAATGGATTGATGGGAACAGCTTAAGCTGAATGACGACAAAACGAAGGTAATGGATATTGGGAACAGATTTTTCAACGAGACGAAATTAAAAGAGAGCTCAAAATCTTGACATTGTCAACAATTTTGGAGCATTCTTCGATTCAGGACTGTCGATGTACCACCAAATTAAGATAATTATCCAATCATTGACATGCATGCCAGATGGAAATAATTGGATCTTTTGAAGTTCCTTTCTGATGATGTTACCAACAAAAAGTTTCATTTCTTTTATTTTCAAAGCTGGATTGCTTTGTTGTTTGGTTTTTCGAAAAATAAGCTCAGACGGCTGTAGATGATCCAAAATAATGCTGCCAGATTGGTCTTTTGAAAGCGGAAGTTTGACTCTGCCATACCTTCGAAGATTACACTGGCTACCTGTGTTGAGAAGAAGGTCCAATTCAAAGCATGTATCATAATTTATCCCTATATGTAGAAACACTGGCCCTCCCTACCTTACAGAACGCCTTTATGAAATATTCAACAACAAGATCTTTGAGTTCCACCAATGACACCACCGGTTTGGCTATCCCACGCATTAATACAAAGGTGAGAACAAGGTCCTATTATCATTTTGGTCGTCTGTATGGAATATTATTCCACAGAGCATCCTGAAGTCCAAGGCATTGTCTGTGTTCATCATCATCATCATCATCATCATCATCATCATCATCATCATCATCATCATCATCGTCGTCGTCGTCGTCGTCGTCATCATCATCATCATCATCATCATCATCATCATCATTAGCAGCAGCAGCAGCAGTAGAAGCAGCATCAACAGAAGCAGCAGCAGTAGCAGCAGCAGCAGCAGCAACAGCATCAGCGGCATCATCATCTTTATCTTCGCCACCACTATCACCATCATTATCCTAATCATCATTTCGTTGGAAGCCTTCAACCTTCAGCTTGCGTTTGCGTTGTCCACTATTGCTGTTTCCTTCGAGCACCTATAATATTCAAACTATTTATATTGTTTATTGTCCTTTCTCGAGCAATAGATAATATAGGTTTACTTTGATCGTGACTGGAATCTTTTGATGAAGGGATTCACCAAAAACAGAAACAACACTTACAATATATGTATACTTTGTCTTAGAATAATGACAGAGTAGAAAAATATGTGAACTACCAATATAGCATTATGTCGGGGTAAAACCAATACCTACCAAAAGTAAATTTGAAGTGTAGCTATGTGATCTGGTGGAATGATACACATTCAAATAAGCAGATCCAGGGTTAGAGTCCCGCTCTGCGTGACGCAAAGTTCAGTCCTTGAAAAGGGCTCTTTAATAAATTCCTCTCGCTGTACTCAGGTATAAAATGAGTACCAGGTCATTGACAGCGTTGTCTTTGTGGGAAAAAATGAACAATTGCCCTAACAGGTGACATATCTTGTCCTACATGTTAAGGGTTGTTGTTGGCTAAGGGATCCCTTCTAAAGCGCGTTGAGCACGTTTAATGGATATTGCGCAATATTAATGTTCGTTTTACAATGCTCAATATTAAGTATCAATTGTTAAAAAATTGAATTTCTTAAAATTTTATTTTGAATATCTGATAACCCGTATTATTATGGACTAATTGTTGTTATAGAAATACTCTCAAACCAATGCAATAATTTGTCAATTACAACGATGTCAAATGAAGTCCGCAATTGCGTTCAGTTAACAGGCCTGAAATTAAGTGCACGCTGTTCAATTTTCTGCATTTATGTCAATTCGACATAATACCGTTTTGAGTATGTGTGTCACAAATAGTGCTCTGTATATAAAATCAATAATCAGTTAACCGCCTGACTATGGTTGGAAAAAAGCCTATTTCAAAAATGTGGCCTGAAAAGTCGTCATTCAATATTGATATATAAATAACGATCATCTTGGCAAAAACTCCCTTACCTGGATCCTCGCGAGGTCATAGGTTTGAGAGTTTTTGCCAAGATGAGGGACATTTAAAGCGATTGATATTTGAAGGACGAGTTTTCTGGTCAAATGTATTATTACGTGTCTTTTCGGAGAGCTGTAGTTAACTGGAAAAAATGTATTACTTGTGTGACTAATTTCAGTATCTTTGCAACGCCTGACTGTGTGTAAAGATGCCGGACACTTGGGAACATTTTTTACAATTTTATTTCACGGAATTCTATTGCAGTGCCAACTTGCTTCCTTAGTAACGGAAAAAAAAAGAAAGACCAAGGTCTAATACAGGCTAACAACCACAGTTTGCTGGAGTGAACAAACTCAAAAGTTCTCATTTCTAGTCATTTAAACTTTGAAATCGCATTTGGTTCTTTTTTACATAATACGGTTTGTGGCTATTTTTTAAACATGACCATATCATGTGAGAGCCAAAATTTATAAAGAGAGAAATAAAAAGAATGAATGTGTAATGAAACTCGGCACGTACTGAACAGGTCAACGCCTATTAAACCACATTATAACCCACCCCTCATCATAACCATAATTTACGCTGGTGACGAATTTATTATGCTACCTAAACACCCTTCAACTATTTTGCCCATACCCGGAAAATTTTTTTTTTTTTTTAAATTGGCTAAACGACTTGTCCTTCAATTATCGATTTATCATTCCATGTTCTCTGTTTAAATGTTCTTGATATGAGGAGAGTCAGTTTCATCTTGATATATGATTTGAAAGATAAGTTAAACTGTCTGGAGGACATACATTTGATTTCTAATTTAGATCAATCTACTTGCAAGGTCCATACTTACATTCAAAATCGAACATAGACAAAATGACGCCATCAAATGGAGGGCACGATGGTTGATGATGACCTCCATTGGGCCAGAAATCCACGTCTCCGATGGATATTCGAATACCGGAACCTGAGACGAGACATGGCCATTTAGAGATATCGGTAAAGATAATTTTTAATCTATCTACATAATCATGGGCATTTTACTTCATGTGGGTTGCATTTTGTAACAGTAATCGATTTCTTATCATTCTGGTTTGATAACCAAACGTGGTAGACGGAAATGTGTGACATACAGACAGGGTTTTTCCACCTAAAAAGCTGTTCAATTATACAACGATCTAACACTAACTGATAGCCACGTTCTGTGTGTAAACCAAACAATACTTATACCAGGAACTGTCAAGGAAAAAAGAGAAAACAATATGCCAAAAGCGGGACTCGAACCTGGGACACCCTCGTGTAAATACATTAGTAAACAATATTTCATTAATACGGCTATGGGTGAGCAATACGAGCCTATCTTCTTATCATGAGTCAAAAGGTTACCAAAAGCAATACAAAGCAAAATAAACAGACAAACAAAACAAAAACGATATACCGAATAGGGGATCAATTGTTGCACACCCGGGTATTAATACATTCTCGTCAAAAAATACACAGTAATGTCATTAACTACATGTACATTTAACTGTAGATTTTCACATTTTTAAGGCCGCAACTTCCCCTTGTCAAAAATGATAAGATTTTCTGTAATCATCGATAATGAATAAACTTAAAATTGAGGTATTCAGACAAACATCCAGTTAATCAAATCATGGGCACATGCTATTTTAAAGCATATGGCATACATTTCTGCCATTCTGTGTACATTTTAACTAATGGAAATTTAAGACTTTAAAAGGTAGACATTGGTTTTCTCAAAAGTTATTACAAATCGGTCAACTTGTCAGATAAAGAAGTTGAACCAAAAGTCCTGATGTTTATGTTATCAAAATTATGTCATCCAGGGACGCCGACAGAGATTTACTGTTAAAGAGCTCACACATAGATTAAATGAAGTACAATCCGTTCATTATGTTAATGCAAATATTGGTAAACGTTTTACCTGTTTTTGTAAGAAATAATACATTTTGATAAGAAACAACGTGAGTGAAGTCAGTAGTAATAGTAGTAGCGTATAGCCATAGCTACGCGTCCAAATCTATTTTTATCAACCCAGTTTGGAAGTCTTCCTCAGCCTTAAGAAGTATTTCATAGCCTATGGAAATCTCGGATATGTCCTGTTTACCCTCTCATTACCAACCATTTTCAAGATTTTCCCCAAAATTTCACACCAAAGTAACACAAAATACATTTTTTATCATTCAGACATAATAGCAGTAAAGTTCTTGCGATACATAATTTCTTCATCAAAACATGCTCTACAACACACTGTTCAATTTCTTTAAATTTTATGATGTACAAAAGAAATTTGAATAAGAAAACTGTTGGTTTTATCGTAACGAATGTGACGATTTTCTTATAGTTGGTAAGGAGAGGGTTAAAAGGCAATTTAAAGTCCCCAGTATTTTCGGTGAGGTCAGCTCAGTTGAGCAGTATAATAAAAACGATTCTTGAACTCCTGTGTATGAGCTTTCCAATCTGTTCGCAATGCGTGCCCCCTGGGTCACACTGTAACATTAGAAACTTGTTCAAAAATTCCTAACGTCGGAATTCAAGACTATTATATTATAGTAGCTTACCAAAGCTTATCAAGTCCCCCATCTCAGCATCCGTGTGAATGACGTCAACAAAACTAGCGTCCCCTTTGTCCAGTCTGACATTTTCAGAGTACCTTTCAAACCCGACTCCAGCTGGATCCAGCCCTGAGGAAATAGTCGAAGGTGAAAAGAAAATTGCTACTCACCGCATCAATCTGACATTAAACATTATGACACAAAAAACCCCGAAAAGATGTTTATGAAAAAAGAGCTTATATATTATAGTGAAGTCTCCATTAAACATGCTCATATCGCTTCACAAGTAGTCCCTAGCCAACAGCAACAATCAACATAATGTAAGACGAGACATGACGTCTGTTAGGCGATATTACTTTTTTCTGAAAGAGCTGAGGAAATAGTCGAAGGAAAAAAGAAAATTGCTACTCACCGCATCAATCTGGCATTAAACTTTATGATACAAAAACCCCCGAAAAGATTTTTATGAATAAAGGGCTTATAAATAGTGCAGTCTCCACTTAACATGCTCATATCATTTTACAAGTTGTCCCTAGCCAACAGCAACAATCAACATAATGTAAAACGAGACATGACGTCTGTTAGGCGATATTACTTTTTTTCTGACATAGACAACGCTGTTAATAGCCAGGTAGTCATTTTCCATCTGAGTATGGTGAGGGAATGTGAGTAAAGAGCCTTTTAAAAGGACTCAAATATTTGCAGCTCGGGACTCGTACACAGGACCTTCCGATCCAAAATCGAGTGTCATACAACTAGACCACATAGCCGCACATGAAACAGTGCCAGATTTAGCAGATAGAAAGATGCTAGAAAAAACATCGTATGATTAGCTTGCCTCTCCTTATGATCAAACCTCAGACCTCCTGTAGTTGGACAATTTGATGCTTTTTTACATTCCTCACAAGAGGACGCGTTTTGTCTGGGGTCTATTCCAGTGTGGGACATCGTGGCTCAGTGGTACGGTCTTTGCTTCTTACCCGAGAGGTACCAAGTTCGACTACCCGTCGCGCTGTTTGGCCTTGAGCAAGTCACCTAGCCTTAGCTCACTTTGCGGCGTTGCACTGCGGCCTACGCCAATGTTATTCCAGTCTTCCCTTGGAATAGATCCTAAAGAAAAATTTCCCCTTTGGGATGAATAAAGGGCATTTATTATTTTATATTTTATTTATTATTCCAAGGGAAGACTGGAATAACCCAGGTGTCAGCCGTAGTGTATCGCCGCAAATTGAGCAAAGCCACACAGCCCAGCGGCGGGTGATCAAACTAGGTACCTTTCGGTTACGAAGCAAAGACCGTGCCGCTGAGCTACGTTGCAATGTGATTATTGTTCTCGCTCTTTGCCGCTTTGTATCTGTGTTAATGGAGAACGTTGTGCAAATGTACGTTGTCATTATTGCGAGGTTTATTGACAATCAGTGTCCATAGTGATTAGAGGATATGACATCACGATGACGTCAAAACTGTTGAACCCTTTTGACCTCAAAGCGAACACGTTTTGTTTCTCGACAAGGAACTCAAGGTTATTGTATGATTACTCATTTCATGCCTGAATGTATAATAACTACTGAAGCATTTTCTCTTACAAGTAATTAAATGATGAAGTTAAACCATTTATTATTACCTAAACACTAACTCCTATTTTACATAAACTTAAGATTACGTCTCTAAGTAGTTGTCCAATAATAAATGATAAAAAGTAATAAAATAAATCCTTTTATTCATCCCATAGAGGAAATTTGTCTTTAATGTATATTCCAAGGAAAGACGGGAAAAACCCAGGCGTTAGCTGTAGTGCACGTCGCAAACTAAGCTAGGGCGAGGTGACTTGCTCAAGGCCACACAGCGCAGCTGGTATTCGAACTCGGTACCTATCGGGACGAAGCAAAGACCGTACCGCTGAGCCACGATGCCCCATCCTGTCATAAAATGCATAAATTCTTTTTTATTTTTACCTTCCCTCCGCCCCCAAACCTTTAGTACATAACCCCAATATATATATATATATATATATATATATATATATATATATATATATATATATATATATATATATATATATATAATATTTATATGCATGATAAAGAAGAAAGGAAGAGTCCTTTATAAGAAAAGAAAGAAGCAATATATTTCATTTTGACCACTTTAATTGTCGTTTTGG
Source organism: Berghia stephanieae (assembly GCF_034508935.2). Taxonomy (NCBI): domain Eukaryota; kingdom Metazoa; phylum Mollusca; class Gastropoda; order Nudibranchia; family Aeolidiidae; genus Berghia; species Berghia stephanieae. The sequence continues at coordinate 25,236,757 of NC_088366.1, forward strand.
GAGATAATTGAATCGTAATTAAATTTTGAAATCATTTACTTTGGTATTAAACTTTCACCCGACCACACGTTCGTTTGACATAGCTAGTCAACTCCGACATCCACAAGATTGCTCTATTAATATCGTTATGGAAATAAAAGTCTGCTAATATGATGATATCCCTGTTGCATATAGGAATGTTATAAACAGCTCTATTTATCGAGCTCGAATGCGGTCAAAGAGATGAATTCGTAATAAAATCAATGATGTGGAATGAATAAAAGAAAGTCCATTCCCACTGATACGATATAATATATGAGTCAGATTTAGTATATGTGTATGCATATTTGATATTTGCAAATAAGTATATCAAGTTAATAACCTGCACAATAGTGTTATAGCTACCATCACTGCGTTGACTTAGCTTGTCGGGTGCCGTTGCACATTCTCAGGCTTGTTGCAATTAATTTCCTTATTTGAGGACCGTATATAATCTAATTTGTCCAAATCTATAGAGGCAAAGTCACCCTTTTAGATTAATTCACCTTAGTTGACAGAATGTTATTAATTTGTTTGACGAGACTCCGAGTTTTCATGGGCACTTTCCCGTCAGTCCCTCTTTTGGTCCATTTAGATGTTCAGTTAATCCATCCACAATTGGACGGATATCCAGAAACTGTAGGCGAAGTGACAACTCACGAAAACTGAGCGTGAAAACGAAGAAATCAACAGTTTTCAGCCAAACATCAGTTAAATTCTTCGATTACACGCTCAGTTTTTATGAAGTTTTGGATATCTGCCCGGCTACACATGAATTAACGGAACGTCTGATTGATTCATTAGATATTTGGTACAGGTAGAAATGTAAGAAATACGCTTGTGTGGATGTTGGGTCGGTTGTCATGTTCTGGACCTTCACATCCTTGGTCTACACTGAATGGGATCGAACCAGATGGATTAAAATGTATACCTACACGTGATGCTGGTCGTCCATGTTAAACTTACCGACCTGTCTGAAGGGATGACCTTTATTGACGACCAACATTTATTTAGACTAGAAAATAAGATGCCATCATTCTGAAACCAGAAGATCAGTTACATAATGCATGTGTCCCATACTCTGGAGAACTGGTCTCACACTACCAATGAAATTGGAACAAGTATTTTGACATCACAGTATTGTTCCCTATTCCAAGAAAAAATTGAAACAATTCCGGCGTCAGCAGCTGCAGCATAGTACCCAAAATGGAGATAATTCGGAGTGATTGGCTCAGGGCTACAAAGCACGGCTTGGAATTAACTCAGTATATTATGCGGCTATGTACGCTAGAGGCATGGCTCTTGCCTTCGAGTCAGAAGGTTCTGAGCGGCGCATAGTTCAGTCCTTGAAAAAGGTTTTTAACAGCTCAGCGAGTTGGTCTCAAGAATAGTGAAGACAAGACAAAACTACTGCGCTGAACTGCCAAACAAGAATCCCAAATCACCATCTCTGGCACAGCAATAGAAGATATCAGGGAATATACATACCTTGGCAGCAAAATCAATCAGTCTGGTGGAACTGATGAAGACATCATCGCTAGAATCAAGAAAGCGCACCAATATGGAACGCGTCCAGCATATGCACAAACACCAAGCTTAAAATATTTAAAACTAATGTTAAATCAGTCCTGCTCTATGGGTTAACAGCGTTGACTCTTTCCGAAAAATTGTAACAGGCGTCATTTCTCATGTTACATGTTAAGTGTTGCTGTTGGTTACAGACCCCTTGTAAAGCGCTTTTAGCACGTTTAGTGGATATTGCTCTATATAAATGCTCATGTTTGTTTCACTGGGAGAGTGGAAAATAGCAATGAGAACCACATTCGACTGGATCAATCCTTGAAATTGCGCTTTAGTGATACTAATCTAAATTTTATCTGCCTCTCACCCGTAACCCTTCCAACAAGCTCATTTTTCAGTCTACGTATTTCCTTGGCTGCTGTACCCCCGACATGAGCCCCAAGGCTGTGGCCGATCAGATGAATATCCTGGATGAGGAAGGAAAAATGAAAGGATTGAGTAAATTAAAAGAGGTAATTGGTGTTTGCAGATACAATACATACTATTGTGAGTGACAGACTTCGTTAATTAAACTGACGCTACCATTCCATATGACTATTGTTATTCATTGCAATTATTGTCCCGACATAATACTTGCAGCGCTTGGCCAAAATGATCTACAACCACATTGTAGCGCCCAGATTTCACGGTCTAGGATTTCCCCCCTCTTATTCACTTTCAAGTATGTTCCTCTCAAACCCCAAGGGTTCATGGTAAACCTAGCAGTAGCTTTCTTTAAATGAAGATTTCGTTCAATAAAAATATTTGGCTGCTGATATGAGCGCCAGTAAACTTATTTCTATAGTTAATATAATCAATTACATAGAAATGAGCTTCATCGCTGAAGCATATGTAATCTATTAATCCTGGATTACTTTTGATCTTTTGGTGGATTTGTTTGTGGTAGAAATATATTTTGATGGACAGCTACAGTTTGTATTTTGAGTCCTGTTTCAACATTCACGCAACAGTTAGTTGGTCGGCTAATTTGGAGTTCGTGGCTGCGACGACTATCTGGCAGTTCTTTTTGAATTAGCTCCAACACACATTCGAACAGTTCTACCGTAAACTGGAAAACCCCATATTTAAAAATTTGGCCAGAAAACTCGTCCTTCAAATATCGATCGGTATAAGTGACCCACGTCTTGGCAAAAACTCTCAAACTTGGGACTTCACATCTGTAAATAACTACCATAACATTATTGATCGTCAAAACATGTGGTTTGTATTTGCCTTGAATTAACAAATTTATCGAGATTTCTTTCAGTTACCTTGAATTTGGCACACTAGGTTTAAAAACACCTTGTCATAATGGATGTCCACTTTGGACACATTTAATTTGACATAACAACATTTATTTAATTTAGGAAACTGAAAACGCTTACTTCAAAGGCGAATATCGATCGATCAAAATGTTCCTAAAGGCATTGAAAGAGAGTTACAATTCTTATACGCATTGTCTTTCAGTGGTTATCTAATAATATAAATCTATGACATGTTA
>NC_088366.1:25244835-25247335 GCF_034508935.2 Berghia stephanieae
CTCCTTTGATTATGACATTTGGCTGTGTGGTCTTTTGGTGTGGGACTCGCTTTCGGATCGGAAGGCCTGGGGTTCGAGTAACGCTCGGCGCATAGTTGTCCTTGGAAAAGGCTCTTTACTCAAATTCTCTCACTGCACTTGAGTGTAAAATGACTACCTGCCTCTGTATGAAAAAAAAATGTAATAACCCCTGACATGTCTCTTCCTACATGCTAAGTGTTGCTGTTGGCTAGGGACCCCTTGTAAAGCATTTTAGCATGTTGAGTGCATATCATCCTATATATAAGCTCAAGTTATATCAATATAAAATTAAAACCATCAATCAACGTGGCTCAACAGGTACAGTCTTTGCTTCATACCCAAAATGTACCTGGTTCGACTATCCACCGCCGTGCTGTATGGCATTGATAAGCAAGTCACTTCGCCCTAACTCACGTTGCCGCGCGCGATGCACTTCGGTTGACCCCTGGGTTATTCAAGTTTTCCCTTGTCATAACCCTAATGAAAATTTCCCTTGGGGATGAAAACAGGGAATTCATTTTTATCTTCTTTTATAATATTTTATACTATTCATTGATGAACACATTTCATATGTACATATATACCTTGTGTAACTATGCCGTTTGGTGAAAAGGCTTACATCATAAATACACCCAATGCTCAAGTACTTTTGTGGGCAATGAGTCCTTCAAAAAAAGCCTAAACCCCTATTTTCTCAATATTTTCAATTTTGACGGATCTTGATAGCTCAGTTTGTAGAACAATCATTTCACACACAAAGGGACTTAGATCGACCCAGAGTGTAGTCAAGATAGGTTTTTTTTATAACCAACAGTGTTTGGGTAGCTGGATCTGTTCGATCTGGCGGAAAGTGATTTGCGAAAGACTAATGTCCTAACTAAAGGGTAGCAAGCAATTTATAGTGTACGTTCAACTACGGCTCTCTGGGCCTAACGGGTCTTAACAAATACTTTCAGTTTTGAAATCAGTATCAGGATGGTATCGTCTCTCTGGACAATATGTTATGATAGCATCTAACAGGCTCCTACATACGGATTGTTGTTCTCGGCTTTGGACATCGTGTTAAGCCTTGTCACAAATTTAACCAGATATTGCGAATTATACGTAAAAGCTTACGTTTAAATACCATTAAGTCTTTGGGTGCAAGCAAATGTTTGCACAAGAAGCTGTCCGATATGTCACATCTGAAATCGTTCTTAAATTTAACTTTTATATAGCGCACTATCCACTAAAGGTGCTCAAAGCGCTTTGCAAAGGGACCCTAACGAAAAGCAACACGTAACATATAGAACGAGTCATGACGCCTGTTAGGCAATATTACAATTTTTCCAACAGAGCCAGCGCTGTTAACCTGCTATGTACTCGTTTTACATGAGTACGGAGAGAGAATGAGAGTAAAGAGTCTTTTCCAAGGATTCAACTTTGCGTTGACCGAAGCTCGAACCGATTTAAAAGTGAGTGCCATACCAAAAGAGCACATAGCCGCACATAGTTCTTAATTTTAAAGATAATATGTGCGTGGGAGGGGGAGGAGGGGTTATGTATTTTAACTAACTTAGATTGTGCAGAAAAGGATATTTTTAAAGAAAGTTGACATTTTTTCCCAATTTTTATAAATATAAATACATATATTTAATTTAAACTTACATAGTCGAGAAGAACATCTTTCATTTTAGTAGTGTAGGCATTAAGTCCTCTGTCCATAAATCCATGTGTAAGGAGTTTGACTGGTTTGTTGGCCATGAAGGGGCTTAGCCCTATAGAACCACCGTGAGACTGTAAGATAAACATTATTCAGATACTTTTATTAAATTATTAATGCATTTGTCTTTTATGCGACAAATTGTCTCAAAATGGTATTATGTCGGGGTGGACCAGATGCAAAAATGGGATCTTAAAACCAAAATGATTAGAAATATTATGAAATTTTAGGTTCTTATTCCTCTCACCAAGAAAAAATAATAAATAAAATAATAACAACTTAAGTGTCATGGTTGTTTTTTTTTAAATACTATGGTTTTAGATAGCAATGTATTAATTCTCTAAAAATCTTCATGCAGCTATGTGGTCTAGTGGTGGGACACTCGCCTTCGCATCGGAAGGTCCAGGTTTGTATCCCGCTCTGGGCGGCGTATGTTGAGTCCTTAGTAACGGTTCTTTACTCACATTCTCTCATCGTACTCAGGTATAGAATGAGTAAATGGCTGTAAAACAGCGTTGTATCTGTCGAAAAAAAATATTGCATTGTCTTGTCCTTTATGTTAAGTGTTGCTGTTGGCTAGAGACCACTTATAAAACGAAGTCCCATTTTAAGAGTTTTGCCAAGATGAGGGTCATTTAAAAATCGATCGATATTTAAAGGATGAGTATTCTGGCCAAATTTTTGAATACGAGTGTTTACAGAGCATGGCAGTTACTTGGTTAATTATCACTTTTTGGTATCTGGTTTACACCAACACAATGATATTCTTGTATTCAT
>NC_088366.1:25252335-25297335 GCF_034508935.2 Berghia stephanieae
GGACAATTATGAAGGCAATGTATGTACTTTGCTCAATACAACCGAAATATTTTGGATGAAGACATTCTATCAAAAGCGAAATCATTAAAAAAAATTAAAAATCGGTCAATCGTCTTGAAATTAAAAACAGCTCCACCAAATCTTTATAAAAGATTATCTTAAAGCAACAACAGTGTATAAAATTAAAACGGAGTTAAATGTGACTTTACTATACGTATACTTTAGTATTAATTCCTTATATAATAATTTCTTTGACCAACAAGTTGACAAATACATACATGTCTCAATGACTTCCGACTGTTATCCAATATTTGTCATTCGGATCAATCATTATATAATTAGAAAATAATAAAAATTATCTGGCAATTTCCGTGGATTAGGCTGTAGCTATAGATCATATTTATAATAAGACATCAAGATTAAGAATACGATTTAAGGGATTAAAGGGATTATTAAAATGTTCAAAATTTGACCAGTATATTCCGTGATACTCTGGAAATAAAAACAATCATGAAATTAAGTCCCAAGTTACAGAGATTTTAGACAAGATGAGTGTTATTTTAATCGATCACAATTTCAAAAACGAGTTTCCTGGATAATTCTTTTGCTCTTGTGATCTGAAATTGACACCAAATATGATAAAATAATAATGCTGAAAACTTACATAGCGCTATAACTCCGAGACTCTAAGCGCTTAAATTACAAATTACGTTGGCTGAAACATACTCATTCACACACACACACACACACACACACACACACACTCACTCACACAAGCACACACACACACAAATACACTCAGACGCACACAACACACAACACAAACCAGACCTATCTTGCTTCTCATATCATCTACAAAGAGATATGTTTTAAGCGAACGTTTAAAAATAGACAAAGATTCTTTTTCACGAATGCTCTGTGGCAAGGCGTAACAAAGAGAGGGTCCGAAATGAGCAAAAGATCTGTAAGTTATTACTGCCCTTTTGACGGGAACAATGATACACATCTGTTGTCAGGTGAGAACAAAATCGAATCTCCTCTTTCGAGAGGGACATCTGGACACAACAACATAATGTCATTTATAGTGTAACAGAGGTCTTGCGTGAATGATATGCTGATCGATGAAATGTCGATACACTATCAAACACACCCACAGACACCCACTCATATATATATATATATATATATATATATATATATATATATATATATATATATATATATATATTGCACTATAATCATTTATGGAATAGACGAGTACCTGGTACCTATTGGCTTTTATGTCCCCAAAAATATTTCGGATTCTCCATATATCATATATAATATATATATATATATATATATATATATATATATATATATATATATATATATATATATATATATTGTTGCTTAATTAACAATTAACAGCATAATACATTTTCCATTATTTTTATTGCTCTTTTACATTTGTAATAGAACATAATATCAACGACGTGAATACATTTCATAATGGTTGATGGAAAAATACAGGTACGAAGGTAGGTACTTTTAAATAACCGCAAACATGAAATATCGAGAGAAATCAAATATGCGTAAAATCCACTGTCGTCAATATGACGTTGTTTATTGTAGGTCACCACAAAAGGAGATTTATTCAAAATGCGTTATCGTGAAAGCAATAAGTACTCTACGGATTATGTCTGGAAAAACTCATATTTAAACATTTGTCCAGAAAACAGGCCCTTCAAATATCGATTGATTTAAATGACCCTAATCTTGACAAAAACTCTCAAACCTGGGACTTGGCGAAGTCCCAGGTTTGAGAGATTTAGCCAAGTTGCGGGTCATTTAAATCAATCGATATTTGAAAGACGAGTTTTCTGGCTAAATTTTTTATTATGGGATTTCCCAGAATACGACAATGCTGGTGTTTCTTTGCAGGCAAAGACGAGCATTCATTGATTTCATTGAAATACAGTCAGCCGAGGTTAATGTTGATTCTTTCATCCAACTTTTAGAAAGCAAACTTCCTCCCTCCGGATTGTCGGGCTTTATACTCATTTCATATGATAACAGAATGGAGCAACCTGATATAGCAGTAACTGCACCCAGCAGTTATTTTTGATATCCAAAAAAACATAGGCTTTATGTCAAAAGAATAATGGTGACTCAAATGACAAGACTTGGATCTAATGGATTAATCCATTTCAGATGTCTTTGACAGAAAAAAAGTAAACAAGCAACACACGGTGCCTTTTAATGAGGAGACTAGAGAAAACAGTCAAGAATAAATGGGCAGATTACGGATAGTGAGATTAATATATAACAATGTTAAATTGAATGTAAGCTTCAATATAATTACGAAAACAGGATGAATGAACCACTACAGATGAATGAGATGATGTGGTAGTGGCGTTGTTAAGATGAATAAATAAAACATTGATGGTCAGGAAATAGTATACTCCTTTGTAGGGAAGCACGTATTAAAATAGAACAATAAATATTTCTAAAAGGTGGACAATTTCTTAATTATGTGAAAATAGGGTCGGCGGAGATAATGAGATTAGAAAATCGATTTTAGTTTGGAAGAAAAGATTGAGAAACGCCATCCAACAAAGCGGTGGATAGACTGACTATTTAGAATAGTAAATTATGTCAGTGGAATTTACGCAATTCATTTTGCATTTGATATTGAAAATATTATTGCTTTGTTTTACTAGAACGTCGCTCACGTCTTTGTTTTTCAATCCTTTATGATGATTTTTAGATACTGCTTAAAATAGATATATGTATATGTGTATAATTTCCTCAATATCGGTTGGCTGGAAATAACTCTTAGAATAATGTCTGTTTATACTACCGGATATATTGTACCTAGTAAATAAAATAACGCGGCAAACTTTGAACTGATGTCACTTTTTAACCAATAAATAAATAAATATTCTTTTCACCGAGTAACAGTTCGTGTTATGCAGATACACAATATTTCCCAATGATAATAATGACTATTTGATTATAAAGAGCTCCTCAGTTTTCTACCCCTCATTAAAATGTTTCTGCACCCAGTAACGGTTATGTCCACATCTGGCCTCGGTGATAAACATACTATTATCTTATTTCCAGTGGAGCGAATATGACGTATTATGTCTTGAGCAATGTTAGTCTATTCCTCAATCATTATCTCAGAAAGATATATTCTAATGTTCTCGGCAATTCTGTGAAAGCACGAATAGGAAAGGCACAGGCTGCATTCACATCTTTGAACAAGTCTGATAACCGAACGCAATTATGGGCTTGATTTTATTGACATTGTTGTAATGGACAATATTTTGGGTTGGTTTGAGAGTATTTCCATTACAACGTGGAGCCCATAACAAGTTGGTTTATCAGATCTGCAAATAAGCACACGTCGTTTAGGATATGTATATTCATTTATTTTTTTTTTTTTTGCGTCTGTTAACATAACTAGACCTCTAATATTATCCGCTAAGATATATTTCGGTTCCTTTGGAAAACGACACAACTTGATATAATCGGTTTAAGATAGAACCAATTCACACATCTGACATCAAATTGTAATCGATCAATACCGATATGAACTTAAAATCGAGTAATACTGATGTTTTCATTATAATATTTATTCTGTTAGATAGTTTTTCGAGACCAATGTTCGGACGAAGACCTGGACTCAGCTTGCATATTTGAATTAACAAAAAAATATGCTAAAGAGAGATTATCAACAAGTTTTCTTAACAGAGATATAGCACTTTGCCTTTTTGTTCAAAGGTGATTTAATCCTATCTTCCCGCACAACTAAATGCTGAGGAATCAGATAAAATGGTCATGAGGATGAATGGGAGATTCTTAAAACAGGGGACAACCCCTGAATAATAATCCCTCATTCATTACTGCATCAACGTCTACTAGTCAATATCTGGAAAATTGAGTCATCTGGCAAATAGAAGCCAACATAAAGTCTTAAGTTCGAAAGGTCCTTGGTTCAAAATCACGTGGAAACATTTTGATGTTTAAAAAATCATTACTTCATACAGAGATTTATAGGCACATGGGACGGTATGGCTCAGCGGCACGGTCTTTGCTTTGTACCCGAAAGATACGAGTACAAAAACTGGCTGAGCTGTGTGGCCTTGAGCGATTCACCTCAAGTTGCGGCTCTGTACTTCGGCTGACGCCTAAGTTATTCCAGACGTATCGTAGAATAGACCCGAAAGACAAATTTCTCCCATAGAATGAATATAGGGAATTTTTGTTGGGTTTTTTTTTAATGTATTGCACCCTTATCGCAGACGGGTTCTACAACAGATGTTCAACCTCTTTAGAATGCGTCAATCTGGTATCATGTTGCAATGAACTAGATGATTCACCAATTAACTGTCGTACTCGGGAAGGAGGAGTATTTCAAAATTAGGACCAGAAAATTCGTCCTTCAAATTTCGATCGATTTAAATGACCTTCAAAAAAAGATCTCAAACCTGGGACCAATGAAGGCTTCACGAAGTCCCAGGATTGAGAGTATTTGCAAAGATGATGCTCATTTAAATTGATTGATATTAAAAGGACGAGTTTACTAGCCAATTTATAAATACATATCTTTCCAGATTACGGCATTGAATTGATAACGATAGGTCAAAAGTCAAAATAAGGGCTTACACACACCGGAGATTGACTCCAGCACTGCCGTTCTCTGCCATCTTTCGGATAAAGAAGTCGGACACGGTCACAATACTAATAATAAAGAGAAGAGCCGCGAGACCTACCCATACCAAGCTCGGAAAAAAAAACAACAGAGGACGTCGGGTTCTTGGTATGGGTAGGTCTAGTGGATCTTCTCTTGATTCTTAGTATTTTGTCCATGCTCGACGTCTTTATCCGGAAGACGGCAGAGGACGGCAGTGCCGGTCGTCAGAGTCAGTCTCCGGTGTGGGTTAGCCTCATATGTGCTACTAATGTTAATGTTTATTTTGAAATTCTAGAAACAAATAACAACATCCTTGATGAAAGCAAATCTTTTAATCTCAAATTATATAAGCTTAAAATATAATTCCAAGATTCAAGTCCACCCCGAATTTATCCTACCGTTTTGAAATAATTGGCCAGCCAATATCACGTGACCCGCTACATCATTATCGATGTGATTTAACTTTTAAAAATCAATGTTATAGTGGAAAATATGAACTTTGGGTAAAGTTTATGTCTTTTATTCAGCAAAATAATTTCGGAATGATATTTTAAACTAATAAATAAAAACAATAATAAAAGAAATAAATAGATAAATTAATTTATTAAATGCCAAACTCTTAGCAGCCTTAACTTTAAAATCAAATTTTGGAACCTGGTTCATCCCGCCCAACATATTGCCATTTTGAGACGATTTGTCACATACTAAGATGTGATCCAACACCGGAATATATCAAGGTGATTTAGATGATAGAAAAAAAGAATATATTAAATTTAGCTATGTGGTCTTGTGGTATAATTAGCATTGACTATGAAAAATGTTTTTTTTTTCTCTTTTTGAGGAAAATTTTTGTCTAAAATCCAAGCCCTATCTCCACTGAGTAAAAATGTTTTTGAATTTTGAAAATCCATTCATAAATAAACAAGTTATGCAGTTTCAAAGGTGTAATTTATTTGGATGACCCGCAAAGAGGAAAAAAACGCGAAAATATGGGACGCTTTTTCGGCATTTGTTTTCGACCTTTGGTTGTATCTTGCGTAATAAGTGAATTAAAAGATTGAAACTTGAAGAGCAAATTAGGATGGTGTTTTGTAAAATACGGGAAAAGTACTCGTCATATTCATATGAAATTTTACAACCAAAAAGAAGAAATGTTCATGTATTACCTTGTCAGCGACAAAACCTCCACGCCCGGTAGTTTTCGAAATATTTTACTCCAAAGAGAAAAAATCTATTTTTAACGGTCTTTTGGTAATTGCACGAGTTTTGTCGCTTGACATAATCTAAAATGACCTTTTTTCTAACTGTGTGCCAACTTTCAGTCATATTCATCGATAAACAGCGTCGTAATTAATTTTTTAAAATAGCATATACGAAACAGCTTCGTCCCATATTTTGACGCGAATTCGGGCACTTCGTAAGCGAAAAAGAGGCCCAAAGATTTGTGCGGGATAGTCATTGCTAGGTATAATACTCGCCTCGGATAGGAAGCTACAGGATTCGAGCATGTGGGGCATATTTGGGTTTTTGGAAAAGGCTCTTTACTAACCGTACTCAGGTGCAAAATGATTAGCGTTAACATCGTTTTCTTTGCTTGAAAAAAAAAATAATATCGCCTAACAGGTTTTATGTCTTGTTCTGCATGTCAGATGTTGCTGTTGGTTTGGATCACTTGTAAAGCGCATTGAGCCTCTTTAGTGGACAGTGCGCCAGATACATGCTGCTCAATATTTAAGAGATCAGGTCACATAATATAGATTATCCACCACCGCAATATGGTGGTGGTTTAGATGTTAAAAAAATAATTTATTTGAAATTTGCAGTAGAGCTGGTTATGTGATTTATCGAGGTCAAAATAGGAATACGTTTTTGAACTGGGAAAAATATATCAAAATGTTACATTTCTGATTACTTAAACATTAAAATCAATTTTTGGTAACTGGTTCAGCCCAATATATAATATCTTTTTGAGACGAATGGACACATGCAATCGTTTTGAAGACTGGTGTATGATCTGAAAAAGCATCTTTTCTTGTCGATATCGGCGGATCAAACCTCTGAAGTCCCGATTTTCACGATCGGAGGATCAAAACGCTGAAGTCAAAAACAAAAATACGGTAACGGTAACCAAAAGGATGATGAGAAAAAAAGAAAAGGTGGTACAAAAAAAGTTTTAAAAATGCATCGGAGAAAAACATCGAAAAGTATAAAGAAATTAACACCGCAGCCTAAAAGCAATGTAGAAAAGCGTACGATTTTAGCAAGGCATTTGACAAAGTTCATCACGAAAACCTATTGAGAAAACTCAATCACGATGGTATGTCAGGCAATTTATACTTATGGGTTGAATCATTTCTCACCGGTCGCAAACAGAAAGTAATGGTTGAAAACAAAATATCGTCATCAATGCCAGTGCTACTTAGGAGTACTACAAGGGGCGATACTCAGATAGCTACTTTTTCTTGTTTATATCAACGATATGCCAAAATGAATATCCCCAGGTGCAGATGACAATCATAATCAGAGAGAGACATTCTACAACAGGACCTCGCAAACATACAAGAATGGGAAAGTGAGTGGAAAATGGAGTTCCACCCCAAAAAATATCAAGTCATTCGAACCAACAAAAGGAGGATAATTGACAATGACTACACAATCTACAATGAACAATTGAAAACTGAGACAAAGGCTGACAACCTGGGCATAAAAATCGACGATAAGTGAAGATGAAACCCACATATTGAAAAACTATGCAACAAAGCCATTAACACCCTTAGCTTTCTACCTCGGAACCTATCGTCATGCCCCACAAGAGTGAAAAAAAAGAGCTACAAATATTTGTAAGATCTGTTTTGGAATACAGCAGCAACATATAGGACCCAATTTCATCAACATCGATCAATATGATAGAAAAGACTCAAAAAAGGGCCTGTCGATTTGCCTGTAATGACTACAACCGACAACACAGTGTAAATGGCATGAAGGAGCATTAAAACTGGAACTTACTTCTTGAACGGAGAAAGACGCAAAAGCTCAATATGTTGTTCGAGGGCCGACAGGAAACCACCAACATCCTTATTAACACATTGATAAACCACGGAAGAAAAGGAAATTCAGATGCGCTGCCGTATTCCAGATCCAGTGCGCACAAACAGCCGACCTACCCCAGTTCCCTTCGCACATGGAACATCATCCCTGAAAATGTCAGAGCAACCTATAACACGACAATATTCTATAGTTATCTCGACCATTTGAAAACAAATAGATAGATATTACGTCAATGCCACCCAACCACACCTAGTTGCGCCAATCGTCATCAAATAAAGCTGCAACTATTTTTGGATTTGATTGAATTGGATTAGAAGTCTTATATACCGCCTGATCAGCCCAAAATTAAATAAAACATGATGCAGACTTCAGAGTTTTGATCCGTCCGACTATCGTTGTATTTTTTCTTTCTTGCTTTGTCTGGCTCTGTTTCATACACAATAATTCAGATCATTTTGAGACAGATAACATAACAAATTTGTTTTGATTATATTCTATTGACAGAACTTCTCAGAATGCGATCTATATGTATACTGTCTACGGTGAGTGCATTCCCCGACTTACTATTTTAGATAGAACAAATAAAAATGCCCTGGGTTTGAAGAAAGGCAAACTTCATTTTGATTTGTTAGCAGGAGCGGTAGTATGACAAAAGTGTCTTTGTACCGCCTCTTGAGACGGTCTTTTTTTAGTACAAACTGCCGTCGTATTATTAGGGCGATAAGGGTGGCCAGTATTGACTCGGGTGAATTCAATCTATTCCCATCAACGTACACGTTCTTATTTATTTTTGGATATGTGACCAATTATTTCAAAAGGGTAGTCCTTCGGAACCATTGAGTTCATGAAGCTGGAGATTATTCCGGTTTCTATAGCGTGAAACGGCCAATCGCAATTATTTGCTATTCTTTGAATAAGACGCTAGTCTATTTCAAAGTGCTTTTCGTCAAATCTAGCTGACCCAGTCACTCCACTTACTTCAGGATAAGCAATGGAGGGGAGGGGGGGGGGGGGGGGAAGGAGAGCAGAAAAAATCTGGACTACACCTGGGATCAATATCGGTCCCTTTGTCTGTTAAGCGAGTGCTTTAGCAAATGAGCTATTGGCACCACCTATAAAATTCGAGGTAATCTTGCCCATAAAATTGAGTTTTAAGATGGATAATTTTCAAGATTTGATCAAAATTAAATGTCTTTCATCAGAATACTGAGGTTTGTTCTCTAAACGTTATTTGGCTTAATTTTCACTTTACTTATTATTTTCACTTTCAACTTAATCTGATGAGGAAGTGTGATGTTAAAAAATCTGGTTCCAATCTCATTGGAAGTGTAAAATCACTCTTTTGGAGGATTGGATACCTACCTAGTGTAATTGGTCATCTGGTTTCAAAGTGATGGCATTTTTAATTCTAAGCACACGCTAGTCATCAATTAAGATCATCCATCCTCGCTCTTTTGCTTCCCATAATCTTAAGAATCTTCTTGTACACCTGCTACTAAAATAGTTATACCACTTTATGATTCAATTTGTAACCTATTCATTATTAGTTCTCAAAAAGACTAGTTGCACACACACTGCCAAGAAGTTTGGTACCGGAAGAATAGAAGGTGTGACATCACGACTTCTCTACCATATTCCTTCCGACACCATACGGGAATGGTGCTAGATTGTATCCAACGTGTGCGGCTATGTGGTCTAGTGGTATGACATTCGCTTTCGGACCAGAAGGTCCTGGGTTCGAGCCTCACTCGGCGCATAGTTGAGCCCTTGGAAAAGGCTCTATACTCACTTTCTCTCACCGTACTCAGGTGTAAAATGAGTATCTGCCATTAACAGCGTTGTCTCTGTCCGAAAAACGTGTGATATCGCCTTATCGCGCCATGTCCAGTCCTACATGTTAAATGTTGCTCTTGGCCAGGGACCCCTTGTAAAGCACTTTGAGCACGTTTATTGGATATTGCGCTATATAAAAGCTCAATTTTATGGAGTTTCTGACTTGTACTGCTTACACGCTGTTGTGATAAACCAGATTGTCATGGGCTCATTGTTGTAATGGAAAGAATTCTTCCCCCAAAAAATGTCGTCCTTTACAACATGTCCAAAAGTCAATCTCATAATGCGTTTGGTAATCAGACCTGCTAATATAACATGCATGTGCATGAGCGGGTCACTTTCTGCCAACAAAGGCTACAAACCATCCCCACCACCACCCTTTGCCCCCATATTATAGAGATATAGTTTAGTAAATGAAGGGGGAGGGATAACCAGACATATTATGAACGAAGTGTTTGAATGAGAGATGAATAGACCAATTGAGATGGATAGCTAGCTAGCTAGCTAGCTAGATAGATAGATAGATAGATAGATAGATAGATAGATAGATAGATAGATAGATAGATAGATAGATTGAATGATTGATTGATTGATGGAAGGATGGCAAAAGATTAGAGAGGGGAGAAGAAGAAGAAGAAGAAGAAGAAGAAGAAGAAGAAGAAGAAGAAGAAGAAGAAGAAGAAGAAGAAGAAGAAGAAGAAGAAGAAGAAGGAGGAGGAGGAGGAGAAGAAGAAGAAGAAGAAGAAGAAGAAGAAGAAGAAGAAGAAGAAGAAGAAGAACAACAACAACAACAACAACAACAACAACAACAACAACAACAACAACAAAAGGATCAAGATCAAGAACAACAACAACAAGAACAACAATAAGTAAGAAGAACAAGAGGAACAAGATCAAAAAAATATAAAGAAGAAGAGGAGAGAAAAACACCAGAGGATAAAGGATTTAAGAGTAAATGAGATAGACATGCTTGGAAGTAAGGCACATGGGAGTGAAACGTGTCCTCTGGGCATTGGTTAAGGATATGGATGATAATTGGAAACGTGTTAAAGAAGATTACAGTTGCCAGTTGAATTAGCAAGGGACGGGAAAAGGATGAAAAATGGATGGCTTCAACACCAGTGTGGGCGCCAGTTGGTCTGTAAACAATGGTTAACATCTTGTGTGTATATCATTTCTTGTTTTGTTTTATTGTTATTTTAATAAACAAATTATTAAGTGAATAAATAATTAATTAAATAAATGAATGAATGAATGAATGAATGAATGAATGAATGAATGAATGAACTAATCATCCACATGGAAATTTGTTTTATAATGTTTTCTTAATTGTATATTTATTTATTATTTACTTCTTTATTTATATATTTTAAAAACAATTATCTATTTATTTATTTTTTTAAAAATACAATACAATGGCTTGGTTCGTGTATCGATGGCTGGATGGTAGAGCTCTCGTCACACATGCATCCATCGCGGGATCAGTCGAGAATTTATTTTTAACCCTCTTTCCGCCATACAGTGATTGGCTTGCCGAGTCTGCTAGTTATGACAAAAAAGTACTTTGGGCATGCAATAGACTAGCGTCCTATCCCAATGGTGATAAGTAAATATCGTAGTCCATTTGACACTGTTGAATAATCACTTTGAGCATTTTTCAATGCCACATATTCGTTGCGAAATAGCAACAAATAAGAGAAGAAAAAAGTCGATATTTCTATTTCATTCAGGACAAGTTGCCTGCAAGACGCCATCCTTTCTTTACTAGCAGTCTTACAATTATATGTCACTTCCTAAAACATTGTGCCCATTCACACTTGAACTGAGTGGAGTGATGTGTGTAAAGTGCCTTACTCAAGGAGACAACTGCGAGACTACAATCTTTCCACGATCACTGCCCCACATCCTGCCACTATCATAGTTTACCATTGCTCAATTTGCGTGGCAACAGGAGACACCGTTCCGCGGAGCCATCGAACTACGAGTACGGAACACCGTTTGGATAAAATGGGTCTCCTAAATTTAATCCCTCGACTACTGCAGCACATTACATTAATACAATAATATATGATGGTCGTGGCTGGGGTCGTGGATATCTCATACGGTAGAGTCACTATCTCCCCGGCCAGGCGGAGTTGTCGTACCAGTAAAGTCGCGGGTTTGAACCTCCATCGCCGCCGTTTTTATTCTCTGTTGTCTTCTGGCACTTTCCTATTCACTTCATTTCTTGTTATTATCAGTATAAGTGCCTGCTCACTGACTTTTCTGAATAATGTTATGGTCTATCCAGAAGGCGAATTTGTTGATGAAGTTGTGTACAGTAAGGAACTCGCCCAGAAGCTTCGTCACACACAACGCGCTTTTAGGTTCTTTGCCACGGCGCGGACACGTGGAGCAAGTGGAAAGTCTCAACAACTGACAAAGCGTCACTTCCATTAGGCAGGTTCTCAATCCACAAAAAAATATTGAGCTTTTATATAGAGCAATATCCACCAAACGTGTTCAAAACGCATTACAAGGGGCCCCTGACCAACAGCAACATTAAACATTTAGGACAGGACATGACGCCATCTTCCAATCATGGAATAAATAATTGAGCATTCATATAGCGCAATATCCACTAGAAGTGCTCAAAGCACTTTACAAAGGGTCCCTATCCAACAGTTGAGATGTGAGACAAGATATGACGCCTGTTATATAGCGCATCTCCAGGGATTTATCATGCCCAATGCGCTTCACAATGTCTCAATTATTTTCCCAGCAAAATATGGACCCCTATTTCCATTCTATACTGTACAAATCGTCTGTTAGGCTTTCTATTTGTACTAACGCTATTAAAATGTATGTCACTTTCTATAGCCAGGTACTCATTCACATCTGAATCAAGTAGGATAATGAGTGTAAAGTGTCTTACTCAAATATAGATCATCGGTCTTTATAATTTAAAAAAATGTTTTACTAGAGTCGAGCACGTACGTAGATCCGCGCACTAACCTCTCGGTATTTGTTTGCGTATTTAATAATAATAATAATAATAATAATAATAATAATAATAATAATAATAATAATAATAATAATGATAATAATAATAATAATAATTGTAATAATAGATCTTTATTATCCATAAATATGGCAATTTGTCATTTAGTTATACTTGTTATGACGTTATATGATAACTATAACATTGAACAGATATTTCACTCCCACTTATTTTCTCTCTCTCTCTCTCTCTCTCTCTCTCTCTCTCTCTCTCTCTCTCTCTCTCTCTCTCTCTCTCTCTGGAACTCCTTGCCATTAATCCCTTTGAAATATCAACATCCTACTATTTCCGTCTAAGCTATAAATATTACAATTTGTTTCTTTGTTATCTCACCTCATTGTAATCACTAATTTCGAGCATAACTTCTCTCGGGCCAAATTCCTTATTCAACACGTCTGAGGATGCTGTAAGCGGAAACAGCTCTGTGGTCCTTTATAACCAATAAATGTACTCATGTTTCTTTTAAAGAGTCGAGCACTTCAGTAGACCCACGCACAAACATCACACTATGTATTTGTTTATTTGTCTATCTATTTACATTATCTGTTTACGTATCTATACGGAAGAGATCATATTAAAGAGATCCCAAAGAAAACATCTCAGGAATTGTTCTTACATCATTATGGCACCGCTGGTTGTCGGAACTGTCTGAAAGCTTTCTCATTGCCATGAATCCTGTATGGAATGTTGCGGTGAAGAGTATCTAACCAGTTAACTGCCGTTCTCTGCAGAGACACCTACAGTAAAATTACTTTAAACCGAAAGAAGCTAAACCGAAAAATATCTTAAACCGCAAAGAATGTAATAAATTGTACGAGTTCCTTCATTATCTTTGTACTAATTCTTACGATGAACCGAAATACTTCTAAGCATTACTTTCTTTAAACCGAAACAACTTGAGAGCACCTTCCCTTTTTCTCTCTCTATTTTTCTTAAAAAATTCGGGAAGGTGGCTACACGTAATAATGCCCGATAATAAACAAAGACCGTAAGCATAAGATGAGGGTGGGGGGTAGGAAAACACTTCAATCACTGCACTTGGAATTGGCCAACACCACAATCGCACAGACTGGAAAAGGAAGACGACGGGTGACTGGCAGGCGAAAAATGAGGAAAGAGGGGGAGTTGGGGTGTAGAATCACGCAAGCGAGATGTTCTCACTCGTTTGTTGATGCTTTGGAACCATCGTCTACTATAAGAAGTCGTTGTTTGGAACTGACTGGATTTTCAACACGAGGGGGGGGGGGGGGGGGGGTAGGGTACTTACCATTGACATGCCATTTCATTTCCAGTTTGTTTAAATGTGTGTGTAAGGGGGGGGGGTGTCTATGTAATTAGGCTTTGAACCTAATGGCTTTTCAACAAAAGAGGGATGTGTAGTAGACAGCCTAGCATTGACACGTATTTTCATTTCCATTTCACTTCACCTCTGAGTAGTTGCGCATCATTCATTATCAATTATCACACAACACCTTTCGATCTTATTTTAGCTTTACATTTTACTAAAAGATGTCCAAAAGAAAGCACTGTGCTTACATGTTGGAGTTTAAAATCAAAACACTATGTGAAGTCGATGAAAAAAAAAATTGAGCAAGACGGAGATATGTAAAATACACGGCATCCCAAACTCAACTCTTTCAACAATTTTGAATGGAAAACGAAAAACACGAAAACTATTTTTTAAACACACACACACACACAAAAAAAAAAGAATAATAAAATAACATTTTTTTAAAAAATGGTTACGAAGACGGCATTTATTCAACAACTCCATTTAAGGGGAAACCCATGATATGATTAAATGAGCAAATTCCTTAAACTTAAATAGTTACTACACTTGAAAAACATCGCAAAACGGGAACTTGCTTTAAACCAAAATGTCTTTAAACCGAAATGGTTTAGAAGGTCCCCAAAATTTCGGTTTAAAGTAATTCTACTGTATTTAATAATTTGGCCAGGAAAATCGTTCTTCAAATGTCGACCGAGTTAAAGGACCCTCATGTTGGCAATCTGTCAAATCTATGACCTCGCGAGGGATAGTTTTCTGGCCAATAGTTTAAATACTTGTCTTTCCAGAGCACGGCATTTAACTGGTTAATATTTCTGTCTCAGTTATAAGTTTTTAAGAAATTGGAAGAGATACGACTAAATAAATAAATAAATAAATAGGTTATATATATATATATATATATATATATATATATATATATATATATATATATATATATATATATATGTATTATGTTATCGCTATAGTCTATTAGAGGCACTTAAGTGAGTGTTAATCACCCAAAAATTGAGCTTTTATATAGTGCAATATCCACTAAATGTGCTCCAAGCGCTTTACAAAGTGTCCCTGGCCAACAGCAACACTTAACATTTAGGACGAAACATGACGCCTGTTAGGCGATGTTACAATTTTATCTGACAGAGACCACGCTGTTAACGTCCAGGTACTCATTTTACACCTGGGTATGGTGAGATTATGTAAGTAAAGAGCCTTATCCAATAACTCAACTATGCGCCGAGCGAGGCTTGAACCCAAGACCTTCCGATCCGAATGCGAGTGTCATACCACAAGACCACATAGCCGCACCCAAACTGAATATTAATGTCATGTAATGTCGAAACATAACGAAAATTGCCCTATTGACGAATCCTAACATGCGGAAATTACCAGCTTACCGAAGAATCAGTATTGATTCATAGCGGTATAAAAATTGATCCGAAAGGCAAATATATTGAATCTACAAATTAAAAGGTGTTAAAGCATTAAAAGAAAATGATTTATAGTAGATCGAACGAATGTTTTTTCCTCTTCAACATCATCAAATATTTTCATTTTGTTTAACTCGCATAATATCTGATCATTTTGATCAGGTAGATATCACAGACAGTCGGATGCGACTTCACTCTGCTCGAACGTTTATAAATTGGGATGCATGGTACGTATAGCTCTATCTTATTATGTCTACTCACAGGGTCTTAATATAACAATATTTGTCATATGCTATTTGAATAGTTTGTGGACTTTCATATATTATGTGATTGCGTTCACAAGTTCTTCTGCGATTTTAATTGTTATCAATTTTACTTTTTAGGTTTTATCTTGTTCTTTTATCGCATAACATTCGGGGGCTAGTGGTAAGGCACTCGCTCTAGGATCTTAGGGTCCTAGGTTCAGGTCCCGAGCGGTGCATAGTTGAGTCCTTTGAAAAGGCTTTTTACTCATATTCTTTCACGGTTCTCAGGTATAAAATGAGTCCCTGGCCGTTAGCAGCGTTTTCTCTGTCCAAAATATTGTAATATCGCATAACAGGCGCCATGTGTAATCCCGCGTATGTTAAAAATTTCTGTTGGCTATGGACCCCAAGTAAAGTGCTTTGAGCACGATCAGTTTATTTGCCCTATGTAAAACATCAAGCTTTTTATGCTGCAATAATCTATCCATTATAACAAGATATCTCACTAAATTCTCAGCAATCAGTAAACATCAGAAGTTTTCAAGAAGTTCCTTGGTCATGGGTAGAACTAGGCCATTCTCAATAACCGCAATTCGGTTGCTTACCCTGTGCTTCCTGCAAGGCTTGTGGGCTCAAGAACCGTTCTTGGACTGTCCAGGAAATAAACGTGAGTATTCTGTAAATGTCACCAAAAGTTCTAATAGGAATCAAAAGTGTGATGCCATAAAACTGGTTCAGATCGCATTGGAAGTGTAAAACGAATCTTCTGGTGGAGTAGATATATACCTAGTGTTATTGATCTTCTGTTTTCAGAGTGATGGCATTTTATTTCTTAGTCTAGATATATGCTCGTCGTCAATAGATATCATCCATAATCGCTGTTTTACGTCCCGTAATCCTAAGAATCCTGCTACTAAAATAGTTATGCCATCTTATGAGTCAATATGTAACGCATTCATTATTAGTCCTCTGATGGACTGGTTACAAACATACTTTCAAGGATTTTGGAACCGGGGAAGTATAAGGTGTGACGTCACAACTTTTATGCCCTATTGGAGTGATAATGGGTCAAAAAGTATAATTAAGTCAAAACTACTAAAAATGAGAACTTTTAGTTATTTGATGTTTTGGAAACTATATTATCTACATTAGAGAGTATAAAATCAATCTAAACCTCCTCAAAACTTGTAGTGGAAGGGAACAAAACCACACACTTTAAACCTGATTCGGACAATGGGAACAGTTGTTTTTGTGGTAAACAATGGAGGTTATTACTCAACTAAGAACCCTATTCCAAAAATATTTCATATTAAAATGATTATATAAAAGTAAGGGTATTCATTTAATCTAAGTTTCCTGTTTTAGATAGAAGGAATGAATTTGACGTTACTCAATTCCATGTTATTGTTTTTAAACCGTCAGTTCCGGGATTGGAACTTTTCGAAATAATAAACGCACGGGTTCGAAAATCTTATAATGTTGTACACAAGCCATTGTTTTGACGTTTTCTACAGAATGGTGGAATATTTTCCGAAGGTGCTGTTCAAGTCCAGAGCTGCCGAACGGCTGTGAGTGTTTTGATGCATCTCCTGGATCCGACTTCACCAACACAGCCTTCTTCCTCCCGGACTGCCCTTCTGAAGTAGGAGTGGAGTTCCATCTGTTCACGAGAGACAATATCGATACATCTGTTATTATTAAGGTAGGTGTGACTAACCGTCTCAATCAGTCTTATGTCCGAGTGGACCAGAATACGAAATTTGATTTTAATGTCAAAGAAATCAATTTATTTCTAAACTCTCAATATATCATTTCTTCTTTATAAAACAAGCAACACTATTATATCATTATTATATACTATTTTAAATTATTATATCATATTATATGAATATATTTCCTAGGGTAAATATATACTGGGTCATTTTCCATTTTTAGGGGAAAAGAAATCAAACTATCACATGCATTAAATTAGATTTTGGATGACTTCATCACACAAATATTTTGCTCAAATCTGTTAATAGCTTAATCACTTCCTTGCTTACTTAATAACTTACTTATTTACTTATCTACTTACTTATTTACTTACTTACTTACTTACTCCAATATCATCTCATAAGAGGTCGACTGGGAATGGCTCGCCATTCTTCCCGGTCTAGTCCAGCACTTGATCTCGTCTAGCCATGTTTGACCTCATGCCATCTACTGTTCCTTCGGCGGTGATTTTGCAGATAGGAAAAAGAGACAGGCAGAGAGAAATTTAGAAAAGAGGGAAGTGAAATCAAGAATTTGGAAGAATGGCGAAAAGGAAGGCAGGATATTATAGGTCGATTGTGAAAAGAATATCTGGAATCAGCAAACCATGGTAAAGAACAGGTGAAAATCTGTTGCCGCTGTTTCCTACACACTTTTTTCAGATGTTTATCTTAGTGGTAAAATAAAAATATAAAATAGTTGCACACATATGTAATGGCTTATGATCGTATAGTGGCTTTTTGATAGATGGTAGTGATATTCCTTTGCATTGTGTTGTAGATGTTAATAATGACTAAAGAGTTCAAGAGCAAGTGATGATAATTGAATGTGCACCATCAAGATATTCAAATAAAAGTCCAGATTCCAAGTTTCATTTCTTACTGCTTTATTTGTTGTGATAAATTCGAAATCTAAATCAAATAACATGGTCATAATTCAATCAGTTTCATAAATTTCAAATCCATAAAATCAATCCAAATGTAAAGTCATTTTGCCTCTGTAGCCATTTTCAAGATACTTGTAATATTTCAAAGTCCGTAAATAAAGATTCTTAGTAGGTAGTTAGAACTTTCAGCATAACTCAGTTCGACCCAAAGTAAAGTAGAATAGAATAGAATATACTCCAGAATAGAATGTAGAATCCCGGTTTGATCAGAAACACTCTGTTGTATACCCTATTGTAAACTATCCTCACAATTCCTTCAAACCACTCCTCCTACTGATTTTGACCGTCCAATATCTGTCTAAAATCAGCCCTCTAAGAGTAAAAGCGAATCATATTCAACCTGAAACGTTGTAAACTCTTCATATAAATGCTAAACCCCGCCATTTATGATCTAATATTATTTTGATAAATGTCAGTTTCTCCTGCACAAACAACCCCAAACCAATTAAGAAAGATTGATTAACTAGTACTCAACACGATAACCTGTCCACTAACTTGGACGTAAAACTATCCCAAACGTATCATTCGCAGATCCAGTTTTACTGATGTGCCTGCATCGTGCACTCACTAAACCCATTTGCTGGAATAAATGACCATTTAGCAATAGACAGTGTTTGAATCCTTTTGCATAAGCTTACTCTCTTACAGAGTAAAAATGCGATTTTAGATATAAATCAAATAATATATTCGATTTAACGGAAGTATTTGCATTATGTTGATCTTACAGTCTAATGATGGGTCCATAGGTCTAAGCCCTTTTATGGCCAACAAGCCAGTGAAATTCCTTATTCATGGATTCATGGACAAAGGACCTAATGACTACACCACTGAAATGAAAAGTGCCCTGCTCGACTATGTAAGTTCTGAATTAAAATACGATTTATCTTCCAATGTTTAAATTCTACTTCATTTTCAACACATGTAAATTAAGTTTTTTTCCCAGTAGGTCTCATAACCGCATACAATTATTGTGGGCATGGTTTGATACTTTTTCTTAATGAACACCATTATTGAGTTGGGCTCAGGGTATTTGTCATTACAGCAATGAGCCCATAACTGTTTGGCTCCATTTATTACGTCTTGCTTGACTCCTTTCAAATCAGAAAGCATCGTAAATAATTATTTCAAAATCCATTGACAATGATAAGGCGTAATCTAGAAGCAATGGGCATATTATATTTAAGACGTATATGTTTCACTGAATGACATAATCAGTCGGATGGTGAAAAGGTTTGAACTGAGATATTGCCAAGTTTAGTTTGAAGGTCAATTGTGATCAAAAATGAGTTCTCATCAATGATTAAATCAACCCTTTTTTGCACATCTTCGGGAAATATCAAAGCTTAATTTCACTTCTGAATATTTTTTTACATTTAGTCAAGTTGAAAAAGTATGAAATTTGAGAAAAGTTGCTGGATACCGTTCCCATATATCTGACCATAACTTCAGGAAACATCACCCGATTTACTTCAAATAAAGATTAAATGCTAACGGGGAGCATATTCGTTCAGAAAATGCAAATCCAAAATTTCACCCTCTAACTGATTATGGCATGCACCGACACATATTTCCTACAGGACGACATGAATGTTATAATCGTAAACTGGGAAGAGGGTGCAGAAGGAATCAACTACTACCAGGCCTCTGCTAACGTGAGAACAGTGGGTGCCATGATAGCTCAACTTATCTCCGTCATCAATGAACAACATGGCGTTAAATTAGAGGTATGCGCAATGTCTAGATTTTGATAAATGAAGTTTTATTTTATTCTACCCAAGCTCTTAAAACGGTATTAATTTGGAATGGCTGAAATACAGAATTATGAACGAATGAGGATTTTTCTTGGATCTTTCTATCTGATTTTCTTGTATTGTATCTTAAATCTTAGCGCCTACTATCTAGTTTGTCTCGTTTGAATCGAGCGAAGCCCTTTCTAAGATTTCAAATAATTCTAGAAGACGATAATTGAAGGAAAATTTCCAGGTCCAAGAAAAGATTAAATAAAAAACAGAGAGCAGTTGGAGAACAAAGAATATGAAGGAAAATAAGAAGATGAGAAAGAAAAGAAGAAGAAGAAGAAGGAGAAGAAGAAGAAGAAGAAGAAGAAGAAGAAGAAGAAGAAGAAGAAGAAGAAGAAGAAGAAGAAGAAGAAGAAGAAGAAGAAGGAAGAGGAGGAGGAGGAGGAGAGGAGGAGAAGAAGAAGAAGAAGAAGAAGAAGAAGAAGAAGAAGAAGAAGAAGAAGAAGAAGAAGAAGAAGAAAGAAGAAGAAGAAGAAGAAGAAGAAGAAGAAGAAGAAGAAGAAGAAGAAGAAGAAGAAGAAGAAGAAGAAGAAGAAGAAGAAGAAGAAGAAGAAGAAGAAGAAGAAGAAGAAGAAGAGGATGAGCAGGAAGAGAAGGAGGAGGAGAATGAAAAGGAGGATGAGAGGAAGAAGAGAGTAACGTATATATTATCGGTTGTTTATTTTGATCTCGTTCTCTTCCTTTCCCTTTTGGTCATTCAGGATATTCATCTGATCGGCCACAGCCTTGGGGGTTACGTCGGGGGTACAGTAGACAATGAAATACGGAGACTGAAAAATAAACTTGTTGGAAGGGTTACAGGTGAGAAATAAGATGTATTATTCTACTCCTCTACATAAATTATAGTAACGCTGAATTAAAGGTTTTTTATGAGAATTAGTGTTTGTTTCTGCAATCTCATTTTTCTTTAATCAAACAAACAAGAAAGAAAAAAAAACCACTTCAAGTGATATTTAGCGGCTAAAAGCTGTGTACTGTAAATTGTATTGAATAAAAACGAACATGACCTCTTTAAAAAAAGAAAAAGAACAAAACGCCAAACATGGATGGTTTCCGGCTCAAAATTCGTCTTCATCATATATTTTTAAAAAACAATAAAAACATTAATAAATCACTTAAACCCGATGCTTAATTATCTTTGTTATTGGCTGTTATTACGGTTTTGAGCACGCTCCCTATTTGGTATTCTGTTCTTTTTCAAAGCTTTCATAATATACATTTTTGTTCATAAACGAAACCAATTGAACTCATTATCATTTTCAAGTTCATTCCAACATTATACCAGATTAAGTGAATGCACTTGCTATCAAATTCAGTCCTAGCTGGAATCTCAAAGCTGTGGCTTGTTGTTTTTATGTGATTTTTGTGAGCTTTTTACTCGGAGATACCATCAAGCCATCAAGGCCAAAATATAGTGTTGACATTGTGTTGTCCTTATAATAATAGTGTTTATTGTGTTGGACACAACTTAGGGACAGAATCTTTGATAAAATGCATTCCAATAATAACCACTCCTCTCGGACAGTCGTCATAATGTAAACAATGGCAGTGATTGGTAAAAATAGCGAAGTGCACAGATTTTAACATCGATGGTATGTGTCTAAGTAAAATACCCAATGTTCTACCCGCTTGATCAATAGATAGTATGCGCTTGGCTAAGAAGCTCATAACATTGCCATCCGGAAGTATAACGGACCAACACACAAAACTGTGTGTATCCATGAACGTTTCTAGCCAGGTTAATACACTTCAGTGAGCATTACTCATAAACGCGGATGGCAAAAAAACAATAACAAAGACCTGAGTGACGTCATCTTTGAACTATCTATAGAACCAACACAAAAAATTATTTGTAAACTAAAACGTTTATAATATGATCGAGAAAATTGTGTGATAACTAATCAGTCACCCATTTGTCGGTATAGATAGAATGCGCTTGGCCAAGGAGTTCACAACATTGCCATCCGGAAGTATAACGGACCAACACACAAACTCTGTGTAACCATGAACTTTTATAGTCTGGTTAATACAGTTTGGTGAGAACAACTCACAAACGCGGATGGCAAAAGCAATAACAAAGTCCTGAGTGACGTCATTTGCATACTATCTATAAAAACGATAAAAATGATCAGAGAGAGGTCCATCTCATTCACGTAACTGTTTCTAAACAACCAACTTTATTTGAAGGTGTATCACAAATTCCATGTTTTAATAGGTCAAAATTCTATTGGTTACTGGGAGCGATCTTTATTCATGTTATCGTCCCACCAGGTCCCACAATCACATGATTTGTTGCTGTCCAACGATTGGATATCTTTTAACAAATGTAAACACACTGCTTTGTTTACAAAAGTTATAAACATACCAATGTGTCAAGCTGAATAAAATAACCAATCGTGATGTTAGATATTTCAAAAACTGTTAACACTTTTCACTGAGTGAGTTATCTGGAGCACTTTTTGCAATGTGACCAATGACCTCGAGCACATGGAAAGTTAATATTGATCATGCTCATTCCAGATTGATGCTATGGTTCATATTTTGTTACATTCCATTCTTTCCTCAGGGCTGGATCCCGCTGGACCCGGGTTTGAAAGTTACTCAGAAAATGTCAGACTGGACAAAGGGGACGCTTCTTTCGTTGACGTCATGCATACGGATGCTGAGAACTTGTTGAGCTCTGGTAAGATTTGAGGCAGAGTGCATTCGCGGTTCATAAAACCACACTGAACGGTACAATCGACCCATTGAGCAGTTGCATTTGTTAAGTCCCTGGACTGGTGATAAAAGAATGATTACAAGGATGGAAACACAAGGAATAGGGTTCCGTGACGTCAACAGTCGTGACGTCACTTCCCTCGTAATGACGCATAATAACTTAGTAACTGGTTCTAAACTATCGAAACAATGGTAGACGCCTTTATGTAATACTTCTCCGACGAGCAAAAAAGTGTATCCAGAGGAGAAAAACATTATAAATCTGATCATGTTTTGACTTTTATATATTCTGATCACATGACATGTGAACATGTTCTAGACAACATAAAGAATAAAAAGTACCGATTTTCTTTGATTAGAACCACGCAACTTGTTTCTGGGCGGACATGATATCAGACTATTGAATCCTATTGTCGTTATTAAGTGTGATTTTGAGATTTTCGTTCACCCGTAAAACCACCTTAAAAACTTGAGAAATGTTGTTCTAATTAGTCCATATCATAGTTTCCATTGTGTTGGGACATAACTTGGGACAGAATTGGTGACAAACACATTCTTCTAAAATATAATCATTATACCAGCACAGATTTGCACAGTGCCTCATTAATTTGGCAAAGGATGATACTATCATGATGGGAAGGTGTTAGTTTTCAACATAAATATCGTTCCGAGAAAATCTCGGACTTGAGGGGGTGAGTTACGTATTAGCAAAATAACAGGAGTAAGGGGAGGGATAAGCAATGCCAACATAAAAATATAGATCATTAGAAATCATTACTTTGAAGTGACAATTATCAGATGAATTATGTAAATCATGTGTTAAGGGGGGGGGGGGGGGGAGTGGCCGAGTGGTTAAAGCATTGCACTGTGATCTGGAAGATCGCGGGGTCGACAACCGTTTCAGGTACTTTCATTTTTTCCCTGGGCAAGATCAACCCCTAATTAACCCTCTCTTTGAACGACTTGGGTGATCCCTGTTGACATCCTGTTTGACGGACTATCTATATTCCTGCATGAAATACCTAGACAACGGGATCTAATGGTGCGGTAACGAACGGGCTTAATTTGTTTATGTTAATAAAATCATCGATGTAACAGATTTGATCATAATCATTCATACAACAAGTTGCATTGTGAAGCTCTTGGAAGGCATATCACTCTATACAATTTAAAGTTACTTTAAGCTTCCGTTGGATATTAAGGCCCAGAATGATACAGATTATTATGTCTGTAGGATCGGTAGATTTCTGTTTTCATCGTTTCAACAACCTTATTTATCAACGGTTAAAGTTCCTTGCTTCGTCATTTGATGTTGTTCAAGTGTAAACTTCCAGGTAAATAATGTAATTTAGGTTACCAGCACAGCTATGTACATTAGTTACAGTGTTAAGTGTTGTGAAATTGATTGACTCTTATTTTGAATATATTGGTCTGTGTAAAAAACAAGTCAACCTGACTAGTGTTAAAAAAGTCTACCCGACCACCATATTTTTGTCTTATGTTAGGATCAATTGAATATCAAGAAGTTAAAAGAGGACTCACTTAATTTTCGACATATTCAGGACATTAATAAATCATTATTTTTACCAGTGTAAATTTCTATGTCTCATCTCAGGTTATGGTATTCGCATATCGATTGGTCACGTGGATTTCTGGCCGAATGGAGGCAAACATCAACCATCATGTCCTCCAGAGAAAGGCGGGATTCTGTCTATGCTCAATTTTGAAGGTGAGTCTAGACCTTTCCAGTCGCAGATTTTTTCCGAAGTAAGAATTGTGTTGATCCAGAGTTACGAATGTCCTCGAGTGCCCGTCACTTCATCTTTGGACATAGGCATTGCATTGAAAGAAAAACAATCAAATAAGTTAATGCCTTGAAGGTTTACACATTTTATTCCACTCTGTCATTGTTCCATGGCATAAAATGTATTTATTTATGTTTGTCCTTGCGGATGAGACCCCTACAAGCGAAACACCCCAACCAGGGTAAGGGCAAACCAGTAAAACTACAAACTAAAGGTGACAATAGAAAGGCTTTGGATGGGAACAATGCAGTAATGTTCCCATCCAAAGCCTATTGACTTTCACATTTTTGTTAGTATATAATATACTATCCCAAACTTTAGGCAACCCCCACCTCTGGTAAACCATTAGTATTGTTCCTGGAAAGGACAAAGAACAATATAGATGCTGATAAGATGAAAGTCCAAGACATTCAACCAAAATATGATGGCATTGAGAATGGAGATATGGTTGCTTTTGTTGTTATGCCGTGGTTGTTCATGATGGTGATTTTGGTGATGATGATAATGATGATTATGATGATGATGATTATGATGATGATGATGATGATGATGATGATGATGATGATGATGATGATGATGATGATGATGATGATGGTGGTGGTGGTGGTGGTGGTGATGGTGATGAGGGTAACTGTGATAGTAGTGTGATGATTATGATGATGATGATGATGATGATGATGATGATGATGATGATGATGATGATGTTGATGATGATGACACGGAAGGAGAAAGAGGAAAATGAAAAGAAGGAGGAAGATCAGGAGAGAGAAGGAGGACGACATTGACGGCGCTGATGTTAAAAATAATGGTCCAAACAACAAGGAAACAAAAACTTAAAACAAGAGCAGTAACAACGAAAGATAACATGTAATCAAGACGTATATGAGAATCTAGCCGTTAAATGCGTTGTTTTGTCGAAAACAATTGTAATATCGCTTTACAGGCATCATGACTTTTACCTACGTGGTAAGTGTAGATCTTGACTAGGGATCCCTATTAGAGAACGATGCCTACATCTAGTAGATATTGCGCTTCACAGAACGCAAATTATCTTTCTTTCGAGTTTATTTTTTAATAAAATATTTCTAATATTTTTGTCAGTGCATGACATAATCAGTCGGAACTGAAAATTTTAGATTTGCATTTTTTTTTTTCATTTTCTGAACGAATATGCTCCCCACAGCATTTTAATCTTCATTTGAAGTAAATCGGGTGATTTTTCATGAAGTTATGGTCAGATGTATGGGAAAGGTATCAAGCAACTTTTTTCAAATGTCATACTTTTTTAACTTGACTCGCTGTAAAAAAATATTTAGAAGTGAAATTTAGCTTTGATATTTCCAGAAGCTGAACAAAAAGGGTTGATTTAATCATTTATGACAAGAACTCATTTTTTTATCAAAATTGACCTTCTAACTAAACTTGGCAATATCTCAGTTCAAACTTTTTCACCATCCGACTGATTATGTCATTCACTGTAAAATTTGTTTTCTTGCTGTTCTACAAAATAGCTGACGTGAAAGACGGATCTGCTTGCAGCCACATGAGATGCCTGGACTATTTTACATTCTCCATCAGCCAATGTGACTACTTGCCTCCCAATGAAGACGCCAGCTGTACTATGGGATACCACACATCCTCAACCTGCAGGGGAGATTACTACCCTAAAACAACGGACGAGTCCCCTTTTTGCTAAACATTTATAAAATGAAAATGAAATATTTAAAAAATATAAATAAAAACGTATTGACTTGTCTCTTTTAAAACTACGTATTCATGCTACAGCTATCATACTTTCATATCTCTCCGTAGGTGATATCAAAATGAGATATTTTTTTTCTAGAGAAATTAGACGATTTGCCAAAGCAAAACCCAGCAACAACACTTCTTGGTCACGAAAGAGTCTTGCAAGTTCTTGCTCGGTCATAAGAGGAGTTCATTTCCATTGCTGTGAAAATTCAACCCTTAATGATCACATCCTGATTTCAAATCTGAATGAAAATTGTGTGCATTAGTTGGAAGACACACTTGAACTGCTGATATTTGTGTTGGCAAATGGCCATAGTTGGATGTCGTATAACACGTTGGACAAAAACAAAGCCATAAAGCTTTGAGATATTTCAAAGAAAAATAACTCAATGATACTCGTGATTATAAAAGACACGGCCAATCATTGAAATATGAGCTTAAACTTTGTAGCTACCCATAGGAAATTTTAATCTAGAGCCAGCCTTTCTGGGATTCACCAAATATGGGACAGATAAACGAAAGTACTGCTATGTGATCTAGTGCTACGACACTCGCCTTCAGATCGAAAGGTCCGGGGTTCGAGCCCCGCTCTGAGTGGAGCATAGTCGATTCCTTTAGAAATGACTAGTTACACAATAGTTTCCCAGTGTGATGAAGTGTGAAATGAGAAGCTGGCCGTTAACAGAGTTGTCTCTCTCGAATAATAATTGTCATATCGCCTAACAGGCGCCATGTCTCGTCTTACATGTAAAGCGTTGCTGTTGGCTATGGAACCCTTGTAAGCGCTTTGAGCACGTTTAGTTGATATTGCTCTATATTAATGTTCAAGATTAAATTAAAGCGTGTAACCTATGAAAGGGTGGGCGGTTTTCGAAAAAATCGTTATCTCCGTGTTTCCCATTTTGAGAAACTGAGGATTATTTCCCTGAACATTTATCATCCGGTCTTTTATTTTATCACGATTAAACTTCAAATTCATACGCATCTAAGGACATTCTGGTGCTAATTGATGCATTACAATTACATATGGTATGCTCAGGCGGAAGAGAGTTATTTATTAATGCGCACCAACGCGTGAAACTGGTATTATGTCGGGATGAAACGGATGCCAAAAAGTAAACATAAAGTAAAATCCATAGGCAATATGACATTCTAATTTTACGCATTTTATGAAACTTGCTTTGATTCCCCTCAATAAGTCACATAAATCAATAAGTCAAAACTCGTAGAAAAGTGCCAGAAGACAATAGAGAATAAAAATTTTTTTCGCGGCGGTGGTGGGGTTTGAACCTGCGACCTTATTGGTACGACAACTCCGCCTGGCAGGCGAGAGCGTGGCTCTACCGTGTGAGCTATCCACGAACACAAAAATATTCGTTTCAAACCCAAAGTCATTTCTAGATCCCTCTCTCACCCACTTCTTGAGATCGCCGATTCGTTCACCACCATCGCGAAGTAATTTTGACCAGCAGTTAAGCTTAATAGCCAATATTCTCATCACAAACATATAACATAGAAACGATTGAGACATTGAGTATGCTCCGGTGTATGGGGTGAATTTTTAATTCAGAAAAGTGAGTGGAGCAGGCACTTATGTTGGTAACAACAAGATATGAAGTGAGTACAAAAGTGCCAGAAGACAATAGAGAATAAAAATTTTTTTCGCGGCGGTGGTGGGGTTTGAACCTGCGACCTTATTGGTACGACAACTCCGCCTGGCAGGTGAGAGCGTGGCTCTACCGTGTGAGCTATCCACGAACACAAAAATATTCGTTTCAAACCCAAAGTCATTTCTAGATCCCTCTCTCACCACTTCTTGAGATCGCCGATTCGTTCACCACCATCGCGAAGTAATTTTGACCAGCAGTTAAGCTTAATAGCCAATATTCTCATCACAAACATATAACATAGAAACGATTGAGACATTGAGTATGCTCCGGTGTATGGGGTGAATTTTTAATTCAGAAAAGTGAGTGGAGCAGGCACTTATGTTGGTAACAACAAGATATGAAGTGAGTAGAAAAGTGCCAGAAGACAATAGAGAATAAAAATTTTTTTCGCGGCGGTGGTGGGGTTTGAACCTGCGACCTTATTGGTACGACAACTCCGCCTGGCAGGTAAGAGCGTGGCTCTACCGTGTGAGCTATCCACGAACACAAAAATATTCGTTTCAAACCCAAAGTCATTTCTAGATCCCTCTCTCACCCACTTCTTGAGATCGCCGATTCGTTCACCACCATCGCGAAGTAATTTTGACCAGCAGTTAAGCTTAATAGCCAGTACCTAGTTCGAGCTGTCAGGTTGTTTTATTTATGCTTTTGTAACTATGTTTGCACAAACCAAGCGAAGTCCCAGGTTTGAGAGTTTTTACCAAGATGAGGGTCTTTTTAATCGATCGATATTTGAAGGTCAAAAGTTTGAATCCGTGTTTTATTTCCGAGCAAGTAGAGAGTCTACCTGATAAATTGGCAATTTTTTTTTTTTTTTTTTTTTTTTTTTTTTTTTTGTATGTGGAAGATACCAGTTGTTTCATTTTCAACTAGTTCAGAGTTGTCAGATTGTTTCATTTTTGCCTTTGTATTTATGGTCGCACAAACTTTACCACACTGTCATACTCTGAAATAAACACGTATGAAATATTGCCAGAAAACGCATCGTTCTAGTATTAATTGTTTAAAATGACCCTTATCTTGCCAAAAAAAAAAACCCAAACAAACAAAAAACAAAAATAAAGATAAAACAACCCTCTCAAACTTGGGACTTCGCATGTTTTTAGGTTTAAGATTTTTTGTTCTTTTTCAATCAGTCATTTTATTCGATGGATATTCCAGGGACTAATTTTCTTGCTAAAATATTAAATACGTGATTTTTAAAAATCTGAGAATGTCAGTTAGTGGAATTATATATCAGTTGTAAGGGATAGATAGTCATGTTATGATTGTCAGTCCAATTTCAAAAAGACACGTTTTGTGGTAAACTAGAAATGGTCATTCAACTAGAAGTAGTCAGTCTAAAATTTCTGGCATACTTTTATAACGGGTAATTCCGACTGGCATGTTCCACGTGATATTTAAAAAGTAATATGAACATTCGACTTTTCCGTGTTATAACTCGTAACATCAATAAACACAGTTGTCTGGTTGGAACATATCCTGGGTGCTATAAACTTCCGTTTCAAGACAAGCTCAACGTCACAAACATTTCTGATTTATTCTAGGCTATGGGTGATGAGGAATAACCTTAAGTAAGTGGAGACAGTACTTACGTCCAATGCAAGAATAACAATTAAATACAAAAGCTTCATTGAATTATTGTGACCATTTTCCTCACAACAGTATTATGTCGGGATGATTAAGATGCTGAAAAACGAACTTTATAGTCAGAAATATCAGAATTGCATTGAGTTTGTATGCTTTATTGATGAGAATGGATATCATTTTTGTATGAGTTAAATAGCAATTATTCACAATTTTGACCAGTTTTGCTTTAATTTAACTTTTTAGCATTTTGTTCATCCCTACATAATACCGTTTGGAGACGATGGGTCACAATGTACAGGAAAATTTTGAAGCGTGTAGAGGAAGACAGGAATAAAAAAAAAAAAAAAGAAAATAACATATTATGCACTTTTATCTAAACCTGAACATTTCGCGCAATATCCACAATATTTGTTCAAAGCGCTTGACCCTGAGTCCCTAGCTAACGGCAACGCTTCATGTAGGACATGACATAACGCGTGTTAGGCGATATACATTTTAAATTTTGACAGCGATAGAGACAGTGCTATGAACGACCTGGTGCTCATTATACACTTGAATACACTGGGTTGGATAATGTGAATAAAGAGCTTTTTCAAGTATTCAACTATGCGTCTCTAAGAGCGGGGCTCGAGCCCAGGACCGCCCAATCCGAAGACGAGTGTCATAACACTAGACCAGAAAACAGTATACATAATATTCGTCTGTCTGTCCCATATGTGAGCCTCCCGTCCCCCGTCTATTTTTTTTTTTTAAAGAATTGTGAGCACCCTTCTCCCTCTCGAAGTTTATTCCCACCCCAGCCCCTTTTAAAAAAAAAAATCAGCTCACAAAATGTGCTGGAGTACTTTGACTTTAAATTTTGCTCCTCCTCCTCCTCCTCCTCCTCCTCTTCTCTTTCCTCCTTCTTCTTCTTCTTCTTCTTCTTCTTCTTCTTCTTCTTCTTCTTCTTCTTCTTCTTCTTCTCTTCTTCTTCTTCTTCCTTCTTCTTCTTCTTCTTCTCTCTTCTTCTTCTTCTTCTTCTTTCTCTCTTCCTTCTCTTCTTCTTCTTCTCCTCTCTCTTCTCTTCTTCTTCTTCTTCTTCTCTCTTCTTCTTCTTCTTCTTCTTCTTCTTCTTCTTCTTCTCTCTTCTTCTTCTTCTTCTTCTTCTTCTTCTTCTTCTTCTTCTTCTTCCTCTCTTCTCCTCCTTTTCTCTCTCTTCCTCTCTTCCTCTCTTCCTCTCTTCCTCTCTTCTCTCTTCTTCTTCTTCTTCTCTTCTTCTTCTTCTTCTTCTTCTTCTTCTTCTTCTTCTTCTCTCTTCTTTTCTATTCTTCTTCTTCTTCTCTTCTTCTTCTCATTTATTCTTCACTTCTCTTGATCTAAAATAAAAATATATCAGTCCTGGGATTAAACCCAAGACATCTGCATACATTTTCGACGTACTACCATTACACCAAATCGCTATCCCATAGGTTGAAAAATAGCGTTTCGCTTTGAACCTATTCCTCACCAAAAAAAAAAAAAAAAAAAAAAAAAAAAAAAAAAAAAAAAACAAACCAGACATTGCACATGAATGAACAAGGACCATGGTTTAATGAAAATACCTATTAGCAGAGGGAATTAAGGGCAAAAAATAGCTCAATTGTGCAAACGAATGATGAAAGCATGAAACTTTCAGGGATTGTAAAGCACGTCAAGGGCTACAAAATGTGATAGAGAAGCACTTCCAGCGATGTCTGTGAGCCAAGAAATTAAGTAAATAAAAGTTGATATTTTTTTAATCGGAAACAATATTTATCATGGCGTCCGATGTGTGAATGCGACATATCATTGTGACAAACACGAAGCGGCGCGAAGGTAGAAGCAGGGTGGAGGGGTGCGGGTCGGTGGAAATTACCCAATCGGCTGACGGTTTCCAAAAAGTTATTTTTAGAATGGGCCAATATTGGGGCTGGCCGTGGTGTTTGAAGGGAAACATAAAACGTAAACCGGTGTTGACTCATTTTTATAACTCTTTGTTAGCATGGATTGGTATTGATATAATCCTATTACTATACACAGTTACATAGAATTATTTCATTGATTGAAATGTAATGGTGGGGATGTTCTCTCTCTCTCTCTCTCTCTCTCTCTCTCTCTCTCTCCTCTCCTCTCTCCTCTCTCTCTCTCTCTCTCTCTCTCCTCTCTCTATTCTCTCTCATTTCTCTCTCTTTCTCTATCTTCTTCTCTCTCTCTCTCTCTCTCTCTCTCTCTCTTTCTCTCTCTCTTTCTCTATCTCTTTCTCTCTCACTCCCTCCACCACCACCACCACCACCGTGCTTTAGGCATTGATCATTGTATGTAAAGTACTGTATTAATTATGGCTTTACCTATGAAAATCATACACAACGAGAAATGTATTTTCTCACCATGAGATATGCAAATCGTATATATGCACATGCTAACAAAACAGATTGTGCCTTAGGTGAATGACTAGTTGATAAAATTGTGTTAACGTCATTTAGGTCATATAACCGCCAAAAAGTTGGACATAGAAGAACCCCATTAGTGATAAATTAAGTAAACATATGTACGCAAACATATTATATAGATAGTACCTAATATTGAACATTGTTTTTTTGGCTGTTTTCATGCACGATGGCAAAAATTATTGGTTCAAATGACTGGAAAAAGTGTTTGATTTGCCAAATTGATTCATCTGAAAAATTGATTTGTCCAGCTAATATTAAACTTCCAACCAAGGACCAAGGATATTTAACCTTTCTAGAAAATCTAAATCAATACAATTTGTTACCTGATAGCAATGTCAAAACACATCTTAATGGAACTCTTGAAGAATTGAAATCGAACAATGCAAAATGGCATCGGTCTTGTCGAGTGAAATATAACTCTAATGCAATTAAAAGCCTCCAAGACAAGAAAAACAAAGAAGAAAAGCATAAATTTAGACTAGAAGCGAACATTACAATATCGGATTTTGATTTTCAAGATCCATCTTTGAGTACCGAATTGCCAATTGAAACAACACCCAGAAGAAGTATCAGGGAACCATGTCAAAAATCAGAGGAGAAGTTGAAATCAAACAGGACAAAGTGTTTTATATATCAAAATAAGCGGCCAGGAAGGCTCCATGCTGTAATGAAGAAGGAAATGGAAGATAAGATACTTGCTACAGCAACTTTGATAAAAGATATTACAATGATCAGCTACATCGATGGTGGTGATTTAGTAGCGAAAGAGGCACACTACCATAAACTCTGCCACATCAAATACATGAATAAGGGTAGAAAATCGAAGACTAATCATATGAAGGGAAAACATTCAGGTCCTGATGAAAGTTTCGCTTTCGCAGCAGTCGTGTCTTATGTAGAGGAGAACCATAATGCAACCCACCAGTTGTCAAAACGTATTAAGAAGTTTAAAAGTGAGTGCACCACTAGAGGCTGTGGAAATAACTATGCACACCCACCCGGTTCAAATAGCGGCTTATGAGAGTCTTTCCAAGCATAGAATTCTATTCTTCTGGACGAAATACATATGTAGCACACGATAGCAAAGTTGCTGCGTTATTAGTAAAGAATCAAAAGGAACAAGCAGATGATAATGCAATGTCATTGTGGCGTGCAGCAAAAACTATCCGACAAGACATCATTCGCAAATGCCTGCAAACACCAACACAATGGGACATCGGATTGGAAGACAAGAAGGCGCAGTGCCTAACTCCCTGTTGACATTAATCAAAATGATTTTGGTTGGATCGTCTCCTTCAGAAAAGTCAGATTTCAGGCATCAAGAAAGTCTATCTACGAGTCAAATACCAAAAATTAAAATTAAACCGGGTCGACTTTTCAAAAAAGACAATCGCAGATCAAAGAGACGCCATTACCGTTGTATGTAAGTATTTTTTAATACACACATACAAGATCAAAGAAGATAATTGACACATTATTTTCGCTAGGGTTGTGTTCCTCAAAAAACGTATGTTGTCATTGTCATCGGATATCGCATCAGCAGCTGAAAATAGATTCGAAGAGGATGGAATTCTTTACCCAATCAATCTGAAGAAAGAACTTTTTACTGTTGCTGCTGTTGATAACATTGATTATAACCCAAGCTCAACAACTCACAAAAACTCTGTCCACGGAACAAGTATCTCCATGTTTCAGAAACCTACAAATGATGAGTCCGGTGTTGATCGAGAAAAGTTGAATATGAATACTTCTGACGACATTCACACAGACAGCAATATTTTGTCGGATTTTCTAAAGGTCGCCCAAGAAATTGCATTTGGAGTTAAACCAAATATACCTGCAACAAACACTGCTCCATCGAACATTATTTCAAACATGACAAATGACCCTTATATGACAGAAGAAACGGACTGGCTACAACATGTTTCATCAACTTACTTGGAACAGGATGTAAAAACATGGGCTGGATTTGTCTCATAATATGCCGAAATTCATCAATACAATGCTTCCGTTGTTGGAAGAACAAGCAAACAAAGGAAACCAAACGTCATTACGGATCATCACGTCACCCAGCTCGAGACCTTTACTGTCACTATGTACGACAAAGCATTAGATTGCACAGGTGTTAATGCAGCAAGAAAATATTTATTTTGCCAAAAAGGTCGTGCAATAGAGAGACTTCCTCCCCACAAGAAGTGCATTACAGCAACACTTTAAACGGGCGGCATATCAAGTTGGCTATGTTTTGAGCTCTGCAACAGAAAAAGATCCTGTACTACCATCACCTCTGGAATGGGGCTGGAAAATGGACGGAGGAAAGCTCTTACCATACTGGTCATCACAGCCGGAAGTATCCAAAGTGTGCCAACAACTTGTCAAATATGGCTGCAAGAAAGCATGCACGTCCCGATGCAAATGTTTGCGAGCCCGCTTACCATTACCATGCATAGACTTATGTCGATGTAGAGGATGTCATATCATAAACAATTAGGTAGGTTGAAAATGTAATTTGATTATAAAGGACTATATGGAAAAGCCAAACAAATAAAAGCCAAGCAACTTTGGTCAGACTTAACTCTTGACTTTAAACAGTCAATATCAGGTCAAGGTAGTTAGCATTAGCTTGAAAGCTTACCCCGTCCGGGAATCATTGTAAAGTGCTTTGAACAGTTTGGTGGATATTGCGCTATATAAAAGCTCACAGGGTTTTTTTTTTTCAGTGTAAAGCCACATGAATATGGAGTTGGCCGTGGATTTTGTACTGCGTAATATAATTTTCATGATTTTATTCATTTTCAAATAATATTTAATTTCGCCCTATTTGACGCTGTTAACATATAACCCGTTGAAAACAAACAACCCTAAATCTTTCAAAATGAAAGCTATAAGATAGGGAATATGTCTATGGTTGATATACAACAAAAAGTACGAGAGAAAATATGGTTATTTCGCAACATAATTAATATGTTCAGTACTAATCAGTAAGAGGGCGAATAGAATTTCCTCGATTATTCCCCCTGAATTTACTAATGTTTATATAGTAAAATATAAAATGCTTTAAAACAAACTTTTTTGTAAAATTTCAGAATGCTTCTCTATCAGATTGTGTTCTTGGTGGTATAAGGTACCTGTGTGCCAATTCTCATGCTTTCATCACCTATTTGCACAATTATACCTTAATTCCCCCTGCTATATCTAAAATATGATTTAGAGTAGTCACGAGCCGGTATTATTATAATGTAATTATGAACGCTTCTATAGGCACCGTTCCAACGAGGCATTATTGAATGATGGGAGCTGTGGTGACAAAGAAATAATTTGACGCGTAAAATATAATTACATCGGTTTCTAGACCAATTAATTAATGAATTACAGTTAGGTAAAATAGTCATAACATTAACCAGCCGGAGAACGCGTACCAATAACAAAACAGTTTGTAACCTTGGTCGTTTAGTCTGATCGATAGAATTTAGGGTTTATTAATCATAAAAATGGCTGTCTAAAAACATAACAAAGAGCGTCTACATGATGATATGACATGTTCTTGTATTCAAAGATTAAATGAAATAATCATATTCTGGTTTTAGTCCAAAGTGATTTTTTTTATTGGCATTTTTGAACGGGAAGTGTAATCAAGTAATATTTAAACTCCCACGAGTGAAAAACTCGCTTTCTTTGTCAGTAAGACTGGCGAGCAGCGTCATTGAAACCTTATCTTTACCAGAAATTTTTTATCATAGTATATGTTTTCTGACTGATTAATAATTTATTTGATTTAATAGTAGTTTTCATTTGCCGAACACCAGTTATTTTTATCCTCTTTTTTATTTAAACGCTCAGGAATGAGAGACACCCAATGTTTGTCGTCACTTTGCCAGTTTAGGTTTATCTCCACCTTATACATACAATAAACATAGGCATAGGGATAATGGCTTTAAAAAAGTAAATTTAAATAAAAAAAAAATTAAATAAATAATTAAATAAATAAATAAAATTTTAAAAATGATAAAAAACAAAATAATAAAAATAAATATATTAATAAAAACAAACAAAAAACAACCAAAAAAATAACAAACTTGATTTTATATGACTTAAAAATCCTGGTACACTCTAAGATAGAACATCAATTATTACTTTGTTATGTAAAATGTGTGTGTCGATGCGATTGTTATATGGGTCTTTTGGCACGGTAGGCGTGTGTTAACTGTTTGTCAAGTGATACTGTGAAGCGCTTTGAGGTTTCAACATTTTAGTTGGTAACATCTGGGATGATCGAAGGAAAGAGAGCTAAAGGAAGACAAAGAATGACTTATTTAAATAACATAAGAATGGCCAAATGTGACTTAAAAAGCAACACAGATTTCATGCGCAAGGCAGAGGAGCGTGATTCGTGGAGACAACTGACCGGCAACGTACTCAAGAGCACAAGCCACGATGGATGATGATGAGAAGTACTTTACCATTATCATTATTATTTACCAACCCTGGTATAATCAGTCCTGCTGATAATATATGCACTTTTGTGCGAGCCAAACATCATGATAAGATTTGTTTTTGTTGAAATTGAAATTGAAACTAAACGTTGGTAGATCTACCTGTTTCTAAAGATAAATAGTATTAAAATTCAGAACTTACCTAGTCGATTGCAATGTTGTTGGACTTGTGTCCTTTGCTCCTAAATCCATAAAAAATTGAGTATTTATATAGCGCAATATCCACTTTTTTAAAAAGCGCTTTACAAGGGGTCCCTGGCCAACACAAATACTTAACATGTAGGACGGGACATGACGCCTGTTAGGCGATATTAAAATTTTTCGGACAGAGACAACGCTTGATAGGTAGTCATTTTACACCTGGGTAAGGTGAGAGAAAGTGAGTAAAGGGCCTTTTCCAATTGATCGAACCCAGGACCTTCGGGTCCGAAAGCGAATGTCATACCACTAGACCACATAATGAAAGAGGAATTTGACTGGTTTTTTGGGCATGAACTGGCTTTGTCTGATGTAACCACATAATGAGAATTACTTATTAGCGCGGATGGCAAAAAAAAAAACAAAACAAAAAAAAAAACAACAACAACAACAACAAAGACAAAAACAAAACAAACAAAAACAAAGACCTGAGTGTCAACTTCGTTCTATTTATAGATAGTATGTACTTGGCGAAGAAGCTCACAACATTGTCATCCGGAAGTAACGGACCAAAACACAAAACTCTGTGTGACCTTGAACTTTTATTGAGTTACCTCTTTAAGATTCAACCCGACAAAAACCGACACTGGCATAATAGTCATGGGCGGGGTAGTCAAGACTGGCCTCAGTAAGTAAAATCCAATCGTTGTGAAGGAAATGACAGGCCCTGTCACTGCCGCAGGGTGTTTTCAGCTTTGATTTTTATAAATTTGCCGACAGAAAAGAAAATACGTTTCAGAAATTGCGATTTAAATCCTATTTTATTTGTGGGTGAAAATCTTTGACATTGCACTTTGTTTGGTAAAAATCGGTAAAAAATTACGACTTTGGTGATGAAAAATGACTTTGAAGACAATTATTGTAAACTTTTAAAAATATTATGAATAATTTATAACTCCCTTATTTGTGGGTCGATTTTGTCATTCGAGGTATCAATTTTATTGTAATAAAGAGATAGGAACTTCA
The DNA here is from genome assembly GCF_034508935.2 of Berghia stephanieae. Lineage (NCBI taxonomy): Eukaryota > Metazoa > Mollusca > Gastropoda > Nudibranchia > Aeolidiidae > Berghia > Berghia stephanieae. The sequence goes on from NC_088366.1 coordinate 25,290,034, forward strand.
GAGTTATTTTTTCTGATGCGAAATTATTACTTTGTATTTTTAGCACCGAGAAAAATAGTCGGTAAATAAATTTGTTACACCTCTTTGATAGACCGCCGGGTCCGTTCGTGTAGAATTGTGAATCAAGCGTCTCAAAGTCTTCGACCAATCACATGCTATCTATCCAGCTGGCCGAAACAAAGACGCTTCTCCCCGTCGATGTATGACGCTATTGTTATGCAAGGAATATAACACCTTATTGAGTAGGCCTAAAAGCTAAAATCTAAAAGTAAAAAATATAATTCTGAGGAATTTGAAAGTCACATTGCTGAAATCAGCTTGAAAAAAGAAGTACATTGGTCTTTGTTTCATAAAAATCGATTGAAAACCAACTGTTTTACGAATAAATTTGATTTTAAAAATTGCTTTTGTTTATTTTAGCTTTTTTTAGCAACTTTTTTATTTATCGGCCGATTTTCTTGATTTTTATATCATTCTTTATATCTGAATGAGACGAGATCAGTGATATACTTTGTTTGTTTCAAATGTAACTAGAACATAATTTGGTTTTTTTACCTATCAACCGTGCCTGGATAATTTATTCAACAACGTGGCGATGTGACGCAACTATTCCATGGCCGTCTTCCACTGCCTGAAAGATGATTCAATTCATTGTTGACGGCTGTTGACACGTGAGCTGCCAGAACGACCAATCGTTGAAGGGTCAAGATGCTCAGTAGCCAATCTTTCTTCGGTCAAAAAAATTAAGAACTCACGAGAACAAAAGTTTGAAATTTGGTGATGGACGGACCTATGAAATCGTTTCTGGGCGGAGTTTAGCCATGAGTGACCGTAGAAAACGAAAAGGCGACTACAGATATCAAAGAGTAGGCCTATATCATCAAAGGATGTCTACATGATTGACATGGCCATATAGGGAACTCATTATCTACTCCCCCAAAAAGAATCTGAACACGAGAGGGTTAAGTGAGAATTACACGTAAATGAGGGTGGCAAAAAATAATACAAAGACTCGAGTGACGTCAACTTCATTCTATCTATACATCTAGAAATGTTTTTCTTTCATTGTCTCTGTTCGAAGACATATCTTTCAATGTGAGTGGTCGGTGACTTATTTGTATATAATAGGTTGGTTCTTAGAATATAGATTTATAAACAAACCAGGTACCTACTTATTCATTTACATAAGTGTGATTGACTAATGATGTATTTGTTTATATGTTGGTTCTGATAATATGGATATGGATGTTACTAATCTATTATGTCCGATGAAAAAAAAATTGCTGGTGTTATATTATGCTGCTCAAATAGTCAAGTAAGTGTAATTTATGTGTTTGCTCACTTATATATATATATATATATATATATATATATATATATATATATATATATATATATATAAACTTATCTATTTCATTTATTTATATATCTATTATTGTTTTTGCTTATTTTTAATTTTAACTATTGAATGGCAATTCTACAATATTACATTTCATTATGGCAATTGCCTAAAGCAAACCTTTGAATTGAATTGAATTGAATATGAAACAGCATAGAGCATCAATAGATTAACTTCAGCTATTCTTTTTTACTTACCTTTCAAGCTAAAATACCCCATTTGAGAAACTTTTTATGTAAGATGGAGTCATTTACAATCTGATTATAATGCGTACAATCGCTCAAAATGATCCAAAAATGGAAAAAGACCCAGCCTATCAATTGTATTTATAGCGGATGCTATGATACTTGGTGGTTCGGGCGTTACTAAGCATTAACCAGTGAGAGTATTTCCTGCCATTTAGCCATTTCGGTCCCTTTAATTTTTTATTTCGAAAAGGTCTGACAAATATTTCTTAATTCTATAGGTATCTTTGATACATGCCAAACAGACAAATAAGTCAGTCCCAATGATAGTGAGTATTTATCTCAATATTTTGACGCACAGATGGAGGAATGTATCCCAACACTTGACGATACAATGTATTTTTTTCGATAATCTGTGTTAAAATTGGGGGCGATGTTCAGAATATGTGGGGTTGATTGCATCAGGTGACAGACATCATTGCGTTGTGATTTGTGCTCTATATTGGCAAACTGAGTAAGACGAACTTTGATTTCTATTGGCACCGGGTGAACTTCAAACACACAATTAGGGGCTCATTGTTGTGATGGAACTCTAAAAAATATGACACAAAATATTGTCCATTACAACCGTGTTAAACTAGCCACACAACTGTGTTCGGATATCAGATCTTAAGGAGTTAAAAAGTAAATTGAAATTTTCCGGATCATTTTGACATTAATTTTCGTCATCTAGATCACTCCGACATAATAGCGAAAAGAGACTATTGGTCAGACATACCCACAGACTACTAGGAGCAGACCGGACAACAGCCACTTTTTAGTGGCTAATCGCCGCCATCGTATTTAACCCTCTCGTGTTCAGATTCTTTATGGGGGAGTAGATAATGAGTTCCCTATATGGCCTTGTCAATCATGTAGACATCCTTTGATGATATAAGCCTACCCTTTGATGTCTGTAGTCGCCTTTTCGTTTTCTACGGTCACTCATAGCTAAACTCCGCCCAGAAGCGATTTCATAGGTCCGTCCATCACCAAATTTTAAACTTTTGTTCTCGTGAGTTCTTAAGTTTTTTGATCGAAGAACGATTGGCTATTGAGAATCTTGACCCTTCAACGATTGGTCGTTCTGACAGCTCACGTGTCAACAGCCGTCAACAATGAACTGAATCATCGTTGAAACACTGGAAGACGCTCATGGCATAGTTGCGTCACAATCACCGCGTTGCTGAATATATTATCCAGGCACGGTTGATAGGTAAAAAAGCCAAATTATGTTCTAGTTACATTTGAAACAAATAAAGTACATCACTGAGTTCGTCTCATTCAGATATAAAGAATGATATAAAAAAAAATAAAAAAATCGGCCGATAAATAAAAAAGTTGCAAAAAAAAAAAAGCTCAAATAAACAAAAGCAATTTTTAAAATCAAATTTATTCGTAAAACAGTTGGTTTTCAACTGATTTTTCTGAAATAATGACCAATGTTCTTGTTTTTTCAAGCTGATTTCAACAATGTGACTTTCAAATTCCTCAGAATTATATTTTTTATTTTTAGATTTTAGCTTTTAGGCATACTCAAAAAGGTGTTATATTCCTTGCGTAACAATAGCGTAATACATTGACAGTGAGAAGCGTCTTTGTATCGGTCAGCTGGATAGATAGCCTGTGATTGGTCGAAGACTTTGAGACGCTTGATTCACAATTCTACACGAATGGACGGTGGCGGTAGATCAGAGAGGTGTACCAAATTTATTTACCAACTACTTTTCTTAATGCTAAAATTACAAAGTAATAATTTCGCATAAAAATAAAATAACTCTGAAGTTCCTATCTCTTTATTACAATAAAATTGATACCACGAATGACAAAATCGCCCCATAAGGGGATTATAAATTATTCATAATATTTTTTAAAGTTTACAAAAATTGTTATCAGAGTCATTTTTAATCCACAAAGTCGTAATTTTCCCCCGATTTTTACCTAACAAAGTGCAATGTCAATTATTTTCACCCGCAAATATTATAGGATTTAAATTGCAATTTCTACAACATATTTTATTTTCTGTCGGCAAATCTATAATAATCAAAGCTGAAAACATCCTGCGACAGTGACAGGCCCGTCATTTCCTTCACAACGATGGATTTTACTTACTGAGGCCAGTTTTGGCTACCCCGCCCATGAACATTATGCCGTTGTCGTTTTTTGTTGGGTTGAATCTTATGCGTAGAGTCGATTAATGGTGTCGTAAAAGAATTGTGTGAACCGCTGTCATTCCAGGGATGGTAAACAAGTCCCCCCTCTCTCTTTTGTCTATTTGTCACCATAAACCTGGCCTTTTTTTCTATTTTCCGTCCACAAATCAAGGTTAATCGAGCTCAGTCAAAGCAGAGAGATTGTATAGCTAACGCTTCGAGAGCTCTCTCTAGCCAAAAAAGACTGTATCTAGGTCAACAGCTGATCGTGGAATTAAGCGCGTACAACAATGAGCTAAGATGGCGCCGACACCGACAACACATAACAAATGCCTTTGGTGTTCCGGTATCAATTGTTCAAATTCTCGGCACAAGAGATCAGATTTAGGTTTCTTCCGTTTCCCTAAGGATCCTGAAAGGTGAGAAAATTAAACTTTAATCTATTACCCTAACAAATAGCTATATTTCTATATTAACATGTCTATTGGGTTACTAGAGAAAAACGAACATTAGATTCTGATCCAGTTCTTATCTACTGCACCGTGACTGTGACCCGTAAAGGTGGCTCTGTGGGGGTGAGGCGGGCTATTATCCTCTTCTTCTTTATCTTCTTCTTCTCCTTTTCCTTAATAGCAGATGTGGTTGATTTAAAACACAGTGAAGGGTAGGGGCGACGATGTAGCTACACGGCACTGAATTATAGCCATATATGTAGTGCCGGTGGATTTATGCTTTAAAAAATTGAGCTTTTATATAGCGCAATATCCTATAAATGTGCTCAAAGTGCTTTAGAGGGATGACTAGATAGGAAGTATATTGACTAGACTTCTGATGCCTATGTCCAGATTCTAGTACAGCAGTAATCTCAATGGAGTGAGCTTAGTTTTTTTTAGAAGTTTATCTAAAGAGAAGAATAAATCTAGTATCTCTCAGCCAATTAGTATGTGCTTTTATGTATACAATGAACTCTGAATCTGACCTAGCTCTCAATTAATTACTAATAATAGATCTAGATCTAATATTGAACTGCGTTTGTTATTTTTTACAGGTCCAGCCTCAGAAGCAAGAACGTGATGGGCCACGCAATCACTGCTACTTAGCACTTCATGATTTCTTGACTGAATCGTTGAAAGTGGTTGAATACAATTAGGTCTGGAACTGCTCCATGTCTTGATGGATGGAAACTTAACGTCCAGTGTCTCACCGAGCTGTGGACAGAATTGCACATGAACTTTGGCTTCCATATCTACTCACAGATCGCCTCAATCAGGACTGCCTTGAGAACATGTTTTCTGTGATACGAGGCAAAGGAGGCCATCGATTCAACCCTGACTGTGGCCAATTCAAAGCTGCTTTAAGTCAGTGTATGGTTGACTCGGTCCTCATAACAAGTGACCGTAAAAACTGCAAGGAAGAACTGGACACTTTCCTTTTCTCTCTTGACACCATCTCTCCCAAAGGGTCAACATTGGCAGTCAAGACACGCCTTCAACAAGATCTGCCACAGGAAATTAGACTGCTGATGTTGCCATCAACTATGCCATCTCTTACACCAATTGAACAGAATGTAACAACTTACATATCTGGGTATGTTGCATGCAGTCAAATTAATGCCCCATGTGTGTACAGACTGTCAAGATTTATTGAAAGGTGACAATGACCCTGGCAAAGAGAGTCAAGTATTCCTGCATGTAAAGAATGTTCAGGGTTGTAAGCATGGCGGTCTCTGTGCACCAAGTTCAGAACTTCTCTGTATCATAGAAATTATGGTAAAGGAATTCAGAGACGCCATTACTCCCACACTGCACATGACTGGTCTTAGAAATAGGATCATTAGACGGCTTGTGGTAAGCATTCCACCCCACATGGGCCTTGGTTGCAAAAAATGGAAAGTGTGACTTACTTTTTTATGCAGCTAATTTGTTCACTAATGTCAGACACATTAAGTTAATGAATCAGACACTGTCAGAGAAACAGCCCACCCATAGAAATAGGAAGGCTGCCACATTTAGCCATGTGTAGATTTGACATGTCGCTGATTTGTTTTCTTACCGGTATGCCTGTTTTTGGTGGCGTCCGTCGGTCTCTGGAGACAATGGATGTATACCGAGATTATCAATTCTGGTCTGTCACTGACAATCATCGGTGTTGGTGCAGCATTGTCCCCCTACGTTCTTATTATATTTGTGATTTTAGTGAGCCATTTTTCAGTTTATAAAATGTGTTTTAGATTAGATTCTACAATACTTACACGAGAGAGAGAGAGAGAGAGAGAGAGAGAGAGAGAGAGAGAGAGAGAGAGAGAGGGGTCATTTTGTGTACATGTATTTTGTATTTTTCTCCTTCATTATGTTTAATTGTACTTGTGGTCATTAATCTATGTAACGCAACTTGACGCCATCTTAGTCATGCATACTATTTTTTCATTGTACATATTATTTTGAACTATACGTTTGTTAATTAAACACACACTTACACAGAGAGAGAAAGAGAGAGAGAGAAAGAGAGAGAGAGAGAGAGAGAGAGGGAGAGAGAGAGAGAGAGAGAGAGAGAGAGAGAGAGAGTTATGGCTTTGTTGAAAATACAAAGGTCGTTTGTTTAAAATAAATCATAATTTTAGCTGTAAAGTTGAGTTAGATTTATTTTTTAACAAAGTTTACCCCCCCCCTTCTCTCTCTCTCTTTCTCTCTCTCTCTCTCTCTCTCTCTCTCTCTCTCTCTCTCTCCTCTCTCTCATCCCATCCACACACACATCATTATTATTATAAGTCTAATTCATTTTAGAATCTTACAAAGTTATCGTAACTGGTCTAAAGAATCAAACTAATCTGTACGATTTTGCACATAAAGCCTGAGCTGATAGTAAAGAAAAGAGCAGCCGATCTCTAGCAGACGAAACACACATTCAGTGATTGCGCCTATTTCGTGACACACATTTTTTTTCAGCTGATACGCAATGAAATCCATTGTTGTCATGGAGAGCGGGAGGGGAGAGAGAGCTCTCTAAGCGTTAGCTTATAAACTCTATGGTCAAAGTAATTCAAACAGAGATAAAATCGCACAGCGTCCCTGGCTGCATAAAAAAAAGAAAACGGCGGCGCTCGACCTCTCACTAGCCACTTTTGATGACGTTTTCCTACCTGTTGTCGTATCTAGTCTTGTGTTATCTATGGACATACCTTAACAATATCAGGTGCTTTCGTGAACAGTTGGAACTTCATTCTTATTTTAGAAGGGCATTTTGAGCGTCGGAAGGCTGTGTTGGAAAAGCCTGATTTAGAAGATATTAAAATTTATCAAAACATTCGCAGCCATTTGGTAGCTTTTGACTTGCACAAAACCGACAAAGACTTATTGTTTTCAACCAGTCTATGGAATAAGCCAAACACTGGTATACACGTTTCAAAAGGGGAAAAAAGGTGTAACAGATGATAAATAAAGCTTACAAACTTTAAAGATGTTAAAACCATCTTGGCAAATTTTTACATCTCCGAAAACAAAATAATTAAAGCAATTAGATAGATACT
>NC_088366.1:25302335-25319835 GCF_034508935.2 Berghia stephanieae
GACTACACAATAACTTCTTACCAATTGCCTGGAAGTGGAATTTTACGAGTCCGATCCTGTTATCAGAGGAATAGATCATCCAAGCCCATCAACTGCCTGGAAACGTAAACTTATGAACCTGACATATTATCATAAGTTACGTAAAATATTCATATCTCTATTTGTAACTGCCACGATCACTGTTTATCTCTTTTAATTAAATTTCATCATTATTTTTATTTCATTGTAAACAAATCGTTAATTGTTTTTCATTTATAGTAACTAGTAAATTCTGGGGCCTCATTCTACATATATCTTTATGCATAGTCGAGTAGCTCTTTACTCACTTGAGACCATGACATTTGGAGGGGACACATATAAAGAATTGAATTTATTTAGTTACTTATATCTATTTCATCTAACTTTAAAGTTTAAATTGTAAAACTCTTAATTGCCCCACTTGATCATATTTTAATTGAACTCCCTATTTACAGGATTAATTATTTTTTCTTTTTCATTTCTTCATTTAAATGGAATAGCAATTTATCCATTCATTCTTTCATTCAAATTGAATAGCATTTTATTGATTCATTCCTTCATTCATTTATTCATTTATAAATTATTCATTCATTCATTGTTCATTCATTTATTTATTCATCCATTCATTCGTTTATTCACTCATTTATCCAATCATTCATACATTAATTCCTCCCTTCATTCTTTCATTCATACATTATCCATTCATTCATTCATCTATTCACTCAGTTTTTCATTCATTCATTCATTCCTTGTCCACTTTGTTATTATATCACTCATTTCATTTTGTTGTTTGCCTCATTCATGAATTGTTTTAAATATGTTTACATTCCATAACGATTCATTCACCTATCAACCAATCACTCAGTGTTGTGAACACATTGTGTAACTATTGTAAATCTTACGATATTTTATTGTTTTGTATTTCAGACATCACTGTTAAACACTCTTCAATGCCTAATTACAATTGTTGAACAACCATTGAACAAGAGAGAGGTCCCAGCCACGAACTGAGTTGGTAAATATATCCTTCATTATTCTCTTTTACATGAGTTGGGCATCACATAGTAACTATAGACATCGTGATTTGTTTTGCATAGTGATTTGTTTTAAATGCATTTTTGGCATATTACTGTTACCGAAAACCACTTATATATTATGTTCTGAAACGTGAGTCTTTAAAAACTAAATAATAATAAAAGGAGTCTACTAGCCGTCGTGTTATATTTAGTGATAGATAACTTGGGATTATTTTGGCATCCTATTATTGTTATCACACTCTAGTATATTAGCGTCATTGCGAATAATTGTACACAAACTAACGACGAGTCACACATATTGGTGATACATTTTTCGTAGTAACATAGTTTAGAGTACACGCGATTGACACATTGTTATTGACACAAGTCATAATAACTCCGCATTGTATTGACACATTGCTTTATAAGATATAACGATAAAAGGCATCAAATTCAACATACATAATAAGTTGAAATAAGAGAGAGAGAGAGAGATTTCTAAAAATAGAACAGTTCATTCCAGTAAGTGTAAATAAATAAAACAGTCAGTAACAGTATCCTGTCAATATAATATATATAAAACATCGTAACTAATTTATTGCAAAAATGGAAGCATATAAAAGATACTTAAGTCTCGCAAAGGACTTAGAAATACCCCAGGAAAGGATATTTTCATGGTGCGAAGAGAAAATAAAAGAAGAAAAAGAAGAAAGAATTCGTAGAGAAGAAAATGAAGAAAGAATTCGTAGAGAAGAAAATGAACAAAGAATTCGTAGAGAAGAAAACGAAGAAAGAATTCGTAGAGAAGAAAATGAAGAAAGAATTCGTAGAGAAGAAAATGAAGAAAGAATTCGTAGAGAAGAACATGAAGAAAGAATTCGTAGAGAAGAAAAAGAACATGAAGAAAGAATACGTAGAGAAGAACGAGAAGAGTCCAAGAAAGGGAACTAAAAAGACAAATAGCTTTGGCAGAAGAAGAAACCAAAAGGACCCAAATGATGCTGGAAATTGAAAAAACAAAAACCGGTCATGAAAGAAAACATAATAATAGTGATGAATTTTTCGTGAAACTTCCACGCATGCCAACATACGATGAACGCTCAGACTGTCTAGAATCCTTCTTACACCGATTCGAAGTTCAGGCTAAAGGTTATCGTTGGCCAGAAAGCAAATGGGCCACAGCCTTGATTAACTGCTTATCTGGAGAACCGCTAAAAGTTTTCTATACCTTAACAACTGAAGATGCAGATGATTATGGTAAAATTAAAGACGCTCTACTAAAAAGATTTAGATTAACGGAAGATGGTTACCAGGAAAGGTTTCACACTGCAAAACCGGAAAGTGGAGAAGACTTTAATACATTCGTGAACCGAATTACTCAATTTCTAAATCGGTGGCTTGAGTTGGCAAACGTAAAACAAGACGACTTTGCAGGCCTTTACTATCTCACGCTGAAGAATCGAATCTATCAAGCTTGCAACCCAGATTTAGTCGCATTCTTTAAAGAGAGAAAGCCAGAAAACTTGGACAAATTAAAAATCTACGCAGAAAACTTTAACAGCGCACATCCATTGACACCCCTTAGCAGAACATTGAAGGAACCATACTACGCTGCTGCTGCTCAGAGTCCAGGTACACCTAAAGTTCAGTACTCAAATAGAACGAGCCGATCAATCACTCGGAACACGCAAGTGAAACAAGATGATCATAGTAACAAACCATGGAACAAACATTCAATAGAGACCGTAGCCGATCCTATCAAAACAAAACAAGAAATAGCACTGACAATAATACTGAGTATAAGAAAACCAACAAACCTATAATTAAATGTCAATATTGTGGAATGAAAGGCCACACAGCAGACAAATGTTACAAAATCGTGGGATATCCAAAAGAAACTGCAAATGCATCACTCCAAACAAGTGTAAACAATCAGACACGAGTAATGTCAGGAGAAAATATAAATGTGTATTGCGTGAAAGGTATGTCACTTTTAACACAAACTCACAAATCAGGATCGCTATTTTTTTGTGAAGGCAAAGCTAATGGAACTGATTGCAAAATATTGAGAGACACAGGATGCAGTACAGTAGGAATAAAAGCATCTTTGATCAATGACGAAGACAAAACTGGAAAAACGGTACAATGCATCACATTCAGTGGCACAGTCGAAACCTTTGAAACAGCTAACGTGTACATAGAAACCCCATACTATACAGGAATAGTGGAATGCTGTATACTTCCCAACCCCGTCGCTGATGTTATTGTTGGCAATATAAAAGGTCTTAAAGACAACCCAACAGATGTAAAAGAATGGTCATTAACCCAAGAAACAGCTTGTCTAGCAGAAACAAGAAAGATGACTAAAACAACAGAGAAGCCAATGACTATTTCTCTAGAACCACAACAATTTGACAGGAACACGTTCATTGAAGAACAGAAAAAGGATCCGACTTTAACTTCATATTTCAATATCGCAAACAAAGGGACGAAATCAAAAGTTGAATACATCATTGAAAAAGATATTCTGTTCAGGTTACATAGGAAAAGAAACAAAATAGCTAAACAACTGGTCACGCCGAGTATTTACAGAAACAAAATCCTTGGAATAGCGCACGATTCAATAACTTCTGGACATCTTGGGAGCTCTTCCACATTGAAGAGAATATCCGAGAATTTCACATGGCCTGGAATTACTAAAGACGTCCGAGAATATGTGAAATCGTGTGACACATGCCAAAGAAGAGTCGCAAAAGGCAGAATACCGAGATTGCCATTAGAGACAACCCCAGTTATTAAAAAGTTTTTCAAAAAGTTGCAATTGACATTATAGGCCCTTTAACAAAATCAGATAGAAACCATACACACATACTAACACTAGTTGATTACGCAACCAGGTGGCCAGAAGCGATAGCATTAAAATCAACTACATCGGATCACATAGCTGAAGCATTGATGACAATTTTTACTAGAATAGGCATACCAAATGAGATACTGTCGGACAATGGACCCCAATTTACATCACATATGATGCATGAAACCATGAAACTCATGGGAATCCAACACTCATTCACAACTCCCTACCACCCCCAAGCAAATGGTCTTTGTGAAAGATTTAATGGCACTCTAAAGAATATGTTAAGAAAAGTGTCAGCAGAAAAACCAGATGATTGGGACAGATACTTACCAGCAATCCTATTTGCATATAGAGAAATACCCCAAGAATCTACAGGCTACTCCCCATTTGAGTTGATGTATGGACGATCACCTCGCGGCCCTATCAATATAGTAGCCGACATTTGTAAAGGGAATGAGGAGGACAATAACGAAATTATTTTTTCTTACGAATATGTAAGAAACCTGAAAGACAGAATAGAGGACACGTGTAAGTTAGCACAGGAATCCGTCACTAAAAAAGCAGAGAAATACAAAGAATACTCCGATCGAAAAAGCAAGTCAAGAAAATTTGAGATTGGTGACAAAGTACTAATACTCTTACCCGATGACTCGAGTAAACTTTTAGCTATATGGAAAGGACCATTCAAAATAACAGCAGTAAAATCTAATGTTAATTACGAGATTAAAATTAACAACACAACAAAGACATTCCATGCAAATATGCTAAAAAAGTATTTTGATAGAGACACAGTGTCGCAACCTATGTTTACTAATATCGAAGCTTCAAATGCAGGATTAATCATACCGTTGGTCATGGGACACAGACACCCGAGACAGAAAAACAAACAAAAATCGCTCAATTGCAACCACCTAAGACAAAAAAAGAAGTACGCAAAGTACTTGGGCTCCTAAATTTTTACAGGAAATACATTTACAACTTCGCGCACATCGCGACACCGCTAACAAATCTGACAAAGAATGGGTCACCGAACAAAATTGTTTGGACAGAAGTGTGTCAGAATAGCTTTAACCAATTAAAGGCATTACTCTGTTCAGAACCAATTCTTAAATTACCCGACATATCAAAAGAATTTGTTGTAAGAACTGACGCGTCTGATAAGGGCATCGCAGGTGTACTATTACAGGAACATGAGGGAACTCTAATGCCTTGCTTATATGCAAGCAGAAAATTATTGGACAGAGAATCACGATACTCTGTAATAGAGCGTGAAGGACTGGCCATCGTCTTTGCTTTAAAGACATTCAGCAGATATCTACTGCTAAAAGAGTTTGTGGTCGAAACGGACCATAAACCACTCACGTACATAAGAAATAACAAAATGAATAATAGTAGAGTACTAAGGTGGAGTCTATTTTTGCAAAATTACACTTTCAGTATCTCTCACATACCAGGCTGTGAAAATATTCACGCCGACCTACTTTCTCGATTAGTGTAATGACGTGAGAAGGGTATAACTTAACCTCTCATGCATACTGTTAGTTACCTCGAAAATTATGCCAAATCAGAACGCACAATTTCGATAATTTTATTTGTAAACGTGATGACCCAACTTAATGTAACATTGAGTATTGTTTGGATATATATACCATACCCATTCATGATTTGGGAAATCTTCTCTTTATCTATTATTGTTATGAATTTTCACTCATTTATGATTAATAATTGAAATGTCAATATTCCATTTACATTTTCATTCATTTCATTCAGTAAATTACCTTCATATCATCGACTTAAATCATGCTTCATTGCCATCACTATTGTTTATCACAATGATTTGTAATCACATTGCCATCATGTTGTTCATCACAATGATTTGTAATCACAATCTTTCATTGTTATTGTCACCCATTCATATACCTACGTTAATATAAACATTTCCATGTCTAGTTAATAAATAATTTAATTGTAGCACAAATCATAACAATGGATTAATGCTAGAGTATCATGATAGTAAATTTACTTCCGTTTGTAAAAATCTTTCTTTCCCATAATGGTTAAAGAGTATATTTTAAACGTGGGTGGGGGGTGTCACAGTAAAGGTTGTTCACAATTATCTTATTAAATTTTATTTTATTAAGAACTGAATTCATCTCACTCCAGTTATATTTCGGTAGGCTTAGATAAACTTTACCTTCTAATATTAGATCGTCTTTCCTTTTATAGCCTTCCCTCGAATTAATTTCTAATTAGTGAATACTTTTCGTTCTACATTCTGTCACTTATTATAAAAGCTGATAGGTCTAACACTCTACACTCACTTTCTCTCCACAATCTATGCCGGACGGCCAGTCGCTCTATTCCTATATATATACTGGAAGATTTTTATCTTTTGGGACTTTGTAGATATTATATCTACACCATTAAGACGCCGGAGCTTTTAACTTTGATTGTATAATCTTCAAGGATCAAACCCGAGCCCGCTGTCAAGGATTACATATTAACCCATTACCAATTGCCTGGAAGTGGAATTTTACGAGTCCAATCCTGTTATCAGAGGAATAGATCATCCAAGCCCATCAACTGCCTGGAAACGTAAACTTATGAACCTGACATATTATCATAAGTTACGTAAAATATTCATATCTCTATTTGTAATTGCCACGATCACTGTTTATCTCTTTTAATTAAATTTCATCATTATTTTATTTCATTGTAAACAAATCGTTAATCGTTTTTCATTTATAGTAACTAGTAAATTCTGGGGCCTCATTCTACATATATCTTTATGCATCGTCAAGTAGCTCTTTACTCACTTGAGACCATGACACTACTACTACTACTACTACTATTACTACTACTACTACTACTGCTACTACTACTACTACTACTACTACTACTACTACTACTACTACTACAACTTATACTACCACCTTCTTCCTTTTTAAACTGAAACTTTAATTCTGAAGATTTCGTAGACCGTTGTATTTTTATTCCATTGGAGACTGAGACTATTCTCGTGTCTAAATGTGGATGGTATGAACGAGTACAAGTGGACATCCATTCTTGGATACATAAACGTGGATGGCTTCCTCTTATTTTATTGAAGTCCATCACTATTCAGTATCGCATACTGAATAGTACTTGAGCGCTATTCAGTATCTGGAACTGAATAGTGCTCTAGCGCTAGTATTTAGTATCTGATGTTAAATAATAGTCGCTAAAAAAACACCCCGCGTAATCAGTATATTATAATCTTATAGATGTCATTTGTAGTCTGATATTCAGTATCTATTTAATTGCTTTAATTATTTTGTTTTCGGAGATGTAAAAATTAGCCAAGATAGTTTTAACATCTTTAAAGTTTGTAGGCTTTATTTATCATTTATCGCTAGTATTTAGTATCTGATGTTATATAATGGTCGCTAAAAAAACATCCCGCGTAATCAGTATATAATCTTATAGATGTCATTTGTAGTCTGATATTCAGTATCTATCTAATTGCTTTAATTATTTTGTTTTCGGAGATGTAAAAATTTGCCAAGATGGTTTTAACATCTTTAAAGTTTGTAAGCTTTATTTATCATCTGTTACACCTTTTTTCCCCTTTTGAAACGTGTATACCAGTGTTTGGCTTATTCCATAGACTGGTTGAAAACAATAAGTCTTTGTCGGTTTTGTGCAAGTCAAAAGCTACCAAATGGCTGCGAATGTTTTGATAAATTTTAATATCTTCTAAATCAGGCTTTTCCAACACAGCCTTCCGACGCTCAAAATGCCCTTCTAAAATAAGAATGAAGTTCCAACTGTTCACGAAAGCACCTGATATTGTTAAGGTATGTCCATAGATAACACAAGACTAGATACGACAACAGGTAGGAAAACGTCATCAAAAGTGGCTAGTGAGAGGTCGAGCGCCGCCGTTTTCTTTTTTTATGCAGCCAGGGACGCTGTGCGATTTTATCTCTGTTTGAATGACTTTGACCATAGAGTTTATAAGCTAACGCTTAGAGAGCTCTCTCTCCCCTCCCGCTCTCCATGACAACAATGGATTTCATTGCGTATCAGCTGAAAAAAAATGTGTGTCACGAAATAGGCGCAATCACTGAATGTGTGTTTCGTCTGCTAGAGATCGGCTGCTCTTTTCTTTACTATCAGCTCAGGCTTTATGTGCAAAATCGTACAGATTAGTTTGATTCTTTAGACCAGGTTACGATAACTTTGTAAGATTCTAAAATGAATTAGACTTATAATAATAATGATGTGTGTGAGAGAGAGAGAGAGAGAGAGAGAGAGAGAGAGAGAAAGAGAGAGAGAAGGGGGGGGGGTAAACTTTGTTAAAAAATAAATCTAACTCAACTTTACAGCTAAAATTATGATTTATTTTAAACAAACGACCTTTGTATTTTCAACAAAGCCATAACTCTCTCTCTCTCTCTCTCTCTCTCTCTCTCTCTCTCTCTCTCTCTCTCTCTCCCTCTCTCTCTCTCTCTCTCTCTCTCTCTTTCTCTCTCTCTCTTTCTCTCTCTGTGTAAGTGTGTGTTTAATTAACAAACGTATAGTTCAAAATAATATGTACAATGAAAAAATAGTATGCATGACTAAGATGGCGTCAAGTTGCGTTACATAGATTAATGACCACAAGTACAATTAAACATAATGAAGGAGAAAAATACAAAATACATGTACACAAAATGACCCCTCCTCTCTCTCTCTCTCTCTCTCTCTCTCTCTCTCTCTCTCTCTCCTTCTCTCTCTCTCTCTCTCGTGTAAGTATTGTAGAATCTAATCTAAAACACATTTTATAAACTGAAAAATGGCTCACTAAAATCACAAATATAATAAGAACGTAGGGGGACAATGCTGCACCAACACCGATGATTGTCAGTGACAGACCAGAATTGATAATCTCGGTATACATCCATTGTCTCCAGAGACCGACGGACGCCACCAAAAACAGGCATACCGGTAAGAAAACAAATCAGCGACATGTCAAATCTACACATGGCTAAATGTGGCAGCCTTCCTATTTCTATGGGTGGGCTGTTTCTCTGACAGTGTCTGATTCATTAACTTAATGTGTCTGACATTAGTGAACAAATTAGCTGCATAAAAAAGTAAGTCACACTTTCCATTTTTTGCAACCAAGGCCCATGTGGGGTGGAATGCTTACCACAAGCCGTCTAATGATCCTATTTCTAAGACCAGTCATGTGCAGTGTGGGAGTAATGGCGTCTCTGAATTCCTTTACCATAATTTCTATGATACAGAGAAGTTCTGAACTTGGTGCACAGAGACCGCCATGCTTACAACCCTGAACATTCTTTACATGCAGGAATACTTGACTCTCTTTGCCAGGGTCATTGTCACCTTTCAATAAATCTTGACAGTCTGTACACACATGGGGCATTAATTTGACTGCATGCAACATACCCAGATATGTAAGTTGTTACATTCTGTTCAATTGGTGTAAGAGATGGCATAGTTGATGGCAACATCAGCAGTCTAATTTCCTGTGGCAGATCTTGTTGAAGGCGTGTCTTGACTGCCAATGTTGACCCTTTGGGAGAGATGGTGTCAAGAGAGAAAAGGAAAGTGTCCAGTTCTTCCTTGCAGTTTTTACGGTCACTTGTTATGAGGACCGAGTCAACCATACACTGACTTAAAGCAGCTTTGGATTGGCCACAGTCAGGGTTGAATCGATGGCCTCCTTTGCCTCGTATCACAGAAAACATGTTCTCAAGGCAGTCCTGATTGAGGCGATCTGTGAGTAGATAGTGGAAGCCAAAGTTCATGTGCAATTCTGTCCACAGCTGGGTGAGACACTGGACGTTAAGTTTCCATCCATCAAGACATGGAGCAGTTCCAGACCTAATTGTATTCAACCATTGCAACGATTCAGTCAAGAAATCATGAAGTGCTAAGTAGCAGTGATTGCGTGGCCCATCACGTTCTTGCTTCTGAGGCTGGACCTGTAAAAAATAACAAACGCAGTTCAATATTAGATCTAGATCTATTATTAGTAATTAATTGAGAGCTAGGTCAGATTAAGAGTTCATTGTATACATAAAAGCACATACTAATTGGCTGAGAGATACTAGATTTATTCTTCTCTTTAGATAAACTTCTAAAAAAAACTAAGCTCACTCCATTGAGATTACTGCTGTACTAGAATCTGGACATAGGCATCAGAAGTCTAGTCAATATACTTCCTATCTAGTCATCCCTCTAAAGCACTTTGAGCACATTTATAGGATATTGCGCTATATAAAAGCTCAATTTTTTAAAGCATAAATCCACCGGCACTACATATATGGCTATAATTCAGTGCCGTGTAGCTACATCGTCGCCCCCTACCCTTCACTGTGTTTTAAATCAACCACATCTGCTATTAAGGAAAAGGAGAAGAAGAAGATGAAGAAGAAGAGGATAATAGCCCGCCTCACCCCCACAGAGCCACCTTTACGGGTCACAGTCACGGTGCAGTAGATAAGAACTGGATCAGAATCTAATGTTCGTTTTTCTCTAGTAACCCAATAGACATGTTAATATAGAAATATAGCTATTTGTTAGGGTAATAGATTAAAGTTTAATTTTCTCACCTTTCAGGATCCTTAGGGAAACGGAAGAAACCTAAATCTGATCTCTTGTGCCGAGAATTTGAACAATTGATACCGGAACACCAAAGGCATTTGTTATGTGTTGTCGGTGTCGGCGCCATCTTAGCTCATTGTTGTACGCGCTTAATTCCACGATCAGCTGTTGACCTAGATACAGTCTTTTTTGGCTAGAGAGAGCTCTCGAAGCGTTAGCTATACAATCTCTCTGCTTTGACTGAGCTCGATTAACCTTGATTTGTGGACGGAAAATAGAAAAAAAGGCCAGGTTTATGGTGAAAAATAGACAAAAGAGAGAGAGGGGCTTGTTTACCATCCCTGGAATGACAGCGGTTCACACAATTCTTTTACGACACCATTAATCGACTCTACGCATAAGATTCAACCCAACAAAAAACGACAACGGCATAATGTTCATGGGCGGGGTAGCCAAAACTGGCCTCAGTAAGTAAAATCCATCGTTGTGAAGGAAATGACGGGCCTGTCACTGTCGCAGGATGTTTTCAGCTTTGATTATTATAGATTTGCCGACAGAAAATAAAATATGTTGTAGAAATTGCAATTTAAATCCTATAATATTTGCGGGTGAAAATAATTGACATTGCACTTTGTTAGGTAAAAATCGGGGGAAAATTACGACTTTGTGGATTAAAAATGACTCTGATAACAATTTTTGTAAACTTTAAAAAATATTATGAATAATTTATAATCCCCTTATGGGGCGATTTTGTCATTCGTGGTATCAATTTTATTGTAATAAAGAGATAGGAACTTCAGAGTTATTTTATTTTTATGCGAAATTATTACTTTGTAATTTTAGCATTAAGAAAAGTAGTTGGTAAATAAATTTGGTACACCTCTCTGATCTACCGCCACCGTCCATTCGTGTAGAATTGTGAATCAAGCGTCTCAAAGTCTTCGACCAATCACAGGCTATCTATCCAGCTGACCGATACAAAGACGCTTCTCACTGTCAATGTATTACGCTATTGTTACGCAAGGAATATAACACCTTTTTGAGTATGCCTAAAAGCTAAAATCTAAAAATAAAAAATATAATTCTGAGGAATTTGAAAGTCACATTGTTGAAATCAGCTTGAAAAAACAAGAACATTGGTCATTATTTCAGAAAAATCAGTTGAAAACCAACTGTTTTACGAATAAATTTGATTTAAAAAATTGCTTTTGTTTATTTGAGCTTTTTTTTTTTGCAACTTTTTTATTTATCGGCCGATTTTTTTTAATTTTTTATATCATTCATTATATCTGAATGAGACGAACTCAGTGATGTACTTTATTTGTTTCAAATGTAACTAGAACATAATTTGGCTTTTTTACCTATCAACCGTGCCTGGATAATATATTCAGCAACGCGGTGATTGTGACGCAACTATGCCATGAGCGTCTTCCAGTGTTTCAACGATGATTCAGTTCATTGTTGACGGCTGTTGACACGTGAGCTGTCAGAACGACCAATCGTTGAAGGGTCAAGATTCTCAATAGCCAATCGTTCTCCGATCAAAAAACTTAAGAACTCACGAGAACAAAAGTTTAAAATTTGGTGATGGACGGACCTATGAAATCGCTTCTGGGCGGAGTTTAGCTATGAGTGACCGTAGAAAACGAAAAGGCGACTACAGACATCAAAGGGTAGGCTTATATCATCAAAGGATGTCTACATGATTGACAAGGCCATATAGGGAACTCATTATCTACTCCCCATAAAGAATCTGAACACGAGAGGGTTAAATACGATGGCGGCGATTAGCCACTAAAAAGTGGCTGTTGTCCGGTCTGCTCCTAGTAGTCTGTGGGTATGTCTGACCAATAGTCTCTTTTCGCTATTATGTCGGAGTGATCTAGATGACGAAAATTAATGTCAAAATGATCCGGAAAATTTCAATTTACTTTTTAACTCCTTAAGATCTGATATCCGAACACAGTTGTGTGGCTAGTTTAACACGGTTGTAATGGACAATATTTTGTGTCATATTTTTTAGAGTTCCATCACAACAATGAGCCCCTAATTGTGTGTTTGAAGTTCACCCGGATGCCAATAGAAATCAAAGTTCGTCTTACTCAGTTTGCCAATATAGAGCACAAATCACAACATGATTACTAATATAAAGATACAAGAATTTTAAAAATTACTTTTTACTGTGGATGCTGATGCTGCTGCTGATGATGATGATGGTGATGATGGTGATAATTATGATGATGATGGTGATGATGATAATGATGATGATGATGATGATGATGATGACAATGATGATGATGATGATGATGATGATGATGATGATGATAATGATGATGATGATGATGATGATGATGATGATGATGATGATGATGATGATGATGTGGATGATGACGGCGACAATGACAATGATGTCTGTCACCTGATGCAATCAACCCCACATATTCTGAACATCGCCCCCAATTTTAACACAGATTATCGAAAAAAATACATTGTATCATCAAGTGTTGGGATACATTCCTCCATCTGTGCGTCAAAATATTGAGATAAATACTCACTATCATTGGGACTGACTTATTTGTCTGTTTGGCATGTATCAAAGATACCTATAGAATTAAGAAATGTTTGTCAGACCTTTTCGAAATAAAAAATTAAAGGGACCGAAATGGCTAAATGGCAGGAAATACTCTCACTGGTTAATGCTTAGTAACGCCCGAACCACCAAGTATCATAGCATCCGCTATAAATACAATTGATAGGCTGGGTCTTTTTCCATTTTTGGATCATTTTGAGCGATTGTACGCATTATAATCAGATTGTAAATGACTCCATCTTACATAAAAAGTTTCTCAAATGGGGGTTTTAGCTTGAAAGGTAAGTAAAAAAGAATAGCTGAAGTTAATCTATTGATGCTCTATGCTGTTTCATATTCAATTCAATTCAATTCAAAGGTTTGTTTTAGGCAATTGCCATAATGAAATGTAATATTGTAGAATTGCCATTCAATAGTTAAAATTAAAAATAAGCAAAAACAATAATAGATATATAAATAAATTAAATAGATAAGTTTATATATATATATATATATATATATATATATATATATATATATAAGTGAGCAAACACATAAATTACACTTACTTGACTATTTGAGCAGCATAATATAACACCAGCAATTTTTTTTTCTTCGGACATAATAGATTAGTAACATCCATATCCATATTATCAGAACCAACATATAAACAAATATATCATTAGTCAATCACACTTATGTAAATGAATAAGTAGGTACCTGGTTTGTTTATAAATCTATATTCTAAGAACCAACCTATTATATACAAATAAGTCACCGACCACTCACATTGAAAGATATGTCTTCGAACAGAGACAATGAAAGAAAAACATTTCTAGATGTATAGATAGAATGAAGTTGACGTCACTCGAGTCTTTGTATTATTTTTTGCCACCCTCATTTACGTGTAATTCTCACTTAACCCTCTCGTGTTCAGATTCTTTTTGGGGGAGTAGATAATGAGTTCCCTATATGGCCATGTCAATTATGTAGACATCCTTTGATGATATAAGCCTACTCTTTGATATCTGTAGTCGCCTTTTCGTTTTCTACGGTCACTCATGGATAAACTCCGCCCAGAAACGATTTCATAGGTCCGTCCATCACCAAATTTCAAACTTTTGTTCTCGTGAGTTCTTAAGTTTTTTGACCGAAGAACGATTGGCTACTGAGCATCTTGACCCTTCAACGATTGGTCGTTCTGGCAGCTCACGTGTCAACAGCCGTCAACAATGAATTGAATCATCGTTCAGGCAGTGAAAGACGGCCATGGAATAGTTGCGTCACATCGCCACGTTGTTGAATAAATTATCCAGGCACGGTTGATAGGTAAAAAAACCAAATTATGTTCTAGTTACATTTGAAACAAACAAAGTATATCACTGATCTCGTCTCATTCAGATATAAAGAATGATATAAAAATCAAGAAAATCGGCCGATAAATAAAAAAGTTGCTAAAAAAAGCTAAAATAAACAAAAGCAATTTTTAAAATCAAATTTATTCGTAAAACAGTTGGTTTTCAATCGATTTTTATGAAACAAAGACCAATGTACTTCTTTTTTCAAGCTGATTTCAGCAATGTGACTTTCAAATTCCTCAGAATTATATTTTTTACTTTTAGATTTTAGCTTTTAGGCCTACTCAATAAGGTGTTATATTCCTTGCATAACAATAGCGTCATACATCGACGGGGAGAAGCGTCTTTGTTTCGGCCAGCTGGATAGATAGCATGTGATTGGTCGAAGACTTTGAGACGCTTGATTCACAATTCTACACGAACGGACCCCGGCGGCCTATCAAAGAGGTGTAACAAATTTATTCACCGACTATTTTTCTGGTGCTAAAAATACAAAGTAATAATTTCGCATCAGAAAAAATAATTCTGAAGTTCCTATCTCTTTATTACAATAAAATTGATACCTCGAATGACAAAATCGACCCACAAATAAAGGAGTTATAAATTATTCATCATATTTTTAAAAGTTTACAATAATTGCCTTCAAAGTCATTTTTCATCACCAAAGTCGTAATTTTTTACCGATTTTTACCAAACAAAGTGCAATGTCAATGATTTTCACCCACAAATAAAATAGGATTTAAATCGCAATTTCTGAATCGTATTTTCTTTTCTGTCGGCAAATTTATAAAAATCAAAGCTGAAAACACCCTGCGGCAGTGACAGGGCCTGTCATTTCCTTCACAACGATTGGATTTTACTTACTGAGGCCAGTCTTGACTACCCCGCCCATGACTATTATGCCAGTGTCGGTTTTTGTCGGGTTGAATCTTAAAGAGGTAACTCAATAAAAGTTCAAGGTCACACAGAGTTTTGTGTTTTGGTCCGTTACTTCCGGATGACAATGTTGTGAGCTTCTTCGCCAAGTACATACTATCTATAAATAGAACGAAGTTGACACTCAGGTCTTTGTTTTTGTTTGTTTTGTTTTTGTCTTTGTTGTTGTTGTTGTTGTTGTTTTTTTTTTTTTTTTTTGTTTTTTTTTTGCCATCCGCGCTAATAAGTAATTCTCATTATGTGGTTACATCAGACAAAGCCAGTTCATGCCCAAAAAACCAGTCAAATTCCTCTTTCATTATGTGGTCTAGTGGTATGACATTCGCTTTCGGACCCGAAGGTCCTGGGTTCGATCAATTGGAAAAGGCCCTTTACTCACTTTCTCTCACCTTACCCAGGTGTAAAATGACTACCTATCCAGCGTTGTCTCTGTCCGAAAATTTTTAATATCGCCTTACAGGCGTCATGTCCCGTCCTACATGTTAAGTATTTGTGTTGGCCAGGGACCCCTTGTAAAGCGCTTTTTAAAAAAGTGGATATTGCGCTATATAAATACTCAATTTTTTATGGATTTAGGAGCAAAGGACACAAGTCCAACAACATTGCAATCGACTAGGTAAGT
Organism: Berghia stephanieae; assembly: GCF_034508935.2. NCBI lineage: Eukaryota > Metazoa > Mollusca > Gastropoda > Nudibranchia > Aeolidiidae > Berghia > Berghia stephanieae. The sequence continues at coordinate 25,318,306 of NC_088366.1, forward strand.
TCTGAATTTTAATACTATTTATCTTTAGAAACAGGTAGATCTACCAACGTTTAGTTTCAATTTCAATTTCAACAAAAACAAATCTTATCATGATGTTTGGCTCGCACAAAAGTGCATATATTATCAGCAGGACTGATTATACCAGGGTTGGTAAATAATAATGATAATGGTAAAGTACTTCTCATCATCATCCATCGTGGCTTGTGCTCTTGAGTACGTTGCCGGTCAGTTGTCTCCACGAATCACGATCCTCTGCCTTGCGCATGAAATCTGTGTTGCTTTTTAAGTCACATTTGGCCATTCTTATGTTTTTTAAATAAGTCATTCTTTGTCTTCCTTTAGCTCTCTTTCCTTCGATCATCCCAGATGTTACCAACTAAAATGTTGAAACCTCAAAGCGCTTCACAGTATCACTTGACAAACAGTTAACACACGCCTACCGTGCCAAAAGACCCATATAACAATCGCATCGACACACACATTTTACATAACAAAGTAATAATTGATGTTCTATCTTAGAGTGTACCAGGATTTTTAAGTCATATAAAATCAAGTTTGTTTTTTTTTTTTGTTGTTTTTTGTTTGTTTTTATTAATATATTTATTTTTATTATTTTGTTTTTTATCATTTTTTAAATTTTATTTATTTATTTAATTATTTATTTAAATTTTTTTTATTTAAATTTATTTTTTTAAAGCCATTATCCCTATGCCTATGTTTATTGTATGTATAAGGTGGAGATAAACCTAAACTGGCAAAGTGACGACAAACATTGGGTGTCTCTCATTCCTGAGCGTTTAAATAAAAAAGAGGATAAAAATAACTGGTGTTCGGCAAATGAAAACTACTATTAAATCAAATAAATTATTAATCAGTCAGAAAACATATACTATGATAAAAAATTTCTGGTAAAGATAAGGTTTCAATGACGGTGCTCGCCAGTCTTACTGACAAAGAAAGCGAGTTTTTCACTCGTGGGAGTTTAAATATTACTTGATTACACTTCCCGTTCAAAAATGCCAATAAAAAAAATCACTTTGGACTAAAACCAGAATATGATTATTTCATTTAATCTTTGAATACAAGAACATGTCATATCATCATGTAGACGCTCTTTGTTATGTTTTTAGACAGCCATTTTTATGATTAATAAACCCTAAATTCTATCGATCAGACTAAACGACCAAGGTTACAAACTGTTTTGTTATTGGTACGCGTTCTCCGGCTGGTTAATGTTATGACTATTTTACCTAACCGTAATTCATTAATTAATTGGTCTAGAAACCGATGTAATTATATTTTACGCGTCAAATTATTTCTTTGTCACCACAGCTCCCATCATTCAATAATGCCTCGTTGGAACGGTGCCTATAGAAGCGTTCATAATTACATTATAATAATACCGGCTCGTGACTACTCTAAATCATATTTTAGATAGGTATTTTCATTAAACCATGGTCCTTGTTCATTCATGTGCAATGTCTGGTTTGTTTCTGTTTTTTGTTTTTTTGTTTTTTTTTTGTTTTTTTT
>NC_088366.1:25322335-25342335 GCF_034508935.2 Berghia stephanieae
TGTCTTTCATACCAAAAAAAAAGTTATCGATTTACTCGAAGAATTTGATTTTACCACCATTTGACAATAGATTTAACTTTACATTTCAGCTTTTAAATATAAAAATATAGTCATTCAAATCATAACTATTGGGCCCATGGAGTCGGAGTTTATCCCGGTTTCTATAGCGTGAATCAAACAATATGAATTGCTTGCTACCCTTTGTATAGGACTAGTATTGCTAGTATATCGCAAAGTTCTTTCCGCCAGATGTAAGAGACCCAGCTACCCTATCACTGCTGGGTGGACAGCTTTAAAATAGCACAAAATTATTTGAAGAAGATCAAAGCGCTTTATAACAGATCCCAAGCTGACAGCAACATAATATGCATAGCACACGCATTGAGATTCGACGTGGAGGCGGAATCTTAGATTGTTTTGTTTTTTGTTTTTTATTTATTTATTTATTTTTTTTTTTCGTTCTTTGTTTTTCTGTTTTACTGACAACATTAACGCATTAACTGTCCAATTAATCAGTTTGATCAAGTTGCAATAAGATCATGTGAGTAAAGTGCCTTTTCCAAGGACTCAAGCTTGTGGGAACGGACCAGGACTTACAGGAGAGAGTCATACAACAGGATTTATGTTCTCACAAAGACATCAATCAGTAACATACGCGCGGCTATGTGCTCTAGGGGTACGACACTCACCTTCGGATTGGAAGGTCCTTGGTTTGAGTCCCGATTTGAGCGGCGCATCGTTCAGTCCTTGGAAAAGGCTCTTTATTCCCATAGTTATAACGTAGTCATGTAAAATGAGTACCTGGCCGTTAACAACAATGTATCTCTCTCTCTCTGAAAAAAATTGTAATATTGCCACAGAGGCATCATGTCTCGTCTTACACGTTAAATATTGCTGTTGGCTAGGGACCCTTTGTAAAGCGCTTTGAGCACGTTTAATGGATATTGCGCTATATAAAAAAGCCAAATATGAGGGAGGGGGTTGTTTGTTTTTGTTTATTAGCAACGCGACTTGAGCTATAGTACTGTACGTATTTAAGGAGCGGTTTGGGTATTTTCTTTAAAAAAAAACATTTCAATTACCTGTATTGGGTGGTTTTAATCATTCTGTATCGACATCGTATGATAAACAAATTCTGCCAGATAACTCGCCATTCAAATATAAATCGATTAAAATGAACCTCATCTAGGCAAAAACTCTCAATAATGGGACTTCACCAAGTGATTAAGATTATTTAGCTCAGTTAAAAATGATGAATGTCATTTTGAAAATTATAAAAAGTTAAGATTTTATCATTTTAGTGACTTAGACTTTAAATTTATTTTAAACGTTTGGTTACTTTTAAAAAATGAGCTTTTATATAGTGCAAAATCTACTAAGCGTGCTCAAAGCGCTTTACAAAATGGGTTCCTGGCTAACAGCAACACGTAACATGTAGAAGGAAAAATGACGCCTGTTAGACAATAATATTACAATTTTTTTTCCTAAAGAGACAAAGCTGTTAACGGCCAGATACTCATTTTACACCCTGAGTACGTTGAGAGAATGTGAGTAAAGAGCCTTTTCCAAGGACTCCACTATGCGCCGAGCGAGACTTGAACCCAGGACCTTCTGATCCAAAAGCGATTGTCATACCACAAGACCACAAAGCCGCACATTTACTTCTACATTATTCCATTTCAGACGGTTGGTCACATTACATACCAGTTTAGTCATTTACGACAGAAGATACTTAGCTTTAACATTAGCTTTACTGACTTATTTATTGATTTATTATTTCCATAAGTCAGGCCTTAGTCCGACAGGTGCCATTGGTCACAGTCGTATGTTGTGAGCTGCTTTCTCCGCTTCCTCCTACGACATGTCCTTCTTCATGAAGTCTGTTCTGAAAGTTCTATTTCATGTTTATTCAGTCCGCCCCCGCCCCTTTTTTTATTCCTACAAGATTTCCAACTCAAGACTTTTAGGAAATCTTTTAGAATTCATTCCTATCACATTTCCTATATATTTGAACTTATTCTTAAAGAGATTTTTTAAAATTCTGTGGAACATGCCAGTCGGAATAACCCTTTATAGAAAGTATGCCAGAAATTTTAGACTGACTACTTCTAGTTGAATGACCATTAGCTAACCACAAAACGTGTCTTTTTGATATTTGATTGACAATCATAACATGACTATCTATCCCTTAAAACTGACATACAATTCACTAACCACTAACTGCCATTCTCTGATTTAAAAAAAATCACGTATCACATCTCAGATAACTCTCCCAACCAGATCGTTTCATTATGTCTTCTTTTCTGATCTTAGATGCATAGAATTCTTTTTTTAGCTTTATTTTCTCGTGCGGTTATGTGGTTTTGTGGTATGACATTCGCTTTTGGATCGGAAGTAGGTCCTGAGTTCGAGCCTCGAACGGCGCATAGTTGAGTCCTTGGAAAAGGCTCATTACTAACATTCTCTAACCTTACTCAGGTGTAAAACGAGTACCTGGCCGTTAACAGCGTTGTCTCTGTCGGAAAAAAAACTGTAATATCCCCTAACAGGCGTCATGTCCCGTTCTACATTTTTTTTTGTGTTGCTGTTGGCAAGGGACCCATTGTAAAGCGCTTTGAGCTCGTTTAGTGGATATTGCCCTATATTAAAGTTCAATCTTATGAATTTTTTTCAAGCATTTGTCAAATTGATACCAATCCTCTCGAAGCTGTAGACTGTAAAAAGTAATAAAACAAAAATCAATATGACACCTTTAAAAAAAAAAGAACATCAAACTAAACACGGAACGTTTCTTCAGCCAACAGCAGCAAAAAAGGCAAAACAAAACAAAACAAAAAATAATAAAAACATATATACATTACTTAAAAACCTAGATTAACGTCCGTCTATCGTTAATCAATATCAAAATCGATAACTGAACAAATACCTCCTATTGGTAACAATTTAATTGAAAAGTTTGATTTTAGTCTACATTAAATTTTTATTCTAACTTACTCGTAAAAAAACCCCAAAAAACATGTATTTAAATTTTGGCCAGAAAACTCGTCCTTAAAAAATCGATCGGTTTACAATGATCCTTGGAAAAAAAACAAACCTGGGACCTCGCAAGTGCTAAATTTGAAAATTTCTGCCAAGATAATTGCCATTTTAATCAAATGATATTTGAAGGACGAATTTTGTGGCCAAAAGTTTCAGAGTACGGCAGCATTGTTTTAAAAAAGAGAGCAGTAAAAGCGATGCGACTCAAGTCTCATCGAATCCCGATCGGGTCTGGGCTTAGAAAAAAAAATATGAGTTGAAAAACAAAGAAACAAAACAAAAAATATACAATTGAGAAATTAGGGAGCAGGCACCGGTGGAAGATGAAGATTCAAACAAGTGAGACTGAAACGGTGCCAGACAAAGCAAGAAAGAAACATACAAGAAAAAAGAATCATCCCCAAAATATCAGTCTTCCTCGATTGGGGATCAATCCCAATGACCGGTCAGACGTGCTGCCATTACACCATACACACTTGTTCAAATCAAAAATATACAAAAGCCCCAACCAATATGTCGCCGTATATCACAGGAGGTACCTTGGTGGACCATTCGCCTGATTGACCTGTTGTATATTTACAAAGTAATAAATAACAATGTGAAATTGAATGTTAGCTTCAATTTAATACACGCAATTAAACAGATAAAATGGAAGTTTCGGGTTTTCCATTTATCAACAAAACAGGATGAATGAAACACTACATTCATCCCATTTTGTTTTTGATAAAGGTGAATCCCGAAACGTCCATTTTATATGTTATCGTATATTAAATTGAAACTCATATTGTTATTTATTTCTTCGAGCTTCGAGCAGCAACATTTACATTACTCTGTATATACAAAGGTAGCCTATGCTGATTGATCGATGGATTACCTGATCCATGGTTTGTTTTTGTGCTTTGTTTGATTTTCTAAAGAAAAAAGCAGATCAAATAAATCTGTTTGATTCCAATAGTTTTACCTCCTTTTATCACTATCCATTACTACTGCTGACATTCTGTCCCTCTACGAATTATGTCTGTGCTTTAAGAAATTACACCGTAGTGATAAATCACTTGAACGTTTGTGGCGAATGGACGATCCTAGTGAGAAGGAATCATAGAGTTTAACGTATAATGTGATTTTTAATAAAATACATCTTTCTTAACCCTCTCCTTACCAACTATGAGAAAATCGTCACATTCGCTACGATACAACGACATTTTTCTTATTCAAATTAGTACATCATAAATATTTAAAGAAAATGAATAGTGTGTTGTATAGCATGTTTTGCAAAAGAAATAATGTATCGCAAGAACTTACTGCGAATGTGTTTGAGTGATAAATAATATATTTTTATGTTAGTTGGGTGTGAAGTTTTGGGGAAAATCCTGAAAATGGCTGGTAAGGAGAGAATTAAACTACAAAACATTATTTTTATTTATGAAATCTCGAAATATAAACAACAATATGATTTTTGAAAACAAGTAAATAAGGATCTATAATCACAACATTATCAACTTGCTGAAATTCTGACTGAACTACTATTGTAGGGCATTTTTAAGCAAGAGTAAAAGGCATTGAAAACACAATCCGTCTCTCTTATTCAAGGAACTAAGAGTAACAAACAAAACAAATATACAGGACACAGAAAAACAACAAAAGAAACAAGCGATTGTTGTTTTGGTCGATGGACGAAGAGAATCAGGGTTCTATTTTCTTTTATTTCCTTACGAGGTCCCAGGTTTGAGAGATATTTCAAAGATGAGGTTCCTTTAACCCTCTACTTACCAACAATAGGAAAATCGTCACATTCGTTGCAATACAACCAGCACTTTAATCATTCTGATTGTGTTAGTAAATCACACAATTTAAAGAAAAATGTTTTATTATAGCTATAAAAACGTGACACTGTGTTGTAGAGTTCATTTTCCCGATCAATACCATGCATAGAATATATTTGCTGCTTTTATTTTTGAGTTTTAAAAAATATATTTTTGTGTGCGGTGGGTGTGAAATTTTGGGGAAAATTCTGAAAATGGCTGGTAAGGAAAGGGTTACATCGATCGATATTTGAAGAAAGAGTTCTCTAGTCAATTTTTTAAATACTTCTTTACAGACTACGGCAGTTAAAAGGTTAAAAGCTATAATTAAGGCAATAGTAAATGATGATGAGAGAAATTAATTATTGAACATCTTTTACAGTCGCATAAATCTGTGGTTATTGATTTTATAACTTATTATGCCAGTTAATATCAAGTCATATAATTCATAAGGCAATTTAGGCCAACTGACCTTTAAATACCCTGTGTATTTGAATTCAACAATTATATTGAGACTTGATTCTTACTTTATCAAGCAATATTTTGAATCTGTCTACAGAAGTGATATTTTTCGTTTCATTCCTGATTTTATTTTATTGATAGATTATCTCCTTTATCAATTGTTTTACTTTATCAAGAGATGAGTTGGTGCATGATCCCTAAGAGGGGAAATAGAATGCTTATGAATTATTGCCTTGAGAATTATGAGCTAAGTCAATAGTTTCAGCAAAAACTTCCAAAATTAATTTTAATTGATTAGTTTACCTACACGTTGTAACAAAAAATTGATGTGTTGACTGGAAAGATCATTCAATTTACAAGAGAAGAGATCTCTTTCGGCTCACGTTTCAGTCGATGGTATTTTTTCTTCTTATTGCTCTTTCTATTAAAACAATGAAAATGTTACTGCTTGAAGCTCCAAGATTAAAATAATGATAATTGTTGCTATTGGTTCTTGGTTTATATATTTACATTTTTGTGCATTTGTATACATATTGTCGCCATAGATTCTCAACTTTGTGTTAATACATTTTTTATGCATGCCATGTCTGTAAACGAATTTCCATTTTTTTGGATGAATAAAGTATATTATTATTATTATTATTATTATTATTATTATTATTATTATTATTATTATTATTATTATTATATTATTATTATTATTATTATTATTATTATTATTATTATTATTATTATTATTATTATTATTATTATTATTATTATTATTATTATTATTATTATTATTATTATTATTATTATTATTATTATTATTATTATTATTATTATTATTATTATTATTATTATTATTATCATTATTATTATTATCATTATCATTATTATTATTATTATTATTATTATTATTATTATTATTATTATTTATTATTATTATTATTATTATTATTATTATTATTATTATTATTATTATTATTATTATTATTATTATTATTATTATATTATTATATTATTATTATTATTATTATTATTAAGTATTCAAATGTAAACTCCAATTTATTAAACGAAGACAAATACTGTGGACATTATCAACAAAATGTTTCATTCATCGTGTTTTTTTTTTAAAAAGGAAAAACCCGAAACGTCCACAGTATCTGTCTTCGTTTGATAAATAGGAGCGTACATTTCAATACTTATCGTTATTTTCTCTTTTTATGACAGGACTGGACAACTGGTCCATAATCTACTTACACCAATGGTAGTAAGTTATTTATGTCCTTTAGGAACTTAATATCGAGCTGCCTCTAATAGGATTCAATAGTCTGATGTCACATCCGTCCAGCAACAGCAGCTTGGTTCTTAACAAAGAAAATCGGTACGTTTTATTCTTCATGCTGGCTAGAATTTTATCCCATGCCAGGTGATCAGAATGTATAAAAATCAAAACATGCTCAGATTTTTAATGTTTTTCTCCTCTGGATACACTTTTATGCTCGTCGGAGAAGTATTTCATAAGGCGTCCGCCATTGTTCCGTTTAGAACCTGTTACTAAGTCACTATGCGTCATTACGAGGGAAGTGACGTCACGACTGTTGAACCTTATTGGCAAACTTACGAAATGACACAATTTAATCAAAGTCAACAATAACCTTAAACAGAATATGATCTTATGATAATGTGATATGATATGGTATGGGATTGTTTAAAATATAAATAAACCCATTATCTAGTAAAAACAATTGTGTGAAAATTATCATCGTATCGTATTGGTTAAGAGCTAACAGGTCCTAAAAACATTTAAGTTATCTGTGAAACTTTATGCATAGATATAATTTGTCAATTATATAAACAACATTCAATGTTAAATAATTGATAATATTTAGTCTAATTACATAAATATTAAATACATAAAAAAGTAAAGTGTCATATTCAATATTCCTAGTATAATTAACTCTATTTACATTCATTTGGCCTGTCCAACTTTGTACATTCGAGAGTTTCAAGTAATTGATATACAAAAGGCAATAATATCCAATGTTATATTATATTATTCATCAAACACAATATATGGCGCTGACGACAACAGACGTGTTGTGAATGTTTACCTATTTTCAACACATATTTTTATTCATTTATCATTTGGAAATTATGCCTAATTCTTATTCAAAATGGATATGAAATATATACTATTCCTGATTTTTATATTTATTAGCATATTTATATCCGTAAATTGTGTTTTAGCTTGTGATTTACATGCTCAAAGCCTATCGATAACATATACTCCAGAGACTCTCCGATTCCTCCAACCTGTGTCACCCCCAGCACCTACTGTTGATTTATTATATTTATTCCATCGTATATTAGAGTAAGGAAGAGGGGAGGAAAAGGAAGAATAAAGACAAAATTCAATCGACGGCCTTTTCGTTCATTTTATCCCGTGTAGTTACAGGCAATGTACGATCATTAAAGGGAATGCACGATCATTAAAGAATAATATTGATGAACTATTTTCATTGTGTTGTTTTAATAATGACTATCGTCAAGCTCCATAATAGCTTTAGCTTGGCTCTCTCCTCACATACCATCGTCATGATTTGAAATTGAACAGTATTCACTATTTCGAGGAGATTGGTCTAATGTTAATATACGAACTGGGGGTGGGGTGTGCACATATATCAAGAACAAATGGTGCCACCCCAATAGGATTCAATAGTCTGATGCAACCTCCGCCCAGCAACGAGCAGCCTGGTTCGAAACAACGAAAATCGGTACATTTTATTCTTCATGCTGGCTAGAGCTTTTTCAGATGATGTCATGTGATCAGAATTTATAAAAGTCAAAACATGATCAGATTCATAATATTTTTCTCCTCTGGATACACTTTTATGCTCGTCGGAGATGTATTTCATAAGGGCGTCCGCCATTGTTCCCCATAGTTTAGAACCGGTTACCAAATTACTATGCGTCATTACGACGGATGTGACGTCACGACTGTTGAAGCCTATAATAGCTGTCAGACAAAGAAAGTGGACTGTGACGATCATACTAAATTTCCTACTGTATCTTTACGACCATATTATCGATCCCGTGAATATACTCATGTCATCATCATTAACATCTACTTTCCACCATCATCAGACAACAACACAGCAAAACTTATTTTGAAGAAAGAAATACAGGGCATTCCCATAAAGTCACCCGACACTATTGGTGGTGACAGGTGATTTTAACCACTGTAATGATTCCACTCTCCCGGGACTTTATCAATACGTGGGCTGACTGCGATACAATGCGAAAAAAACCCATTAGATTTATTCCTCTGTAATGTAAACAATAGTTATAAATGTACACCAGGTGCCCGACTAGATTTATCTGACCACTGCATATTTTTCCCGGACCTACTTTTTCTTACAAAAAAATAATGGGGATGCCTTGTAATTATTTTGCTTTTATGATATTAGGGTAAAATCACCCCCCCCCCTTTCCCAAAAAACAAATATAAAAAGGTACAATGATTTTACATTTTTCACCCTTGTGTGTGTGTGTGGGGGGGGGGGGGGGGGTTATTTGAGAGAGTGTCCAAACTTTTTTGGAAGAGTGTAAAATTTTATCAGCAAAATTACAAGAATTCTTTTATTTGCTCAACCTACATCTCAAGCTTTATTATGTATTTCCAATAATCTGTTGTTTTTTTTTTTCACTGCTAATGAAATGCGTGAGGTATACACATTTATTGCACACATAGTTTTATCACAAAGAATGAATATGATTTTCTATTATGTTTCGAATTCCAAAACATTTTCAAAAAAGAGTTTTTCAGAGACGTTTAAATGATATCTACTTCTTTCTAATTTAGATTAAATAATACGCTTGATGATTTGACGTCACAAATTATCATTGTAAACTTAATATCGTTACGCGGGTAGAATAATACGATCCTTGAACTTTTGCTTTTCGTCCGGACGTGTTTCCAGCCGCTGTAGGAGCTTGCGAGTGTGCGTTGAGAACAAAGTTCGAATTCATAAATGCAAGAGTAAGAAATCTTTTATTCTACCCCTCAATCAATTCTCATTCGTCATCTTTGAATAAAAGACATCTTCAAAACATTAAAATGATACTTGTTTTTAAATAATCAGGTTTTTCGTGAAATTTACGCTTGATAATATGACGTCACTATTATTATTGTAAGCATGATATCATTACGCGTTACTATTTCGGCAGAGAGGTGAAATGACAGAAGTTATGCCACCTCAAAACTTGGAAAACCCTATCATTTCTTAGTAAAAATATAATCGTTGATAACGTTTTGAACCCGTTGTATAAATTTTGTATTTAGCTATTGCATACTATTTTTGCTCATTATTTTGGCTGTAATCAAGGTTGAAAAGGCAGCTGATTGGTCATGCGAAATAATTTTTGGTGAGTATGAATGAAATTCCAACAAAAAATTGTGAAACCCAAGTGTGCGTGGCTTTCTGGTGTGTTTTGATGAGAGAGATCAAATATTCTCTAAAATGTTTACTATGAACAACGTTAATCCATCATTGCATACCAAAGCCATTTACAACTATACGATACGAAATATCAAGGAATCTTGCTTTAATGGGCAGAATAAAGGTATTCTGTCATGGCTATGAGTTAATCAATTCGGTTATTTTTACAGTTCATTAACTCTCAATCGCAAGCTCGTGGTGTAAAGTTGCGCAACAAAAAAGAGCGGCTAAGTGGTCTTGTGGTATGATACTTGCTTTCGGATCGGAAGTTCCTGGGTTCGAGCCTCGCTCGGCGCATAGTTGAGTCCTTGGAAAAGGCACTTTATGCACATTCTTTCACCGTACTCAGGTGTGTTTGACCCAATCGAACATTTGATGTACGATTATTATCACAACAAAACATTTGTGGCTAGAGTATTCCAGAATTAATAATTGAAAGGACAAACTTAAAGGACTATCAATTTTGAAGTGTCACACCTTAATAGATATATTTATAAAAGAAGTTTCGGTGCTGATCAGTGAGTGAACGTCAACAGGAACCTTAAACACCATTAGTTTTAAATTGTTAAGGTTCGGGGCCCCTGTTAAGTTAGAAAAGTAATTGTTTTGTTTTCTTTTAGTTTCATTATTATTTTGTTCTGCTTTGTATAGTGACGTGAGTTGAATGCACGTCAGTGTGCGTCTGTGAGCGACTGGTCGTTCAACTGATCCAAATTTTATAATTAAACATTTAGTTTAGCGTTCACATCCCTTGTTTGTGCTTGGTTTATTGATACTTGACTTGGTGTGGGCGGAGTCCGGAATTTACGGTCGTAGACAGAGAGTGCAGTTTCGCGGACTGTACTCCCTCTCTGCGATAGTCACCCACTTTGTGACAGGCGTCATGTCCCGTCCTACATGTTAAATGTTGCTGTTGGCCAGGGACCCTTTGTAAATCGCTTGGGACCACGTTTAGTGGATATTGAGCTATATAAAAGCTCAAGTTTTTAAAAGTCAATGATTGCATAGAACAGATTATTCGAAATGATTATAAAATAAGACTAAAAACGCAATGCAAACATCAAAATCAGACGAGAAGAATTATCCCAAACATTTAACTCTCCTTTAAATCAGGAAATGTAATTTAAAATGAGTATAGGTGCAATAGATATGTACTGCAACAAATCACGGGCGATTGATAAAGTCAGTACGTGCAAACCTATTGAACACAAGAGAGCTATAATTTTATAGAGAAACAAGATTCAAACCTGTGAATACGAGAGGAAAAGACAGCAAAAATGCCTATTACAAAACCTTGACTAGCGATGAGAGAACTTTCCAGGACAAGTCATAAGATGTACCAAATAATTAGAATATTATGTAACAACCGGAATAGGAAATTTGTCGGAGAGAAAACCAGAAGACAGAAAACAAAGATTTCTTGACGTATTGGCAAATGGTGCAAAGAACACCACAGGAAAGATATATATATATATATATATATATATATATATATATATATAATAGAAGAGAGAGAGAGAGAGAGAGAGTGAGAGAGAGATAGAGAGAGAGAGAGATTTAGATAGATAGATAGAGAGAGAGAGAAGGAAAGAGAGATGTAGAAAGATAGATAGATAGAGAGAGAGAGAAAGAGAGAGAGAGAGAGAGAGAGAGAGAGAGAGAGAGAGAGAGAGAGAGAGAGAGAGACAGACAGACAGACAGACAGACAGACAGAGAGAGATGTAAAAAGATAGACAGATAGACCGATAGAGAGAGAGAGAGTTGTAGATAGATAGATAGATAGATAGATGGATAGATAGATAGATAGATAGATAGATAGATAGATAGATAGATAGATAGATAGATAGATAGATGGATAGATAGAGAGAGAGATAAAGAGAGAGAGAGAGAAAAAAAAGAGAGAGAGATGTAGATAGATAGATAGATAGATAGAGAGAGAGAAAGAAAGAGAGATGTAGAAAGATAGATAGATAGATAGATAGATAGATAGAGAGAGAGAGAGAGAGAGAGAGAGAGAGAGGCAGACAGACAGACAGACAGAGAGAGAGATGTAAAAAGATAGATAGATAGACCGATAGAGAGAGAGTTGTAGATAGATAGATGGATAGATAGATAGATAGAGAGAGAGAGAGAGAAAAAAGAGAGAGAGAGAGAGAGAGAGAGAGAGAGAGAGAGAGAGAGAGAGAGAGAAAGAAACTTCAAGGAGGAGCAAGATTGCTAACGCCGATCGGTTGTGTGCGTTGTTGAAAGTTTCAAACCCGTTATTAGAGTCAAGCCACATTGAGCGTCGTAAGTAGTCGGATGGATGAATTTTGTTACAAGCGAGACACTGATGCAAAAGATATTGAAATGAAGGGTTTCTTTACAATCAAATCAAGGCTTGATTTTTGCTGAAATAAATGTGACGCACCACCTGTAAACGGTAGTATGTTGGGATAGTTTAGATGCTGAATATTGAATTTATAGTACCGTAATGAAAAATATGAAACTTCGATTAGGTTTTTATGTTTTATTCAGAAAAATGCATATCATTTCTAAAAGTGAAAAAGCTATAATTTCATATTTCCCATCATTCGACATTAAAATTCATCTTAGCAACTGATAACGTAACACCGATAATACCTCCACTACATGAAGCAAGGTACTCGTTCATAACTGAGTCGAGTGGAGTAATGTGCGTAATTAGCTTAACCAAAGGACACAACGTGAGGACGAGCATTTACAACGATCACTGTCACCCATACGTCCACTGACCACGCTGAACTTCGTTGACTTCTGTGACAAAACGAGAACCCAAACTACTGATCCAGCGAGCTAAATATCTAAAAATTAATTCAGAAATGTTTCATAACTGAACACACAATTAGGATAACCGAACGCAACCCTATGATACATTTTGTCAGTGTTGTTATTCAATAAATAATTAGAGTATTACATAAGAAAATAAAGTCCCAAATTTGCGCGTTTTTGACAAGATTAGAGTCATTTAAATCACCAATATTGTTTGAAGGACAAGATTTCTGGACAGAATCTTTGTTTGTTTTTATGTTTTTAAGGGTTTTACGGCATTGCAACACATTAAGGTCATATCAGCGCCAGTAAAAAGGAAGAAAATAGGATAGTAAAAAGTTCTAGAATTAAAGCAGCCAAGAGAAAGTAAGACATAAGGGAACCGGGAACAAATCGGGATCAGATATAGAATCCAAGAGCATACCAATACCACCAAGGTATTTAGTTTGAGATCACCATAAGTCTCATCCGGACACATGCACAAAATCCATCAAAGAGGAATACATTCAAATGCTTACATTATACAGTAAAAATAACAAATTTAATAATACATAACAGAGAGATGATTTACAAGGAAAAAATATAATCCCCCAAAACAATAACTATGCATTTGACTGTTCCCCTCCCAGCTAGGACTCCCACCAGGGCCAGGAAAAAAACAAGTAATCTCATTCCAAGACAAAGACAGAAAGCATGTTAGAAAACAGATATAAGGGGATAGAAGACACAGTATGTACCTCCCTGTCCGCTATGGGAGGTCAGGATCCCTAGCCAGGGACAGAATCTTTAAAATGTGTTGTTTTTTTTTTTTCAGAGCACCTACGTCAGAATTAACTACATAACTGCCGTATTTAAAACTTTGGCCAGAAAACTAGCACTTTAAAAATTGATCGAGTTATATGACCCTCATTTTGGCAAACTCTCTCAAACCTGGGACCTCACGAAGTCCCAGGTTTGAGAGTTTTTGCCAAGATGAGGGTCATTTAAATCGATCGATCTTTGAAGGACGTTTTCTGGAGGTCCCAAGTTTGAGAATTATTACCAAGATGGGGGTCATCTAAATCGATTGATATTTCTGGCCAAAGTTTTAAATACACTTTTTGCCAGAGAACGGCATTTTACTGGTCAATCTGGCTGGTAACGAAAGGCTTGAGACTGGTGAAGGCGGGGTCATTTTGCAGCCTTTGTTCGATCTTATCAACACGCAAGAAACATATCAATAAGTTGCTGTCATACGTACACTGACAAAACAAATGTATTTCACTTTGAGAATAACTTGTATCTTAACTATATTCGAAACGGTATTATAGCAGATGATTCATATGATGAAAACAGAAATTGTAGCCAAAGACTTGAGACTCAGGCTCAATTTATTGACCTAAAAGATTGGACGGAATAATATTGTATTTTGTTAAAGAGCAAAGACAATAAAGCGAGCGTTTGATGCGGGCATTAGCCCCATGGCCATTAAAACAGTAAGTCTGGCGGGCCATTTACCTGTTTGTGATCAATCTCCTCATTACTGAATTTGTTATATAGAATGTCAAACCCATAGCCAGGAATATGAGACTAATGGTATTTTGTTTAATGATGTTGAAGAGAATTATTATTCGTATCTTTTTTTTTAAAATCTGGGTAATGTAAATGTTGCTGCTCGAATCTCGAAGAAATAAATAACAATGTGAAATTGAATGTAAACTTCAATTTAATACACGATAACAAATAATATATATTCATCTCAACAATGCCAATACCACATTATCTCATTTGTCTCTCGTGTTTTATTCATCCTGTTTTGTCGACATGGGGAAACCCGAAAAGTCCATTTTATCTGTTTTCGTATATTAAATTGAAGTACATTCAATTTCACATTGTGTTTAATTTATTAAAAAACAAATCAGCATTTCATATTTTTGATGATTTGATTTTAGATTCAATGTTTGCTATCTGTTTTACCCAGACAAATACCAGGTGAAGGTGAATTGCCACATATTATTTTTTTTTGGTCAAAAATTCGTAAATCGCCTTCTTGAAATCTTAGGTTTGAGATTTTTTTGACAAGTTGGAAATCCTGCCAATTTATTTGTATTTTTTTAAAAAGTAGGTTGCCTGACTGTAATGATAAATCGCATCTCGTCGCTTTAGAAAAATGAAGTAAAGACGAGGTCATTAAGACTATTTGGCCGTCCTCTGGAAAAAACGCATATTTTAAAATTTGCCCAGAAAAATCGTCCTTCAAATATCGAACGATATAAATGACCCTCATCTTGGCAAAAAGTCTCAAACCTGGGACTTCGACTAGTTGACTGTCATTTAAATCGATTGATATTTGAAGGACGAATTTTCTGGCCAAATGTATAAATATGTTTTTTTTGTCCAGAGTACGACAGCATAACCCCCATAATATTGTATTTTCCATCTCTTTTACAAAATCCCTTGTAACATCATATTATCGTACACCCTGACATGAGACCGAATTATTGAATCGAAGGGTCGTATTTGAGGAGCGGCGGGATGTTCGGGGGTTGAGGGGTGGGGGGGGGGGGGGGGTGGGGGGGGGGGGTGAACGCCGACTACAAACAAAAGAGATACAAAACCCCCATAGAATCTTTTAACGATACTATAATTGGAATTGTCAAATAAATGGACCATCCAAACCACTTAGTCCTGTTTTTTATATCCATATTATTTCCATTAAGGGATAAAACAAACGGGATAAGAAATTCTATTGTAAATGGAACATGTCGTTGATGGACAGAAATTTCTTGTAAACAATATTTATTTGCATAGCCTGTTTCTTGGCACACCTCACGAATATTAAACATTAGCTCCAGGTTGATATATCACTACTGAGTTTTATATTTGTGGATGTTTCAATTGCTTGGCAAAAATATCTCTTTGTTCCCAATTGTTTATTATGAGAAGCCAGTCGAATACATGGACAAAACACTTTTTCCGTACTTTAAACTAGGATTATAAAACCATAAATCAGTGATCAAAACTCTCAAGACTGAACCAGGTCGTGAAAAATCCGATGCTTATAATTAAACTGGGGTCCCGACAACTTATTTGGTAAAGAACTCGCCTCACGCGCAAAGGGAACAGGATCGATCACAGGTGAGGACGAGATATTTTTTCTCACCTTCTCCCCCCCCCCCCCCCACCCCCTTCCCATCTCCAACCACCCAGCAATGTAGCTGGGTAGCTGGGTATGTAAGATCTGGCGGATAGTATTTTTGCGATAAGCTGGCGTCTTATCAAAAAGGGTAGCAAACAATTCCTAATTTTCACGCTGTAGAAACCAGGATAGACCCCGGCTCCATAGTCTTCTATTTTTTTTAATCCTAACATAATACCGTTTTGATACGATTGGTCATGGATATCCATGAACTAAGATGCTACTCAAAATTTTAGTTAGCATCAGACTCATTTAAACTGATCAGAAGTCCCAGGTTTGAAGGTTTTTGACAATGTCAGGGCCTCATTAATCGCTCTTTATTTAAAGGACGAGTTTTCTAGCCGACATTTAAAATGCGTTGTTTTTTTTTTTCAGAGTATCGCTCAAAGCGCTTCAGAAAGGGTCTCTGACTAACAACAACAAGTACATTTAGAACGAGACATGACGCATGTTAGGCCATATTACACTTTTTTTTCAGACATAAAACAACGCTGTTGACGGCCTTTTCCAAGGACTCAACTATGCGCCGAGCGAGGATCGGACATAGGACCTTCCGATCCGAAAGCGAGTGTCATACCACAAGACCACATAGACGCATAACGCATAAGTAAATAATATTCAACCACTTGTCTCTAACCTATAAACTAGTCTTGTCGGACGTTTTGTTGGTTTGTTTTTTTTTCACTGAGTCTACGTCTTGTTCACTAACCCTTTTGGGATGTGACCGTTCCAACCATCAAGGGAGAGAATTAACATTGGATTCCTTAAATCTATAATTAGTAATGTCAAGTAAAACGAGGCCAAATTTACCGTAAACTGACAAAAAAGTATTTTCATATTTTTGCCACCAAAAAAATAATAATAATAAATTCTAAAAACAACCTTGTACTTGTCAGTTATCTAAAACCTGAAATTTCTTTGAAGTTTCGGTTTTTATGATTTTTGACAAATTTTGTCTCATTATAATAGGCGTATAGGTACTTAAATTGGCATATTATGCTTATTATCGTAATGGAAATACTTACATCTATTTCTTCTTCTTCTTTTCAGTTTATCCCGCATTTTGCAGGGTTGCCATAATGAATGCCACGCATCTCGATTCAGAGTATCATCTTCCTCCAGGCCCAGTTCTTTCAAATCGTCCTTTACCTTATCCAACCATCTAGTCTTAATCACATACCAATCAAAATGGTGTCCATTACAACATTGTTAAATTAAGCCCATAATTCATATCGCGTTGGTTTATCAGACCTTCTATTGATATGTAGCCCTCTATGTGCGGCTATGTGGTCTAGTGGTATGACACTCGCTTTCAGATCGGAAGGTCCTGAGTTTGAGCCTCGCTCGGCGCATTGTGGAGTCCTTGGAAAAGGCTCTTTATTCACATTCTCTCACCGTATTCAGGTGTAAAACGAGTACCTGGCCGTAAACAGCGTTGTCTCTGTCGGAAAAAAAATGTATTCTCGCCTAACAGGCATAATTTCTCGTTCTGCAAGTTACATGTTGTTGTTGGTCAGGGACCCCTTTTAAAGCACTTTGAGCACATTAAGGGGATATTGCGCTATATAAAAGCTCCATTTTTTTTGTTATGTCTGGGAACTTTATTGTTTTGTTTTTATTTTTTGTTGTTGTTTTCTTTTTTGGAAGTCCCTCACAGCCATTAGACATATGGGGCCGGAATTTTTCAAAGTTTCTATCGTGTGAAACGGACAATAGCTATTGCTTGATACCCCTTCTCTATCGCAAAGTACTTTCCGCCAGGTCTGATAGACCCAGTTACCCAATCACTGCTGGGTGACAAGGGAAGTCAGACTAAAAATCATAACTGTACCCGGAATCGGATCCAGTACCTTTCAGCGATTTAGACGCTGAAAATTGAATTTTGTAAGTAACATTACGAATATATATATATATATATATATATATATATATATATATATATATATATATATATATATATGAGTGTTGGTGGGTACTTGCAGGTATTAGAGTGCTCGATAACTTTGGTTAGAGCATATAAAATAAGTTGTTTCAATGGCTTTCCATATCGTCGGTAGATCTGCAGAACATGCGAACCAATGTCAACCCACAATACGGAAAGCTATTGAAACGATTGTTTCGACAAAAATGTGAGTTCCCCTACTTATTTTATATTATATAAATATATTATATATATTATATAAATATATTATATATATTATATATATCATATATATATATATATATATATATATATATATATATATATATATATATGCGTGTGTGGGTGTAGTGTGTGTATGTGAGTGTGCTCTTCCTTTATATTACTATCAAAAATCAAAATCTCACATTTCTGATCATTTAAGTTTAAAATTTCTAATGTGTATCTTGTTCAGTGGAATATAATACCGTGTTTAGACGATGGGTTACATAATAAAATATGCACTTGATATTAGACCAATCTATGCCGCTATGTAGTCTAGAGGTATGATCGGAAGGTCCTGTGTTCGAGTCGCGTAGTTGAATCCTTGGAAAAGACTCTTTACTCATATTCTCTCACGCACGCAGGTGTAAAATGAGTACCTGACCGTTAACTGCGTTGTCTTTGTAAGGGAAAAATGTAATATCGCTTGACTATCTCGTAATTCCGGTTAAGTGACGCTGCTGGCCTTCGCGGAGCGCTTTGAGTTCATTATGTGGATATCGCGCTGTACAATAAGCTCATTTTTTAATATTTAGAAATGAAAGACTTTTTAGTTGAAATAGAAATAATAGCGTTATGCCAGTGTATAATGCACAGCACTGTAATCCTCTTTGTCCAAGCTTTTTGTACTGATTTACTGTCCGATGGAAGAAGACAGTTAATAGGATAAGTTTCCTGTTACAAGTTTCATCCGTTTTTAGAGAACACTAGAATGTGATATGTTAATGGTTTAGTTAGTCTTATGGGAATATTGAGGTCGTATGTTCTAATTCCAATGAAGCCAAAATTTATTGGGTTGGGTGGGCGGGGGTGTCCTATCTAGTGATCGTCCATTGTATCGACATTTCTACTTATGAGACTTGATTAATAGAATTATTATGAATATTTGTGAGTAATGCAATGTCAGAAATAATTTATTTAACTGACTGCCATACTGTAAAAAGACACAGTGTGTTTAATCATTTTGCCACAAACTTGTCATTCAAATATCCATCGATTTAAATGACCCTCAATTGGCAAAAACTCTCAAATCTGGAACCCGGCGAAGTCATCCTGTTTGAGGATTTTTGTCAAGAAGAGGGTCATTTAAATCGATCGATATTTTTAGGATGGGTGTTTTTTTTCTTTCCAATACATGACTTTCCGGATATGGCAGTTATCCGAAAATGGTGAAAACTACGACAATATTTAGAAGAATTGTTTACTTTTCTCTTCATTCATTTTCTTTTTTGTTTCTTTTTTTTAAATGTATAAACTGTCTTCATTTTATAGAATAAGGCATTGGATATGAAAAGAGATATACAAAACCCGAAAGAGAGATGCAGAAAGATTTGCGAAGGGGGGTCGGCGGTTCAGAAGAATTAATTCATATATTAAGGGGGGGGGGGGGGGGGGGGAGAGGAAGAAAAAAAAGAAATTAAGATAGGTTACAACAGAATTGAACTCAGTTTAATGCAAGCGGCAGACATAAAGAAAAAGAAAGAGAGAGAGAGAGAGAGAGAGAGAGAGAGAGGGAGAGAGAGAGAGAGAGAGAGAGAGAGAGAGAGAGAGAGAGAGAGGATGGGAGGAACATACAATGTGTTATTGATATACTAGTTGCAAAGTGATGACACCTTATTTTCTAGTATCTGCTTTGCTGTTTTGTTGATAAAGGGGAAATAAGAAACGTCCATTTTATCTATTTTCGTATATTAAATTGAATCTTAAATTCAATTTCACGTTGTCATTTATTTCTTCGAGCTTCGAGCAGCACCATTTATACTGCCTGTCATGGTCTAAATGCTCTAACTATGCATAAAATAAAGATGTGAAGAATTAGGCCCCCAGAATTTACTAGTTACTTTAAAATGAAGAACAAATAACGATTTGTTTAAGATGATGAGAAAAGAAAGATGAAATTTAATTAAATGAGTCTTCTGGTAAATGAATTGGTGATCACAGTTACAAATGGGAATATAATGATATTACGTATCTTATGCGATCTTGATGAGATGATAATAATATTCGATATTGCGGGCAGACTTGTGGGGTTCCACTTCAGTTTGATAGTCGTTGCAGTTATT
>NC_088366.1:25344835-25359835 GCF_034508935.2 Berghia stephanieae
GTCTACTTCCGCCAGATCTAGCAAACCCCTCTACGCAATCGTTGCTGGGTGGTCAAGGGTTGGAGGTCAGAAAACAATGACCGTCAGCT
Organism: Berghia stephanieae; assembly: GCF_034508935.2. NCBI lineage: Eukaryota > Metazoa > Mollusca > Gastropoda > Nudibranchia > Aeolidiidae > Berghia > Berghia stephanieae. Next base: position 25,344,925 of record NC_088366.1, read on the forward strand.
GGTCAAATTTGAGTTCTTGAGGTTATATTTATATATTATATTTATATATATATATATATATATATATATATATATATATATATATATATATATATTATATATATATATATATATATATATATATATATATCCCAATATCTACTTAACGTACTCAAAACGCTTTACAAGGGATCCCTGACCAACACAACGCATAGCATGTAGAACGATACTGGACGCCTGTTAGGCGATATTACATTTTTCCCAACAAAGATAACGCTATTGGCGACCAGAAACTTATTTTACATTGTGAGAATGTGAGTAAAGGGCCTTTTCCAAGAACTCAACTATGCGCCGAGCGAGGCTCGAGCCCATGACCTTCCGATCCGAAAGCGAGTGTCATACCGAAAGACCACATAGCCGTACACTTTCAAGTCCAAGCCATTTTTAAATCCCTGTAATTGAAGAATCTTTAAAGTGAATACTAATAGTAAGCTGCAAAAGGCTGTGTGGACTTATATAAATCAACAAGAACGAATACAATAGCTTCGAAAATAAATACCGAAAATACCAAGCATGGAAAGTTTTGGGCTCAAAACCATTCTTCAGTTAGTAACAAGAATTAACAATAAAAGCATTAACCCTCTCCTTACCACCTACATCAAAATCGTTACATTTGTTACAACACAATACACAATTTTCTTATTTAAATTTATTTTGTATATTACAAAATAGGAAGAATGGTCTTTGTTTAATTAATAAGAACATAAAGTTGTTTTGTAGAGAGCTTGTTTAAGATTAATAAAATCAGTTTTTTCTGCTGGGTAAGCCTGCCATTTTTTAATATATTTTTTGAGAACACTGAAAATGATCGGTAAGGAGAGAGTTAATACATGATTTAAAATACATGGTCTTCCTTGATACTTGTAATGCCTGTATTAGCTCAAAATCTCCTAAAAGAGAATGTAAAGCCAATAAATCTTCACCCAACGATTAAGATAAGGTAAGCTAATATGGCTTTTTAAAATAATGAGTTTAATGTCATGAACTACAAAAAACGATTCTTTGTGTAATGTGATTTAAACCTACAATTCAACTTTTTTAAAAATTGAGATTTTATATAGCGCAAGTTCCACTAAACGTGCCCAAAGCGCTTTACAAGGGGTCCCTGGCCGACAGCAATACTTGACATGTAGGACGGGAGTTGACGCCTGTTAGGCGATATTATAATTTTTTCGTACAAAGACAACGCTGTTAACGACCAGGTACGCATTTTACACCTGAGCACGGTGAGAGAATCTGAATAAAGAGTCTTTTCCAAGAACTCAACAATGCGCCGAGTGAGGCGCGAACCCAGGACCTACCGATCTGAAAGCGAGTGTCCTACCACGAGACCACATAGCCGTACAATCCAACTTTGACTCCCAAGTTCGCCAAGACGTAATGTCATTTTGAGTTACTCGGTTCCAAATTATAAGAGATACACAAATCGGTTTTACCAGATTTTATGTAATTTACTGTTCTGCGTTGCAATAATAGGAAGGCGAATGAACTAATAAAATTAAAGTGCGATTAAATCAGGACGGCTATATTACGTTTTCTTTTCATTTTTATTATTTTCAAACTTTAGATTCCACTCTCTACTAATGCGTAGTTCATTCAATGAATTTTATGAGATACACTAGTATAGTCGGTATCACCACAAACCAAGTCTAAATTGCCAGGATTTTATGATTGACTTTTGCTATTGAAGCTGTCCCAAAATGGCATTGTCGTTACTTTTCCCACAAATACTCCAGTACATAGTTATTTTGAAGAACTAAGGAAAAAGTTGGTTTTCGTCAGTTTCTCTTGGTTAAATAATCTTTAAAAAACAAACAAAAGCTGACTATCTAGCCTCAACGTTATAGTAACAATGGCTTTTTTAAAAAGTGTGGACAGAGTAGCAATTTTGTCAACATTTCTTTGATCATCTGAGAAACCATTTCTGTTATTCTATAATATAGGTGCTAGACAGGCTTTGTGGTCCTGTGGTACTACACTCGTTTTCGAATCGGAAGGTCTTGGGTTCGAGTCTTGCTCGGCGTATAGTTGACTCCTCGGAAAATGCTCTTTGCTCACATTCTTTCACCGTACTCAGGTGTAAAATGAGTACCTGGTCATTAACAGCGATGTCCCTGTCGAAAATTTTTAAAAATGTAATATCGCCTAACTGGCGTCATATCTCGTTCTACATGTTAAGTACTGCTGTTGGTCAGGGACCCTCTTTAAAGCGCTTTGAGCACGTTTAGTTGATATTCCTCTATATAAAAGCTCAAATATTTTTGTTTTTATTTTTTCTTTCTATGTTATCTAGTTTTTAGTTTGTTTTTCATTATTCAACTAAGAACAGAACTGATGAAAAAGAAAGAAAATATCGTCAATTTTTCCAATCAGTATTCGAGTATTTTTCAGGCGAATGTTACGATAAGGACCTTTTTGACACAGCCTCTTTCATACCTTTAAAATAAAACAAGATGTGACCTATCCATGTAACTCTCTCCTTACCAGCTACTTTTAGAATCTCCCTCTAAAATTCACATCTACCCGACACAAAACAAAAAAAGTAACAAGTGACTTCTATACAGAATGTTTTTCAGCAAAATGAGGTCTACAACATAGTATTTAGTATTTATAGCTGTAATCAAAACGTTTCTTTAAATTTTGTGATGTACAAGAGAAATCAGAATGATAACATTGTCGGTTGTATCGTAATAAAATGTGAAGATTTTCCTATGGGTAGTTAGGAAATGGTTAAAACGGTATTGTGTCTGGGTTATCCCGTTCTCAATAAATCATTTTAAAGTTAAAATTAGACCCGCCTCCTAAAAGTGTTTTTATGTCGGGATGAAATAGATAGCATAACCTGAATTGTCATTAACCAGTTAACTGTCCGACTCTGGAATAACTCGCATTTAAAAATTGGGCCAGAAAACTCGTCCTTCAAATTTCGATCGATTCAAATGCCATTCATCTTGGTTTAACCCTCTCCTTACCAACTATAGGAAAATCGTCACATTTGTTACGCTACAACCAAGATTTTTAATATTCAAATTTCTTTAGTACTTCATAAAATTTAAAGAAAATGAACAGTGTGTTATAGAGCATGTTTTGCTAAAGAAAATATTTATCGCAAGAAGTTTACTGTTATTGTGTTTGAGTGATAACAAATATATTTTCGTGTTAGTTGGGTGTGAAGTTTTGGGGAAAATCCTGAAAATGGCTGGTAAGAAGAAGGTTAAGAGAGTTTGCCGGATGAGGGTAATTTAAATCGATCAAGTTTTCAAATGTTTAATACGTGCTTTTTTCCAGACTCCGATAGTGATGGTTAAGATTAATCAGAAATATGAACGTTCAATTCTTGTCATCTTTGTAATTTATATCCGTTGCCCTCAATAAAACATATAAAATTCAAACTTATCCGAAATTTTATACTTTTTTTCTATCTATTCTTAAGAAAAAAATAGGGTTGGGGAATCAACACTGTTCCATACTGCCAATGTTGATTTTTTTTAACTTCGAGCACAGAACTACTGGCACATCTAACAATTATCAAATCATTTTTACAGACCAATATACTTGCAAACCTTTTTAAAAAAAATATTTGGCTATTTCTATCACCCGTTGATTCAAATTAATACTAAATACATTTACTAAGTAAATATTAAGTGCTGGACGTAATACGCAGTACTTAATTTGACCATTAGCTTTTCATTGCGATTCTATACAGTTCTAGCACACCCGCAACAAAAAATGATGATTTAATTTTAAATCTATCTTGGTACTATTAAGTAGCAATAATAATCTCATCTGTAACAACAAGGAATGGTGTAATTTCAAACCTCTCTTTATACTCTCAAGTAATAATAATCTATCTATTCTTTTAATAAAATAGGTTTGAGGGTCAACATTGCTCCAAAAAGCCAATGTTAAATGTTTATCATCGAGTACATAATTCCCGGCAAATATAGAAGTGATAAACTGGTTTTTTTTTACAGATTGATATACAAGTAACTTGTCAACCTCTCTTAAATTAAGGGCAATTCTATTACCCGTTGACTCAAAAAGATTCGTCTCGATACGTCAGTAGTAATATAAAAAGCATGAGAAACCGTTGTTAAATTGTTAAATTAAAAATTGCATGATCAGCAGTTTTTTTTTTATAACAATAGTGTGTAAGTGTGTTATAGTATTACACATGTGTAATAGGTGTGTCAATTGTATTATTGTTGTGTGTTGTACACACTTTGCAGTTATTTCTAATTGTATTATTGTGTGTTTTACACACTTTGTAATTATTAATGTCGTTAATATACATATGTAGGAGAAACTGTTATTAAATTGTAAAATATGTATTATCATTTTGTTATAGTAGTGTGTAAGTTTGTTATAGTATTAGATATATGTAAAACGTGTGTTAATTTTATTATTGTCGTGTGTTTTACACACTTTGTAGTTATTTTAAAAATTGTATTATTGTGTGTTTTTTTACACACTTTGTAATTATTTCTTTACATACATGCGCAGGAGACACCGTTGTTAATTTGTTTAATATGTATAATGATTATTTCATTATTGTAATTGTGTTATAGTATAAGATATATCTAATCCTTGTGTTGATTGTATTATTGTTGTGTGTTTTACACACTTTGTAATTATTTCCGTCTTAGATGTACGATAGCTATATTGATAAGATTTAAAAAAATAGATAACAAAAAGTCCATGTTTTAATGGCATTGTCCTAATGTAATGTCTGTGAATAGATACGAAGATGCAACGTCACATAAGTTAATAACACTCACTTTAAACAATGTTGATATATTTTAGAATAATAATAATCACAGGTTCAAAATTACTCATAATAGATCTCGCATCTCTATTCGGATTTGAACTTGAGACATTTTCGTGCGATAGAAAGACGCCTTACAATTTGATCAATAAAGAATCGGTGGGTGAATACGACACATGGTCGTGAGCTAAACACTTCGTTGTTTTCTTGCTATCCTTGTCTTATGACACACTCGATACTCGTAAAAACAGACGGCAGGGGAATAATCTTCGTTCACTCGTCACGTCTTATTGGTACATCTATATTCCGTTCGTGTTATCACCCAATTGACAATGATGATTTATTAACAACGATCATCTCCAAATGTAACCCCTCTCCTTCTTCATATTTTACAGTCTAATTCAATAAATGGAATACAGCTGCTCTAAATAATTAGTTCGAGTTATTTAGTCATTCATCACAAGACTTCGCGAAAACGTTATAGAAATAAAAAATAGTATACTATCAACTTAAGTAACTGTGACTGTAATTTTGATTATCTCGCCTCATTGGACACTACATTCTAAATATCTCATTTTATTTTGTGTCACCTCACCATTACCATCGCACCATGAATTTAAAACTTCTAGCATCAAAAAAAATATTCCATTATTTAACTAAAAAAGATCTTGATATATACAAATGTTCATTAAAAAATAATTACCACGCGTGTCCAATGATGCGACCGTAAAGATAATTTACCCACCAAACGAAGAAGAGATAAATCAAAGATAGTGCAGGGTGTAACAAATACATTCGTTTCGTTTCAAGAAGTGAACTCAACACTGAAATTATGATGAACAGTTTTATTCGATTCATATTATTGTTAATAGAAAAACAGATTAAAGTAGATACCATGTCAGTGAAATCCCCTTTCTTCGTATTCCCCTCCTCTCTTTGAAAATGGATTTTAGAATCGATGATACCAAACGACTATTTTTCGAATTAACAAATTATGATCTGGACTTAATAAATGACCCAAGAAAAAAAAACAACACAACCAGACATGATAATTCTTCCATCCCAGTACAGTAAATCACTGGAAAAACTACATAATTCTTTAAAATTGATTGTTTGAGACGACAAGGGTGACAGCAAACAGACACTTTGTTGTTAAATTCACCAAATAACCATGTGTCGATTTCATATGGTGATCCCTTTCGTTGATAAGTGGTAAGGCGTTTAGCTATTAAACAAAACTTCTCATGATTAAATCTGTATAGAGATATTACACCTATTTTAAGTCAGTTTGAACCTATGATTATTTAAAAAATATATCAACATTGATTACCGCGAGTAATATTGTGCGTGACATAGTGTTATTTCGGACATTTTCGTATTTAAGATTCACATACATCACCAAATCAGGACAATGCAACTACTAACGTGTCTGTGATTACGGTTTATTAAGTCCAGATCATAATTTGTTAATTCGAAAAATAGTCGTTTGGTATCATCGATTCTAAAATCCATTTTCAAAGAGAGGAGGGGAATACGAAGAAAGGGGATTTCACTGACATGGTATCTACTTTAATCTGTTTTTCTATTAACAATAATATGAATCGAATAAAACTGTTCATCATAATTTCAGTGTTGAGTTCACTTCTTAAAACGAAACGAATGTATTTGTTACACCCTGCACTATCTTTGATTTATCTCTTCTTCGTTTGGTGGGTAAATTATCTTTACGGTCGCATCATTGGACACGCGTGATAATTATTTTTTAATGAACATTTGTATATATCAAGATCTTTTTTAGTTAAATAATGGAATATTTTTTTTGATGCTAGAAGTTTTAAATTCATGGTGCGATGGTAATGGTGAGGTGACACTAAATAAAATGAGATATTTAGAATGTAGTGTCCAATGAGGCGAGATAATCAAAATTACAGTCACAATTACTTAAGTTGATAGTATATTATTTTTTATTTCTATAAAACTTTTCGCGAAGTCTTGTGATGAATGACTAAATAACTCGAACTAATTATTTAGAGCAGCTGTATTCCATTTATTGAATTAGACTGTAAAATATGAAGAAGGAGGGGGGGGTTACATTTGGAGATGATCGTTGTTAATAAATCATCATTGTCAATTGGGTGATAACACGAACGGAATATAGATGTACCAATAAGACGTGACGAGTGAACGACGATTATTCCCCTGCCGTCTGTTTTTACGAGTATCGAGTGTGTCATAAGACAAGGATAGCAAGAAAACAACGAAGTGTTTTGCTCACGACCATGTGTCGTATTCACCCACCGATTCTTTATTGATCAAATTGTAAGGCGTCTTTCTATCGCACGAAAATGTCTCAAGTTCAAATCCGAATAGAGATGCGAGATCTATTATGAGTAATTTTGAACCTATGATTATTATTATTCTAAAATATATCAACATTGTTTAAAGTGAGTGTTATTAACTTATGTGACGTTGCATCTTCGTATCTATTCACAGCCATTACATTAGGACAATGCCATTAAAACATGGACTTTTTGTTATCTATTTTTTAAATCTTATCAATATAGCTATCGTACAGCTAAGACGGAAATAATTACAAAGTGTGTAAAACACACAACAATAATACAATCAACACAAGGATTAGATATATCTTATACTATAACACAATTACACTATAATGAAATAATCATTATACATATTAAACAAATTAACAACGGTTTCTCCTGCGCATGTATGTAAAGAAATAATTACCAAGTGTGTAAAAAAAACACACAATAATACAATTTTTAAAATAACTACAAAGCGTGTAAAACACACGACAATAATAAAATTAACACACGTTTTACATATATCTAATACTATAACAAACTTACACACTACTATAATAAAATGATAATACATATTTTACAATTTAATAACAGTTTCTCCTACATATGTATATTAACGACATTAATAATTACAAAGTGTGTAAAACACACAATAATACAATTAAAAATAACTGCAAAGTGTGTACAACACACAACAATAATTCAATTGACACACCTATTACACATGTGTAATACTATAACACACTTACACACTATTGTTATAAACTGCTGATCATGCAATTTTTAATTTAACAATTTAACAACGGTTTCTCATGCTTTTTATATTACTACTTACGTCGTCTGTCTTGAACTATGTTCATTTCCACAATACAGAAAAAAAAAGAATAATATATACAATTCCCTTTATTCATCCCATAAAGAAATTTGTCTTTATGTTCTAATCCAAGGAAAGACTGGAATAACCCCGGCGTCAGCCGCATTGCAGCGCCACAAACTGAGCTAGGGCGAAGTAACTTGCTCAAGGCCACACAGCCCAGCGGGTAATCGAACTCAGTACTTTTCGGGTACGAAGCAAAGACGTACAGCTGAGCCACGCTGCCCCCTAATAGTATAATAAGTATACTGCCTGTTCGCAATAGCCTTTAATCCTCCTCAAATATTACGGGTTCTCCATTAATATATTCCAATTTAATCACTTGAGATGCAAGACAGACGCCAGCCGGATATAACGTACTACAATAGAAAATTATAAGAATGTTTATAGTCTGTTCGATATAATTTAGTGAAAGCTTTCTAATCACAAAAATGACAGTCTAAAAACAATACCAAAGAGCTGAGTTATGCTAATTTCGTTCCTTCTATAAATGCCTGATGGTATCTACGAATATCCAAAACTCATGTTTAAATATTGTTAGTATATATTTGGATACTTGTCCCGGAGACAGCGGTATAGATAGTATGCGCCTGGCCAAGGAGCTCACAACATTGCCATCCGGAAGTATAACGGACCAACACACAAAACTGTGTGTAACCACGATAGTTTATAGTCTGGTTAATACAGTTTAGTGATAATTTCTCATACACGCGGATGGCAAAAAAAAAACAACAACAAAGACTTGAGTGACGTCAACTTCGAACTATCTATATAGATAGAACGAAGATGACGTCAATCAAGTCTTTGTTATTGTTTTTGCCATCCTCGTTTATGAGTTATTCTCACTAAACTGTATGAACCAGACTATAAAAGTTCATGGTTACACATGGTTTTGTGTGATGGTCCGTTCTACTTCCGGATGGCAATGTTGTGAGCTTCTTAGCCAAGCGCATACTATCTGAGACGCGAAACTAATGAAGTGGCAATAGGGTTTTATTTAATAGCGGAAGATCAGTATCTGTCAGGCCGGGTCAGGTTGGCATACAACCTCTCCTCCATAATGTTTACATGTAGTAAAATTGGAATTTCCCATGAGTTTTCGCAGCTTTCAAAATCCAGTTGGGTGTTTTTTTTCTCTCACTTAATTCTCTGTGCATTTGTACGATTTATAGAGCAGGCTAAAATTGTGTGTAATTTATTTCAACATATACCATCAATTATCATATGCCATGTTTACCCACCGAACATTGACATCCACATGCGAAAGGAACTACGACACAAGTCACTGATCAAGGGATTGAACCACATACCAAACAGATTCACTCAGTATAGATAGTGTGCGCTTGACTAAGGAGCTCACAACATTGCCATCCGGAAATATAACGGACAAATACACAAAAATGTGTGTAACTATGAACGTTTATAGTCTGGTTAATACAGTTTAGTGAGAATTATTCATAAACGCGGATGGCAAAAAACAATAACAATGACCCGAGTGAGGTCAACTTCGAACAATCTATAAAAGGCATCAATCAAACAATCTGACAACACTTAGCTCGGAAGAAAAAAAATTGAATATTTGTATTAACGCTCTCCCTACCGATCATTTTCAGTATATTCCCAAAAACGACAGTGTTACTCCAGCAGAAAAAAAATTGCGTTTTAAAACTCAAACCATTTCTCAACAAAACAACTTTATGTTCTTATTGATTAAACAAAGACCATTTTATTGTACAAAATAAATCTGAATCAGAAAAGTGTTTATTGTGTCGTCACAAATGTGACGATTTTACAGTAGGTGGTAAGGAGAGGGTTAATTTACTAACAACTTATTTGGTTGCCAAAACTCTTTTGGTAGAGCAGTTCCTTCGCATGCAAAAATAAAACTGGAATCGATCCCATCGAGATATTCTTTTCTATTTTTTTTCTGACCATGTCCAACCAACAGTGGTTTGGTAGCTGGAGGTAATGGATCTGATAAGAAGTACTGTTCGATGGACTAGCGTCCAATTGAAAGGGTAGGTAACAGTTCATATTGTCCATTTAACGCTATAGAACCCGGGACAAACAGGCTTCTCTTATTGCGCATTATAAAACTTCTTCTCTTCCCTTTTAGATGTTTTTTTTAAATCTTCAATTAATACGCTTCAACAGTCATGATGTCACTTCCCTCATAATGACGCATAGCAACTTAGCAACTGGCTCTAAACTATTGGAACAATGGCGGACGCACTTATGAAATATTTCTCCGACGAGCATAAAAGTGTATCCAGAGGAGAAAAACATTAAAAATATGATCATGTTTTGACTTTTATACATTCTGATCACATTACATATGAAAAGTTCTATCCAGCATGAAGAATAAAAAGTACCAATTTTCTTTGTTTAGATCTTCGCTGCTCGCCGTTGCTGGGCGACATGACATCAGACTATTGAATCCAATTACACACATCCTGCTTATTCCTATTTCAACGACAGGAAGTGATGTAATAAACGGCTCTATGGAAGTCGTTAACATAGTCAATTCCATCCTATCTTTCGAACTCTGATTTAAAAGAAAAAACAACAAAAACAAAACAAAACATTTTAACAATTTAGTCTAGAAACCTCGTGCTTCAAATACCTTGATTAACCCTCTCCTTACCACCCATAGGAAAATCGTCACATTCATTACGATGCAACCAACAACTTTCTCATCTTATTATTCTTGTTTCTCATAAACTTTGAAGAAAATTTGTTTATTATAGCCATAAAAACTTGACACTGTATTGTAGAGCTCATTTTGCTAAACAATTTTATACATAGAAAGTACTTGTTAATCTTCTGTTTGAGTAAGAAAAATCTATTTATTGTGTGTTAGGTGGATGTGAAGTTTGGGGAAAATTCTTAAACTGGCTGGCAATGAGAGGGTTAAAATGACCTTCGTCTAGTCACAAACTTCCAAACCTGAGACTTGCCGAAGTCTTCCTTGAAGTCCCAGCCAGGTTTGAGAGTTATTGACAAGATGAGGGTAATTTTAATCGATAAATAGTTCTAGGTCGAGTTTTCTGGCCAAAATTTTAAAAACATATTGGGGGTGGGGGGGGGGGGGTGGTAGTGGTGTTACTGAATCCGCTAGCATTCTCCTTACATGAAACATACTATCTATAAAATCGATGCCAATGTTCTAGACACTGCTTGCCACTTCCCAGTAATGTACGATTCTTTCATTTCTTTGTATTTATTAAACGAGTTATTTTTTATCGTGCCCAATAACTACAGCTTGGATATTGCTATTGACTAAATAATAATGACAATAAATAAAATAATATTATATAATAATAATAATAATAATATAATAATAATAATAATAATAATAATATAATAATAATAATAATAATATAATAATAATAATAATAATAATAATAATAATAATAATAATAATAATAATATAATAATAATATAATATAATAATAATAATAATAAATAATAATAATAATAATAATAATAATATAATAATAATAATAATATAATAATAATATATAATAATAAAATAATAATAATAAATAATAATAAGTAATAATAAATAATAAAGAAATGAAAAAAATGAAAAAAAATAAAATGAATAAAAGAAAAGAAGAAGAAGAAGAAAAGAAAGAAGAAGAAGAAGAAGAAGAGAAGAAGAAGAAGAAGAAGAAGAAGAAGAAGAAGAGAGAAGAAGAAAAGAAGAAGAAGAAGAAGAGAAGAAAGAAAAGAAGAAGAAGAAGAAGAAAAGAAGAAGAGAAGAAAGAAGAAGAAGAAGAAGAAGAAGAAAGAAGAAGAAGAAGAAGAAGAAGAAGAAGAAGAAGAAGAGAAGAAGAAGAAGAAGAAGAAAAGAAGAAGAAGAAAGAAGAAGAGAAGAAGAAGAAGAAGAAGAAGAAGAAGAAGAAGAAGAAGGAAGAAGAAAGAAGAAGAAGAAGAAGAAGAAGAAGAAGAAGAAGAAGAGAAGAAGAAGAAGAAGAAGAAGAAGAAGAAGAAGAAGAAGAAGAAGAAGAAGAAGAAGAAGAAGAAGAAGAAGAAGAAGAAGAAGAAGAAGAAGAAGAGAAGAAGAAGAAGAAGAAGAAGAAGAAGAAGAAGAAGAAGAAGAAGAAGAAGAGAAGAAGAAAGAAGAAGAAGAAGAAGAAAGAAGAAGAGAAGAAGAAGAAAGAAGAAGAAGAAGAAGAAGAAGAAGAAGAAGAAGAAGAAAGAAGAAGAAGAAGAAGAAGAAGAAGAAGAAGAAGAAGAAGAAGAAGAAGAAGAAGAAGAAGAGAAGAAGAAGAAGAAGAAGAGAAGAAAGAAGAAGAAAGAAGAAGAAGAAGAAGAAGAAGAAGAAAAGAAGAAGAAGAAGAAGAAGAAGAAGAAGAAGAAGAAGAAGAAGAAGAAGAAGAAGAAGAAGAAGAGAAGAAGAAAGAAGAAGAAGAAGAAGAAGAAGAAGAAAGAAGAAGAAGAAGAAGAAGAAGAAGAAGAAGAAGAGAGAAGAAGAGAAGAAGAAGAAGAAGAAGAAGAAGAAGAAGAAGAAGAAAGAGAAGAAGAAGAAGAAGAAAGAAGAAGAAGAGAAGAAGAAGAAGAAGAAGAAGAGAAGAAAGAGAAGAAGAAGAAGAAAGAAAGAAGAAGAAGAAGAAGAAGAAGAAGAAGAGAAGAAGAAGAAAGAAGAAGAAGAAGAAGAAGAAGAAGAAAAGAAAGAAGAAGAAGAAGAAGAAGAAGAAGAAGAAGAGAAGAAGAAGAAGAAGAAGAAGAAGAAGAAGAAGAAGAAGAAGAAGAAGAAGAAGAAGAAGAAGAAGAAGAAGAAGAAGAAGAAGAAGAAGAAGAATAATGCTGAAAACTTATATAGCGCTATAACTCCGAGACACCAGACTCTAAGCGCTTAAATTACAAATTACTTTGGCTGAAACATACTCATTCACACACACAAGCACACACACACACACACATACACACACACACAATACAACACACAACACAAACCAAACCTATCTTGCTTCTCATACCATCTACTAAAATCGAAACAAATATGTTTTAAGCGAACGTTTAAAAATAGACAAAGATTCTTTTCACGAATGCTCTGCGGTAAGGCGTTCCAAATAGAGGGTCCGAAATGAGAAAAGGATCTCATTCCAGCATTTTTCCGAATTCGAGGGACAACTAATTTTGTGGAATCACTGGCCGAACGTAAGGGGCGGGGTTTTGAATATCTTTCAATTAGTTCTGAAAGGTAGGAAGGGGCAGTACCTTCAAGACAACGATACACTAAAACACAAGCTTTGAATTTAATTCTTTTCTCAACAGGCAGCCAATGCAGGTCATGAAGTAGAGGTCCGGCAGAGTCGCACCTACGCTTCATAAATACTAGTCTGGCAGCGCTGTTTTGGACAATCTGAAGACGTTTCAGATTGTATTGCGAAACGCCAAACAACAGAGCATTACAATAATCCAATTTCGATAGTACGAGGGACACAACCAGGTGCTTGGTCACATCCTCAGATATGAACCGTCTAATGGAAGCAATCTTTTTTAGTTGGAAAAAGAGAGATCTAACCAAATTATTAACCTGATGCTCCATCGACAGTCCAGAGTCTAAGAATGTGCCAAGGTTTTTCACTTTGTCAACAATTTGAATAGAGGCATCCCCCAACTTCAAATCTGTTTCACTTTTCCACTTCCTGTTCCCCACATACAGCACCTCCGTCTTATCATCATTCAGTTTCAGTCTGTTCTCATTCATCCATTTCTTAACACTTTGGATACAATTTTTACTATTGGCTGATACTTCTTGTAAATTTCTCATATTGGAAACGCAGTACAATTGCGTATCATCAGCGTATTGATGGTAAGACAGACCAAAACTTCTGATGATTTTAGACAGAGGGCCAACGTACAAAACAAAAAGAACGGGTCCAAGTACTGAACCCTGGGGAACCCCACAATCAAGAAAGATTTCCTCCGATCTATATTCATCCACCGTAATAATCTGTTTACGATTAAACAAATATGACCTAAACCAATCAAGCGCTGCACCAGACACGCCATAAGTAATTTCAAGACGTTTGAGAAGAAGATTGTGATCAATAGTATCAAAAGCAGACGATAGGTCAAGCAAATTCAGCAAAGAACATGAACCATTGTCTATAACAGAGAGGAGATCATTAACAACCCTAACAAGTGCGGTTTCCGTCGAATGATGTTGCCTATAAGCAGACTGAAATTTTTCTTCAAGACAATTATTTTTAAGATGAGACAGTAATTGTTTCAAAACAAGCTTTTCTAAGATCTTAGAGAGAAAAGGAAGATTAGAGACAGGGCGATAGTTTTTTAAGTTCTCTTTATCGAGATCAGGTTTTTTCAAAAGGGGTTTGACATGAGCAACTTTGTAAATGTCTGGTACAGCACCTGACTGCAACGAATTATTAACAATACATGTAAATGGTGTTAAAATTACATCAATGCATTTTTTTAAAATGGCAGTATTTAAGGGGTCTAAATCACAACTTTTAGTTGGAGACGACATAATGCAATCACGTAAGTCAGCTTCAGTAATCTTTGAAAAATGTGTTAACGAATCACCATGAAACTTGTCAAATGTTGTAGGGATCGATTCAGACGAGAGTTCCTTCCTGATGGTATCCGTTTTTTCTTTAAAATATTGACCAAAGCGAGTTGGTAGATCTGCACGATCGATTAAAGATGGGAGAGCTGGTTGCGTCTGTTGTCCCAGCAGTTCCTTGGTCAAGGCAAAGAATTGTCTCGAACGTCCCACGTTTTTGAGGCTTTCTTCATAGAATTTCTTTTTGGCCCTGAAATTGACGGCTTTTGCATCATTTCTAGCCGCGATGTATCGCTTCTTATCGACAGCATCTCTGGACTTGAGCCATTTTCTTTCTGCCCGCCTCCTGGCTAATCCATTCAATTTTATTT
>NC_088366.1:25362335-25372335 GCF_034508935.2 Berghia stephanieae
AACAAATAATAAAACAGTTGGATAGATAGATAGATAGATAGATAGATAGATAGATAGATAGATAGATAGATAGATAGATAGATAGATAGATAGAGTACGTGCGTGTGTGTGTGTGTCAGACACACACACAGAGAGAGAGAGAGAGAGAGAGAGAGAGAGAAAGAGAGAGAGAGAGAGAGAGAGAGAGAGAGAGAGAGAGAGAGAGAGAGAGAGAGAGAGGCACAACACCGATTCAAACTTTCATTAGAAAAAAGAATAATACAACAAGTTTATTAAGGGGAGGGGCGACACCTGAAACTATTTTCAAGAATAATGATTATATCCAATATATTTTTATATTGGGACATTGCCTATGACCAATGGATTCTAACCATGTGATTTATTTCGGTGGGCGTGTCCGGTTGCCATGGTGACGGCCGCCATCTTGGATTTTACTCTTCTCTGGGTGCTATTTTAAAAAGTTACTTTCTCAATAACTTTCCATGGAATTTTCTTGAAATTTTGCATGGTTGTATATTTGTATATTATTAAAAAAAATACAGAGCATTTTTTTAATATTTTTATTAGATTTTTTTTATAAATTTTCAAAAAAAAAAACTTTTTCGGTATGATAAAAATCATGTTTTTTACATAAAAATGTCAATTTTTCAAAAAATAATAAAGATATTTAAAATTCCTTCTGTATGATTTTAGATAATCACTATAGCTCTTGACATGCAAAGTTTTAAACAAATTGATTGATAAATGACAAAATAAGATAAAAAATAGTGTTAAAAAATGTGATTTTGAGAAAAACGAGATCAAAGATAACAATGAATGAAAATAATAAGACAAAACCGTACAACCAGTTCATAACATACCAGCACCGTATGAGGGTCCCCCGTGTTCTTTTTCTGCCTCCCTCTGGGCTTTTTCACGGGTCTGAGCTTTCATTTTGCGTCTTTTTTTTTCTCTTTATGTTGAGCAACCCTTATGCTCTGGTCAAGTCTTTTTGACTCTGCTTGCTGACTCAACATCTGGGAGTGTTCTCCCAGTCCACCGATGCCCAAAGACACTTTCAGGGATGTTATTTCTGTTGGACCAAAATTATACTCTGCACCAAACTCAGCTTTTTTTAGGGAATGGAAGTATGTTTTATGGCATCTTGACCAAACAGAATTATGAAACCTTTCGTTTGGATTTTGTGTTGTCTTCATCTCACAACACTTAAACAAAGCATATACAGGCTTCAAGTGCTCATGAAGCAAATCAAAATTCAAAGGTGTATTTACACGCTGCTTGTGTCAACAGGATACACATTGGCAGCAATATATATTATTATAAAAGCATCTGGAGTCCGGTTCAGGAGGACAATACCTATGTTGAGGGAAGTCATTGGTGGAATAACCGTGGTAAAGACCAGCAAGAATAGCCCATCTCATTTCTTTCCGCTGTGGCATTGCTTGGAATCGCTTTATCATAATACTACTATCACACACCACATTCCAATCAAAGATTTGTGGCCACGGGTCAACCACGAGCCATCATAACTTTCTTGCTTTCTTGGCTTTTGTAGCAAATAACTGTTGCCAACGTTTGGATTTTTTTGTCACTTTAGGTATAGTTATAATAATCCAGTAAAAATTGGAAATATTTAGAGATAATTAACGTGAATACGTGTCAAAATTTGATAAAACAACTAATCAATCGAAATGTAAACAAATCGTAGTAAAATATAATAGTAAGAGAGGCGAACTTTCACCCTGACTCAACATCCAATCCCTGGCGCGGAGTCAGAGGTCGAGAACAAGGTCAGCCAATCAGATCGCACCATTCGTGATCACCTTGTATTTACCTGACAACTTGACCTCTTATCAGCTGTTTGACACACAATCTTTGTTTGCGACTAACAGTTTCTAAACCTCTCCCCTGCCCATATTGTGATATTTATGAGACTGAAACCGTGTCAACTTGACGGGCAAAGAGTAGACTAAACTATCGATATCAAAATTTACAACATCGATATGGATTATAATGCTTTTCAGTCCTATTATTTTCAGTTGAATTTTCATAAAAAATTGAAAAGTTTGGTATTTTCATGTCGACTTCCATGCTTATGAAAGACGATTTACAAACTTTATATTATCCAAATCACCATCTCAGTGCTGAAAATATGTGAAAAAATGATTGTTCTTTCATAATAAACAAAAAACTGAAATTTTATATTTTGACCCAAAAATCGATATTTCAGGTGTCGCCCCTCCCCTTAAATACAAAGAGTTGAAAGAATACTTTATTCCACCCCTACAAGTAAGCATATTAGATATTTAGTGACCAATTGTATGTTAGTAGTACTTCTATTGACCATAATTTGAGTCTTTCTCCATCTGCTTGAATTACCATTTGACCCAAAAAATAGAAACGTTGAATTTGCATTTATGAGCACCAAAAGACTGTATAGAGTCTGATTGCCAATCAGCTGTCTTTTACACCTTAGACGTCTATTCTTCTTCTAGGTTCCATGCCTGGTCCAGGCTTCGGATACTGCATGAATTATCTCTCTCCATTCCTCCCTGTCTCTTGCCTTTTCAAACAGCTCTTGGATTGTTAGGCTGGTGAAGCCCTTCAGTTGGTCTATGAGTGTTTTTCTTTGTCTCCCCCGGGCGCGTTTACCAGGTATTTTTCCACAACTTGCCAGGTATTCATTCTTATCTTTCCTTACTATGTGTCCGAAAAAGGATAGTTGTCGATCCACTATTAAGGGCATTAGTTTCCTTTGTTGGTATGTTTGTTTTAGCACTTCTTCGTTCGTTTTGTGTGCAGTATACGATATTCTCTGCATCCTTCTCAAGCACCATATTTCAAAAGCTTCAATGTTCTTTTGTGTTTCTGCGTTTGTAGTCCAGCTTTCGCATCCGTATAACAAGATTGGCCACACGTAGCACTTCAAGACTCGGAATCTAATCCCGAACGACATCTGTTTGTTTTTCAAAATGTTTCCCAGGTCCATGAAGGCCTGTTTGGCTTGAGTTATTCTTGCTCGTATGTCTCGGTTACATCTTCCATCTGTTGTCACTATTGAACCTAGGTATTTAAAACTTTCTACGTTGGTAAGTTGCTCGCCGTGAATCGTTATATTGCAGGTGTTGTTGTTTTCGGGGTTTTTCTGTATTACCATGCATTCCGTTTTGGTGATATTCACTTCCATTCCCTTGGCTTCACTATCTACTACCACTTTGTCAACAATCTTTTGAAGTTGGATTTCTGATGTTGCAATGAGTACCGTATCGTCTGCGTATCTTATATTATTTATGTTGTGACCTCCCACTTTTATTCCCTCCATATTATTTATGCCCCTCATGATTGTTTCTTGGTATAGATTAAACAGATCTGGTGAGGCAACACACCCTTGACGGACTCCTTTCTTAATAGGAATGGAATTTCCTGTAGAGTTTCCGATTTTGATAGATGCCTGCTGGGTGTAGTATAATGTTTGCATGAGTCTGAGGTCTTTCTCATCAGCGCCAATGGAGTGCAGTTGTTTTAGTATTTCTTCGTGGCGTACTCTATCAAAAGCTTTTTTGTAGTCGACAAAACAGAGGTATAGTGGGGTCTGAACCTGTATAGCTCTTTCACTTAAAACACGGAGGAGGTATATTGCGTTCCTTGTCCCTCTGTCAGGTTGGAATCCATATTGTTCTTCTGCGATTTCGGGGTTAATCTTATTCCTTAGCCTGTTGATAATTATACGCAACAGTATTTTGTTGATGTGGCTTATTAAACTTATAGTTCTAAAATTTTCGCATCTGACTGCACCTGCTTTCTTTGGTATTGCTATGAAAATAGAGTTACAGAGATCTTCTGGAATTTTCCCAGTATTGTATATATTGTTGAATAATATGTGAAGTTCATCAATTGCTAGATCTCCTAGGCTTTTTAATACCTCTACAGATATTTCATCAGGGCCTGTTGCTTTACCATCCCTCATTCGTTCCATGGCATGTTCAATTTCACTTTTGGTGATGTTTGGTCCGCTTAATGGTTCTTTGAATTTCAGTGGTGGTTCATTTCTATTTGGATCATTGTACAGTTCGCCTATGTATTCTACCCGTCTATATCACACCAATAAAATGTGCGAAAGCATTATTCAACGATTAGATAGGTAATTACCAAGGAATTTACCCAATGGAAACCGTACGGTGCTCTTATTGGCTAACCAACCAGCGGCCTCGATGAGAAAAATACCCGCCATTTTGATGTTGGCTGGGAATCGCGTTACTATAGTAAACAAGCGCTGATCGGCCGTTCATGAAAACAAGTTGCTGCTCGCTCGTTTAACTCAAAATTATTCAAAACGATCTCTCTAAAATGATATAAATGTGACTTCTTAAGGTTTTCTTCACGGTCAAAACCACACAACATTCTATTAATGATTACGACCGAGGCAAAAAGGAATATTGACAGGTCGACCGAGAGTTGAACTCGTGAGACGACAAACATCAATGCGAAGTGTAGCGAGAGTCAAGCTATTGTTTGTCTTGTCCTATTCTATATAGAGAAAAGGATAAATAGTATAGCCTCGTGTGTGAGTGGTTGCGTGTCATAGTCTTGTTTTTAAATTGTTTCTGTTGTTTATGTGTGTAGTGATGACTCTCTCACACTCAATTTCAATGCCGAAAGAGGAATTCCCGCACACAAGAAAGGGGAATTGGGGTGGTATTTGGCATACTACATATTGTATAGTATCTAGTTCTAAATAGATAACTGATTAGAATTATATTATGATATATAAACAGAATGCCAAATACAATTCCGAAGTTTCCTTATTTCAAATGAAGTAAAGCTCCAAAACCTAATGGTAGTGATTGTAGTACTGAGTGTTAGTGAGGTGATGTGGTGTTGGTGGTGGTTGTAGTTGTAGTAGTAATAGTGATGATGATGTGGTGGTGGTGATGATTGTAGTTGTAGTAGTAGTGGTAGTGATGATGATGTGGTGGTGGTTGTAGTAGTAGTGGTAATGGTAATGATATGGTGGTGGTGGTGGTTGTAGTAGTAGTGGTCGTGATGATGATGTGGCGGTGGTGTTTGTAGTAGTAGTGGTAATGATGCGGCTATGTGGTCTAGTAGTATGACACTCGCTTCCGGATCGGAAGGTCCTGGGTTCGAGCCTCGCGCTCGGCGCATAGTTGAGTCCTTGGAAAAGGCTCTTTACTCACATTCTCTCACCGTACTTAGGTGTAAAATGAGTACCTGGCTGTTAACAGAGTTGTCTTTGTCCGAAAAATTGTAATATCGCCTAACAGGCGTCATGTCCCGTCCTACATGTTAAATGTTGACCAGGAACCCCTTGTAAAGCGCTTTGAGCACATTTAGTAGATATTGCACTATATAAAGCTCAATTAAAAAAAATAATATTTCAATGATGATGATATGGTGGTGGTGGTTGCAGTAGTAGTAGTGGTAGTGATGATAATGTGGTGGTGGTTGTAGTTGTAGTAGTAGTGATAGTGATGATGATGTGGTGGTGGTTGTAGTAGTAGTGGTAGTGATGATGATGTGGTTGTGGTGGTTGTAGTAGTAGTTGTAATGGTGATGATATGGTGGTAGTGGTGGTTGCAGTAGTAGTGGTAGTGATGACGATGTGGTTGTGGTGGTTGTAGTAGTAGTGGTAATGGTAATGATATGGTGGTAGTGGTGGTTGTAGTAGTAGTGGTAATGGTAATGATATGGTGGTGGTTGTAGTAGTAGTGGTCGTGATGACGATGTGGTTGTGGTGGTTGTAGTAGTAGTGGTAGTGATGCTATTGTGGTGGTGGTTGTAGTAGTTGAGGTAGTGATGTGGTGGTGGTTGTAGTAGTAGTGGTGGTGGTGGTTGTGGTAGTAGTGGTAATGATGATGATATGGTGGTGGTGGTTGCAGTAGTAGTGGTAGTGATGACGATGTGGTTGTGGTGATTGTAGTAGTGGTAGTGATGATGATGTGCTGGTGGTGGTGTAGTAGTAGTGGTAGTGATAATGATGTGGGGCTGGTGGTTGTAGTAGTAGTGTTAGTGATGATATTGTGGTGGTGGTAGTAGTAGTAGATGATGTGGTGGTTGGAAAACACATTACAGGTTATTATAATACATGATTACACACATTCTCTAACTTCATTTTTTGACAGCTTCGTTGTGCCATAAATATACGCAACAGTTCTGAAACATTTTATTGTGGATTTTGTTATTGTTTGTTGTTTTTTCTTGTGTCGTTATGTTGACATAGATACCGAATGAATGGTAATTACTACATTCTCAGCCAACAACAAAATGGCGCTGAATGCTTTCATTGGTGGACACTTTTTAGGCTTCGTACGTATTCTCATTCGTTTAATTCTATGGTAATTACTAAAAATGATGGGATTTTCCAATGGGAGGGGTGGAATGATAAATATTTCGTAATGTTACTACCATCAGGTCATCCGATTTTATTACTAGTCGTAAAACACGTCTGCGTCAGATGCATTTCTTAAACACATTTTAAAATACAATATTTCATCCCCAATGTGACAAACAATCCTAATCTGTATAATGTCGGGTTCACTCAGTTGCCAAAGTGGAATCTTAAAGATACAATATATTAGAAATGGGAGTTTATAAGATTCTTGAACCACTATGTGGAGATTTCGAGAGAATTCCCAATGCCTTTGCGGGGCCATGGGCCATCGCTTTGGGAAAGAAGTTGAAATTTTGTCTGCTTCCTTGCACATTGAAAGAAAACGTTACAAAGCGACCTTGGCAGCTACATATGAACGACAAGCACAATGAACAGAATTTCCACTTATATTTTCATTTGTTCCGTCCATTTTTCAAAGAAAATGTTTGCTGGGTATTTTTTCTTGATTTGTATAATTATGTTGTGAATATCCCTTTTGTACTCGCTTCCTCGCTTCCTGTTTAAAAAAATAACGTCGTAAATCTTAGGTATCGAATAGAATCCATTAACATTTATAAAATCGACTTAAATTGCAAAAATCTTAACGTCTCGCAAGAGAAGTGCAAAAATGTTAACAAACTGGTTAATTGTCATAGGATATAGTAGCATGTGGCGTGTCACAGTTACATACAAGACGATAGAAATATCTTTTTTTCACAAATTATTGAAAATTTTGTCATAGCCTAGATTGGGTCTTGACTGAGGCGACATTACAGAACGCTTCTGTTTCTACACGAAACACGATTAAAGGAGATGTAATGGCATTCACCTATCAGGTAATACATGGCAATGTGAAATTGAATGTAAGCTTTAATTTAATTACGAAAACAGATAAAATGGACGTTTCGGATTTCCCCTTTATCAACAAAACAAGATGAATGAAACACTACATATGAATGAGATAATATCTCGTATGATAATATAATAATAATATAATATTACTTGATGGATTAAAGTCATTACATCTCCTTGAATCGTGTTTCATGTAGAAACAAAGGCGTTCTGTAATTTAATGTCGCTTCAGTTGAGACCCAAAATAGGCTATGACAAATTTTAAATAATTTGTGAAAAAAGATATTATCTCATTCATCTGTAGTGTTTCATTCATCCTGTTTTTGTTAATAAAGGGGAAACCCGAAACGTCCATTTTATCTGTTTTCGTAATTAAATTGAAGCTTACATTCCATTTCACGTTGTTATTTATTTCTTCGAGCTTCGAGCAGCAACATTTACATTTCATCTATCAAGGGAAGCTAATGGCTAATGGGTTACTCGCATGTAGTGGTTGATTATTGTGTGTTTTAATAGTTATCGGAGACACCCTAAAATAATAATAGTATGTTTACGTTCATATTCAGTGCCATTTAGTACCACTCTCACGATTTACACTAATATGATAGTTTGTTGATTTGTCTGGACTAGAATAAACGTTTTATTTAAATGAAAGCGATAATGCCTTTTACACCTTACTTCACACCAATAATATGAATGAAAATATTCTGCATTCGTTGAATAAAATGTTTATCTAACGCTTTTAAAGCAGTATTCAACGATTAGACACGTATTTACTGAGAAATGATAGGATTTTCCAATGGAAGGAGTGGAATAATTGTGATGTTTTGCTGCGTAAATATTTTAATACTTAAATTGTTATTGATTATTAATTCAGTTGTCTACATAATATTGTTTATTATAATGTGGATCAATGTTGGGTTTGGTTTTGTTTTTTGTTCTTTTGTTTGTTAGTTGTTTTTTTTTTGGGGGGGGGGGGGTTTTGGGGGGTTTTTTGGGGTTTTTTGGGGGGATTTTTTTTTTTTTTTTTGGGGGGGGGGGTTGTGTGTTCTTTGTGCCTGGCACTTGTAAATTGCGATGATGGCTAATATCTATATTCTTACTGGAAAATGAAAATCTCGTGTTATGGGGATTCTTCCCATCTAGTCAAGTGTGAGATTTTTCGGTTTGCGTTTGTCCTATTCTTGATTTTTCTTGTTTTCAACAAGAAATCCTAAGTTAATGTACGATTTCAATTGGCATATACCTAATAATAATAAACCTTTGAATTCAAAAATATATTATAATACGTGTTCAACCAGAGACAAAAATAGTTACAATGATTACATGGTTTATTATCCTCTGGTGGTTCATCAACCACTTTTGTTTGATCGAGATAATGAGGTTTTTAATCACAGAACTCGAGTTTTGTGAGAGCCGATCACTGATCACTTTGATGAGACAACGTTGAGCACAATCAACAACAAAAATGAATATCTATATCACAGTTTAACTCTTTCCTTGCTTACCGATCATTTTCAGTATTTTCCCAAAACGGCAGGCTTACCCAGCATAATAAAATTGATTTTTTAAACTCAAACAAGATCAACTTTATGTTCTTATTGATTAAACAAAAACTATTCTTCAAAGTTTGTGATGTACAAAATTAATCTGAATAAGAAAAATGTATATTGTGTCGTAACAAATGTGACGATTTTGCTGCAGGTGGTAAGGAGAGGGTAAAAAAGAAAAGAGCAAAATACCAAACACTGAACGTTTGGGGCTAAAAACCCTTCTTCATCTAACAATAAATCACAATAAAAATAGAAATAGGTTACATTACTTAAAAACCAGATAGGCGACAGATAAATATTAGGCAAGTCCTTTCTGCAAGCAATATCTTGGAATGTAAACAAAAAGAAGCGTTCGCTTGATGGTTACTAAAGACGGGCGGAATAGAGCAGAATAATAAACTACACATAACATTTTGGTGCGTTTAAATAATCTACTTCATTTATTTAATTTTAAGTTGTTGTGTCGATGTTGTTGTTGTTGTTGTTGTTGTTGTTGTTGTTGTTGTTGTTGTTTTGCGGGGAGAGGGATGGGGGGGGGGGGGATTCTCTAAATCAGCATAGGCTCAATTTCTGCAGCAGTTCTTGTGAATTTGTCTAATCATTGATGTTGATTTTTGAGTCAGTTAATTAATTGTATTGATGTTTACCTATAACAACATACAATAGGGCCATTCCAATTTGTTGTCTAACGGGGAACAATAGTGTGGTGTCAAAATACTGGTTCCAATCTCCTTGGAAGTGTGAAACCAGCCCTCCGGAGGACTGGCTACATTCTTTGACAGCTGATCCTCTGGGTTCAGAGTGATGGCATCATATGTTCAAGCCTAAATAAATGCTGGTCGTCAATAGGCGTCAACAGTCATGACGTCACTTCCCTCGGAATGACGCATAGTAACTTAGCAACTCGTTTTAAACTATCGGAACAAAGGCGGACGCCCGTATGAAATACTTCTCCGACTAGCATAAACGTGTATCCTGAGGAAAAAACGTTATCATTATAAATCTGATCATGTTTTGACTTTTATACATTCTGGTCAAATGACACGTGAAAAAGTTCTAGCCAACATGAAAAATGAAGAATACCGATTTTCTCTGTCTAGAACAAAGCTGCTGGTTGCTGGGCGGACGTGACATCAGAATATCGAATCCTATTACGATAAAGGTCAGAAAAGGTTATCAACATGGACAGTTCGAAATCGCATCAATA
>NC_088366.1:25377335-25379835 GCF_034508935.2 Berghia stephanieae
TTGTCGATCGAGTTATTCGTATTTTACTATATTCTTAACCGAGATACTGTTCTTTTGGTGAATACGGACGAGGCATTTTGCATTGCGGTTAACCATGGTGAACAGTATGTGAGACGGTCGTATAAGATACTGTCCTTTTGTTGGTTACAGGTAGAGTTATTTGCTTGGCTTTAACCAAGAAAGAACAGTATCTCAAAATATTACGCAACATATTACGTCAATGAAATCGCCGACTAACAGAAAAACGCAATTTATCATCAGCTATTATTTAATGTTAGAAGACTTCCACTATGTAATAGAATTAAAGAGTTATGAATGTAAAAACTAAATGTGTCGATTGCGGCAAAACTGGCTGGATCTGGGTCAGCCCAGATACTGTCCTTTTGTTGGTTAGGGCAGGATGATGATGATGATGATGATGATGATCATGATGATGATGATGATCATGATGATGATGATGATGATAATAATAATAATAAAAATGATTTTGATTTGCATTACATTTTATTTACGTAGCGCAATATCTAGTAAAAGTGCTCAAAGCGCTATATATAACGGGTTACAAAGAAACAGCAAATCTTCACATGGCACCTGTAAGGCGATATCGCATTCTTTTTTAGACAAAGACAATGCCGTTAAAGGACCAGGTACTGATATTTTACAACTGAATACGATGAAAGAATGTGTGCAAAGAGTATTTTCCAAGGTTTCAAATTTGCACCGCCCACAGTGGGACTCAAACCAGGAACTTACTGACTGGTTCGAACACAGCGGCTCTAATGATGTCACACTCCACTGTTGGGATGATCTATCAAGGCCGCGAATTCTTCGTCGCATTCGTGTACAGTCGCGAACCTGCCCGGAAGATTCATCACAACGCAACTCTCGACCAGATGATCTGCGTTCTCGTCTCTTTGCTCCAACGCGTACATGTGGGACAGACGGAAAGTCCCCACTGATGAAGCGATGTTGTCGTTTGGCCGTCAACGTATTCTTCGAACATTCTCCCAATACAAAACGGTTCTTCTGTCATTGCAATGCTAAACGCTACTCTTATTTTCCTTGCTCACAAACTTTCTTGCGACAGCGACAAAACTGTCGGCCGATTGAAAGTGATATAATGTGCTGCCATCGCGGCGGCCACCTTGACCACGCAGTCAATAATACAACATTATCTTCACTTTACCCTTATCACCCACACATCTTCCATAATCTTCCCTAAAACAATCTCCATCCCCCCCCCCCCCCCCCCCCCCCCCCCCCCCGCCTCCTCTTCACTCTATAATATGTGGGATCCATCTCCTCATACTATTATCACGTCACTGAAAAACAAATGTCGCAATAAGTCAACATGAAAAATTTCAGTTATAGGCAGTTTAAGAAACTATAATTTAATTACCCTACAACTGCTTGCTATCCTTTGGATAGGACGCCAGTCTATCGCAAAATACTTTCCGCCAAATCTAACAGACTCAGCTATCCATGTTTGACTCACAGATTTTACTTAAAGTCTTACAATTTAGATATCATCAGCTTCGGCCGTTCCTTCCATTCTTAACAGTCAGGCTGGGGAGGCAGGGGAATCAGGAAAAAATCTCCACTACACCCGGGATCGATCTCGGTCCCTTTGCTTATGAAGTTAGTGCTCTATCAACTGAGCTTTCGGGACCCCTAATTTTCTATAATAGACAATGACATATATTCAATTTTAATCATTAACATCACTTCAACATAATATGGTTTACAGGTGTTTGGTCACATTTTTTGTCTTTCATCCTTATCTCTCTCTCTCTCTCTCTCTCTCTCTCTCTCTCTCTCTCTCTCTCTCTCTCTCTCTCTCTCTCTCTCTTATTTTCCTCCCTTATTTTTTTGTGTCCTCAGACGAGACTTTGAAATCTTTATCCCATTTGAGCGTATACAAAATTGGCAGATGGCCGAAATCGAGCCCTTGCTAATGGTTTCTTAACAAGCTTCCCACTCGTCATTAGCCTTGTTACTAATAGTTTTTAGTCATTTCTCGGCCCTAGGAGATGGATTAAAATAAAAGGATGACCGCCGACAGTATATTAGACAGCGGCTGTTAAGTCTGGTGAGTAGCCTCATTTGGATTCAGCAGTCAATGAGTGAGAGTAAGATATTCTTCGATGGAGGTTGGGGTTGCCGGGTAAAAACTGTATGAAATGGATTTTTGTATTATCATGCTGGCATGAGGAATGTGAGAAATCTGTTGGGGTTCTTTAGTTTTTTTGTTGTTGTTGTTTTTTTTTTTTTTTTTTTTTTTGGGGGGGGGGGGGTTTTTCCTTTTTTTTTTTTTTTTTTTTTTTTTTTTTTGGGGGGGGGGGGGGAGGGATGGTGGATTTTTGAAACAATTCTTTTTTTGGGGGGGAGGGGGGGGGGAGGTTAGAAGAGAGGGGCGGTTAGTTTTCTTTCTTGTGTTTAATGTTTATTTCTGTTTGGGATATTTTTCTTTTTCGTGGGTATGTGTGTGTGTGTGTGTGTG
>NC_088366.1:25384835-25452335 GCF_034508935.2 Berghia stephanieae
CTTTTAGTGGATATTGCCCTGTATAAAAGCAATTTCTTTTATTTGCAGGTCTAATAACAGAACGCTATTATGGGCTTGAATCAGGAGTAATGTAATGGAAAATACTTTGATTTAGTTTGGGAGTATTTTCATTACAGCAATCGATACAATTTGGATTGTTAGACCTGCAAATAAGCACACGTCGCTCCGTTTTGAGGCGATGGATTATTAATCTCACACTTCTGATAATTCTAACTTTAACCCTCTCCTTACCACCTACAGCAAAATCGTCACAGTTGTTAAGATACAATATACATTTCTTCTTATTCAGATTTATTTTGTACATCACAAACTTTGAATAAATGATCTTTGTTTAATTAATAAGTATGACACTCGCTTTCGGATCGGAAGTTCCTGGTTTCGAGCCTCGCTCGGGACATAGTTGAGTCCTTGAAAAAGGCTCTTTACTCACATTCTCTCACCGTACTCAGGTGTAAAATGAGTACCTAGCCGTTAACAGCGTTGTCTCTGTCCGAAAAAATTATATTATCGCCTAACAGGCGTCATGTCCCTGTCCTACATGTTAAGTGTTGCTGTTGGCCGGGGGCCCCTTGTAAAGCGCTTTGAGCACGTTTAGTGGATATTGCGCTAGATAAAAGCTCAATTTTTATTTAAATTTGGAGAGATTAGGGAAATAAGTATAATTCACATTATTACTCTTTGATACCGTCATTCCAAAAACGTATCATTTGGTGTGGACATATCCCTGCTCTTTGTTTAGCTGTGTTTGTCTATTCTAAACAAGTTTAAGGATATTTATAAAGAATTTTTATTTGAAAAACTTAAGGAATTTAATACATTTTTATAAACGTACAATAATTAGGTGTGGATATGTCTCTGTGCCTTATTTAGCGACCCATAAACCTATTTACGGATATTTATAAAGATTTGTTATGTCGAATGTATGGTATTTTAAAAGCCATTCATAAACGAATAATCATTGCGTTCGGTTATATGTCTGTAACTCATTATACGACTCAAGATGTTTTTCCTTTATTCTAAACCATTTTACGGATATTTGCACATATGTTAATGCTAAATTTATGAAACAGCCTTTCATAAAGTTAAAATCATCAAGAAAAGCTAATCTCCATGACTTCGTAATTTATCCAACAACCTCCCGATACAACAAGGTTCCAAATGACATAAAATTATATTTAAATATATTGAATTTCTGAGAGGTTTTTTAATCATGATTATTAATCACCAAGGGTTACATAGGTGAGAAGACATTTAAATGCCCTGTTGTTTATGTAAATTTCAATATCTAATAGTTAAAAACAAATAGAAGAAAATATGAAATTGATGCATGGTCATTATAAACACACAAAATCGTATATACAAGCAAAAGGCAAGTCTTTATTTTAATCTCTATTTGCATGTGTGACAAGTCGTCTCTAAACAGTTATTTTGTCGGGATGAACCGGGTGACGTAAATGAATTTAATGTTTAAACGATCAAAGATGTAACGTCTAATTTTATATTTTCTGCAAATTTAATATCTTTTCCTCGGATCGGAAGGTCCTGGGTTCGAGTCTCGCTCTGAGTGGCGCATCGTTGGGTCCTTGGGAAAGACTTTTGTCCAAATTCTCCCGCCGTACTCATGTGTAAAATGAGAGCCTGGCCGTTAACAGCGGTTGTCTCTGTCTGAAAATATTGTAACATCACCTTGCAGGCGTCATGTCTCGTTCTACATGTTGAGTGTTGCTGTTGGCTAGGGGCAATTGTAAAGCGATTTGAGCACGTTTACACGTTTAGTCAATATTGCCCTATATAAAAGCTCAAAAGTTTTTTTCTTTCTTCTGACCAAAATAGAATATGGTAAAGGACAGCTAGTCCTGACGATGAATTCAATTTTCACTTCTAAACCGTCCCGATATATTATCGCTTTGATTCAGTTGGTTACATATCCTTCCATCATGTTTCATAGCTCTCATTTTATCCATTAATTTAATCAAGTGCTCGTCTCGTGTTATCTTCCTCCTTATCTACTTCAAATAAGGTTCTATCAGGTGATCTATTTAATAATGACGTGATCATGAAACAAATCAAAAGCATCAAGATTTTTATCATCAAAATAGATCATAAATATGAACGTATTACAAACATTATTCTATTATCCTTGCTATCTCCACTTTGGTCTAATCAACAAGGGAAGCTACTCCGCGAAACTTAAATCTCTCCTGTTCTTACTAAACATATTTTTGTTTTATTTTGGTCAGAAATCTTTTTATTCGGATGTCGATCGATTTAAATGACTCTCAACTTCTCCTAAAATCTCAAACCTGTTCAATGAGATAATTTTGATGCAATTTGAAGTGTCGGGTTTGAAAAGTTTCAACAATTGAGGAGTCAATTTAATTGGTTGATATAATATTTGAAAATGAATCAGAAACAATCTGTCTTTCGTTGTTGTACTCCATCTATCTCTGTTGCAGGGGAGATAATCGAGATCGTTTATATAGGCTATAGGATTCTATGTGAGATTTACTTCCCCTGCGTTTAATGAGCCTGAACGTTAAAATTTCCGGTAATTGCTAATCTCTCCTCTTATTTGTATAAATTATTGATCAACAAAACCCCTTAATAATCCAGAATACAGCATTACTCAAACAAGGACGTGGCAAAAGTAATTAGAAAATGAATTAAACATAATGCTATAATCATGTATGTTCTAAATGATTTTGAAAGGTTTTGAAATATACATACTGGATAAAATAATCTCAAAAAAGTAGCCATGGAAATTTTTTATGAGAATTATATTGACGCAATGCATTTCTTTTTAGTTATGTTATAGCGTTGCCATTAAATGCTGTATCTTTCAACTTTATGTATTTATTGTAATGTAATGGTTTTGTTAATCAAATGCAACTTTGTTTTTGTTCTTTTTTTATGAATAATATCAATAGTTTGAATATTAGGATACATTGGAACAGAACGCGAGCTTCTATAATTATAAAGCGCATCATCAGTGCCAATGTTCATGACACCCAAATCCCCCCCCCCCCCCCTTTTTTTTTTTCCCCCACTTTTCGGCGTTTATCAACAATCAATGACGAACCAAGACTTTATTTTAATGCAAGAGGAAAAAAACAGTGACGCAGGCTGGCACAGATGATTATTCTATTCCACCAGTCGCAATAGAAATCCAGAAACATTTATTGTACGTATTAATTTGTTGACCCCGTTTTGGATGTCAGAGCGGTGTTACGGGAAGAGACGTGAATTCATTGTTTTATTTCACTTATTATTCTTTTCGTGTGTGTGATTTGTATTTTTATTTTTTGTGTTCTTGTTCTTTGTTGTTTTTGTTTTTGTTTTTGTTTTTGTTTTTGTTTTTTTGTTTTTTTTTTTTTGGGGGGGGGGGTTGTCTTGTTTTGTTATGTTTAATATTGTTTTTGTTTTTGTTTGTTTTGTTGTTGTTTTTTTGTTGTTGTTGTAAACATTCAATTTTAAGCTCCAGGTTACTCACTCTCTCAATCCACTCTGCGCCGTCGGGTTCTTAACGCAACAACAAGGTATCGCCAATGTTCTCGGTCTTTCGTTGCATGGGTTGCGGTCTGTAGGCTGATGAGACCCTGGGCTTTTCCTTCTCTCTGTGCAGTTTTTCAACGGTTTCCCCACTGTATAAGATCGTTTTGTGGTGGCTGGTCACATCTTAGAAGAAGAGAATCTTTTAGACACATTTACGCACAATAATACGGTTATACGGGCAAACAAGGGGATGCCAAGCTGTTAAAATGAGCCAAAAATATATGTAGTGCCGACATGAATTCAGGTCTGTAAATTACTTTTATTTTGCCCAAAATTGTGAAGAAAAAAAACCCCATAAGTACTTGATCTTTTATATAGCGCAATCTCCACTGAACGTGCTCAAATCGCTTTACATGGGGCCCTTAGCCAACAGCAAGATTTAGCATGTAGGTCGAAACGTGATGTATTATTGTAAAACATAGAGAAGGCTACCAATTGTCGATAGCAAATAACAAACTTATTCGATCCGTTATTGAATAAGTAAGCAATGTTCTCATTGTTTCAATTAAAATCAATTCACCTATCTCTGTTCTCCTTTAGTGTTTAATAATTTAAATAGACCTGGCCTCACGATTTCCGTTAAACAAATTATTGTAAACAGCGTGGAATAAAATAAGGCATCCATCTTGAAACCGGAGATTACAATTTTAAGATGTATTCAAAGGGAAGACTGGATAAACCCAGGCGTCAGCCGCAGTGCAGGACATCAAAGTAAGCTAGAGGATGTGACTTGCTCAAGGTCAAAAAGCACGTCGATGAAACAAGCACTTCAGTTCTGGGTACGAAGCAAAGACCAAATCGTTTTGCCAGGATGTTCTAAAACATGACGCATTCAAAGTTAATCTAGACTTATAACTTTGGCGATGTGTTTTAATGACTCATAAATGTTGAGCTTGTTAACATAAATTACCATTTTTCGTTAGTACCTTTGGGGAACAATTGATTTTACTATAACAGCAGTGGTGTCCCAATCATCCTTGGTAAAAAAAAAAAACGTATGAGATCAATAAATATTTCCTCACGCAACATCCGGTTTTACGAAAATTAGATTTTAACACGCAATGATATCTTTATTACCATTATGATGATTCTTGGGGTCAAATATTTATTGATTCATGATTGAGGTTATTGGAGGGGCATAACAAAAGTATTCTTAACCCCCGCGTTTGAAATACCGAGCACATTCCCTTCCCAATACATGCTATCTCTCATGATCGAGACTCCAAAAGTGGGTTTTCAAGAATATTTTATTAATAAGCATAATAATGCATTAAGGATATCAGCTGTGTTTTAATATCTTACAATCAAAATCAAACATGACATACATTCTATACACCATCACTTTTATGTTGTTTCAATCGTTCTGGGGTTCTTCGTGAACTGCAGTGAATAATTTTTGTACAAAGTTGGAGCATGATTCTGTGGACGAGAAACAAGACAATTTAACATTCAATAACTCAAAATCAAATTTATTCAAAACAATCAAAGAAAAGTTAAAATGTGACGACTTTAATCGTCTATTATGATGGATTGAAACCGACGGATACTAACTTGCAGGTATGATAACTCAAATTGTTGTGAGTACATTGTTGTAATGGAAATACTCTCAAACCAACACAAAATAAGCCCATTACACCAGTGCTAAATCAAGCCCCTAATAACATTTGATTATCAGACCTGCAAATACCATGTATACGTCGGTTGGAACAGATGTAGAAATAGAATAAAGTTAAAATGACAAATAATTCCCTTTGTTTTCTTTCTTATTTGCAGTTTAAAAAAATAAAATCACTTCCTTTAATAAAGCACAATAAGTTAAGACAGGTTTCATGTTGTAGACTGTAAACTTAAATAAATACAGTAAATTAATGATATCATAATACCAATTTGTGGGCGGGGAGAAATTTATCGCATAAAATATTTTAACTAGAAAGACACAGAGGGCGATATATATATATATATATATATATATATATATATATATATATATATATATATATATATATATATATATATATATACATATATATACATATATATATATATATATATATATATATAGAGAGAGAGAGAGAGAGAGAGAGAGAGAGAGAGAGAGGGAGAGAGAGAGATAGGAGAGAGAAAGAGATAGCGAAATAGAGAAAGCTAGTGGAGAGAGAGAGAGAGAGAGAGAGAGAGAGAAAGAGAGAGAGAGAGACAGAGAGAGACAGAGAGAGAGAGAGAGAGAGAGAGAGGGAGAGAGAGAGGGAGAGTAAGAGAGGGAGAAGAGAGGGAGAGAAGAAGAGAGAGAGAGCAGGCTAATCTCTTTTTGACCTAACAGTCCAAGCTGCTAAGCACTCAATAAATTTGTTTACAACAGCTTAAAAACATGAATGTTTAACAACTTATTACTTCCTCAACGTTATAAGTACACACGCCCATCTTTCCCATAGAACCGACATCGGAAAAAAAAAAAACACATATTAAAAATATTGGCCAGGAAACTTGTCTTGAGTTTTCGACCAAATTTTCCATGCCACATATTTTTAAAAAATAAATAAATAAATTTTATAAAAACATTTTTTTAAAAGAAAGAATGAAAAAATAAATAAATAAATAAATAAATAAATAAATAAATAAATAAATAAATAAATAAATAATAATAAAAAAAAAAAAAATATATATATATATATATATATATATATATATATATATATATATATATATATATATTTATAAGTTTTAAAACGACGTGTTCCGTGAGAAAGCGTATGGTCCATCCTTGTTAGCCTGATATTATCTGCAATATAAAACAGTAACCCTCTGATGTGCTGATGGAATACCCGCTATTTTTTTTTCTTTTTAAAATAAGATTCCAAAAGGTTGGATCCTTACACTTTTAATTTTACTGACCCTGTTTGTTATGTAACCATCAAGTAAAGAGTTACAAAATCAAAAAAAAAAGTATGAAATAAATATAAGACATTGTCCTGTAAAATATTGTATATTTAAAAGCCATAATTTTGTCCAAGTCTGCGCAATTTGAGGAATAGCGCCTTCAGCCTTTCTTGTCCAAACAATCATCAATAAAGACTCACATGTTTTCTCACAATGTTATCTTTTTCAAGTGTTTTTTTTTTTGTTTTCAATATTTACATCACTTTCTTCCTAAACACATTTTCCAGCATAACAGCTTTTATACAGCACGCTATCCGCTACAGTGTTTGCTCAAAGCGCTTTACAAGGGATTCCAAGACAAAAGCAACACTAACTATAAAATAGGATGAGGCAGGACGACTGTATATTTTAGGGCCCTATTATAATAGGATTCAATAGTCTGATGTCACGACCGCCCAGCAAAGGACAGCTTGGTTCTAAACATAGAAAATCGGTAATTTTTTATTCTCCATGCAAGCTAGAACTTATTCACATGTCATGTGATCAGAATGTATAAAAGTCAAAACGTGATCAGATTTATAATGTTTTTCTCCTCTGGATTCACTTTTATGCTCGTTGGAGAAGTATTTCATAAGCCATTGTTTCGATATTTTAGAATCAGTTACTAATTTACTATGCGTCATTACGAGGGAAGTTACGTCACGACTGTTGGACCCTATTGATATGATTGATTCTTACTCAGTGCGACATTAAACCATTCTGGTTTCCTTTTCCACTTGACCCCAATCAGATAAACGGGAATCCCCGTTGTTATCATGACCACTCCCATGAAGCATTCCATCGGGTTGGTTAGCAAGGGTGTGACAATGAGGAACGCACATAGGATCAGGAACAACACATGGAAAATTAGGTTCACCTGCGGGAAAAAAACCAGAAAGCTCGATATTAAATCAATAAATAAATAATAAATAAATAAATAAATGCCAAAAATGATGGCTTCAAAACGAATTAATGAAGGGAAGAAAAAGATGCCCAAAATCTTGTAGTCTGCTGATGTCCTGTAACGTTGCACTTTACACATATCCATGGAGATGTGTATTGAGTTATTATTTTTGTACGCAATTCATTTTCATTAGGTTATTGGATATTATTAATTCATGTGGTATTACAAGGTACCGCATTATTTTTGTTCGTTGTTCAAGCCAGCACTTCATGTTGTGCATATGGTAGAAAAGATCAGTATCTTTTATTTTCTTTTAATAAAAATTGGGAAAGTCCATCAGTATGAATCGATTCATTTGTAAAGATGATTTTAAAGTGAACATAACCAAAAGTGTGAGGGTTTTCTTTTTTTTTTTAATTTGTTTGTTTTGTTTTGTATTTCTTTTTGTTTGTTTTTGTTTTGTTTTGTTTTTATTGGGGGGGGGGGTTAATTGTTTTTTTGTGTGTGTGTGTTTTATTTTTGTTTTGTATTCCAAGAAATCTTTATCATTCTTTTCAATAGAACACATGAACTAAACCCAAGTCATTCGTGACCAACAGCCACGAGCAGTTATGATGTCGTGGTGAACTAGGATATATTACGTCTCAAAACTGAATTTAAAGACAAAATGATCGGAATGAATATGAATGTTTAGTTTTTCCCTCTTTGAGAAACAATGATATTCTTTCTCTTCGGCAACACAAACAGATACAACCCATCATATGTTCTCATATGTTATTTGGCTATGTTATAAACAATTTACAATATCTAAACAATATCTAAACATCTCCTACATTATTATACCAACTGGAGGCGATGAGTCACAAATTTTGATTGGCAGCATCTGCCACTTTGCTGCCACTATGATTGGCAGCATCAAAATTAGCCCGAAGTATTACCGTTTTGAGGCGGAAAGTCACCAAAATAAAATAAAAAATCGTTCCATTTTTTTAATCTCCGATGGGAGATTTTTTTTTTTCTTCTTTATAGACAATTCCAAGGGAAGACTGGAAAGACAAAGGTGTCAACCTCAGTGTGGGCCGCAAAAGGGAGCCAAGGTGACGAAACTAATTCGAGACCAACGGCAAGGTCGGGAAACACAGTCGGTCCGTTCCCTTGAGATCTTTAGTGAAAAAGGATTCCCTCCATCGGTTGCTGAGATTTCTGTTTGTTTCCTTCATTCAATATTTTTTGTTTTGTGTTCATGTTGGGTTTTTTTGGGGTTTTTTTATTTGGGGGGGGGGGGGGGTTGGGTTATTTTGGGTTGTTTTTTTAAAAGTTTTCTTTTGTTGTTTGTTCTTTTTTTATGGGGGAGGGGAGGTGGGTTGGTTCGCTTTTTGGTTGTGGTTTGTTTTGTTTTGTTGTTTGTTTTTTTGGGGCGGAGGTATTTTTTTTGTTTTGTTATTTTTAAAAAGACCAAAATGACATAGCTGCAAGACAGGTCGCTGAGCCTCAACCTGTTCAAGGATAACTCATAAAGGCGGCAGTGTCGCATCCATGAACATAAAAGAAAGGAACTTGAACAAAGGGGGCGTGGTCTTCTTTTCGTTTGTTAAAATACAATGACTTCCGCCATGCTCAGAGACATTTCCATTTTAATGGAGTACTGTCTAAATCTCTAGTGTTTACCTTAGATAACTCATAATTTTCTATAAAATACTCTCAAAAGTCTTTGCGATTTTTGCAATCATAAGAATTGTTATGATATAAACTTTGTATCAATCATAATGGTTAACTTTAGGATTATAAAATTCACAGTACTTTTGCCTTTTTAAAAGGCTAAATTAGTTTAAAATTAAATTTCAAAATTCCATAATAAGAAATAGTTCCCTGTGGCCGTCTTGTCATATCTATGGTCGTTTATGAGATCTGAGTCTCTATGGAGGCAAAAAGCCTTGTTGTTATGTCCCATTACTATAAAATGATCTAACAAGCCCTGTGTGGTCAATGTAGACCGTTCCAATAATAGAGAGAATATGTGATAAACATCACAACATATTATTGTCTTCAACTTATGCGGCTCTGTGGTCTTGTAATATATGATACTCACTTTTGGATTGGAACATCCTGGATTCGATCCTCACTCGGCGCATAGCTGAGTCCTTGGAAAAGGCTCTTTACTCACAAATCTCTCACCGAACTCAGGTGTACAATGAGTACATGTTCGTTAACAGCGTTGGCTCTGTCGGAAAAAAAAATTATGTCGCCTAACAGGCTCATAGCTCGTAATATATGTTTCTTGTTGTTGGTGGTCAGGGACCCTATGTAAAGCGGTTTGAGCACGTTTACTTGATATTGCGCTAAATAAAAGCTCAAGGTATTAATTGTTGCTTTGAACAAAAACAACATTGACTCAATGGACCTTATTAACAAATCTATCGTGCTATCAGCGCAAACAAAGTAACATTAACCTATGTCTTAGAGCGGCCCATAGTTGCGTTAATGTAACTGACTCTTTACTCACATTATCTCATCATACTCATGTGTAAAACAGTTAATAGTTAGCATCATTGTCTCTGTGCAGAAAAACCCTGTAATATTGCCTCCAAAAAAATCGTCATGCCTCGAGATAAAAAAAAAAAAACGTTAGCTCAGGATAGAGAAGGATGGAAAATGTTTGTCTGTGGCCTACAACCTGGCCCAGGGTGAAAAAGGCAATGATGATCATCATCATAATGATGATGATGATGATGATGATGATGATGATGATGATGATGATGATCACACAATTCAAACCTTGATGGGTCGTTTCATATTTGGTCTGGTAACCCTGAGAACGATCAGCCCGACTACCACCAGAGACTTGAAGACTGCGTCAGCGAAACTGGCGTAGTTAATGAGTGTTATTACATCACTGGAGCACAGCCATAGCATAGCTATCAGAGACTGGAGATGATAACAACAAAATATCATAGGTAATTTACATATCGTTTTATTCTACTCAATTATAAAAGAAAATAAGAGCATTTATATAGAGCAATATCCACTGAACGTGCTCAAAGCTCTCTGGCCAACAGCAACACGTAACCTATAGAATGAGACATGACGCCTTTTAGACGATATTACATTTTTTTTACAGAGACAACGCTGTTAACGGCCACGTACTCATTTTACACCTGAGTATAGTGACTGAAGGTGAGTAAACAGCCTTTTCCAAGGACTCAACTATGCGCCGAGCGAGACCTTCCAATCCGAAAGCGAGTGTCATACCACAAGACCACATAGCCTGACAAATTAGTATCTTGTCTCAGAAAATAACGGGATGTAGTCTAGTAATATTTCAAAGCCAATGGAGCCGG
This sequence comes from Berghia stephanieae, assembly GCF_034508935.2. Classification (NCBI taxonomy): domain Eukaryota; kingdom Metazoa; phylum Mollusca; class Gastropoda; order Nudibranchia; family Aeolidiidae; genus Berghia; species Berghia stephanieae. Next base: position 25,395,567 of record NC_088366.1, read on the forward strand.
CGTTTATCCCCGTTTCTATAACGTGAAACGGACAATAGCAATTGCTACAGACAGCATGTTCGATTTAAAACTTATGTGTCAAATAATAACGAAATGTAAATGCTGCTGCCCGAAGCTCCAAGAAATAAATAATATTGTGAAATTGATTGTAAGCTTCAATTTAATTACAAAAACAGATCAAATTAACGTTTCGGGTTTCCCCTTTATCAACAAAACAGGATGAATGAAACACCACAGATGAATGAGATAATGTGGCAGTGGCGTAGTTAGGATGAATAAACAAACACCATTTAAATAATAACGAAGAGTGCCATTCTTTTTTTTTTGTCGTCCTGTCCTAATGCGGTACCCCCCTAAGTTAACTTGTGACGTCATCGAGCCCGTTGTCATATCATTCAAAGATAACATAACCAATATGTGTCTGCTTTGTTCGTCCATTTAGCGGAGGAAACATGACAAAATACTAATGTCTGTTTATCTGTTTGCCTGAGGAAATAATATCTGTTTGTTTGCCAAAAATAAAACTCGGATTTTTATTAAAGTAACGTGCTAAGCGTGTCCAAAATTAATTTAGATGTCTGTTTGTTTGTGTGCACTCACAAGACACAGACAGCTGACTTGCTGGAGGACTTTTGGGTTACTTGTTGTTGTTGTTGTTGTTGTTGTTGTTGTTGTTGTCATTATTTATTTATTTTTGTGTGGGTTGTTTTTGTCTGTTTCGTTTTTCTTTTGTTTTGTTTTGTTTTTTGTTTGTTGTTTTTTTTTTGGAAAGGGGGGGGGGGGGTTGTGGGGTTGGGGTTTTTTGGGTTGTTTTTTTTGGGGGGGGGGGGGGTGTTTTGGTTTTGTTTTTGTTTTTGTTTTTTTTATTTCTTATTGAGGGAAGTTGAGTCTTTTGGGAGTGGTGGGGATATTTAATATTAGGCGGGATTGCTGGAAACACTGGTATTGTGTGCTGAAATAAAACTTGAGAGATTTCTTTTTTTATATAAATTTATAGAAATCGAACGTGTGCATTTTTTCTTTTTTTTTAAAAAATAGAATACGGGTCTAGAGATTTCCCAACAATCTTGCCTCTTACTCTCGATAGTGATTTGAAACAATTCAATGACGACGCCATATAAACATCACTGGCATAATATCAAAGATCAGACAAAAGGCACAAGACAGAGACAATTGGAGAATCATCACTGCAAGAATAAGAGGAGCGGCCGAAGCTGCGAAGTCGAACGACATAGAAAGCGGAAGGCTTTAAGTCAGTCAGTCAATGAGTCCAATTGCCCATTTGACATTTATACTACTAAATGTAAACAAAAAGTTTTATATTTTTCAAAATTATAACTCAAAATTTGTGTTTATATTATTATTTTGTTCTTTAGCTGTAAATGATGACAAAAAGAATGTTATTCCTATATTATTATCATTGTTAAAATAATTTGTTCAGAGAGATGTTATGGTCATTGGCAACTTGTACGTGTATGCAGGTTGGACATCTAACGCAGTTAAAGGCCAAGTAAGGTACTGTTGTAATGGACAATATTTTGCATCATTTTTTGAGATTTCCAATACAACATTGACCCCACAATGAATTGGGTTATCAGACTTGTAAATAAGTGCACCGGTCATAATTGGCCAATTGTCTAAAATAAACTCTTGAATCTTGAGCCTTGTATCAAGTTCAACGCGACCTAATAAAAGTAGGGTCAGTGCATGACATAATCAGTCGGCAGGTGACAATTTTGGATCTGCATTTTGTTTTTGCATTTTCTGAAAGAATATGCTCCCAAAGCATTTTATCTTTATTTCAGGTAAATCTGGTGATTTTTCATGAAGTTATGGTCAGATGTATGGGAAAGGTATCCAGCAACTTTTCTCAAATTGCATACTTTTTCAACTTGGCTAGCTGTAAAAAAATATTTAGAAATAAAATTAAGCTTTGATATTTCCCGAAGATGTACAAAAAGGGTTGATTTTATCATTTATGACAAGAACTCATATTTGATCAAAACTTACCTTCTAACTAAACTTGGCAATATCTCAGTTCAAACCTTTTCATTATCCGACTAGTTATGCCATTCACTGGAACGGATCATACATCTGAGGTACAAATTACTTCATAACTTAAAATAAACCCGATATAGTCATTCATTTTTGAATTGTTTTGGTGATAATTTGAGCTTTATTCTGTATTTCCTATGAACATTAGATAGGTAGAGAATTGATATTGTGCGTCCAGGTAAAACTCTTACAAGAGCTGCCAGTCAAATTAGAAATACCAACACAAAACTGCGTGTAACCTTACTTTAATGCTTAACAGAGAACTTGTCACAAACAGGCTGTTTAAAAATAATTAACAGAGAGCTTAGTGACGGTAGTTCATTCTTTCTACAAAATGAATGAAGTTGACGTCACTCATATCTTTGTTACTTTTTAGACAGCCTGTTAGTGATTAGTTCTGACTAAATTATATCAATCAGACTAAAAACGTTTAAGGTTACTCACAGTTTTCTGTGTTGGTGTGAAATATTAGGCTGTCGGATGTTGTGAGAATTTTACTAAACGCACTGGCGGTCGGTCAATAGAGCGAAGTTGTTTTGTGCCGCCCTATATTTTCCGTAGATTAGCATGTCAACCAAACGAAAAACTTCAATTTAAAAATTTTGATAAGATTAAAAATTTAGCACATACTGCTTTTTGTTTTGAATTTAATATTTGATGACTCGTGCGTCGCCCCGCGAAGTTAGCGTCAAATCGGCACGTTTCATCTTTCCCCCGTTGCCCGCGCGGGGTGACAATGAGCGGAGGGTGTGGTGTGGTGGGGAAGTTTTTTTTGTTTATATGAGCCAGTATTCGTTTGGCCGTCCTGTCCTTATCTGTTGTACCTTGAAGAAAGTTAGTTACCACTCCCCAATCTCCCTCCACCCTCCCTCCCCAACTAACTATTGTCTTTCACTGCTAAAATAATTAGGCCAAGACGGCCAATCTAGCGATGCAGGCACTTATGTTGGTAACAACAAGATATGAAGTGAATAGAAAAGTGCCAGAAGACAATAGAGAATAAAAAATTTTTCGCGGCGGTGGTGGGGTTTGAACCTGCGACCTTATTGGTACGACAACTCCGCCTGGCAGGTGAGAGCGTGGCTCTACCGTGTGAGCTATCCACGAACACAAAAATATTCGTTTCAAACTCAAAGTCATTACTAGATCCCTCTCTCACCCACTTCTTGAGACCGCCGATTCGTTCGTACACCACCATCGCGAATAATTTTGACCAGCAGTTAAGCTTAATAGCCAATATTCTCAACACAAACATATAACATAGAAACGATTGAGACATTGAGTATGCTCCGGTGTATGGGGTGAATTTTTAATTCAGAAAAGTGAGTGGAGCAGGCACTTATGTTGGTAACAACAAGATATGAAGTGAATAGAAAAGTGCCAGAAGACAATAGAGAATAAAAATTGTTATTCTCTATTGTCTTCTGGCACTTTTCTATTCACTTCATATCTTGTTGTTACCAACATAAGTGCCTGCTCCACTCACTTTTCTGAATTAAAAATTCACCCCATACACCGGAGCATACTCAATGTCTCAATCGTTTCTATGTTATATGTTTGTGTTGAGAATATTGGCTATTAAGCTTAACTGCTGGTCAAAATTATTCGCGATGGTGGTGTACGAACGAATCGGCGGTCTCAAGAAGTGGGTGAGAGAGGGATCTAGTAATGACTTTGAGTTTGAAACGAATATTTTTGTGTTCGTGGATAGCTCACACGGTAGAGCCACGCTCTCACCTGCCAGGCGGAGTTGTCGTACCAATAAGGTCGCAGGTTCGAACCCCACCACCGCCGCGAAAAAATTTTTTATTCTCTATTGTCTTCTGGCACTTTTCTACTCACTTCATATCTTGTTGTTATCAATCTAGCGATGCACGCCCTGAGGTCCTACTTGGGATAAATTAAAACCATATCAGTTTTATCACTGAAAGAAGAGGCTTTGCTTCACTTAGATATACGGATGAAGAGAATGGCAATAAATATATATTTTATCATTGTTGGTTTTGCTTAAATATATATTAAATATAAAGAACAGTAAACAAAGTATGCACCGAGAAGAGCCACATGGCACTATAAATAAAAATCCCTGACCCCACGGAGTCCTTCATCCCCGCACACTCCCAACGATCCCTACTCAACTTGTATTGTGTGCATTGTCTAATAATAGTAATAGTATAATTATAAAGATGTCGCTGATTGTGTGTGAAGTTAACAAGTGCTTTGCGTTTGGAATTAAATGTGGATTTTTAAATTCAATTATTCTAAAGTTGTGTGTCATACCGTTAGTATTCAGAGAAAATGTATTATCGCTGTTGTCATTGTTTATGAAAACTACCTGTTTTTATCTTGAATCATTTTATTTTAAAAAGTTATTTCTGTAATTTGTAACCAATCATGAATCATGTTGATTTTTAAATTGAAAATCGATTCCGACACTTATCCCCTCAAGAGAAAATAGTGGTGAAAGATTTAGGTCCACACAAACCAGTGAATTTTAACTTAGTTTCTAACACACCGAGGAGACAGCGCCGATTTAATAATGATTATTTTTAAAATGTTGAATGGCTTACTGCCAGTGAAAGCCGTTAAAAACGCTTCATTGTTTTTATTGCTTGACTTTTGATGATGTATGCTATAACGGACAACAGGAGGATTCAGTGATATTGCGCACATTTCTCAGGCACTGAAGAAACATTCTGAATCAAATAGCCATGTCACAGATGCTGTTAAATATAAACTTTTCAACGTTGTAGATATAAGAAATCAGTTCGAAACAGGACATGCTGCGTCTGTGAGTCGTTATAATGAACAGGTGAAAGTTAACAGACAAGTTTTGTCCAAGATAATTGATGCTCTTTTGTGAGTACGTCTCGTTAATATTCTAACACACACACATACACGCACACACAAATACACGCACATATGCAAACAATTGCAATACCCCCCTCCACACACACACATACACACACACACACACACACACATACAAAGTAGGTCAAATTAAGTTAAATTAACTAGACCAATAAAATTTGATTCTGTATTTCGGATTTGTGCCGCCTTAAATACAATGTGACCAACCGCCCCTGACTAAACGCTAACATCAACTTCAAGATCAGAGAGCTTTTAACGTTTAAGGTTACACATAGTTTTTTTGTGTGTTGCTTCGTTTAATTCGTTAGAAAAGGTTGTGAGTATTTTACTTAAACGCATAGCATCAATTCAGTGCTACTGATGGATCGGTCTAAAACTAAAACTTCATTCTGTGGCGTTAAAGAAGGGAGAAAATCTATGAAATTATGAATACGATGTGTTGTGAAAAAGCATTGCTTCCCTTTAATATTAATTTTTTTTACAATGTACTGAAACGTAAGACATTAGTTATCGTCTATTGTTGAAAAAGGCCCTCAATGAAACATAAATTTAACCCGAGTTATTATTATATACCAAACTTACTTCCATAATGTACGCCCATTTATCACGACGCCCGACATAATATCGTTCTGAGACGATGAGCCACATAAATATATATTTATTTTTTTTTCTCTTCTCTTTCTCTCTCCCCCCCCCTCTCTCTCTCTCTCTCTCTCTCTCTCTCTCTCTCTCTCTCTCTCTCTCTCTTTTCTTTCTTTCTCTTTGGAACATGACCTTGGAAATAAATATACCCCCCCCCCCTTTCTCCCAAATATCTTACCCCTAGCAACAATGAAGGTAAAGGTGTCATGTTTTCCAATTTGATTGTGGCCAGAAAACCAGGAAGGTGGCCATTTCGAGCCCCGACAAAATACGTTCTGAAATAGATTAGTTTAAACATCAATTTTCAGACAATGGAGTAAATCTTATTGAAAAGTCAAAAAATATAACAAACTCACTGCCCTCTACTTCGCTGCCTAAAATGTACATTCAATATAACAACATATGAATAATGGCCAAGATTAGTAACCCCCGATTTGCTCTCTTGGACAACCTGGGTGATTCATGTTGACATCAGACATCCTGTTTGATGGATTATCTGTATTCCTTAATGGAATGCCTAGGCGACGGGATCATATAGTTCCGCTCTGAAATGGCGTAATTTATATATATTATTATTCTATTACAAAACAAGTAAATGTTTTTAACCACACACACACTGGGGTTTTGTGTTAAGTGCATAAAGTCACCCAAAGGGTTACTGAGCACGCTTTATATCTCTGACTATATGACCAGAATATACAGGGTCGCATCGAGACAGCGAAGGCAATAGAAACATTTTAAAATTGTGCGACGTGACCAGATAAAATGCTAATTTAAGTGGCCCTGTGATTTGAACAGCCTTCACTAGCTGGTAGTTACGTTGTCAACCGCCGAACTTAGTATCTAGTATCTCTCGAGCCACAGTAGTCGAGAAAGTATTCGACACGCCAGTGAGCGCTATGGCTAATAAACGCTTACCCAACACACAGCGTAATCTAATTTAGTCTCGTACTTGTACTGATCGTTCTCAATGAAGGCATTGAATTTAGATGGAATTTTAAAAAAGCTAAGCTTAAAATTAATTAAAGTATCAAGTATAGACCGACATGATAAATACAATAAATATTATCCGAACCTCTCCATAATACATTCCCACGGTCTAAGCATGCTCAATACACTTCACAATGTTTCATTCATTCCCCCAGCAGGCCATATTATTTGGAACCATATTTCCATTCTATACAGTACCAATCGCTTGTAAGAGATCCTTTGTGTGTTAGTAATCTTAGAATATCCACCATTACAAGTAGCCAGATACTCATGCATACCTTATTCAAGTGGCGCAATGTGTGCAAAGAGCGTTGGGTGCCACTGACCGCGTTTAACATTGGTGACTTTTGTGACAAACGAGACACGAGATCTTTGATCTACAGCAAATGGTCACCTAAAATGAGACAATACCCACCTTGATAAGGTGAAAATGATACCATTCAAAGATCCAAAGGTAGATAATGCAACAAGGGCAGACATGGTCCATGACATCACATTTAACGTTCTGTCGGCAAATGTCTGGAAACGTTAGAAATATGTGAAACAACTTTAGTAACTGAATGCCTTAAATTGGTACAATGAAGATGTTACTTAGTTGAAAACTGAATTGTGAGTTTCATTAAAATCCAACTTGAGTTTAAGGCTTTAAATAGATGCTGTGCGCGTGGCTAAGAAAATCATAGCATTGCCATCCGGAAATATAACGGACCAACACACAAAACTATGTGTAACCGTGAATGTTTATAGCCTGGTTAATACAGTTTAATGAGAATTACTCAAAAACATGGATGGCAAAACATAATAACACAGATCTGATTGACGTCAACTTCGTTCTATCTTTTAACTGATACTCATAAAATGTGATCAAAGGTCTTTCAAAAGGTTCAAAGCCAACAGGGACAAGATATGAAACTTACTATGGTGTCTTTTAGACAGAGACAAAGCTGTTATCAGGCAGGTAGTTGTATTACATTTTATAATATACGTATATGATCTGAAAAAGTGCGTATGAAAAAGTGCCAGACAAAGCAAGAAAGAAAATACATCCCAAAAAGTCGGTCTTCCTCGGCCGAATATCGAACCTCCTGATTACGGGTCGATCCCCAGTCCAGAAAGACTGACTTTTGGGTTTTTCTTCTATTTTTCTTTCTTGCTTTGTTTGACACTGTTTCATGAACACTTTTCAGATCTTTATCTCACGCACATTTCTAATGTCCCACATCTGAGTAGGGTAAATGTCCGTTGAGTCTATTCAACTGATTAAACTTTGCGGCTCGAAATAGGACAAAAGAATAGCCACCTTAAATACTTTAATATTTCCTAAAACAATCAGCCCACAAGTTCTGATCATTACTCAAAATTTTAACAAAAGTGATTAAAATAATGCATATTATTTTGATGTGCACCCACAAACTGTAAAACTGGCCGATTCGGTTCTTTGATATGTTCCAAAGGTACTGGAGCATTCGACCTTAAGGTCATAATGAGAACCAAAAGTCTTGACGACTAACAAGGATTGTTCCATACTGAATCATAGGGTGGCATAGCTATTTTAGTAACAGGGGCGTAAAAGTGCAAGGATGGATGATCTTTATTAACTGCAAACGTTTATTTGGGCTAGAAAATAAGATGCCATCACACTGAAACAAGAAGATTAGTTGCACAAGGTATTATCCAGCGCTCCGGAGGACTGATTTCACACTTCCAAGGAGATTGGAACCAGTATTTTGACAATCCACTATTGTTCCCTATTTGAGTTCCATTGCACTAGATAACAAGACAATTCATCTATGTTAAATATATAGCTGTAACTTCATTATAAAGATGAATCCTGTACCTAATTTTGAAAATAGTATTTAAAATCATATTGTCTCAAATGTAAACTCTCGTCCACATTCAAATGTAGACAGTGAGAAAGATTAACCTGTTTAGACATATATGTACATACACAAACTTATCTAGTACTACGAAAATTTCGTAGATATACTAATTTTTGGCTGTAGCTCCAGGATTGCACTCGTCTCTTTGACTCAAATAAATCTTGTTGAAAAGGAAAGTTTAGCTCCTTAGATCCTATATTCAGGACTTTTGAGCATGTTTGAATCATGCTGAGGGCAAATTATTTATTTCTAAAGCTATCTAGCTTGACTTTTTCCTTTTTCCCCTAGTGTAAATGTTGCTGCTTGAAGCTCGAAGAAATAAATAATAACGTGAAGTTGAATGTAAGCTTCAATTTAATTACAAAAACAGATCAAATGAACGTTTCAGGTTTCCCCTTTATCAACAAAACAGAATGAATGAAACACCACAGATGAATGAGATGATGTGGTAGTGGCGTAGTCAACCAATGTTTTGTTTATTCATCTTAACTACGCCACTACCACATCATCTCATTCATCTGTGGTGTTTCATTCATCCTGTTTTGTTGATAAAGGGGAAACCCGAAACGTTCATTTGATCTGTTTTTGTAATTAAATCGAAGCTTACCTTCAACTTCACGTTATTATTTATTCCTTTTTCCCCTGAGAAACTACGAATTTTTTTAATTTCAAGAAGGCAGCTCTGCATATGTATGTGGAATTTAATTGTCCCGTTACGGTAGACGTCAATTTGTTGTGTGAACCACGACGTAATAATTGATTGCTTGCTGATATCTGCCCTATCGCAATGTTCTACTTAATTGTTTTCGCTACTTCTAATATCAGGGTCAAAGTTTCTGTAACCATTATGTAAAGTGCTGTGCACACTTTATATTGCCATATTTATTTTTCATTTTCTCAATTCCAAAATCAAAATAATGCAATAATATTAGGTAATGTTTACGTTGCTAAAATTTAGAGGCAAAATGTGAAATTTGCATGTGATGTCAAACATGTATTATTTTATCTTTTTCTTTTTTTTCAGGAACACTGGGTTATATGGATATTTTGTGAGGCGAAAACTTAAACCTCGGCCTCAGGGGTCAGGAATATCTGGATCTTCGACTCTTTCATCCAGGTATCACGGGGGTTTGAACTGTCACTCACCTAATTACTGGCAACCCTTAATGTTGCAAGACCCTATGAAATGAATAGACCTGTAAAGATTTTTTTAAAAACCTACGACCGCCACGGCATCAGAAGCAATAATTTCAGCTGGCGTCAACACAGCAAAATAAGCCACATTTGTGAGGATGTAGATGACAGTGACTATTGGAATAGACATGAAGATGGCTCTTGGAAGGTTTCTGTGAAATTAAAATATAATAATAATATGAAATCTTAAACCTTTGTGTCAATTTTTTTTTTAAAATTAAAAATTTAAAAAAAATAAAAATTGAACTTTATATAGCACAATATCCACTAAATGTGCTCAAAGCGCTTTACAAGGGGTCCCTGGTCAACAGCAACATTTAACATGTAGGACAGGAGCAGGTACGATAAAGATCTGAAAAATGGTATATGAAACATGTTTTCAAAAACCTGTGTCCCATCGTTTGCGTCAATCTGGTATCAAGTCAATATTGTTGTTATGCGTTTATATAAAATACTCACAAAATATGCCCACTAGATGAAACATACCAGCATACAAAACTAGGTTTATTCTTAAATGCTTATCGATTGATTGATATATTTTATAGAGAGAACTAATCACCCAATTGGCGGTCTAAAAACAATAACAAAGAGCTGTGTAACGTCAACTTAATTCCTTTTAGGGACAATGTAAAGAGAATAGCTACGACGAAACTGTAAGACTTTCGAACTTAATGTTTGCTGTATTTTTCGTTTTTGTTTTTAATTTTGTTTCGGATTTTTTTTTCAAGTTTAAGAAATTGTCCATTAAAAAATTTTCAAATCTTAAAATGCTTGTATCTCAACTAATACTGATCTCTCAGAGTGGTTCTATAGCATAAATGATATGACTTTTCATGTTCCATATAACATAAATAATCGTCATGCTTTCAACCTTAATTTGCACAATTCAATGGGATTATTTGGGCATAATTCCCTCTACTGTTAAAACATTATCTATATCGATTCTCCTACTTTAAACATACACTAAAACCAAGTCTCATCTTTTTAAAAATTGGAAATTCATTATTTCTGCATCTAGGTCAATCCACATAATACAGTTTTGAGGCTCTGGTCACATATTTTTCAACGAGTATAAGAATTTTATTTTTTGATTTGATTGCTATGTTATGATGCGTGAAAGCCGCTTGATAAGGCTATTGGATCGGCTATTGTTGGACGAGCACGTATACCAGATTTCAGTTAATTATGGTATCTGACAATATTATTGTGTACTTATTGAAGTGATGGAGTTGGCTATGCAATTATATTGTCGTGCATATGTGTGTGTTTGTTTGTGTGTGTGTGTGTGTGTTGTTTATGTATATGTGTGTGTCTTTTTAATGAGTGGTGCATACACTAATACACTTCCTTTTATTTGTGTCAGGAAACAAACATTAATTTCAATGGGAAACAGACTTCATGACACCATACCATCCTCTGTTCCGGTTTAAAACTTATTGGAAGTGTGTAGCCAGTCCTCCGGAGGATTTAAATGAATAGATAACAATTTGAATCATAAGGTGGTATCACTTTATCAGTAGCAGGATGCATAGACAGAGAGCGAGTGGGTGGTCACCAGCGTCTATTTAGTCGAGAAAATAAGATGCCGTCACCCTGAAACCAGAAGATCAACTGCAACAGGTATGTATCAAGTCCTCTTGAGGACTGGGTTCACATTTAGAAAGAGATTTAATCCAGCATTTTGACATCACACTATTTTTTAAATATGATAATTATTGATAAAAATGTCACCCAAACATAGGCTACTTTAGTGCATGTGTGAGACCCGAAATAGTCAGCTCAAAAGATCCTGAGCATTACTCACAACCTGTCAAAATAATAATACAGTCCACTCCGGATAATCGCAACACCGTGGGATCAGCGAAAATGTTGCGATTAACCGAAGTTACAACTAACCGCAGTTGAGCTTCCTGTCCATTATTGCAACATTTTTCACAACTATGATAATCTCCAACCAGTTGTTGTAAACATTGTTCTGAGTCCACGACAGACTGAGCAATTTGATTGAAATAAAAACTTTATGGCAGCCCTGTATAGATTTTGTCAAGCAAAAGCAGCTTTGATGCAAGTCGACATCTTATTCAGATTGGATTAACTAAAAAATAATTTTTTAAAATTAAAATTGAGCTTTATATAACGCATTATCCACTAAATGTGCTCAAAGCGCTTTACAATGGGTCCCTGGTCAACAGCAACATTTAACATGTAGGACGGGACATGACGCCTGTTAGGCTATATTACAATTTTTGGGCACAGACAACGCTGTTAACGGCCAGGTACTCATTTTACACCTGAGTACGGTGAGAGAATGTGAGTAAAGAGCCTTCTCCAAGGACTCACCTATGCGCCGAACGCGAGGCTCGAACCCTGGACCTTCCGATACGAAAGCGAGTGTAATACCACAAGACCACATAGCCGCATCACTCTTTTGTTCTCAACATTTGTAAGAGTCAAAGAGATTAGCCGTGATGAGAGACAATAAGCTCTCACCAACCCCGTTGGTCACAATGCACAGTTGTCAATCCTAAAACAAAGGACATCGCCCATTCTCTCTTTACAACTGTGATTGACTACCTGTTGATAAGGCTATGACCAACCCTCGACTCCTATTTAATGGCCACAGATGACATTACAAACCCATACTGCAAGGTCTCACCTCTTTTGTCTGTAATAGAGGGGTGACACACTACTGTAGCATTAATCCCGCTCATTCTCGATTCTTCAACCTGTCACGATTTCATCCACTGTAAAATTTAATATTTTGTTTGCTTGATTTCTTGATTTTGCAACATTTTGAGAGCGAAAATTTGTTGCGATTAACCGAAGTTTGTTGCAATTAACCAGTGACTTTTATATAGAATTAATTCCGATTCTTGGGAAATGTTGCGATTAACCGAAAGATGCGATTAACCGAGTTGTGATTATCCGGAGTGGACAGTATGCATATTGTCGTCATATACGGTAATGAATTTTTATGATAATGTGTCAGAATATTTTGATGAATGCTCACGAACCCTGGGGCTGATTTTGCTGCTTAGAATATTCTTCAGGTGACAATGCCGCCATTTGTATATTGTTAAACACATCTTTGAAAAGTCAAGTTTTAGAATAGTTTGATGGTGATGGCAGGGGACCCGGCAAACGGTGCGGGAAAGGGTACTCGCAATTTTTTTTTAATAGACTGACATTGTATACAAAAAAATTATTTCGCATAGCGAAAAATCATGCTTTCCCTTGTGTCATGGTCTCAAGTGAGTAAAGAGCTACTCGACTATGCATAAAGATATATGTAGAATGAGGCCCCAGAATTTACTAGTTACTATAAATGAAAAACAATTAACGATTTGTTTACAATGAAATAAAAATGATGATGAAATTTAATTAAAAGAGATAAACAGTGATCGTGGCGGTTACAAATAGAGATATGAATACTTTACGTAACTTATGATAATATATCAGGTTCATAAGTTTACGTTTCCAGGCAGTTGATGGGCTTGGATGATCTATTCCTCTGATAACAGGATTGGACTCGTAAAATTCCACTTCCAGGCAATTGGTAAGGGGTTATAGTGTAGTACAGCGGGCTTGGGTTTGATCCTTGAAGATTATACAATCAAAGTTAAAAGCTCCGGCGTCTTAATGGTGTAGATATAATATCTACAAAGTCCCAAAAGATAAAAATCTTACAATATATATATAGGAATAGAGTGACTGGCCGTCCGGCATAGATTGTGGAGAGAAAGTGAGTGTAGAATATTAGACCTATCAGCTTTTATAATAAATGGCTACGTGACAGAATGTAGAACGAAAAGTATTCACTAATTAGAAATTAATTCGAGGGAAGGCTATAAAAGGAAAGACGATCTAATATTAGAAGGTAAAGTTTATCTAAGCCTACCGAAATATAACTGGAGTGAGATGAATTCAGTTCTTAATAAAATAAAATTTAATAAGATAATTGTGAACAATCTTTACTGTGACACCCCCCACCCACGTTTAAAATATACTCTTTAACCATTATGGGAAAGATAGATTTTACAAACGGAAGTAAATTTACTATCATGATACTCTAGCATTAATCCATTGTTATGATTTGTGCTACAATTAAATTATTTATTAACTAGACATGGAAATGTTTATATTAACGTAGGTATATGAATGGGTGACAATAACAATGAAAGATTGTGATTACAAATCATTGTGATGAACGACATGATGGCAATGTGATTACAAATCATTGTGATAAACAATATGATGGCAATGTGATTACAAATCATTGTGATAAACAATAGTGATGGTAATGAAGCATGATTTAAGTCGATGATATGAAGGTAATTTTCTGAATGAAATGAATGAAAATGTAAATGGAATATTGACATTTCAATTATTAATCATAAATGAGTGAAAATTCATAACAATAATAGATAAAGAGAAGATTTCCCAAATCATGAATGGGTATGGTATATATATCCAAACAATACTCAATGTTACATTAAGTTGGGTCATCATGTTTACAAATAAAATTATCGAAATTGTGCGTTCTGATTTGGCATAGTTTGCGAGGTAACTAACAGTATGCATGGGAGGTTAAGTTATACCCTTCTCACGTCATTACACTAATCGAGAAAGTAGGTCGGCGTGAATATTTTCACAACCTGGTATGTGAGAGATACTGAAAGTGTAATTTTGCAAAAATAGACTCCACCTTAGTACTCTACTATTATTCATTTTGTTATTTCTTATGTACGTGAGTGGTTTATGGTCCGTTTCGACCACAAACTCTTTTAGCAGTAGATATCTGCTGAATGTCTTTAAAGCAAAGACGATGGCCAGTCCTTCACGCTCTATTACAGAGTATCGTGATTCTCTGTCCAATAATTTTTCTGCTTGCATATAAGCAAGGCATTAGAGTTCCCTCATGTTCCTGTAATAGTACACCTGCGATGCCCTTATCAGACGCGTCAGTTCTTACAACAAATTCTTTTGATATGTCGGGTAATTTAAGAATTGGTTCTGAACAGAGTAATGCCTTTAATTGGTTAAAGCTATTCTGACACGCTTCTGTCCAAACAATTTTGTTCGGTGACCCATTCTTTGTCAGATTTGTTAGCGGTGTCGCGATGTGCGCGAAGTTGTAAATGTATTTCCTGTAAAAATTTAGGAGCCCAAGTACTTTGCGTACTTCTTTTTTTGTCTTAGGTGGTTGCAATTGTGCGATTTTTGTTTGTTTTTCTGTCTCGGGTGTCTGTGTCCCATGACCAACGGTATGATCAATCCTGCATTTGAAGCTTCGATATTAGTAAACATAGGTTGCGACACTGTGTCTCTATCAAAATATTTTTTTAGCATATTTGCATGGAATGTCTTTGTTGTGTTGTTAATTTTAATCTCGTAATTAACATTAGATTTTACTGCTGTTATTTTGAATGGTCCTTTCCATGTAGCTAAAAGTTTACTCGAGTCATCGGGTAAGAGTATTAGTACTTTGTCACCAATCTCAAATTTTCTTGACTTGCTTTTTCTATCGGAGTATTCCTTGTATTTCTCTGCTTTTTTAGTGACGGATTCCTGTGCTAGCTTACATGTATCCACTATTCTGTCTTTCAGGTTTCTTACATATTCGTAAGCAAACATAATTTCGTTATTGTCCTCCTCATTCCCTTTACAAATGTCGGCTACTATATTGATCGGGCCGCGAGGTGATCGTCCATACATCAACTCAAATGGGGAGTAGCCTGTAGATTCTTGGGGTATTTCTCTATATGCAAATAGGATTGCTGGTAAGTATCTGTCCCAATCATCTGGTTTTTCTGCTGACACTTTTCTTAACATATTCTTTAGAGTGCCATTAAATCTTTCACAAAGACCATTTGCTTGGGGGTGGTAGGGAGTTGTGAATGAGTGTTGGATTCCCATGAGTTTCATGGTTTCATGCATAATATGTGATGTGAATTGGGGTCCATTGTCCGACAGTATCTCATTTGGTATGCCTATTCTAGTAAAAATTGTCATCAATGCTTCAGCTATGTGATCCGATGTAGTTGATTTCAATGCTATCGCTTCTGGCCACCTGGTTGCGTAATCGACTAGTGTTAGTATGTGTGTATGGTTTCTATCTGATTTTGTTAAAGGGCCTATAATGTCAATTGCAACTTTTTGAAAAACTTTTTCAATAACTGGGGTTGTCTCTAATGGCAATCTCGGTATTCTGCCTTTTGCGACTCTTCTTTGGCATGTGTCACAAGATTTCACATATTCTCGGACGTCTTTAGTAATTCCAGGCCATGTGAAATTCTCGGATATTCTCTTCAATGTGGAAGAGCTCCCAAGATGTCCAGAAGTTATTGAATCGTGCGCTATTCCAAGGATTTTGTTTCTGTAAATACTCGGCGTGACCAGTTGTTTAGCTATTTTGTTTCTTTTCCTATGTAACCTGAACAGAATATCTTTTTCAATGATGTATTCAACTTTTGATTTCGTCCCTTTGTTTGCGATATTGAAATATGAAGTTAAAGTCGGGTCCTTTTTCTGTTCTTCAATGAACGTGTTCCTGTCAAATTGTTGTGGTTCAAGAGAAATAGTCATTGGCTTCTCTGTTGTCTTAGTCATCTTTCTTGTTTCTGCTAGACAAGCTGTTTCTTGGGTTAATGACCATTCTTTTACATCTTTTGGGTTGTCTTTAAGACCTTTTATATTGCCAACAATAACATCAGCGACGGGGTTGGGAAGTATACAGCATTCCACTATTCCTGTATAGTATGGGGTTTCTATGTACACATTAGCTGTTTCAAAGGTTTCGACTGTGCCACTGAATGTGATGCATTGTACCGTTTTTCCAGTTTTGTCTTCGTCATTGATCAAAGATGCTTTTATTCCTACTGTACTGCATCCTGTGTCTCTCAATATTTTGCAATCAGTTCCATTAGCTTTGCCTTCACAAAAAAATAGCGATCCTGATTTGTGAGTTTGTGTTAAAAGTGACATACCTTTCACGCAATACACATTTATATTTTCTCCTGACATTACTCGTGTCTGATTGTTTACACCTGTTTGGAGTGATGCATTTGCAGTTTCTTTTGGATATCCCACGATTTTGTAACATTTGTCTGCTGTGTGGCCTTTCATTCCACAATATTGACATTTAATTATAGGTTTGTTGGTTTTCTTATACTCAGTATTATTGTCAGTGCTATTTCTTGTTTTGTTTTGATAGGGTCGGCTATGGTCTCTATTGAACTGTTTGTTCCATGGTTTGTTACTATGATCCTCCTGTTTCACTTGCGTGTTCCGAGTGATTGATCGGCTCGTTCTATTTGAGTACTGAACTTTAGGTGTACCTGGACTCTGAGCAGCAGCAGCGTAGTATGGTTCCTTCAATGTTCTGCTAAGGGGTGTCAATGGATGTGCGCTGTTAAAGTTTTCTGCGTAGATTTTTAATTTGTCCAAGTTTTCTGGCTTTCTCTCTTTAAAGAATGCGACTAAATCTGGGTTGCAAGCTTGATAGATTCGATTCTTCAGCGTGAGATAGTAAAGGCCTGCAAAGTCGTCTTGTTTTACGTTTGCCAACTCAAGCCACCGATTTAGAAATTGAGTAATTCGGTTCACGAATGTATTAAAGTCTTCTCCACTTTCCGGTTTTGCAGTGTGAAACCTTTCCTGGTAACCATCTTCCGTTAATCTAAATCTTTTTAGTAGAGCGTCTTTAATTTTTCCATAGTCATCTGCATCTTCAGTTGTTAAGGTATAGAAAACTTTTAGCGGTTCTCCAGATAAGCAGTTAATCAAGGCTGTGGCCCATTTGCTTTCTGGCCAACGATAACCTTTAGCCTGAACTTCGAATCGGTGTAAGAAGGATTCTAGACAGTCTGATCGTTCATCGTATGTTGGCATGCGTGGAAGTTTCACGAAAAATTCATCACTATTATTATGTTTTTTTTCATGACCGGTTTTTGTTTTTTCAATTTCCAGCATCATTTGGGTCCTTTTGGTTTCTTCTTCTGCTAATGCTATTTGTCTTTTTAGTTCCCTTTCTTGGACTCTTTCTTCTCGTTCTTCTCTACGTATTCTTTCTTCGTGTTCTTTTTCTTCTCTACGAATTCTTTCTTCATTTTCTTCTCTACGAATTCTTTCTTCATGTTCTTCTCTACGAATTCTTTCTTCATTTTCTTCTCTACGAATTCTTTCTTCATGTTCTTTTTCTTCTTTTACTTTCTCTTCGCACCATGAAAATATTCTTTCCTGGGGTATTTCTAAGTCCTTTGCGAGACTTAAGTATCTTTTATATGCTTCCATGTTGTAATAAATTAGTTACGATATTGTATATATATTATATTGACAGGATACTGTTACTGACTGTTTTATTTATTTACACTTACTGGAATGAACTGTTCTATTTTTAGAAATCTCTCTCTCTTATTTCAACTTATTATGTATGTTGAATTTGATGCCTTTTATCGTTATATCTTATAAAGCAATGTGTCAATACAATGCGGATTATTATGACTTGTGTCAATAACAATGTGTCAATCGCGTGTACTCTAAACTATGTTACTACGAAAAATGTATCACCAATGTGTGTGACTCGTCGTTAGTTTGTGTACAATTATTCGCAATGACGCTAATATACTAGAGTGTGATAACAATAATAGGATGCCAAAATAATCCCAAGTTATCTATCACTAAATATAACACGACGGCTAGTAGACTCCTTTTATTATTATTTAGTTTTTAAAAACTCACTTTTCAGAACATAATATATAAGTGGTTTTCGGTAACAGTAGTATGCCAAAAATGCATTTAAAACAAATCACTATGCAAAACAAATCACGATGTCTATAGTTACTATGTGATGCCCAACTCATGTAAAAGAGAATAATGAAGGATATATTTACCAACTCAGTTCGTGGCTGGGACCTCTCTCTTGTTCAATGGTTGTTCAACAATTGTAATTAGGCATTGAAGAGTGTTTAACAGTGATGTCTGAAATACAAAACAATAAAATATCGTAAGATTTACAATAGTTACAAAATGTGTTCACAACACTGAGTGATTGGATGACAGGTGAATGAATCGTTATGGAATGTAAACATATTGAAAACAATTCATGAATGAGGCAAACAACAAAATGAAATGAGTGATATAATAACAAAGTGGACAAGGAATGAATGAATGAATGAAAAACTGAGTGAATAGATGAATGAATGAATGGATAATGTATGAATGAAAGAATGAAGGGAGGAATAAATGTATGAATGATTGGATAAATGAGTGAATAAACGAATGAATGGATGAATGAATGAATAAATAAATAAATGAATGAACAATGAATGAATGAATAATTTATAAATGAATAAATGAATGAAGGAATGAATCAATAAAATGCTATTCAATTTGAATGAAAGAATGAATGGATAAATTGCTATTCCTTTTAAATGAAGAAATGAAAAAGAAAAAAAAAATGAATCCTGTAAATAGGGAGTTCAATTAAAATATGATCAAGTGGGGCAATTAAGAGTTTTACAATTTAAACTTTAAAGTTAGATGAAATAGATATAAGTAACTAAATAAATTCAATTCTTTATATGTGTCCCCTCCAAAATGTCATGGTCTCAAGTGAGTAAAGAGCTACTCGACTATGCATAAAGATATATGTAGAATGAGGCCCAGAATTTACTAGTTACTATAAATGAAAAACAATTAACGATTTGTTTACAATGAAATAAAAATGATGATGAAATTTAATTAAAAGAGATAAACAGTGATCGTGGCAGTTACAAATAGAGATATGAATACTTTACGTAACTTATGATAATATATCAGGTTCATAAGTTTACGTTTCCAGGCAGTTGATGGGCTTGGATGATCTATTCCTCTGATAACAGGATTGGACTCGTAAAATTCCACTTCCAGGCAATTGGTAAGGGGTTATAGTGTAGTACAGCGGGCTTGGGTTTGATCCTTGAAGATTATACAATCAAAGTTAAAAGCTCCGGCGTCTTAATGGTGTAGATATAATATCTACAAAGTCCCAAAAGATAAAAATCTTACAATATATATATATATAGGAATAGAGTGACTGGCCGTCCGGCATAGATTGTGGAGAGAAAGTGAGTGTAGAATATTAGACCTATCAGCTTTTATAATAAATGGCTACGTGACAGAATGTAGAACGAAAAGTATTCACTAATTAGAAATTAATTCGAGGGAAGGCTATAAAAGGAAAGACGATCTAATATTAGAAGGTAAAGTTTATCTAAGCCTACCGAAATATAACTGGAGTGAGATGAATTCAGTTCTTAATAAAATAAAATTTAATAAGATAATTGTGAACAATCTTTACTGTGACACCTTGGAGAAGAAAGAATAAAAACTACAGAAGAACTGCTGTATCTATTAAACACGATTTAATATTAAAACGCTAAGATACCAACGTGATAGGGTGTTCGTATTTAGGAATTACAATTTGTCTATTTTTATACACGATTCATTCCTTTGTGGGTAAGCGCGAGTTTCTTGGTCGCCTGTCTCCAATGGGAGCGATCTATATTCATGTTTTCGTCCAACCAGGTCATCAATCACATGATTTGTTGCTGTCCAACGATTGGATATTTCTTAACAAACGTTTACATAAGTTATAAACATACCACTGTGCCAAGCTGAATCAAATGACCAATCGTGATGTTAGATATTTAAAAAGCTGTGAACACTTTTCACTATGTGGTCATTTTGAGCACATTTTGCAATATGACCAATGACCTCTAGCAATTGGAAAGTTAATATAGATCATGCCCATTGCCAGGGTAATAAAATAGGTGGATAATCAGATCACTACTTTTTCACGATAACATTTCATTTTGCTATCAGCAGATGAAGTAATTGTTTGTTTAATTGTTAGACTTTATGACAATTACAATGCCATTTTATCATCTATAATTGAATGAAAGCTTTTTTTTCTAAAATGATAAAAGTGTTTTGTCAACAATAACGGAATGCGAGATGTTTTTGGCTTGGCTGATTCGCGTTGGTGATGAGATAATAATAATTGGAGCGATTTCCATGCAGGTTTTTGTCCAACCCTATCATCGATCACATACCTTGTTGTCCAACAATTGGATATGTCTCTATAAATTATGTAAACACGCTGCATTGTTTATGAAAGTTGTAAACATCCTCATTATTCAAGCTTAACAATATTACCGTTTATGGTGTTGGATATTTCAAAATCTGTGAAGACTTTTTTTAAAATTATGTACCTAGGTCATTTCGAGTTATGTTATGTGACTAATGACCAAGATGTGATACAGGGTAAAATGGATGGCAAACGAAGAAGGGGAAAACCCCAGGCCTAGTTATATAAAAAAAAAAACATCCTAGAATGGACAGAGATGAATGGAAGAGAACTATAATAATATGATACAGTCAACAGACGAAGGGATTGGGCAGACTTTTGTCATTGCAGATTTCGGGCAGTCGACGACAAATGAGGACGCTGAATAGTGAGTGACTAATGAATGACTCGAGCACATGGAAAAAAATACAGATCGTCCCCTTTGTTTTATGTATGATTTTAAATTTTATGTGGAAGCCTCTCGTCGACTTACTTGTGTGGATCTTTCATCTCCTCTGTCACGTTATTCAGACAAGTCCTGAAAGTGGATTTAATGTGTTTTATATTTGAGTGTTTTTGGGAGGGTGAGGCTGGGCGATAGACAAAAAGAGACAGGATGGAAGGTAGAATATATATATATATATATATATTTTATATATATATATATATATATATATATATATATATATATATATATATAAAATATATATATATATATTTATATATATATAATATATATATATAGATATATATGTGTGTGTGTGTGTGTGTGTGTGTAGGTAGGTAGGTGGGTAGATAGAGTGATAGATGGGAGAGGGGGAGAAAGAGATAGAGAGAAAAGTGATATTTTAAAAATAAAATTTCTCCTATTTGTATCCCATCTAACGTTAATATAGTAATGGTATTTAATCATCTTTAAAATTTGGGATTTTATAGACAAATAATCATTACTATCATCATCTATCGTTTTTACTATTGATTATTACCATCATCGTCATCCTCCTTAATATTATTATTATATTTTATCTATCCATCTATCTATCTATCTATCTATCTATCTATCTATCTATCTATCTATCTATCTATCTATCTATCTACCTATCCATCTATCTATCTATCTATCTATCTATCTATCTATCTTCTTTTCCTCTTTCTCATTCTCACACACAAACGCATTCCCCCCCCCCCCCCCTTCTCTCTCTCTCTCTCTCTCTCTCTCTCTCTCTCTCTCTCTCTCTCTCTGTCTCTCTTTTTTTTTCTCGGTTTGACACAACGCACTCACATACATAAGTAAACACACAATAAAGTAAATATGATATATCACACAAAAAGAAAAGAATAGGCGAACAAAGTACAAGCTAAAGAAAATAACAACAAACAACAACAACAACAACAAACAACAACAACAACAATGTGGGTCCTCACCATCCAGAATATGAAAAGAGACCCGAATAGAATGCTAGTGATATTTTGCCTGGATCTGTCGTTGTCCCTTCAAATGGCTGATAGAAGTTGTCTGTATAACCTGTTGAAATAGAAAATAAAATCATGAAAGTCAAACTATTTGTGACTAATCGTTCCCAAACGGTGTCATTTCGGGATGAACCTATTGTTAAAATTTGAATTCTAAGTCTTACGCATTTAATTCGAGTTAATCCTCTCCTTACAAACTCCAGGGAAAGCGTCACATTCGTTACGATACAAACCAACATTCTTCTTATTCAGAATTTTCAAACGCCGTAATTCAATAATCTTATAGTTATACCTCTCCAAAGACCTCACCTATATCATTTCCCATCAAAATGTATTCACTTTTTGCAACATGCCCTTACAGAGAGAACGTAACCGTGGTTTTGCGCATGCGTCTCTCGTCCTCGCTTCCGCTGAAGTGTCTCATGCCCCTTTCAAGATAGCCCATCGCCATTTTGAATGTTGTCAGTCATGTGATAAATCCAAAGTTCACAAAGTTTGAAACCGAAATTGCGGAACGAAAAATAGTAATAAATTCTCCAGTAACGACAAATTGAGCAACAGACGAATACAACACGCTATTTCAACTAACAATATTATACATTTCTAAACTATCTTCATCATTATATAAATTAGAAATAGTGTTTTAATATTATATTAAATTCTATTTTCGACACTTGTTGTTTACGACCGTACTACGTAGATAATACCGGTTCTCGTCTGATCACCGAAGTCAAGCAACGTCAGGCGTGGTTAGTACTTAGAATGGTGACCGCTTGGGAACCCTACGTGTTGTAGACTGCATTTTTTTATTAAAGTTTTTTAAAAAATTAATTTATCTATTTTACAATTTTATTACATTTTTTTTTCTTTTATTCTATTTGTTTCAGTGGCGGTTCTAGCCTATTTACAGTGGTTGGGCAAAGATGATCCGGTCATATATATATATATATATATATATATATATATATATATATATATATATATATATATATATTATTTATTTATTTTTTTTAATTATAATTTTTTTTCACCTTTAAAAAAATATTTCAACCACAAATAATCACATTCACAATGAAATGACAATACCAGTAGATTTTAATTATTCCAAACGTAATCAAAAAATAATCACGAAAGAGAATACAACTAAAAACTAAAGCGACGAGACATAATGCGACAACACCTTGACAATAGAAGTCCATTTCGTTCACTCGAAAAATTAAAGAGATGCTTTAATCCCTCAACGGCGAGATTAATATTTCTGTTACATTACTGGTTTTCAGTAGTATGTAGTAACCTTAAAGTTTTCATCGAGAAGCAACAACAGCGATATGACTCGAGTTTCATTCAGAGCTGAAATTGCATCATTTTTACTGCTGTGTTGGTGGTTAGAATGATTGTGCCGGTGGTGGTAGTGGTTGGAATAGTGGTAGCGGTGGTGGTGGTGGGGTGGAGGAGGAGAAGGAAGACGAGGCGGTGAGGGAGGATGTAATTATGATAGTGGTTTTGGTGGTGCTGTTGGTTAGAATGATAGTTGTGGAGACGATTGTTGTACTTGTTGTTAATATTGTTGTTGTTGTTGTTGTTGTTGTTGTTGTTGTTGTTGTTAATGATGATGATGAATGATGATGATGATGATGATGATGATGATGATGATGATGATGATGATGATGATGACAACCACGATGTCGTCGACAATGATGGTTACCACCATACGATATTACAAAGTTTATTTAATCTTAGGCTTTCGCCAATAATTCACACAATACAATTAAGACAAAAGAATGTTATCAATCTCTCCTCATGCATTCGTTATACTATCACAATAACGACCGTGTTATCTTTACTCCTTCCCAATGCTATCTATACAAGAGTGCTATGCTCCTTCCCCAACCAACCCCTAGCTTCCCGCCTCTTCGTTGCGAACTATCTTATGTATGTATTAGCTTCAGGACGGGCAAGTACGGAATCTGCCCACCCTTCCTTTAAACGTCTTTATTTCCTCTATAACTTAGAATTCAACTCTCTCCTTACTCAGAAGAGTATTTCTCGTATACTAATTCAATTGTTGAGAAAACCAAAATGGTGGTTGTATTAATATTTATTTAGTCGTGACTTTTGAATAAAATGTTTTGTTTTATTAGAGGAAATACAATAGAAAATTACATTGTTTTGCAAAATTATTTAGTCTGGCAATAAAAATACAGCGGTAATTACTTTAAGAATAATAAAAAAAAGAACTAACAAATTAATTTGTTAAAAAACAAAAACAAAAAAACAACAAAAAACAAATAAGAAAACAATTTAAATAAATGAGTTTTGAGAAGTACTTAAAGAAAACGAGAAAAAAAAAGAAATAATTTAAATGGATAAACAAATATATAAAAACAACACAAATTAATACTAAATTGATATAATATTAGTAAGTTAATAAATTTAATTCAATACTGGAACCTTCCCAAAGTCATTACATCAATGGTACCAGCACAAGTAAGGCAATAAATAAGAAAAAGTTCGTTTGCCAAAAGCTCTATTCAGTGTTCACTGGTTATTAAGGTGGGCTCATTTGAATTAGCCCGACCTAGTACTAGAGAGGCCAGACAGCAAAAATCGGAGTTAGTTCACCGTCAGGCGACGTGACGATGAGATGACGATGTGGGCGGAGTGGAGTGGTTGGGAGGGGAGGGGGGGGGTTGATAAAAAGAACAGGAGCGTATCCTGGTTTATGCATTACGGGGTGCATGGTCATTCGCAATCTATCAAAAAATACACACAAATTGATTTCAGTACGAAGTATCAAGTTTAAGTAGTAACTTTTGAAATTATCTAATTTAGATTAGATTATTTCGGACCTGGTAATACAGCTTATAACTTGAAAAAAACAGGCTGGTATTTGCCCACCCTGCCCATTATTACCAGCCGTCCCTGATTTGTTTTGTTTTTTTTAATTGTTATTTAAATTTTGTTTTTGTAGTAGTAGTAGTAGTAGTAATAGTAGTAGTAGTAGTGGTAGTAGTAGTAGTAGTAGTAGTAGTAGTAGTAGTAGTAGTAGTAGTAGTAGTAGTAGTAGTAGTAGTAGTAGCAGTAGTACTAGTAGTAGTAGTAGTAGTAGTAGTAGCAGCAGTAGTAGTAGTAGTAGTAGTAGTAGTAGTAGTAGTAGTAGTAGTAGGAGGAGGAGGAGGAGGAGGAGGAATAGTAGTAGTAGTAGTAGTAGTAGTAGTAGTAGTAGTAGTAGTAGTAGTTGTTGTTGTTGTTGTTGTTGTTGTTGTTGTTGTAATGATATATGCATTGGGCGGTTTTAATCATTCTCTTTCGTCATTAAGGATTGAAAAACAACATTTATTGTGAACATCTTAAATTATCTGTTTGATACCCATTTTGCGACCTAATTTGGGGGTTTGACATAAAAAAAATTTAACAATCTTATGGCAAACGTTCCACAAATAATAATGAAGGAATGACCTTCATATTCTTGCATCTTATCAATAGTGTAGCATAGTGTGTCACCATAGAGAGATTTTACGGTTTTAGCTTATGGAATTTTTACAAAGTTGAGAATCAAAATGTTATGACAAATTGATGTTAAAAATTGAGAATTAGGATTATAATTCAAAATTCACATATCTTATCAGAAAAATCTCTCTATGGCGACATAATACATTATCTCTGTGATGACTTTGGAAATTTTCAGACAATTTCATTGAATAGATTCTGAGAAACGTTTGACACAGTATCCCATACCCTTAGAAAAATGACATATTGAGAAAATAGCAAAATAGCTTTCCTTTTTTCACACTTTTCTTACTACCTGTACCCTTTTCGACTGTACTTGTCGTGCCTTTATAGTCTACTTTAAGAATTTGCACTTCAACTATATTATTTCTAAGATAATAAAATATCATTTTCCACCAAAATCTAAAATTAAATTTTTCGAAGGATTTGCCTAATAATTAGACCCAAACTGCGTGTTTTTCTGTTATTTTCTGAGCTGTCCCTCTATCAAAAGTTGTAACATTTTCAGTCAGCATCCGAATAAATTTGTCTTAACTAAATATAAATTTTAGACCGTATTGATACGTATTGATACCACATCAAAAAAGTTTTCTTCTTTAATATATATTTTTTAAAAACACTCTAAAACTATTGTCATAAAATTAGAGATTTTACACTGTTAAATATGTAAACAAGTTACGAAGCACCTGCAGTTGATAAGAAAGAGTTAAACAGACTAATAAGCAGTTTTTAATTAAATAAAAACCTTTAATGAAAATATACTTTAAATTTAAACACAATGAACATACGCGATAGACAAATATTCGTTCCATAATTTATATATATTTTAGCACAGAGCTAGACTTATTTACACTAATTTATGAAATGTGTCTGATTTAATTTATAAGATATTTTTTTTTAAAAAGTAAAAATAACTTTTTGGAATAGACCTTCCTTAAGCTTATTTAACAAAGCAAATAAAAAAAAACGAGCAAACTTTTAAATTGATTGTTTACTTACCCATTGCGATTTTGACCATTCCGACAACGATGATAACAACAAGGGCGACAACTTTGGTACAGGTAAAAGTGTCCTGTACTTGGATTGCCCACTTCACGTTTCGACAGTTGATGTACGTCAGAAGACCTGTTAGAAGATGTGAGAGAAAAATAAGAAACTACTGAAGAGCAAAAATAAGGCAACAAAACTTGAGACAAGTGTAAATGTTGAACTTCTTTAAATAATTTCTAAACCGAATGGAAAAATATTAGAACTAACTAACATAAATTTAGCAATAGGTGTAATATTTCATATGAAATAATTTGTGAACCAAGTAACATTATTTTGAATCCAGCAACATAACCTTTGAACGAAGTAACATAATTTTTTCACCAAATAATATCATGCTGTAACCAGACAAGATGTTTTCTGAACTATATAACACAGAATTTGAATTTAGTAACATACAAAGAGTTTTGAAACCTTGTAATATCATTTTAAACCAGGTGACATAATTCCGAAACTAAGTAGCAGGGTATTTACCTTAGTCGAGATAACAACAAATAACAACGAATAACAACCAAAAAAAAAACAACTGATAACAACAATTAACAAACAACAAATAGCAACTGATAACAACAAATAACAACTGAAAACAAAAATTTCCAAACAAGAAATAGCAACTGATAACACAAAAATACTTTGATTCTAGCCTCAAAAATCAATATTCATGTGGCCAACTAGACCACAACTTTACGTGCACAACTGCCGAAGTAGAATATTCTTTAGCGATGACCGGAGTTGCGTCCCTTTTTTGTTAATCAAAGATGTGTTGTGGTATTCAGGCAAAGCCATTGTCTGATGACTGATGTTCTGTCTTTGTTTTGTTTTTTTTTGTTTTTTGTGACACTCGATGTTCTTTCACAAACTTTTCTCTTTTATTTGTTATTATCAGTTGTTATTTGTTGTTATTTGTTGTGATCAGTTATTATTTGTTGTTACCAGTTGTTATTTGTTGTTATCAGTTGTTATCAGTTGTTATTTGTTGTTATCAGTTGTTATCAGTTGTTATTTGTTGTTATTTGTTGTTATCAGTTGTCATTTGTTGTTACCAGTTGTTATCAGTTGTTATTTGTTGTTATTTGTTGTTATCAGTTGTTATTTGTTGTTATAATCTAGATGTGTATAACGCCTGGCCGGAGGTTGTGTTTTCAGTGTTATGACTTTGTTCTTTTTTTCCTAATTTTTATGCAATAGTTTTGATTTCTATATCGTCGAATCTGTTAGTTATTTGTCTTTCTATACATCAAGTTTTATATATATTGGAGCCTATGATAAGTATGGAAAACTTTTAATATACCATTTTCATTTATCTACACAGCACACCATGTTAACATATTTTTACTTGATCTTGCTAGAAATTTTAGTCACCCTGTGTAAAACAAACTTTTATTTTTATCCTACTAATTGTTTTTACAACAACAACTGGAATTTTTATGAACACTGTTCTTTTAATTCTTACTACCGTCGTACTGGGGGCGGCAAACGAAAACAAAACGCAATACCAACCGTCAGTAGTCGTCGCCCGCCCAGCCCTACCCGTAGATTTCGACCCCCACCGACACTGACTACTATTAAAAGAAGTCACCCCGGTCCATGAACCAACCCACCTGGCCTTACTCTGAACACTTCGCAATGTGATGATGGTGACAATAATATTTTACTCAATAATCGATTTAATCAGAGTAACAAGAAGAGTGTGATGTATTTTAATGCAAGATCAATTCGTAATAAATCTCACGAAATTAACACCGTAACTACCGATTCGAAGAGCGACCAAGTATTTATTGTTGAGACATGGCTCAACCCCAGATAGAGACGAAGTTATATTACATGAAACAACACCATTAACGGTGGTGGAATTTGCGTTTTATATTAAGACCATTTAAGGATTAAGAGGAATAATATAAAAGATCCATCAAATTACAACACTTAACACCAGAGAATTAACTTCGCTGAGATTGACATGTTATTATTTTTTATATTATGTAAAAGTTGTACAATTATAATTTCAGCCCTGGGCAGATTTTAATACCTGCAATAATCTATAATTGCTGGGTTTGTCTTTACATTGCCATATGAATGCAATTGTTTTTATTACCATTTGTCATTTGTAAAATGGTCTGTAAAAGTTGCCACCAAAATTATATCTCTTGAATTTATGTAGCATTTTTTTATGCTATGAGATCTGTACACTTATGGTTCTAAACACATGGGCCTAATTTAACAATTTGGGTTATGAGCCCTGCAAATAAAGTACACGTCGTCACAAACCAATTTATATGACATTAAGTGGTTATGTGGCAAACAATAAGGAATTTAAATAATTAATCCGATATGCGATATCCAGCCTTGAAGAAGATAAGAAGATAAGGTTAACCCCGGGTTTAAAATCTTATTTTTAACTTAACTAAAGACAATAAGCATTGTTTCTTTAACTTAAAAGAAAAGAAAATAATAGATAACATTCATAATTCTTAATACATCGACATTTAACTCAATTTTCTCAATCTAATTCCGACATAATCCTGATGAGGGTGGTCACATAATATTTGCAAGGTCTAATAATCAAACTCGATTATGAGCTTTTTTTTCAATTCCTGAAATGAAAATATTTTTCTTTGGTTTGAGATTATTTACATTTCATCAATGATATCATAATCATTAGGGCAGTCAAAACTGTACAGATGATCTATCGTCTCAAAAGGGTATTATCTCGGGATGACTGGATCCCGGAAAATGCATTAATGATTAAAATGATATAAAATATAGATTATTTTTTTAGCTTTTGCAAAGTGAGAAACTGATTCTCGACAATATCAAATAGAAATTAACACGATATTCATATTTGTGTTCATAAATTTAATTTTCAGCACCCAGGCAATCCCGACATAATTTTGCTTTGAGACGGTGGGTGACAAATAAGTACACGGCGCTACTTAACACAGATACTTACAGATACACAAAGCAGCTACCAGTGCAACTGCATTCTTTGGAGCACCACAGTCAGGGAAAAAAGGCTGAATCATGTAGCTGGCGAAGGTAAGAGCAATGATAGCGTTTTCAGCAGGCGCAATCACCATCAAGGTCACCCATAAATGCAAGAATGCTGAGAAATCTCCAAGCGACTCCTGAAGATAGACATAGTCGGCGCCCGAAGACGGTATGCAAGTTCCTAACTCCGCATAGGAAAGAGCTCCTATCATACAGAATAATCCACAAAGTCCCCATACCAGAATACAGGCCCCAACGGATCCAGACTCCATGATGACGCCTTTCGGGGACACGAATATCCCACTTCCGATTATGATTCCCACGATAATTCCAACACCATTCACCAGACCCAAATGTTTCCGTAGTCGGACAGGGGTATCTGTTTCCATTGTCACTGGTATTTTGTCCTTGTCCATACAATTTTTATCTGGTTTCTTTTCTTTTTAAAGTTTTTACATTCGGTGTTGGATTTTGGTTGAACTTGACATTTGTCACACCAATAGTTTTCACGAGAGCAGTTTCATCAATGTTGAATCAATGACATCAATTGGTGTTGCGACTAAGAAACGTTAATAGTAATGAGCAAAAATATCAATTCGATAAAATAAGCCCCTTAGTCAACGTGTCAATAAAGAGGGGAACTTTTATTTCATCATTTTAAAAAAATTTATTTGCCAGTTCAAAAATATATTCTATCCAAAAATGTTAAATTTAATTTATTATATCATCATAAACGATATTCACCGAAAACGTGATATTTTAAGTATCCTCGTGATAGAACGATGACAACAAGGGAATAACGATATTTTTGAAAATAATAAACTATTGCTATTGTGTTTTTCGGCATCGGTTTGGTACTCATGATAATATGGGTACAGAAACGTTTAAATGTCAATCTTAATCAGTATTGATAATCGGACAGTACTATCATGTAGACTATGTCACACTTGATGATATTAACACATTAATGTCAGTGATTAAAACACGCATAGATCAGCGTATTCTATATGCAATATTATTTTAACCTTCTCCTTAAACAGAAACCAGAAATGATATCAAATTTATTATTATTATTATTATTATTATTATTATTATTATTATTATTACTATTATTATTATTATTATTATTATTATTATTATTATTATTATCCAGATATGATAATCTTCTGCGGATCCGCAGAATAATAATAATAATAATAATAATAATAATAATAATAATAATAATAATAATAATAATAATAATAATAATAATAATAATACTTTATTGCATCCCAAAAAGGGAATTTTTGTGCAGAGGTGTTATAATTTACACACTAAGATAAAAATACAATGGAAATAGGATGTATATATAAAAAAGGAGCAGCTCCATAACCAGATCTGCGCTTTATAATATGAATAATTTCAACACTGTAAAATAGTTAAAACTGTCACTATAAATTGAGAATTGAAAAGATTGCAAAACAAATAAATTAATAAATTAATATTTACATTTTTTAAAAAGTAAAAATGCGAAATAATTATATAAAATGATTATTACGTGTTGTTATGAAGCCTAATACTGGACGGCAGAAAAGATGTTCGGTGTCTCTCTGTTTTCGTTGAAATAGAGAAAGGGCGACCACTTCTTTCTGACATAATGACTGATGGTCTTAGTGGATGATAATGGTCATTTAATATTTTAGTTATTTTATTTATACAAAATTTCTCGTATAAAAGATCTACATCGTCAACATCATTTATATAGCGTTTAATTGATTTTTTAATATTTGAATTTATTTTGTTCCTTTCCACTGCTAAGCAAAATACAAAATGACAAAACACGTTCGATTACTGCTCTATAAAATAATGTGCAGAGGGTTTTATCTATTCTAAACTGAGAGTTTTGATCAAAATATGTACGTCTGCAAATCTTATGCCTAATTATTTTCAAGTGTTCATCCCATTTGAGCCTCTCATCAATCGTGACACCAAGGTATTTGTAGTGAGGAACTCGCTGGAGAATTGGTCCTTTAATTTTAACGGTTCTATCGGTTCCTTCACTCTCTTAAAGTCAATCACTAGCTCCTTTGTCTTGCTTATGTTAAATTCTAGGTGCTGGGCATCACACCAAGACACAAATCTATCAATTTCTTGCCTATAAGCCATTTCGTTGCCATTTGTTATGAGACTTTGAAGAGCGGTGTCATCTGCAAACTTTATTAAAGGTACACTCAGGTTTTGACTTCTACAGTCATTCATGTATATTCTGAATAATACAGGGAACAATACACAACCTTGAGGAGCACCAGTATTTGTAGTTATACAGGAAGATATGTTTTGTCCTAATTGAACATATTGTGCTCTCTCCGTAAGAAATTCGAGCACCCAAGCAATAATATACTTGTTTAAATTCAGACTAGTCAATTGTTGAACAACCAACTGAGGTTGCATTGTATTGAACGCTGAGGAAAAATCTGCAAAAAGCAATCTGCAATAGTTCTTAGCGTGATCTAGATGCCTGTAGATGTTGTTTGTAAACAGCAAAATGGCATCCTCTACGCCACGTCCTGGTTTGTAAGCAAATTGATAACTATCACTCAATGGCATAGACTGGTTACTAATTTTAACAAGAACAAGTTTTTCTAAAGATTTCATGACTATTGAAGTCAGTGCAACAGGTCTGAGATCGTTCATAGATTGAAGTTTTTCTTTTTTTGGAATAGGAATAATTTT
Organism: Berghia stephanieae; assembly: GCF_034508935.2. Lineage (NCBI taxonomy): Eukaryota > Metazoa > Mollusca > Gastropoda > Nudibranchia > Aeolidiidae > Berghia > Berghia stephanieae. The sequence continues at coordinate 25,428,033 of NC_088366.1, forward strand.
TGAAGTTTTCCAAATTTCAAGGATCGAAACGTATTGGAGGGACCAGTTAAAAATATGTGTAAAAATGGGGGAAAGCTGATGGGCACATTCTTTTAATAATTTTCCTTTCAATCCATCCGGCCCAGCAGCCTTCCTCTCGTTTAGTTTCGAAAACGCGAATCTCGTTTCTTCTTCACTGACCTCAATAGTCATTTCATCTTTCAAAGCCCTGTTTAATTTATGTTTTTCATTTTCAATATCAAATTTGCTGTGTTGAAACGTGAATAAAATTTATTTAGAGTTTCAATTTCGATATCTTCTGATATAATCATTGTCATGGTCTCAAGTGAGTAAAGAGCTACTCGACTATGCATAAAGATATATGTAGAATGAGGCCCCAGAATTTACTAGTTACTATAAATGAAAAACAATTAACGATTTGTTTACAATGAAATAAAAATAATGATGAAATTTAATTAAAAGAGATAAACAGTGATCGTGGCAGTTACAAATAGAGATATGAATATTTTACGTAACTTATGATAATATGTCAGGTTCGTAAGTTTACGTTTCCAGGCAGTTGATGGGCTTGGATGATCTATTCCTCTGATAATAGGATTGGACTCGTAAAATTCCACTTCCAGGCTATTGGTAAGAGGTTATAGTGTAGTACAGCGGGCTTGGGTTTGATCCTTGAAGATTATACAATCAAAGTTAAAAGCTCCGGCGTCTTAATGGTGTAGATATAATATCTACAAAGTCCCAAAAGATAAAAATCTTACAATATATATATAGGAATAGAGTGACTGGCCGTCCGGCATAGATTGTGGAGAGAAAGTGAGTGTAGAATATTAGACCTATCAGCTTTTATAATAAATGGCTACGTGACAGAATGTAGAACGAAAAGTATTCACTAATTAGAAATTAATTCGAGGGAAGGCTATAAAAGGAAAGACGATCTAATATTAGAAGGTAAAGTTTATCTAAGCCTACCGAAATATAACTGGAGTGAGATGAATTCAGTTCTTAATAAAATAAAATTTAATAAGATAATTGTGAACAATCTTTACTGTGACACCCCCCACCCACGTTTAAAATATACTCTTTAACCATTATGGGAAAGATAGATTTTACAAACGGAAGTAAATTTACTATCATGATACTCTAGCATTAATCCATTGTTATGATTTGTGCTACAATTAAATTATTTATTAACTAGACATGGAAATGTTTATATTAACGTAGGTATATGAATGGGTGACAATAACAATGAAAGATTGTGATTACAAATCATTGTGATGAACGACATGATGGCAATGTGATTACAAATCATTGTGATAAACAATAGTGATGGTAATGAAGCATGATTTAAGTCGATGATATGAAGGTAATTTTCTGAATGAAATGAATGAAAATGTAAATGGAATATTGACATTTCAATTATTAATCATAAATGAGTGAAAATTCATAACAATAATAGATAAAGAGAAGATTTCCCAAATCATGAATGGGTATGGTATATATATCCAAACAATACTCAATGTTACATTAAGTTGGGTCATCATGTTTACAAATAAAATTATCGAATTTGTGTGTTCTGATTTGGCATAATTTGCGAGGTAACTAACAGTATGCATGGGAGGTTAAGTTATACCCTTCTCACGTCATTACACTAATCGAGAAAGTAGGTCGGCGTGAATATTTTCACAACCTGGTATGTGAGAGATACTGAAAGTGTAATTTTGCAAAAATAGACTCCACCTTAGTACTCTACTATTATTCATTTTGTTATTTCTTATGTACGTGAGTGGTTTATGGTCCGTTTCGACCACAAACTCTTTTAGCAGTAGATATCTGCTGAATGTCTTTAAAGCAAAGACGATGGCCAGTCCTTCACGCTCTATTACAGAGTATCGTGATTCTCTGTCCAATAATTTTCTGCTTGCATATAAGCAAGGCATTAGAGTTCCCTCATGTTCCTGTAATAGTACACCTGCGATGCCCTTATCAGACGCGTCAGTTCTTACAACAAATTCTTTTGATATGTCGGGTAATTTAAGAATTGGTTCTGAACAGAGTAATGCCTTTAATTGGTTAAAGCTATTCTGACACACTTCTGTCCAAACAATTTTGTTCGGTGACCCATTCTTTGTCAGATTTGTTAGCGGTGTCGCGATGTGCGCGAAGTTGTAAATGTATTTCCTGTAAAAATTTAGGAGCCCAAGTACTTTGCGTACTTCTTTTTTGTCTTAGGTGGTTGCAATTGTGAGATTTTTGTTTGTTTTTCTGTCTCGGGTGTCTGTGTCCCATGACCAACGGTATGATTAATCCTGCATTTGAAGCTTCGATATTAGTAAACATAGGTTGCGACACTGTGTCTCTATCAAAATACTTTTTTAGCATATTTGCATGGAATGTCTTTGTTGTGTTGTTAATTTGAATCTCGTAATTAACATTAGATTTTACTGCTGTTATTTTGAATGGTCCTTTCCATGTAGCTAAAAGTTTACTCGAGTCATCGGGTAAGAGTATTAGTACTTTGTCACCAATCTCAAATTTTCTTGACTTGCTTTTTCGATCGGAGTATTCCTTGTATTTCTCTGCTTTTTTAGTGACGGATTCCTGTGCTAGCTTACATGTGTCCTCTATTCTGTCTTTCAGGTTTCTTACATATTCGTAAGCAAACATAATTTCGTTATTGTCCTCCTCATTCCCTTTACAAATGTCGGCTACTATATTGATCGGGCCGCGAGGTGATCGTCCATACATCAACTCAAATGGGGAGTAGCCTGTAGATTCTTGGGGTATTTCTCTATATGCAAATAGGATTGCTGGTAAGTATCTGTCCCAATCATCTGGTTTTTCTGCTGACACTTTTCTTAACATATTCTTTAGAGTGCCATTAAATATTTCACAAAGACCATTTGCTTGGGGTGGTAGGGAGTTGTGAATGAGTGTTGGATTCCCATGAGTTTCATGGTTTCATGCATAATATGTGATGTGAATTGGGGTCCATTGTCCGACAGTATCTCATTTGGTATGCCTATTCTAGTAAAAATTGTCATCAATGCTTCAGCTATGTGATCCGATGTAGTTGATTTCAATGCTATCGCTTCTGGCCACCTGGTTGCGTAATCGACTAGTGTTAGTATGTGTGTATGGTTTCTATCTGATTTTGTTAAAGGGCCTATAATGTCAATTGCAACTTTTTGAAAAACTTTTTCAATAACTGGGGTTGTCTCTAATGGCAATCTCGGTATTCTGCCTTTTGCGACTCTTCTTTGGCATGTGTCACAAGATTTCACATATTCTCGGACGTCTTTAGTAATTCCAGGCCATGTGAAATTCTCGGATATTCTCTTCAATGTGGAAGAGCTCCCAAGATGTCCAGAAGTTATTGAATCGTGCGCTATTCCAAGGATTTTGTTTCTGTAAATACTCGGCGTGACCAGTTGTTTAGCTATTTTGTTTCTTTTCCTATGTAACCTGAACAGAATATCTTTTTCAATGATGTATTCAACTTTTGATTTCGTCCCTTTGTTTGCGATATTGAAATATGAAGTTAAAGTCGGGTCCTTTTTCTGTTCTTCAATGAACGTGTTCCTGTCAAATTGTTGTGGTTCAAGAGAAATAGTCATTGGCTTCTCTGTTGTCTTAGTCATCTTTCTTGTTTCTGCTAGACAAGCTGTTTCTTGGGTTAATGACCATTCTTTTACATCTGTTGGGTTGTCTTTAAGACCTTTTATATTGCCAACAATAATATCAGCGACGGGGTTGGGAAGTATACAGCATTCCACTATTCCTGTATAGTATGGGGTTTCTATGTACACGTTAGCTGTTTCAAAGGTTTCGACTGTGCCACTGAATGTGATGCATTGTACCGTTTTTCCAGTTTTGTCTTCGTCATTGATCAAAGATGCTTTTATTCCTACTGTACTGCATCCTGTGTCTCTCAATATTTTGCAATCAGTTCCATTAGCTTTGCCTTCACAAAAAAATAGCGATCCTGATTTGTGAGTTTGTGTTAAAAGTGACATACCTTTCACGCAATACACATTTATATTTTCTCCTGACATTACTCGTGTCTGATTGTTTACACCTGTTTGGAGTGATGCATTTGCAGTTTCTTTTGGATATCCCACGATTTTGTAACATTTGTCTGCTGTGTGGCCTTTTATTCCACAATATTGACATTTAATTATAGGTTTGTTGGTTTTCTTATACTCAGTATTATTGTCAGTGCTATTTCTTGTTTTGTTTTGATAGGGTCGGCTATGGTCTCTATTGAACTGTTTGTTCCATGGTTTGTTACTATGATCCTCCTGTTTCACTTGCGTGTTCCGAGTGATTGATCGGCTCGTTCTATTTGAGTACTGAACTTTAGGTGTACCTGGACTCTGAGCAGCAGCAGCGTAGTATGGTTCCTTCAATGTTCTGCTAAGGGGTGTCAATGGATGTGCGCTGTTAAAGTTTTCTGCGTAGATTTTTAATTTGTCCAAGTTTTCTGGCTTTCTCTCTTTAAAGAATGCGACTAAATCTGGGTTGCAAGCTTGATAGATTCGATTCTTCAGCGTGAGATAGTAAAGGCCTGCAAAGTCGTCTTGTTTTACGTTTGCCAACTCAAGCCACCGATTTAGAAATTGAGTAATTCGGTTCACGAATGTATTAAAGTCTTCTCCACTTTCCGGTTTTGCAGTGTGAAACCTTTCCTGGTAACCATCTTCCGTTAATCTAAATCTTTTTAGTAGAGCGTCTTTAATTTTTCCATAGTCATCTGCATCTTCAGTTGTTAAGGTATAGAAAACTTTTAGCGGTTCTCCAGATAAGCAGTTAATCAAGGCTGTGGCCCATTTGCTTTCTGGCCAACGATAACCTTTAGCCTGAACTTCGAATCGGTGTAAGAAGGATTCTAAACAGTCTGAGCGTTCATCGTATGTTGGCATGCGTGGAAGTTTCACGAAAAATTCATCACTATTATTATGTTTTCTTTCATGACCGGTTTTTGTTTTTTCAATTTCCAGCATCATTTGGGTCCTTTTGGTTTCTTCTTCTGCTAATGCTATTTGTCTTTTTAGTTCCCTTTCTTGGACTCTTTCTTCTCGTTCTTCTCTACGTATTCTTTCTTCGTGTTCTTTTTCTTCTCTACGAATTCTTTCTTCATTTTCTTCTCTACGAATTCTTTCTTCGTGTTCTTTTTCTTCTTTACGAATTCTTTCTTCATTTTCTTCTCTACGAATTCTTTCTTCATTTTCTTCTCTACGAATTCTTTCTTCATTTTCTTCTCTACGAATTCTTTCTTCATGTTCTTTTTCTTCTTTTACTTTCTCTTCGCACCATGAAAATATTCTTTCCTGGGGTATTTCTAAGTCCTTTGCGAGACTTAAGTATCTTTTATATGCTTCCATGTTGTAATAAATTAGTTACGATATTTTATATATATTATATTGACAGGATACTGTTACTGACTGTTTTATTTATTTACACTTACTGGAATGAACTGTTCTATTTTTAGAAATCTCTCTCTCTTATTTCAACTTATTATGTATGTTGAATTTGATGCCTTTTATCGTTATATCTTATAAAGCAATGTGTCAATACAATGCGGAGTTATTATGATTTGTGTCAATAACAATGTGTCAATCGCGTGTACTCTAAACTATGTTACTACGAAAAATGTATCACCAATGTGTGTGACTCGTCGTTAGTTTGTGTACAATTATTCGCAATGACGCTAATGTACTAGAGTGTGATAACAATAATAGGATGCCAAAATAATCCCAAGTTATCTATCACTAAATATAACACGACGGCTAGTAGACTCCTTTTATTATTATTTAGTTTTTAAAGACTCACTTTTCAGAACATAATATATAAGTGGTTTTCGGTAACAGTAATATGCCAAAAATGCATTTAAAACAAATCACTATGCAAAACAAATCACGATGTCTATAGTTACTATGTGATGCCCAACTCATGTAAAAGAGAATAATGAAGGATATATTTACCAACTCAGTTCGTGGCTGGGACCTCTCTCTTGTTCAATGGTTGTTCAACAATTGTAATTAGGCATTGAAGAGTGTTTAACAGTGATGTCTGAAATACAAAACAATAAAATATCGTAAGATTTACAATAGTTACAAAATGTGTTCACAACACTGAGTGATTGGATGACAGGTGAATGAATCGTTATGGAATGTAAACATATTGAAAACAATTCATGAATGAGGCAAACAACAAAATGAAATGAGTGATATAATAACAAAGTGGACAAGGAATGAATGAATGAATGAAAAACTGAGTGAATAGATGAATGAATGAATGGATAATGTATGAATGAAAGAATGAAGGGAGGAATAAATGTATGAATGATTGGATAAATGAGTGAATAAACGGATGAATGGATGAATGGATGAATGAATGAATGAATGAATAAATAAATGAATGAACAATGAATGAATGAATAATTTATAAATGAATAAATGAATGAAGGAATGAATCAATAAAATGCTATTCAATTTGAATGAAAGAATGAATGGATAAATTGCTATTCCATTTAAATGAAGAAATGAAAAAGAAAAAAATTAATCCTGTAAATAGGGAGTTCAATTAAAATATGATCAAGTGGGGCAATTAAGAGTTTTACAATTTAAACTTTAAAGTTAGATGAAATAGATATAAGTAACTAAATAAATTCAATTCTTTATATGTGTCCCCTCCAAAATGTCATGGTCTCAAGTGAGTAAAGAGCTACTCGACTATGCATAAAGATATATGTAGAATGAGGCCCCAGAATTTACTAGTTACTATAAATGAAAAACAATTAACGATTTGTTTACAATGAAATAAAAATAATGATGAAATTTAATTAAAAGAGATAAACAGTGATCGTGGCAGTTACAAATAGAGATATGAATATTTTACGTAACTTATGATAATATGTCAGGTTCGTAAGTTTACGTTTCCAGGCAGTTGATGGGCTTGGATGATCTATTCCTCTGATAATAGGATTGGACTCGTAAAATTCCACTTCCAGGCAATTGGTAAGAGGTTATAGTGTAGTACAGCGGGCTTGGGTTTGATCCTTGAAGATTATACAATCAAAGTTAAAAGCTCCGGCGTCTTAATGGTGTAGATATAATATCTACAAAGTCCCAAAAGATAAAAATCTTACAATATATATATAGGAATAGAGTGACTGGCCGTCCGGCATAGATTGTGGAGAGAAAGTGAGTGTAGAATATTAGACCTATCAGCTTTTATAATAAATGGCTACGTGACAGAATGTAGAACGAAAAGTATTCACTAATTAGAAATTAATTCGAGGGAAGGCTATAAAAGGAAAGACGATCTAATATTAGAAGGTAAAGTTTATCTAAGCCTACCGAAATATAACTGGAGTGAGATGAATTCAGTTCTTAATAAAATAAAATTTAATAAGATAATTGTGAACAATCTTTACTGTGACAATCATGGGCTTGGGATTATAGTTAACAGCAGTTTTAAGTCCCCGCCACGTGTCCCGTATATCCCCAGAAGAAAAGCATTTTTCAATTTTTTTTTGTACTTGTCTCTACAACTAGATATTATTCTCTTTATCTCTTTTTGTTTTGTTTTCAGATCTTTTTTTTTTGTTTCCACTAGTAAAGAGAGTTTTCTTTTGGTTCAATAAAAGTTTTAGATCTTTTGTTATCCAAGGCTTATTGTTAGGATAATATTTTATTTCTTCTTTACAAGACACTAGCTGTTCACAGAATTTTAAATACTCACTCACGCAATCATTCAGCTCATCCATACTATCACATGATTCGATAAAAACATTCCAGTCAGTGCATTCAAAACAACCACGCTAATCTTCACTCACACTTCCGTTCCAGATCTGTACACTTTTCTTTACTGGTTTTACACGTTTAAAAACAGGGTGGTAGGTGGGGAGTAGCAGGAGCATGCAGTGGTCAGATAAACCTAATGGGGCACGGGGTAAACATTTATAACTATTTTTAATATTACACAGGAATAAATCTAATGTTTTTTTGCCCCTTGTCTCGCAGTACACGTATTGATGAAGTCCAGGGAGAGTGAAATCGTTACATTGGTTAAAATCGCCAGTGACCATCAATACGGCATCGGGTGACTTAATTTGAATGTCCTGTATTTCTTTCCTCAAAATATTTTTCGCTGTGGTGTGTCTGATGATGGTGGAATGTAGACGTTGATGTTGATGACATGAGTATATTCCCGGGGTAGATAATATGTTTGTGACGAAACAGTAATAACTTCAATATATTCGTCACAATACATTTTCTTTATCTGACACCCCCAGTTCGTTTATTTACATTAGTCCGATCTCCTCGAAATAGTGAATATTGTTCAATATCAAAACATGATGATGGTATGTGAGGAGAGAGCCAAGTCTCTGTTAAAGCTATTATGGAGGCTTGACGATAGTCACTATTGTAATTACACAGTGAAAACAGTTCATCAATTTTATTCTTCAGTGATCTTACATTACCTGTCACTACACAGGGTAAAAATGGACGAAAAGGCCGTCTGTTGAATTTTGTTTTTATTCCTCTTTTTCTCCCCCTCTTTCTTACTTTAATAAACGATGTGTCAATAGTGGGTGGTGGGGCTGACACGGGTTGGAGGGATCGGAGAGAGTCTCTGGAGTATATGTTATTGATAGGCTTTTGGCAGCAAAATCACAGGCTAAAACACCATTTATGCTTGTAAATATACTAATAAATATAGAAATCAGGAACAATATATACTTCACATCCATTTTGAATAAAAATTAGGCGTAAATTCCGGCGATTGAATGATAAATGAATAAAAATATGTGTAGAAAATACGTAATATTCACAACACGTCTGTTGTCGCCGGAAGCCAGCGACACATATAATTCCGGGATTTTGAGATTTTCTCATAAAGTTTCCGATGATTTTTCAGTGACAGACATTTTCACTGAGTAAAGCTCAGGTCAAATGGTGGATCCATTTTGTGTCATACTTTAACACCTGTGCTCAGTTGCACGAATTTTGATGATAATCCCATTGGACAAACTGGCGCCAGTTGTCAAAATTGAGACAAGGCAATTGATGGTCGAAAAGGAATGAGGGTGAGGGAGGGGGGTAAATTAGTCTAGATTTTATTTGTAAGTGGGTCAAGAGTGGTAGTACCGTTATAGGTCCGTTTAAAAATATAATTATTAATAATTTATCCCTAACTTGAAAAAAAGTCCCGATAACTAAACTACTCTCCCTCTCTTTCTCTCTCTCTCTCTCACTCTCTCTCCCTCTCTCTCTCTCTCTCTCTCTCTCTCTCTCTCTCTCTCTTCCTCTTTCTTTTTCACTCTCCCCCGCTGTCACTCTTTCTTTTTCCCACACTCTCTTTCTGTTTCTCTTTTTCTATCTTTCCCCTTATCCATATGTCTTTCAACCATTCTTCCATTAATTTATCATGTTTACTTTATAAACGTCATCTGATTATAGAGAGATGAGATTAATACGTTACGACTGTAATTGGTGCTCAACTTACTTTACCCTTTTTACCTTTGCTTATACCATGTTTTACAATTTTAATTTATTAAAGATAGTCTTATTTGTAAGATCCGTAACCACTGGTTTACAGTAACAAAGATAAAACAAGTAAAAGCAAATACTTTCAGGCCTTTTGACCAAAAGTTAATTTTAAATCTATTGAATAGAAGGTATTTTGAAAAAATCGTTTTAAGGAAAGGACAATTCATTTTTTAAATGATATAAAGTGAGCTATATATTTACTATTAAGAATAAATGTACACTATAGAAATAGTAATGTAGAATATGAAACCATGATATTTTATGTTATGATTTTGTTTGGGTTTGATCGATGGACCGATACATATTCCACCTTTTTGACAAATTGTCATTATCATCACTGATTATATCAAACACGATTCAATTATATAATATATATATATATATATATATATATATATATATATATATATGTATGTGTGTATGTGTGTGAGTGTGTGCGTGTATGTGTGTGTGTGTGTGTGTGTGTGTGTGGTTGTGCATGTGTGTGTACAAAATTTTCACAACAAAGTTTGCTTTTAAGCATTGAAATGATTTTGCCTTTATGACATTGTGAATCCAAGTTTAAATGATAGCACCTTAATTGTGGCCAACACGATAATTATATTGTAATGCCTTGTTTGTCCTGAAAAAAATATCCCATGGAATGAAACGTAGGTCACCAAGTTCAAATGATTGCGGTAGTCTTTTGAACAGAAAGATCTAAAAAAATGTTTTGATGTCACAGACCATGACCGCTTTTATAATGCTTACTAGCTGATCAGCTCATAGCAGCCTTTGTTTACTCTGCCGTACTATAGATAAAACGCTTATTTAAAAATTTGGCCAGAAAAGTCGTACTTCAAATATCGATCGATTTAACTGACCCTCATCTTGGCCAAAACTCTCAAACCTGGGACTTCGCTTGACACTGATTACAGATTGCGTAAACAATGGTGGAGGACGACCATGAAGTTAACAGTAATGTATTTCGAAAAATGTTCGATGGTGTTCTTAGTACTATTATAAACAGCCCACTTTCCACTTTTTTTTTGTATCGACACAATATATTGCTATGGAAGTATTATATTAAGCCATGAGAGCTACGCTGCCGTTTTATTAAAGAACACAGTATGTGCTATTTGGTTAACATTGCATATACTGTGTTTTTAAATCAACGGCAATGCGGTAGAAACCAGTAAGTTTATCACGATAGTAACAGAGGAGAGGACATTCAAAACCTGCTTAGTCAAGTCCAGATAGAAATTGAGTTAACACTCTTTAGCAATCGTTTTGGCACATTAGAATCATTAGGAAAATAATAATTTTCAAAGCAATCAGGTCATTGTTCCCCGTTAGGTATTTTGTTAATTACTTTTACAGGCCACAGCCGTTCATTTTTATGACCAGTTCTCATTAAATCATATCAATCAATAAACGGTTAAGTTTATACATAGTTTTGTGTGTTGGTACGTTTTATCCGGCTGGTGGATATTATGAGTAATTTAGCTAAAAGCATAGCATTAACAAGACAAACAAGATATGTATTTTTCTCTTTTAAGTCATAAAATAAATAACAAAAAATTGCACTTTTCCTTGAATGATGAATTATGCTACTTAACCGGTTTTGTGAGTTTACTCCTCATTTATCACCATTAAAAAATATAAAACAGTTCACTGTTCTTTTTCATGCTGGCTAGAACTTTTCATATACCTTGTGATCAGAATGTGTGAAAGTCAAAACATTATCAAATTTATGGGGTTTTTTTCCCTCTGGATACCCTTTATGCTCGTCGGAGAAATATTTCATACGGGTGTTCGCCATTGTTCCCATAGTTTAGAGCCATGTAAAAAAACATAGGTTGTCTCATAACCAGTAAAATTAGTACCCTTGAAAAATACGCACTTAGAAATTTAGCCATTGGATTCGTCCTTCCAATGTCAATCGATTTAAATGACCCTCATCTTGGGCAAAAACTCTCAAACCTTGGACTTCGCGAAGTCCCAGATTTGCCAAGATGAGGGTCATTTAATTCGATTGTTATTTGGACAAGTTGTCTGGTCATATCTTTAAAAATGAGGGTTTTTGTTAACCAGAATTCTACAATGAACTGGCTAAAGTCAACTTATTACCTTAATTTCAACCCGCCCGCCACGCTTTATACTATTGTTTCGTGCATGAAACAATAATATAAGACTGGGAGGAGTCAAATTGGACCAGTCGTGAAAACATTCAAATTGGACCAGTAAATAATCCCCCTTCGCCCCCCCCCTCTCCCAACACACACACGCAAACACACACACACGCACACACACACACACACACACACTCGAATAAAAAAACTAAAAGACAAACGTTTTGAAGACGAAATTGAAGTTTTAAGAGCTTCAGAAGACTGGTTTAAATCAAAACCAAATACCTACTTTGAATGACTTTTCACGGTCAGGAAAAGATGGTAGAAGTGTACCACCACTATAGCTATGACATGTTGAAAAAATAAATGTAATTGATTATCCTGTTTAAATTAGTCCACACCGGCGTGACAGTTGAATAAAATTACAGCCCCCCCCCCCCCTAAGCCTTTATCATATTATAACAAAGAGCAATTATTACTGATGTCAAACTGTGAAGTATTCAATTTAACTAAACAAAAACAAGTTGTGTCAAACAGAAACAAACTGTTTTCGATCACAGCAATGATAAAAACATCCCATAATTTCAGTTCGCATACCCAGCTGCCAACCCGCATCTTGTGCAATGGTGTATTGTAATGCGCCAGCTTTATTCTGCTAAAGTGTATTGGATAGTATAAAAGATTGTATCTATAATTTTGCAAAATATTGAACAAAGGAAAAATAATATTATATTTCTTGACAGCAATTGGAATCATCATCATCATCATCATCATCATCATCATCATCATCATCATCATCATCATCATCATCATCATCATTATCATCATCTTTCTCATGATAATAATAATAATAATAATAATAATAATAATAATAATAATAATAATAATAATAATAATAATAATAATAATAATAATAATAATGATAATAATAATAATAATAATAATAATAAAAGAAAGAAGAAGAAGAAGAAGAAGAAGAAGAAGAAGAAGAAGAAGAAGAAGAAGAAGAAGAAATAATATTTGTCACGTCTATGTTGGAGGGTGGCAAGTAGGAGTAGAGAGATACGAGTCAGATAGTTTCCTCATAGACTAGTTAATATGTGCCACTCTTATGTTTCCCTGATATTGTCGGGTAAAAAGCTCCAGACAACTTGACTGATAGTAAGAGAATAGTTTTAGGTTTAAAGAAATATGTAGTAGAAGTAGTGGTAGATTATTGGAACGTTATATAGGGATCGGTAGGTTCAGAAGGTAAGTATCAATCCCCGTTAAAGAAGAAGTACTTTAATATAAATCAGCAAAATTGCCTCATACAATAAAAAGTTAACACATAATTAGCCAAAGAATAATTGTGCTGGTTTTAATTGATTAAATTTAGGTTATGGGTATTTAATTTTGATCCCGTATCACAAACTATTCATTTTTCTTTTTTAAGTGTGCTTATGTTTAGAGGTGACTGGTGGCGGCACTAAGGTTTGTTCTGTTATATGGGACAGGCCGTTTCGTTCCAGTAGTTTCAGTGGATCGCTTGTAAGATTCCACTCTATATCACTTGTAGCAAAATGTACATTTGTTTGTTCTCAGGGGCATGGTTGATCGGTAACCCGATACATGTTTGTCAGTAACCTATGCAGGTTTGGTTAGTAACCGATCTGTGAAAATACCGGAGCAAATCTTTGACTAGGTTGCAACATTTTAATATTCAATAAATAGTAGAGTCGTGAGGGATTTCAATTAATACCCTTGACATCACCACTGATCAGAAAATTTAATTAACGGGACACATGAAAGATAGTGGGATGGGGAAACATATGTACCAATGAGAACATAATAATCGATGCATATAAATACTAAATAGAACTATCGTGTATTAGTGATAGAACATTAGTAAATGTAATTCGTATCATGTAATGCATTCAGCTGGAAGTCATACACACTATATATACAATAATATATATAATATATATATATATATATATATATATATATATATATATATATATATATATATATATATATATATAGATAAAGATAGTGAATGATTATCTTATAATAACATGAGTTATCAATTACTGTTAATAACATGAGTTATTGATTTCATTATATATGGTTGTCTCTACTCACGGCCAGACGAAACAAAATATTAATTATCACTCCTACACACACTAGTTTAATTTATTAATTGATTTTAACATAATGTATGTCCATCACCCACCCTCATTCACACATGTTTCTCGCTATGAAGAAATTTTGAGTTCCCTAGAGAAGCAGTGAGCTATAAACAGATTAAATGGGAGAGAGCGATATTGATCACTGTTATCGCTTATATGTATTTCTCTCGAGAGTTGGTGAATCACAAGGAACCAACAATATTCCAGGATTTGGGCTTGCCTGGTTTACTATTGGTTATTTTCTTTAGACCAATCGTGTACTGCGTCTGTAATTTTGTTAATTCCTAAATACGTCGGTTATGTGTGCCCGTTACATTGACGGTCAAACACATGGTCCATCTTGCCTAGCACCAAGGTGTGAATTGAAGCAGTTTCAATGCGGTGTCAATTCCGTAGCTATAACACATGGTCTTGTTTAATTGTGCCTAGTGCAATAACGATTAACACGACGCTGCGAGAGTAGGTATTGAGAATATATATTGATTTATTTTAAATCCTGGGAAAGTTGAGAGCGATTTGAAAGATATCACTACAATATTAATATATATATATATATATATATATATATATATATATTAGCCTCCTGATGGCAATGTTTTGAGCTTCTTAACTCTATTAGTTCTATTCTTAGTTCTATCTATAGATAGTATGCGTTTGGCTACGAATCTCACAACATTGCCATCCTGAATTTTAACGGACCAAAACACAAAACAATGTGTAATCTTAAACGTTTATAATCTGGTTAATACAGTTTCGTGAGAAATACTCACAAACATGGATGACAATAATAAACAATAACAAAGGCCTGAGTGATGTCATCTTCGTTCTATCTATGTGGAACCTTGAACGTTTATAGTCTGATATAATTTAATGAGAATTAATCACAAAAATGGGTGTCTAAAAACAATATAAAGAGATGAGTGACGTCAATTTGCTTCCTACTATACATATCCAAGAACGTTACTCACTCCATCCGCTCTCTCCTCCTTCTCGCATTCTCTCATCTTGTTTACGTAGTAAATGAATACCTCGCTTGAGCACCTTTAGTGATTATAGCGCTACATAAAAACACAAGTTGTGTTTGTTTTATTTATTGCATACAGCATTCCCCTCTCTCTTTCTCTCTATCTATCTATCTCTCTCTCTCTCTCTCTATATATATATATATATATATATATATCTCTCTCTCTCTCTCTCTCTCTCTCTCTCTCTCTCTCTCTCTCTCTCTCTCTCTCTCGACATGTTGCATTATTATAGCTATTACTACATATCATTCGAAAGCCTGAAAGGCGGGATTTGCGAGCGACCAACCGTCCCTCGGCTTGTCGCCCAGGTATTTGGCCATTCACATTGCGATTTCATTACGATGTGCTTCAGCCGTGTCTGTTTCCAGATCGTCACCAGTAGAAAGCACCAAGTGTATGGGGCCTCTTAGTTGGGTCCAAAACTGTAAACACCATACAGACAACTTAGACGCGAACACTATTTATCTAGGCGTGATGGTTTCTACGAGGGTACGCAACTCAGAAATCACACAAACACATTCGAACGCTTAGATGGCAGTTCTGTGCGTTTCCATCCTTGCTATTTGAGTTTGTCACTAATCAGGGGACTGAATTAGACAGCTAATGAAAAGAAAGAAAAACATGTTTTTAAACATTTGGCCACCAGAAAACCCGTCCTTCAAATATCGATCGATTTAAATTACCCTCATCTTGATCACTCAACTCAGAAGTGCTAAGTGATCATGTGAGAGAACAGTTTTATTACTGAGTATAAGTTAGAGTGTATACAAATATATCGCAACAACATTGTAAGTACGAAAAGCAGTATAAATAACTCAAACATGGAAAGTAAGGAACAAAGAGCGCAACCTTCTCTAGGGCACAAATACTAATTTAAACAATGGACTTAATGAATAATAACTAATTAAGTTGTAACTAAAATCAAATTAACTAATAACAAAGGGGAGCAAACCTTTCCAAGCGTAACTTGATGTATAAGTCCATAACACCTCCCTGTTTAGCCTGAGAAGTATTTTGAAGTTTAGAAGTTTAAGTCGATCGGGGAATTTTCTGTTACGACACGATCTTCTCAGTTAGACACGATCCGATTCACGATTCGAATCTGCTCCGGGAGTAGCTGCATTCAATGATGAACGCCCACAATAATCACCGATAGGATTAGTAACGAAATCGTCCTGTATGGTATCATTTGCTGAAGCAGATACGTTTTGACGAGGAAGGTTGTAACGTGGTTTTATTTGTTCAATATGACGCTTCCACCTTGTTCCGTCTCTCTGGAGAGTTACCATGACATGACGTGGTCCCAACACTTTGGTGACAGTAGCGGGAATCCATTTCGCCTCTCCATCATTTAGATTAGCAAAACGTAACGAATAAATGTTTGTCCCAACTTCATAAAGCGTTTTTGCTATAAGTGGTTTGGAATTTGAGGTGGAGAATGGGAGAATTGTATTGATCAATGTACGAATTTGACATCCATGAAGCAATTCACTCGGTGACGAACCGGAAGCTAATGGTGTGCGACGATATTGCATAAGAAATTGTTTCAAGGTTTGTCTTGGAGGAAAAGGCGATTTTCTCAAAGCCTTTTTAAAACGTCCCACAAGTCGTTCTGCGGCACCGTTTGTAGCGGGATGATAGGGAGCTCCAGTGAGATGTTTGATTTCCCTCTTCCTACACAATGTCTGAAATTCGTCAGAAGTTGAGCATGCTGCGTTGTCCGACACGATTGCGTGAGGATATCCGAAGTGAGCGAAGTCCTCTTCCAGAAAGCTAGTTTTGCTTTCGTTAACGTCGAACTGGTGGCATGAATGCATGGGTAATTCGAGTAGACGTCGACTATTACTAACCAGTTATTGCCCATAAAATTCACTGCGTAATCGATGTGTACTCGACTCCACGGTGAGTCTGAGGTTATCCATGGATGGTTTGGCTCCTTTGGTGGGTTGTTTTGATGTTCTGCACACGTAACACATCCATGAAACGATGGATTGACGATGTCAGAATCAATTCCTGGCCAATATACGATCGTTCGCGCTAATTGTTTCATGCGTTGCATGCCGAAATGACCGTGGTGGAGGACATTGAGGACGTCACGTTGAGGGCTCTTAGGAATAACGATTCTTGATCCGTAGAATAAACATCCATTATACGTTGACAGCGTGTCCTTTATCTTGAAGAATGGTTTAAGATTGTCCGTTTTGGAATCTGATTTAGACCATTTACGACGCGGTTGGCAGCTAAAGCAGATACTGGTTTTCTTCAACCAAAGAGCGACAATAAAGCTTGTGATCGTTGACAAGTATCAAATTGCGACCGTAAAGAAATTTATAAAATTTACTCAGCGCAAAATGATTAATAACGCTTCTTTCTGAATCTGACTGTATCTTTGCTGAGTATTGTTTAAAATTTTAGAAGCATTGGCAATCGGTCTTTCACTACCATCTGGTAAGCGATGGAACAATACGACTCCAATTCCAACATTTGATGCGTCACAAGATATACCCACGTCGAGAGATGGATCAAAATGCACAAGAATTGTTCCGTCACAAAGAAGTCTCTTCACATGTTGAAAAGCTGTTTGTTCTTTATCTGTCCATTTCAATTTAATTTCTTTCTTAGTTAACTGATAGAGTGGCTCTAAGACAGTTGAAAGATTTGGTAAAAATTTCAAATAAAATTGTACTTGTGCTAAGAACGATTTTAGGCTCAATACATTAGTGGGTGGCGGCTTTTTAGTGATTGCATCAACTTTTGTACCTTTTGCAATGCCGTCTTTTGATAGTAGATGACCCAAATACTCACACTGTGGTTCTGAGAAAGAACATTTTTGGAGACTACAGCGTAGTGGCTTATCATGAAGTCGCTGTAATAATCTTTGCAGATTGTGTAAATGATCGGTGGCATCCTTGTCACTCACAAGGATATCGTCGATATAGACTGCGACACCTGGAAGATCCTGAGTCAGTTGATCCATTATTTGTTGAAAATATCCGGAGCTGAACGGATGCCAAAAGGTAGTCTTGTTTGAAGAAGAACACCTTTATGCGTGCTGAGTGCGAGGCGTTCTTGCGATTTTAGTGACAACGGGATTTGTGTGTAAGCCTAGGCTATGTCGATTTTGGAAAATCCTTAGCCTCCTCCCAATTTGCACATGAAATCCTCGGGTAACGGTATCGGATATCTGTGAGTTTCCAATTGCGGATGAACTGTAACAGAGTAGTCTCGAATTTTCGGTCTCTCACCACTGGTTGTCTTCTTTTTTTTATTGGAACAATCGGTGTTCCAAATTCGTTGAAAGATATAGGTTTCCAAATACCCTTTGCAATACCGGCATCCAAGCTTTTGTTGAGGTCGTCCTGAATCGCATCTGGGACGGATCGAGGCTTTTGAAACACGGGCGTCACATCGGCTTTGAATTTAATGTCAAGTTCAAAATATTTCAATTTACTGAGTTCTGATTTGAAGACATCAGGAAATTCTTCACACACTTGTTTACATGGCTTTTGAAGATGTAACATGTCTGTTGCGGGCTTACTACGAACAGATTTTACTTTTTTCGTTTGAAACAGTTGATCTACCGAAACATTGAGCAGTTGTATGGCAGAACATCCTAATAAGTGTAACGGTATAGTGGTGACAACAAAGTTTATTTCGCGGCACTTATCTTTCACACACTGGCAAGAAAACAGTTTCAATTACGGGGAGTTCCTGGTTAGATGCACATTGATACTTAATGTTAGCATAAGAGAGTTGTGGTTTGCCAATCCTCTCCCATGTCCTATTGAAATGAAATTGTCACCTATCCCTGTATCGATTTCGAAAACAATTTCATGGTTGGATACAGTCGTAGCTAACTTAAGTGGTGCCACTGAAACGAAATTGACCCGTGATATGCGACGAATCGTGTTAACGTGAGGTGAACTCGACATTCTCTTTTTACGTCTACAGGCTCTCTCGATGTGTCCAGTTTACTGGCAGAAGCGACAAATGGCTGTTTTGAATTTGCAGTTTTGTCTGTTGTGGCGCCCAATCGCATCTCGAGCAGGTTTTATTCTTATTGTCAAACTCCGTTGTCGGCTCTGTCTGTTTTCATTCGAACGTTTAATACGCTGTTTGTTTTGACTGCCTTGCTGAATTATCGGAATCTGTTTTCTTTGAGGCTTAATTTTATTGACCTCAGGTTGAACAGATAATGCAGTCTCGTCAGCCACTCTTGAGGCATCTTCTATCTCCGTGGCGACCTCGATTGCTTTATTAAACGAAAGCTCGTCCTCCTTGTGCTTGAATAGCGCTTCAAAAACAGCTGTTTTGTTAACTCGCACATAAAACAGGTATGCATGGCTTCATCCAAGGGGTTTTCAATGGATGAGAAAGCGCATGTGACAGCTGGTTTCCTCTGGAGGCCAATCCAAAATTTTTAACGTTATCTGACAACAAATAGTCTAGGGTGGTACTGCTCCATAATATATTTTTTCGATTTCTGCAAGACTGAGCGCGGTTATCGCCTTAGCTGGTGTTTCTTGACTCGCCATGTTAGTCAGTATTTTATAAACAACCGGCGATTGGTTGACAAGGAACACGTCTGCTTTCTTCTCATCAGGCACGGAGTGAGCAGTTAAAAATGTATTAAAACGTTGCCAGTAGTCGCTCCATATCTCTAAGGCAGGGTCGAATGCGACAAAGTTCGGAATTGCTGGAGGTTTTCGTAAATATGTATTGCTACCGATCATAAGTTTCATGAACATTTCCATTTACTTTTCTTGTCGTTCAACGACTTGCTTCATTTGCTCATTTTGTTGTTCAATCTGTCATTGTAATATGGTGATGAGCTCTTTATTTGACATGATGACAGTAGTGCTGACTCGACTCTATTGTGTACAATAAGGGTACGAAGGTGTGACGCGAGCGAAGGGTAGTAACTTTTTGACTAAATATAACTAAAATTACTCACCCAAGCGTCCGACTGCTAGGTTATGTCCTAGCAACCAGTGAGTGCCATGACAGGATGATTTTCAGATCTCAAATTTGAGGCAGGAAAGTCATGGAAAAAATCAAGTCTTCAATGAATGGATCTGCTCTTGAGAGTTTTTGACAAGATAATAGTCATTTAAATCGATCGATATTTGAAGGAGAAGTTTTCAGCCTAAAGTTTTAACTCTTTCCTTGCCAGCCATCTTCTAACACAAAAATATATTTTTTATCACTAAAACACAATAGCAGTGAAGTTCTTGCGATACATAATTTCTTGAGCAAAACATGCTCTATAACACACTTTTCAATTTTTATAATTTGTATGATGTACAAAAGAAATTTGAATAAGAAAAATGTTGGTTGTATCGTAACAAACGTGACGATTTTCCTATGCGTGGTAAGGAGAGGGTTAATAGGCGTCTTTCTAGAGTACGGCAGTTAACTGGCAAAGAAGATTGTTTGGACATGAGACTTAGATGATTTCTTTGTTGATCAAGCGACCATATTAAAAATGGACTGAAAGGGATGTAAGTCCTCAAATAGCCCTCACTGTTTTGGAATTTACTATTTAATATCCATTACTTCCCCTCTTTCTCGCGGCCCTTTAAACTTATTATGAAGTGATAATATCAACGCAATAAGATTTACTGAAAAATCATATAAATTATCGTCTAAATGTTAACTAATAGTTTATATATATATATATAATATATATATATATATATATATATATATATATATATATATATATATATATTGGCTCTGAAAGACTACTACAATATTACACTCACGTCCCTCGATAGAATATATAATTTCGACCAAAGTCTGATATTTTTGGCTATAGATTCAATTTTCAGCATTTTCATCACCCGATATTATAGTACCGTTTCGAGACGAT
This sequence comes from Berghia stephanieae, assembly GCF_034508935.2. Taxonomy (NCBI): domain Eukaryota; kingdom Metazoa; phylum Mollusca; class Gastropoda; order Nudibranchia; family Aeolidiidae; genus Berghia; species Berghia stephanieae. The sequence continues at coordinate 25,448,769 of NC_088366.1, forward strand.
GGGTCTCAAATAAATTCTATATTTTTGACTTTTTGTGTTGGCGATAATATTAATCTATCAATACACATTATTAGGTAAAAGCCTTTTTTGCCAAAACGAACTGAATGTGTTCTGTCGGTGTATGGCAGTTTGGCTTTTTAATATCATTTGTTTCTCTTTGTTCTATATTACCAATTAACAAATATTTAGAATATTCTATTAAATCAGGCAATTGTGTCATTGTATAGCAGAGCAAATTAGCATTACTGCCATACAATGACAATTTACTCCTTTATTAATATTCGGGCCAGTAGACTTTTATAAGTCCACATCTGTCTCCCCCCCCCCCCCCCCCCCCCCCCCCGACCACAGACTACTATGCTATCTATGGCCCCGACCGCCGCGTCAGGGAGTGAAAGATTTGATTCCTTACAAACACGTGCGATGACCCTCATGATGAGTGTTTCTTCACATCAACAAATGGGGTTCTTCAGGGAGAGTCTCTGTCTCCGTTTCTTTTCTCTATGGTTTTAAATGACATTAACGAAGCTTTTGAACAGCATAAAGATATAGGTAAACATTAACTCATTGTTGTTAACTGTCCTTTTATTTACCGATAATATGGTTTTATTCAGTGAAACCAGAACTGGTATACAACATGGACTTAATTGTATAAGTGATTACTGTTACAAATGGGGTTTGTGCGTTAACACAACAAAAACCAAATGCGTTGCCTTTAAAAGAGGTGGAAAGATCGGGATGATGGACAGATGGTTTTATAGAGACACGTTATTAGAAACAGGAGGGCAATTCAAATATCTGGGGTTTATGTTCGGTAGTAGTGGACGATTTACAAAAGGAATACAGAACCTTGTCGACCTAGGTCGTAGAGCAATGTTTAACTTAAATTCTCTGCTCCACCAAAATCAGGAATTATCTCCTTCCGCCCAACTCCATATTATGTTAAATACTTTAATATCACCAATACGTAATTGTTCCTGTGAAATATGGGGCTATTGTGAAGCGGTAAAAATGAAACAAATGCATTTAGGTTTCTTAAAATCCATACTGGGCGTAAGGAAATCTACACCGTCAGCTTTCGTATATCATGAATTAAAAGTATTTCCATTAATCAACCAGAGATTAATAAGAGTAATTAAATACTGGTTTGAAATTTTAAAACTACAAGAAAACAATCCAGTCAAGATAATTTATAATACGTTATTAACACAGGCTGCAGAGCATATCTCATGTACTAACTGGGTAACTTTGCTAAGAGGAATGTTGTATAAATATCGTTTTGGATACGTTTGGGTTAATCAATACGTTGAAAGTGAGAATATGTTTTTATATACTTTCAGTCAACGCCTTAGCGATATTTTTTTTTACAAAAGTGTAAAGAGGAAATAAGATCCACTAGCGATCATATATTCTATATAACATTTGGACAATGAAAAATGTGTACGCTACATTTCCGAGATTAAAGAAAAAGTAATTCGATTCGCCATTACAAAAATTTGATTAGGTTCTCATAATTTTATGTGCGAAAGGGGTAGATGGCAGAGATCAAAAATTGATTTTCCTTCTAGGCTCTGTATAAATTGTAACTTAATTGAAGATGAGTACCACATAATATGTGAATGCAGACAGTATAATTATAAATATATTAGAGAAAAATATTTACCTGAATATTTAATTGAAAAGCCCAATATGTACAAGTTTATACAATTTATAAATAACTCCACAGGGACAGAATTGAGTAGATTTTGAATATTTTGTCGAAAAGTTTTGATCGAATATGAAAAAAATGTTAGGCACCTGGTATTACTGGAGAATTCAAAAACAGTTGGTCTTATATCTATTTTTTTTTAAATTATTTATTTACCTATTTATTGTGGTATGCATCAATGTATAATATTATGACATATATTATATGAATATTTCGTCTATTAGCCATGATTGAATCCTTTGAATTCATTTTTTTTCTTTTCTCACTGTTCGTTGTACAAGTGTTTTCGTAGATCAGTGTGTGTATATGCATGTATGTATGTATATGTGTGTGTGCGCGCGCGCACGCGTATGTGTATTTGTGTGGGTAGGTGGATATGTGTGTAGGCGAAGGGTGTGAATAGGGAACATATGTGTTTGATAGTCATTATAATCGAGCATGTCTTGTGCTTGACCGTGGCCTTCGTAAAGTTATGGCCTGATACTGACCAAAAAATGACGTCAAAATGCCAGTCTTTTGCCACAAAAGAAAATAAATCGTGAGTTGTATTCAATAGTTCAATGAAATAACTTGTTTCCATGAGCTCTACTAACGACAACTCACTAAGCGGTGCAAAAAAACAAATAATGACGTCAAACTGCCAGTCCTTTTGGATTTCAGTATCAGGCTATAACATAACGATGGCTACGGCTTGACACACATATGAGAAATATATTATATTAATGAATTTGTACAATTTTTATTTTTCGCTACTTGTAATGTATGAGTATCTTGTGACATTAGATATATGATTGGTAATCAATGAAGATCATAGTCACAACCCTTGTTGTTGCCATCATTAGTATTGTCTGTTGATGTTGATTTTCACTCTCACTGTTCACTGTTATTGTTACTAGTTTATTATGATAACGATAATGATGGTGGTAGTGGTGGTGATGATGGTAGTGACGGTAATGGTGGTGATAGTGATAATAATAATACTATTGTTATTATTGTTATTGTTGTCATCATTGTTATTATTGTTATTATTGTTGTTACTGTTGCTATTATTAGTCCGGGTGTCCCCTCCAAAATGTCATGGTCTCAAGTGAGTAAAGAGCTACTCGACTATGCATAAAGATATGTAGAATGAGGCCCCAGAATTTACTAGTTACTATAAATGAAAAACAATTAACGATTTGTTTACGATGAAATAAAAAGAAAGATGACATTTAATTAAAAGAGATAAATAGTGATTGTGGTAGTTACAAATAGAAACGTGAATATATTACGTAACTTATGATGATATAATGTCAGGTTCGTAAGGTTACGTTTCCAGGCAGTTGTCAGGAGTGGGTTCTATATTCGTCCGATAACGGGCTCAGGCTCGTAAAGTTCCACTTCCAGGTAGTTGGAAGGGGTTATTGTATAGTTCTTCGACAGCGGGCTCAGGTTTGATCCTTGAGGATTATACAGTCAAAGGTAAAAGCTCCGGCGTCTTGATGGTGGAGATTAAATATCCACAAAGTACCAACAGATATAAATCTTCAAATATATATAAGGAATGGAGCGACTGGCCGTCCGGCATAGATTTTAGAGAGAAGTGAGTGTAGAATGTTAGACCTATCAGCTTTTATAATAAGTGGCTACGTGACAGAATGTAGAACGAAAAGTATTCACTAATTAAAAATTAATTCGAGGGAAGGCTCTAAAAGGAAAGACGATCTAATATTAGAAGGTAAAGTTTATCTAAGCCTACCGAATTATAACTGGAGTGAGATGAATTCAGTTCTTAATAAAATAAAATTTAATAAGATAATTGTGAACAACCATTACTGTGACAATTAGTATTATTAGTATTACTGGTATTAGTGGTGGTG
>NC_088366.1:25457335-25477335 GCF_034508935.2 Berghia stephanieae
GGGTGGGGCTTATTGTGTAATGACTTACATGAAAACATGTTATTGAATCTCTCAAGCTCTTCAAGTTCTTCACCCACATTGTTGATTGTCTAAAAAGACCCTCCCCCCCCCCCCCCCCCCCCCCCCTCCCTCGCCTTCTTTCGATATACAAAGAAAGCACGACATAACGAACATCTCTCTCTCTCTCTCTCTCTCTCTCTCTCTCTCTCTCTCTCTCTCTCTCTCTCTCTCTCTCTCTCTCTATCTATCTTCTCTCTCTCTTCTATCTCTCTCTCTCTCTCTCTCTCTCTCTCTCTCTCTCTCTCTCTCTCTCTCTCTCTCTCTCTCTCTCTCTCTTCATCTGTCTATCTATCTATCTATCTACCTATCGATATATCGATCTATCTATCTATCTATCTATCTATCTATATATATATATATATATATATATATATATATATATAATCCCCTCATTCGTTCTCAATCAGATCCATTTCAATAGGCCAGACAACCCGATAGGAGCGTTGAGGAGGCTTTCATAGTTTTAATAATAACATTCATAAGCATCTAGACCTACCAAGATCTCACTTCATTTAATTATGAAAAAACAAACCTGAGTGTTGATCCTCAACTGATTTTATAATATTATTAGATAGAACACCGTTTGTCAAATATCAAGACCTTAATTTTTAAATATTACCGTAAGTACAAATAATCCTCAAGGATCTGTTCTTTTTCCTTGCCGACGAATGTGGCCGGCAAGGATTGGTCGTTAAAGAAGATAAGTCCGGTTACAGATCGGAAATATAAAAGTTCGTAATTTGGTATAAAAAAACTTTTTTGAAATTGAATTTTAATAAAACACTAGAACTGATTATTGACTTTTGGAAGATAAATAATGACCTCGAACCAATTAGTATTAATGATTTTAAAATAGAACAAGTCTCGGATTATAAATAGTTAGGGGTGAAAATCGATGACAAACCATTGTCCGGGCTTTGTAATGGCAAGCGTTTCATTGGCTTTGTTCGGACTGGAATGGATAAGAGTTATAACGAGCATCGTTTGAAGGTTTTTCTGCAACCGAAATAAAACCAGTAATAAAAGGTAAGCGATTGTTATCGGGTGAACCCATTTAAATGACAACGATGTTTCTGGTTTATCAAATAATCAATAATGGTACTCGTGGTGGTAGTAGTAACAGTAATAGTAGTAGTAGCAGTAATAGTAGTAGTAGTAGTAGTAGTAGTAGTAGTAGTAGTAGTAGTAGTAGTAGTAGTAGTAGTAATAGTATTAGTATAGATAGTAGTAGTAGTAGTAGTAGTAGTAGAGTAGTAGAGTAGTAGTAGTAGTAGTAGTGTAGTAGTAGTAGTAGTAGTAGTAGTAGTAGTAGTAGTAGTAGTAGTAGTAGTAGTAGTAGTATAGTAGTAGTAGTAGTAGTAGTAGTATTAGTAGTAGTAGTAGTAGTAGTAGTAGTAGTAGTAGTAGTAGTAGTAGTATAGTAGTAGTAGTAGTAGTAGTAGTAGTAGTAGTAGTAGTAGTAGTAGTAGTAGTAGTAGTAGTAGTAGCAGTAGTAGTAGTAGCAGTAGTAGTGTAATAGTAGTAGTAGTGTTGTAGTAGTAGTAGTAGTAGTAGTAGTAGTAGTAGTAGTTAGTAGTAGTAGTAGTAGTGTTGTTGTTGTAATAGTAGTAGTAGTAGTAGTAGTAGTAGTAGTAGTAGTAGTAGTAGTAGTAGTAGTAGTAGTAGTAGTAGTAGTAGTAGTAGCAGCAGCAGTAAAGATGCCCCAAATCCGTATAGTGTCTTAAGTATGTCAATTAAAAGAGTATGGTCTATTGTGTCAAAAGCAGCACTAAGGTCGAGTAGTATGATAACAACATTATCATTTTTCTGAGATAAATGATTTTTGTCATCATTGTGAATCAATGTGTCCGTTCGACACATCTGAGTTGGTGTTTTTGTATTTGTATTTGTATTTCATTGCAATGCTCCGCTGTGTTTAGTTGAATAGCAATTTCTTTAGTGACCAACAAGTGTACCTTTTCTGGAAATTACAAAATCTGAGATGTGCCCAGTCTTATGCGTTCCGTCTTTTGCATTATATTGTCTTAAATTGTGACTTTCTACAATGTCCTATAATTTTAAACAGATTCCGCCCGCTATATCTCTCCTAAGCTTTGAAATCGCCCAGTATAAAAAATTCCTCCACTGGTTGTCTTAGTTTCTAACGCGAACGTGTCGATTTCATGAAAAAAATGGTTGTGCGCATGTTTGTATTTTTTGGATAAAGGAGATCTTAAGATAATAAAAATTTATAGGATGCTTTTAGTTCATTTCCGAGGTCAGGGTCATATCTAAAGGCCTGAGATATCGCCGAAGTACATGCCAAACATACAAATAGGTCAGGCCCGTTAGTAAGTATTTCTCACAATATTTTGACACATTGATAAAGGAACTGCATCACAAAACCTGACGACACGTATTTTTTCAATCATGTGTTTAAATTGTGAGTGATGCTCATGATATTGCTCTGTTTACGACGGGTGATAAGCAAGCACTTAAGGTGGCTAACGTTGATTTCAGGGCCAAAATATACTTTATTTTAAATTTTCGCGTGAAATATAAAGCAACTTAAATATTTTGTTGACTACTTTTAAAAACGATACGTTACTGACTTAAATTATGAAAGTATATGAAGAGCCCAGAGTAGGGACCATCAATTTGATTGCGTCTTATTTTTCAATGGCCCGTGTATTGGAATGACGGTATATTAAATCGATCAAATTCATTGATGACCACTTTTATCCATTTCATTTTCTTTCTTCCACCACTTTTTCCTCGTCTTGTCTTTCTTCTATTATCTACTATTTTTGTCTATGTTTTCTTTATTCGGTTCATTCGTCATGTTTTGATTTTTTTGACACATGTGATGACAATAGTTCATAATAACATAATCGAAAAATATTGGGTGGAGGCAGCTGGTAAGTTATATATTTGTTAAGGAACAGCTGGATAGAACGGTCGTATTGAATTGCAGCCGGCATTTCAAAGCGCTTGTGACAACGTTTAAAGATACAAACGATAACAATAACGTGTTGAACCGTCGCCTTCGTCAACTTGACTTATAGCCTGACACTAAGACCGATATTATTTTGACGTCATTTTTAGGTTTGTGAACGGCCTAGTGAGTTGTCTTTAGTAGTGGTCAAGAAAACAAATGATTCCCATTGGTTGAACTGTTGAATACAACTCACGATTTGTTTTCTTTTATTGCCAAAGACTTGTCTTTTGACGCCATCTATTGGTCAGTGTAAGCGTGGCCTGGCCTTCGTAGAGTTAAGGCCTGATACTGACCAAAAAATGACGTCAAAATGCCAGTCTTTTGCCACAAAGAAAACAAATCGTGAGTTGTATTCAATAGTTCAACCAATGAAATAGCTTGTTTCCTTGAACACTACTAACAACAACTCACTGGGCGGTAAAAAAAAACAAATAATGACGTCAAACTGCCAGTCTTTTTGGGTTTCAGTATCAGGCTATAATATAACGATCGTTAGCTTATAGCCTGACACGAGGACCCACTAGGACGTATATTTTGACGTCATTCTTTTGGTTTTTGCTTGGCCAAGTGAGTTGTCATAAGTGATGGTCAAGAAAACAAGTGATCCCACTGGTTGATCTATTGAATAAAACAACTCACGATTTGTTTTCTTTTGTGGTCAAAGACTTGTCTTATGACGTCATTTTGGTCAGTGTCAGCGTAGCCGTCAGTATGTTATAGCCTGTTACTAAAACCAAAGGACTGGCAGTTTGACGTCATTATTTGGTTTTAGTGAGTTGTCGTTAGTAGTGCTCATGAAAACAAGTTATTTCATTGGCTGAACTATTGAATACAACTCGCGATTTGTTTTCTTTTGTGGCAAAAAACTGACATTTTGACGTCATTTTTTGGTCAGTATCAGCGAAGCCATCGTTAACTTATAGCCTGATACTGAAATCCGAAAGGACTGGCAGTTTTACGTCATTGTTTGGTTTTTGCGCCGCCTAGTGAGTTGCCATAAGTAGAGCTCATGGAAACAAGTTATTTCATTGGTTGAACTATTGAATACAACTCACGATTTGTTTTCTTTTGTGGCAAAAGACTGGCATTTTGACGTCATGTTTTGGTCAGTATCAGGCCATAACTTTACGAAGGCCACGGTATCAGGCCATAACTTTACGAAGGCCACGGTCAGGCTATAAGTTAACGATGGCTTCGGTCAGGCCATGAATTTACGAATGACACGGTTGAGTCATCATAATCATAGTCGTCACTATTATTATCATCGTTACAAACAACCTATATCTATGTGTTTTGTTAAAATGACGTTTGAATGTATTTTATTTGTTTTGGTATGTGGTCGTAGCCATCGTAGAGTTATAGCCTGACACTGACCCAAAAAATGACGTCAAAATGCCAGTCTTTTGCCACAAAAAAAAAAAATCATGAGTTGTATTCAATAGTTCAACCAATGAAATAACGTGTTTCCATGAGCTCTACTAACGACCTCACTAGACGGTGCACAAACCTAAAAAATGACGTCAAACTGCCAGTCCTAGAGGGTTCTAGTGTCAGGCTATAGATAGTGTGTGCTTGGCCAAGAAACTCATAACATTCCCATCCGGAAGTATAACAGACCAACACACAAAACTGTGTGCAACCATGAACGTTTATAGGCACGTTAATACAGTTTAGTGAGAATTACTCACAAACGCGGATGGCAAAAAACAATAACAAAGACCTGAGTAGCGTCAACTTCGAACTATCTATATGTTACGATGGGTACAATGTGACCGTAGCCATCGTTAACATATATAGCCTGAAACTAGAACCCACTAGGACTTATAGTTTGACGTCATTTTTTTTTTTTTTTTTTTTGGGTTTGTGCACCGTCTAGTGATTTGTCGTTATTGGAGCTCAAGGAAACAAGTGATTCCATTGGTTGACCTATTGAATACAACTCACGATTTGTTTTCTTTTGCGGCCAAAGACTTGTCTTTTGACATCGTTTTTTAGTCAGGGTCAGGCTATAAGTTTACGATGACCACGACGTGACCAATCCTTGCAAAATTGCATCATTTTGAGGTGTACCTGAAGCTGAAAATTGCTTAGCTTTTATATACCTTGCAAATGTAACAATTTTCCAAACCGATATCAACATTTCAAGACCAATTACAGCATTTTCCAGACCAAATTCAACTTTGCAATCCAAACTCGGCACTTTTGTAAATATGACGTGCCAATCCAAATTCAAACATTGTCCAGTCCAAATCGGTCAAGTAGCAAAAACAAATTCGGCATGGCCCAATAAAATTTGGGCACTTTCAAAGCAAAATAGAGTATGGATTGAAAGCAAAACAGAGAATGGAAGCGATCTTATGAGCGAAGCGATTTTGTTTTCAAAGGGACGTGACTAACATTAAATAAATAATATCATTGCTATAGGAATTAAGAAGAACATAATCTTCGCCGCGATCGAAGCATCTCTGCAACCATATCTTGTCTTCATCACTAATTTTTGTATAGCTTTGTTGAGGCATCGTTGATGTTTTGAAGAGATAGATAACGAATGGTCGTACTGAATGGTTTAAATGACCGTCATTGAATTTTACTTCCTTATTCTCCATTCCTCAACATTTCGGAAAACGCATTTTTCATCTAGAAGTCTGCACTCAGACATGAAATGACAGATAACCACGAAGCCATCATGAACAAGCGTGACCACAAAACGTTGATTGGATTTTTGGATTTTTTATTTTTTTACTCTGGTTTTCTGAAGGGATGAATTTGATCTCACACAGCTCTTTGTAATTGTTTTTAGACAGTCATTAAGATGACTAGTTTTGTGTGTGCTTTTGTGCTTTATTTCATTTGGCGGGTATATGTTGTGAGTATTTTATTTAAACGCATATCATTAATTCGGAAATATTATTATCAGATTGACACTGTGGGTAACATTAGTTAATGTGTTAATAACATTATAAAGTGATCTTTTAACATTGACCTATTTTCATTTAGGGCCATGTCATAAACCTGCATGAACTGATTACCTTATTTTATTCTGGGTCAAACGAATACATTAACCAATTAACTGCCGGACTTTGGAAACACTCGTATAATTTATGAATTTCACAAGAAAACTCGTGCCTCAAATATTTATCAATTTAAATGACCCCCATATTAGCAAAAACTCTTTGACCTGGGACTTCACGGAATGAGGCGCTTTCGGAAGGCCTCCCTTTCGGACGACTCGCTTTGTACAGCTCTGAGGTCCTCCGGATGTCTCGAGAATGCTTTAGATGACCTCTGGACGACTTCCCCAGGCCGCCGGACGGCTCCGGACGGCAATTAGTAGGAACCACTCTCGGTATTCAAAATTCGTTATGTCACATAAAATATACGCCCGCATGCAAACATTCACGGCACCATATTTTGTAACTTTGTAAATTTCCGATATTTAGTGCTCACGGGCATTTATATCTAGCGTACGGAATACAGTTTGATGGGAGGGTTGACAAATGTGTCGATAACATTGAAAACTGAGCGGAGTTAAAGTGAATACTTTTGTTTAGCACTGAATTCATGTATCTATTGTATTGAGTCTTTTTTTCCTTCTTCGATTTGTTATCTGTTGTCTTGTTTAGTTTAGTTTTGTTTTTTGTTTGTTTGGATTGATGGGTTTATTTATTTATTTATTTGTTTGGGGGGGGGGGGGGGGGGCGGGGTACTGTTTTTGGGTGGGGGTCGCATTCCGGGTGACAAATTCTCAATAAAAAAAATAAAATGATACACATCCAAACGAATTATATGAGAACGTATCAAGAGATATTCCAAAGGTGGTCTACCGGTTGCACCTCTAATTACTTTCTGTTTCTGTTACCCAATCAAAATGCAGTAAATACCAAACTAATTCAAAATCAGCACTCTGAATGCAAATCTAGAAACGCCAGTAGGGTAAAGCACTGCAGTCGCCTGTTTACTGAGCGAGTCTTGATGAGTTGTTCGTCCATTAAACCATAATATCTCAGACAGTTATATTATTCCTCGTTAGAAACGCATGTGTGAATATGAAACACTTATTGTAATCCTTTAACGACAAGATTTGATTGTTTATTACAGTTTATTTTCCGTAATTTAGCTTATCATTTATTCTAAGCGGGCAGTAATAGCGATACCATGCGGGCTTCAATAATGCCAGAGTCGCATTCTTACTATTCTTCTCGTAGAAGAGTGAGATATTGTATTAGGAAAGATTATAATAGACCTTCGCTTGTAAAGGTTCAACAGGATACAACCAGCGCTGCATAGTTAATAGTTTTGCATTATAATAATAGGTTCGTGATAATAGTTCAATGATCTGATGCTGAGTTGTACTCTATTCATATAGCCTAACTTCATAAAGTCAGTTTTAGCTTCATAGCCGTTCATAATAATAACGAAAGCATTGCGTTGAATGTGACTCTGATGCCATAATAACTCCAGGTTCTGACATTTGTATGTAAAGAGAAGTGTTAGCAGTGATTGTCTGTGATTTCTATGAGTCATTATATATTATTATGTACTTCTGTGAATGTCATTGTGTCTTGTGAGAAATATTATTCAACATTATTTTTGTGGGAGATGTTCTATGAGAATGCTATTGACAAGGTTAGTAACACGCTTTACGTCTTATCGTCTTGATAATGATGTAGAAATCCTTTAATTTGTTGGGTTTTTTTAGATTGTGACCCATGGCGCCAATATGGTACAAGATGTCGGAATAAGATGAAAAGAGCAAAGACGTTCAGAGCTCAACCATTAGAAGAAAAAAAAATCTGTCGAGTTGGTTATAAATAAATATAACGCTCGTACAAAAGTTTGATAGCTCAGTTGATAGAGCACTCGCTTCACACGCAACTGGGAGCGATATCGAACCCGGGAGTCGATGTTTTTTTTCTGACCCCCTTTCCACTCAGCAGTGATTAGGTAGCTTGGGTCTGTTAGATATGGCAATAAGTACTTTTCGATATGTGGGATAGTCGCACACATATGTAATGGCTTGTGATCGCATAGTGGTGTTTTTGATAGATAATATTATCATTTGCGTTGTGTTGTAGATGTTAATAATGACGAAAGAGTTCAAGGGCCGATGATGATAATTGAATGTACAACAAGACATTCAAATACAAGTCCAGATTCCAAGTTTCATTTCTTACAGTTTTATTTGTTTGTGATAAATTCAAAATCCAAATCATGATTAATTCCAAATCCAAATCAAATAGCATGGTCATAATTCAATCAGTTTCATAAATTCCAAATCCGTAAATTCAGTCCAAATGTAAAGTCAATTTTGCCTAAGTGACCATTTTAAATATTTGTGGAATATTTCTAAGTCCGTAAAAGCAAATAAATGATGGTGAGAACAAAAGGTTTAAAGTGTGCAGCTCATGGTCAAGTTGAATGCAGAATCCCGTTTTCCTTAGAAACATACTCTTTTATCCCTATAATAATGTTACCCATAGTTCCATTATTTTCACGCCCCCTTGTAGTTTCGACAGCTCCCTGTCAGTTTACAATCCAACCCCTAATAGTAAGACCAAATCATATTCAAACCTGAAACGTCAATTCCTACGTATTGATGTTAAACCCCGCCTTTTATGATATAACATTATTTTGATAAATGCCCCTTTCACCTGTTTCAACACCTCTAAACCAATTTAAGAATGATTAACACGATAACCTGTCCAGTACTTGGACAAAAAAACTGCCCGTATCATGCACTGACCAAGTTTAACTGATATGCCTGCATTATGTACTCACTAAACCCATTTGCTGATATGTAATTGACAGTTTTGCACCAAATTTCTAAGATAACCTTTTGCATAGGCTTACTCTCTTACAGATATACCAGAGTATCATTATAAGGGTAGCAAGCAATCGTTGTCCGTTTTAATATATAGAAACCGGGATAAACACTGGCTCCATGGGCTTAATGGCTCCGGACTACTACTAAAAGGCTATAGCATTTAACATTTATTGTCAATGGGATAATGGATCTGTATCTCTGAAGTTCTGCGTTAATCTCCTAGTGGAGTATTAATTACACGTCAATGTGATTTGCAAAAAGCAGAGTTAAATCGGATCGAATAACAATTTTTGGCATGCCTCATAATTATTACATCAATTATTTCTTGATCATTTAAAAGAATAATTTTCTGAATTTCTTCAGCAGAGTCCACACCAACTTTTGGGAGTACATGTTGATACTAAATTAAAATTCTCAAAGCATATAGAAACACAAGTTAATAAGGCAAACAGAATCCTTGGACTCATCAGAAGATCTTTTACCTATTTAGATGCAGCAACTATGAAAATACTATTTACTGCATTAGTCAGACCCCATCTCGAGTTCAGCAACTCAGTATGGTCACCACAATTTGAGAAAGATAAGAAACTTATTGAAGGCGTGCTTCGCAGACAACAAAAGTAATTCCTGGGTTGAAAGATAAGCAATATGAGGATAGACTGAAACGTATTGAAATTCCAAGCATGACATACAGACGAGTACGAGGTGATATGATTGAAACATACAAGTTTACACACAGTTTGTATCAAGTCGAGAGTAAACTTTTCGTGTTTGCAAACAATGGAACCAGAGGTCATAATTACAAGCTGCATAAACCAAGGTGTAATACATCGCTTAGGCAACACTACTTTAATCAACGTGTGATCGACCGCTGGAACAGTCTCCCTGAAACGGTGACCAATGCTCCAAGTGTCAACGCCTTCAAAACTAGCTTAGATAGCCACTTAGCAGATTACATGTTTAGCATAGTTGAACCGCCCATTAAGATCCCATCAAAGGGTTAGACGTATATACAGGTCAAAAGATCTGTTAGGGTTAGGGCCTTCAATTTATCAAAAAGTTTATATATTGTAGATACAGGTCAAAAGATCTGTTAGGGCTTTTTATTGACTTTTATCTCGATGAACTGAATGCCAAGATCAGCAAAGGCACAAAACGCCTAATACGCTGGAAAACTATACTATACTATACTATACTTTTGAACCTTGACTCGGTGTCCTTTAAACGCTGAAATAAAGGAACGCCGATATTGTGCAATTTTATTTTCAACTCTGCAATTTAAAAAAAATGAATGTAATATACATAAAGAGGATGGCTATAGATTTAAATCATCGTTACTTGAACAATATAAAATGCTGATCGGTGCTTAATTTGCAGTGAGCCATCAGTGTTTGTAGTAGATTAATGATTGTCTGGATAATTACCAAACTAATTGAATTAAGTGGGCATTTTCAGTTAAACTTGATATTTTTGATACTTTTTCGCGCATTGAGCATCACCAAGTGATGAAAATGCGCGTTATAAATGTTATGTATTATTATTATATAGATGTTGATAGAATGATATGAATATGCGAGAACATCCAAATACAAGCGCCACTCAGGGAAGACCCATGATCATACACCAAATGTCATATATATATATATATATATATATATATATATATATATATATATATATATATATATATATATATAAATTATAAAAACAAAAACCATGAAACAATAGTGCTCAACTTTAGGATAAAAGGAGAGATTTATAAACATTTGAAAGATAATTAAGATTGTTTGACTTCTACAACGATAACAACGTTGTAGAAGTCAAACAATCTTAATTATCTAATTATCTTAACTATATGCAAAGGTTAAAATCCTTTGGATAAATATCACTTTAATTCCAGGTGAGCAAGTCAGTTATTTACTAAGATTGAAATAGTGTCTGGATGTGGAAGTTCAGCCGAAATTGTGAATAAATAAAGTAAACAGAAAATCAGCCTTAAAATTTACAAGATGTCCGAAGATTCAGCCCCTATTCGACTCAAAAAACAGTTGAGTCTGCATAATGGTGTTGGAATTATCGTTGGGATTATTGTCGGAAGTGGGATATTCGTGTCCCCAAAAGGGGTCATCATGGAGTCTGGATCCGTCGGGGCATGTATTCTTGTCTGGGGATTTTGCGGAGTAATCTGTGCAGCAGGAGCTCTTTGTTATGCGGAGTTGGGAACTTGTATTCCCTCATCCGGTGGAGACTACATTTATACTTATGAGTCGCTTGGAGATTTGCCGGCATTCCTGTATTTATGGACGGCTTTGTTGGTGGTGAGTCCTGCCGGGAACGCAATCTCGGCTCTTACTTTTGCAAGCTACATACTTCAGCCTGTATTTCCTGAGTGTGGGCCACCAGAAAATGTCATATCTTTGGTTGCTGCTTTGTGTATCTGTAAGTATATCATTGATAATTAAATGATGAAGAATATATCGATTTACGTTATTATTATTATCATTATTATTATTATTATTATTAATTAATTAATTAATTAATTAATTAATTATAATTAAATTAAATTATATTCCCTTTATTCATCTCCATGGGGAAATTTTTCTTTAGGGTCTATTCCAAGGGAAGACTGGAATAACCCAGGCGCCAGCCGCAGTGCAGCGCCGCAAAGTGAGCTAGGGCGAGGAGACTTGCTCAAGGCCGCACAACGCAGCGGATGATCGAACTCGGTACCTTTCAGGTACGAAGCAAAGACCGTACCACTGAGCCACGCTCTCCCATAATCCCATTATTATGATTATTATTATTATTACTATTATTATTGTTATTATTACTATTATTATTATTATTATTAGTAGTAGTAGTAGTAGTAGTAGTAGTAGTAGTAGTAGTAGTAGTAGTAGTAGTAGTAGTATTAACACATGATTTGTAAACATTTGAGTGTGGTCCTCTTAGTGGGATCTTGTGCTGGTGTATGGGTGAGACTTTAAGGTCATCTCAAAGTAGTACATTGATAGTGTGCTCTTGGAATCTACATCTGTTCCCTATTTGAATAATTTCCCCTTGTCTTACTTTTTCCTCAAGTCCTTTTAATTTTACATCTAGAAAGTTTTTACTATTCAATTTCCTTCCTTTTTACTGGCGCTGATATGACCTAAATGTGTTGCAAGCACCGTAAAACGCTTTTTTAAAAAAAAAAAAAAAAAAACATGTGTAACCTTAAACATTATTATTCTTGATTAATACAATTTCCTGATAGCTACTCATAACTATGGCTGGCTAAAATACAAAGAGCTCAGTGACGACGATTTCGTTCCATCTATTCCCATTTACAGGTCTTCTCACCTTCATCAACTGTCGAAAAATAAAATTGGCAATCCAAGTCCAGGACCTATTTACATGTACCAAAGTTATGGCCCTTGTCATCATCATCATTGTCGGAATAGTCAAAATCGCCATGGGTAAGCTTATGAATATATCAAGTGTAGAAGTAGTTTCGTTTGATATCATTACTTAATTCTCCAATTTTAATTTTTCTATCCACTTTATGAATTCCAAGAAGATCCTGTGGATCATCTCGTAGCCTCCAGGCGATGCTGTAGCAATCAAATATCTTTTCTCGTGTATTCAAATCGGAAAAACGAGGCTAGTGTGGCTAATAAGAAAAAGAACAATAGATTGGACAATCGGTTGTGTCGGTCTTTTTTTCTGATCCCTGAAGAAGTTATTTTTGACATGGCAGACTAAACTTTTCGAGAGAGATAGAAAAAAAAGGGGGGGGGGAGGGGGGGAGGGGAGAGGAATACAGTATACTGTCATGCTCTCATGTCAACTATTTAGACAATTTACAAGATCTATTTCCTATTCTGAATAATCCTAGAGTTCACACGTAATATCAAGCAGATAAATAAGAAAAATATGAACATTCATTTGGTAAGATTTACCGTGCTCAAAATGGTTCAAAATGTTTTTTTAATTGATCTTTTATATAGAGCAATATCCACGAAACGTGCTCAAAGCCCTTTATAAGGGGTTCCTGGCCAACAGCAACGGGACATAAAGCCTGTTAGGCGATACTGCAATTTTCCGTACAGACAACGCTGTTCATGGCCAGGTACTCATGTTACACCTGAGTACGGTGAGAGAGTATGAGTAAAGAGCCTTTTCCGAGGACTCAACTATGAGGCGAGCGAGTCTCAAACCCAGGATCTTCCGTTCCGAAAGCGAGTGTCATACGACTAGATCACGTAGCCACAGCAGGTCACATTGAACCGGAGTTCCATTTCATGCAATACACCTATAAGGCTCTTAGAATATCCGTCACTGTCTGTAATCAGGTATTTATTCAAACCCGGTTCAAGTGGGCTAATGTCATAGCCAAGGACACAACGTCAGGACCAGAATTCCCCACGACCACTGTCACCCGGCTTGCAATTCATCACGCTTGACATTTGTGATCACAAAAGTCGAGACACCTTACCGCTGAGCAGCCAAACCTTCACTTTATAACAAACGACTTTTTAAAAAAATTCAATGACAATCATGTAAATTACATTAAAATGGAATGGAAGCTTCAATTTAATTTACAAGACAAGATATTGTCGTTTTGAGATTCCCAAAACATAATGAGACACCAAAACACAATGAGACACCAAAACACAATGAGACACCAAAACACAATGAGACACCAAGCTTCTTCGGATTTTATGCAGCAACATTTGCATTGCAAGAGGACCATTATGAAACATCTACTATATTGACATAATAGGTAGCTGAATTTCAATTTAAGTGCAAATAGTTACACTGATCCATACGTTTCTTTTTGGGAATGCGTGCTAATACATAATAATAGTTGAACGCTTTCTTTATGTTAAGAAACTATGATAGCATCAATAGCATGATGTTAAACTATGTTAAGAGTTTATGACTCATTGATTAAAAGTGTAATTGCGTTTGGCTGCACCATATGGTTTGGAGGATGCCGATTTAAAGATAAATCAAAAATTTCAAAATCTATCAAAGAGGCATAAAAAATAATAAACCATCCTCTTGATGGTGTAGAAAGAATTCATGGAAAAACAATAGAAAGGAAAGCATTCTCAATTACCAACAATAAAAAACATATTTTATACCATGAATTTAGTCTTTTACCATCTGGGAGAAGGTTTTGTCGACAGATTAAATGTAGAACTAACAAGTATAAATCAACGTTCGTTCCATCAGCAATAAAAATTTTGAATATTTCATATGGTACAGAAAAACCAATGATTGATTCGTTGACTGATTAACTGATTAATTTATTTAATGTAAGATTAACTGACCAATTGATAATGATGATAATTTTTGGTGTCGAATTGCCACAATCGTAGCAAATTGAAAACGAAATGAATATGTTTATGTTGTGTATATCGCACGTGTGAAAGAAAGAGTGGAAGAGAGAGAGAGAGAGAGAGAGAGAGAGAGAGAGAGAGAGAGAGAGAGAGAGAAGAGAGAGAGAGAGAGAGAAAATAAGTAGGAGTGAAATATCTGTTCAATGTTACAGTTATCGTTTAACGTTATAACAAGTGTAACTAAATGACAAATTGCCATATTTATGGACAATAAAGATCTATTATTATTATTATTATTATTATTATTATTATTATTATTATTATTATGATTATTATTATTATTATTATTATTATTATTATTATTATTATTATTATTATTATTATTATTATTATTATTATACTTATCCTCTTTTTATAAATAGGTCATACAGAAAACTTTGACCAGCCATTTAAAGGTACAACGAAAGACCCTGGTAAAATGTCCTTGGCGTTTTATTCTGGTATCTATTCTTATTCTGGATGGTGAGTGGTTTTCTTGTTGCATTGCATCTTAGTTCACGTTTTGAGAATCCCATTGGTGCCGTAGTTTGGAGTCTTTTGACGTCTCGTAGTGGGCTGGGAGATAACTCTTGCTATGTCTTCTATTCCCTTGCTGTCTGCCCCTTGTTGAAAGGAAACAGTCAAATGTATAATTAGTTTTGGGAGATAATTTTTCCCTTGTAAATCATCTCAGTAATGCACTGTATTATGTTTTGTTTACATATTTTATATGATGAGTAAACATGTTAGTGTATTCCTCTTAGTGGGGGACCTGTGCTTATGTCTGAACGGGACTTTCAGGTGATCTCAAACTAAGTACTTTGATAGTGTGCTCTTGGAATTTACATCTGTTTCCTATTTGAACCAATTCCCCTTTGTCTTTCCTTTTCTTGTGTGATTTAATTGTAATTCTACAATTTTTTACTATCCCATTTTCTTCCTTTTTACTGGCGCTGATATGACCAAAATGTGTTGCAACCGCCATAAAATCCTTTAAAACAAAACAAAACTCCGATAGCTCCTATCACTTATAATTTCAATTCTAAATTCACTTTTGAAGACGGTTGTGTTATTTAGTACTGAATTAACGTTATGCGTTGCAAATGGAAATGTAAAGAGGCCGTTCTTTAGATTTTGATTGAAGTCATTTCAATACATTTCAGGAACTGTCTCAATTTTGTCACCGAGGAGTTGAAGGATGCAAAAAAGTAAGTTTCACACTTTACCTGTGTCTAAAAATCATGTTAGAATGCTTGTTTAAATCTTTATTTTAATTCTATTGAATGAACAATGACTGACTGAATGAATGAATGAATGGGTGTCCAAAATGTGGAAATATTTTGTTACATATCAATGTTCGTTATGACTCATTATCCATTCAAAATTTCATAAAGTATCAATACATTATATCTCATCTTTCATCCTTTAAATAATATGTTGGGTTGTTTTAAAAATGATAAAAATCAAATTCATAGTCAACTTGAATTTGTCTATGTTTAACCAATGAGACACTATGATTTTTAAAAGTATAAAACACTAGAATTTTTTTAAAATTCTGGTCATTGTAACATCAAAATTAATTCAGTTTTTAGACAGTGCATCAGATATATCCGAGCACTTATATTATTTTAGTCAAAAGGCAAACTTCATGTTCATGTATATTGATTGGTAAAATTGTAAAGAAAGTTTTGCTTACTTATTGTAAAGAGAGTTTAAATCCCGATATATTTCTTAAAATATATTCTAAAACCATAATTCCGTGTAGTTTTTACAAATCAGTGGGACGCATTGGAAACACGGCAGAAGTTTTGTTCAAATAACGATCAATGCCAAGAGGGAGGGAGGGAGAGAAAGACTTTTCATATTTTAAAATTGCACAGTTCTCTCGTCCTCTAAAAAAACTTATGGTTTTGGCCAAATGAATTTCACTTCATAATCAATCGATTAACAGGACACAAGATCTGTCAACATTGACTAAACGTTTTTAACACGGTCTCATCAAACAAGTCCCATGCGTGCGGCCCTTTTATTGACCAGATTTGGTTATATTAATGAAAACTAATAGAAGAGCATAATATCCGTTTTCAACCTCAGGACCAATCTTATCCATTCGCCTGTCGGCATCTTCATTTTAATTATATTAGTATTCTTAATCATTGTCCTTTCAAAATGTTTTACTCAATATTGTCTTCTGTATGTAATAAAATACATTGCTGTGGAGGGGACTTAGAGAGAGAGAGAGAGAGAAGAGGCGGAGGGGGTGGAGAGTGCGTATGTGTGTTTATATGATAGAGTGTGTGTGTGTGTGTGTGTTTGTTTGTGTGTGTGCGTGTGTGTGTGAGAGAGAGAGAGATGAACCCCTATTGGAATTCGGCCGAAGTTACAAATATTTTTTTAATTCACTTTCATTTACAATTGATATGATCCGATCTCTTAATGAATAAATGCTAATTTTAGGACGTTCTCAAATCATAATCTTTCCTTTTCCAGAGACCTTCCAAGAGCCATCTCCATCTCCCTGCCTCTTGTCACAATCATTTACATCCTAACCAATGTAGCTTACTTGGTTGTTTTAACGCCCGGTGAAATGATTGCCTCAGATGCAGTGGCTGTGGTATGTTATTCATCGGTCCCACATGCTGTACATAATGCATGATCTTTGTCATCTCAATCCCTGCATTTGTGGCCATTACTGATGTTATTACCATTGTTTTTCCACTAAAACTACTATAGTCAGATTTTTAATCAGTGGCCTGTTTTTCTTCTTTTTCTCAACTGTCCCTCAATGCACACATGCTTAAGGTTTTATGAACCTCTGAATCAATTTGTCTTAATCAAAAAGTATTTTTTCATGAAGTTTAAAACAATAGGAAAGGTAGGATTTCGCTTATAACAGCTATACTAAAATCGATAACTGGTAAGGATCGGAACTCATAGATAATTTACAGTATCAAAATTATGAATTTTCCATTTATCCATTATGAAGAAAATTCGTTAAAATGGAATGTTCGATTAATTGAAACTTAAACGATATACTTACAGTATCTGAATATGGAGGGACAAATGGCAATCCTTAACTATCACAATGATATGGGGAAAGTCGCGCAACCTCGTGTTAAAACTCCCCAATAAGACAGTCTGCTTTGAAAACTGTTTCTGGTTTGTTTCTTTTCACTAAGGAGTATAGTTTTCCCTTTGGTTAATGTTCAGGATATGTAGTGCTGCCTGATTCAAGCCATGGAATCATGTTAGCTGTTATAGTAGCCGAAGTTGGAGCCTTGAAGTGATCATGGGCCACCGAATGGTAGCTTTGTCCATTACAATAGAGCTGAGTTCTTGTTGGGAAGGCAGCAAACGGTTCTTTAGCCAGTCTTCAAACACCTCTGCATTAACCCCAAAATAATAGTTTCAACCTTCCAGGGGTCGTTTTCACGAACGCATACTAGCGCTTAGTCTCTGCCTATCTCTGACTTTAATAATAATAATAATAAATGTCATTTATATAGCGCTTTACCCCGTTGTCACAGACTCTAAGCGCTTTACAGTGATATAAAACAAAACATATTACAGTGAGACAAGTGTGAAGGAAACGTGATACGAATTCAATTTAACAACAACAAAATATGAAAATAATATTGCAACACTATGACGTAAAAAGATAAAACTTTAAGCGAGATTTGAACGTTGTCAACGAATCCGAGCATCTCACGTGTGACGGGAGAGAGTTCCAAAAATGGGGGGCCGAAAATTGAAAAGACTGTTCACCTATTTTACGCAATGGCTTAGGTTTGACAAGGATTGATTGGTCACTGCTTGACCTCAAGTTTCTATTGGGGACATATATGTTTAGAAGGTCTTTAATATAGGAGGGACTGTTCGTGCTCAGGGATCTGTAGACAACAGTACAAATCTTATAGGCAACTCTTTTTTCAACAGAAAGCAACTTTAGTCAAGAACTTGAAAAAAATCGGATTTCTTGTGAACTGTAAAAGCAAGTTCCAAACTAAACTCATGGCAGCTTCGGACTAAGTTCGGCCAAGGTTTAGTCATTTGCTGAGGCAGGACTTCACAAGCTTAGACTGAGACTAGTTACTAGGTTACGCCATATCGTCAACAAGATAGCAGCTATTTTTAGATGAGAGAGCTTCGATTCGGAAGGAAAATACATCGATTACGAATGGCAGAGCCGAAAAGTGACCTGTCGCTATTGGCACTGGCTTTAAAAAATCAAAATCGTCGAAAGTACACATTTTTTGCGAGTAAAAACTTTTTAAAAGACTGAATCTAATCGGCTCATGAGTTGAAGGGAGACTAGAAATCGAAGGATTTGCGTCAAAGAACAGATGATTTGAAAGTATAGTGGAGACAAAGTTATTCTGCTGACATTGTAACTGACCGAAATTATATAATTCATCAAACACACATATTTTGTTATTGGTTCAATTTGTTTGAGTTTCATTGAAACTTTCATTGTCTTAAATATAATCCATGGACACCATTGTATTCTAAAGTCAATATCACGTGATTTGATTCATCATAACAAAAGTTAAATTATAAAAAGAAATAGATATTATTTATACTAGATGTGTTGCTAATTTCCTCTTTGGAAATCTTTTGCGTTGACAGTATATAGGCGGATATCTTACATGCCATCATGTACTAGAGAGCGTGGTGTTACCAGCACAAAATAGCCGAATTAGTCACCGTCCTGATAACACCAACTTCAGACAAGAGACTAGCTATTCGGAGACTTGAAAACGTTCATGAAATCCGATTTCTTAGTCACTTGTTTCGTTTAGGCTTCAGACTAGCAAGTCATTTACTCGACAATCTAAATCTAGTCCTCGTTCATGAAAACGGGTCTCGATGATGCAGAGAAGGAAACATGGCATGGCATCCTAAATATCCAGTATCTTCACTAACTGCAAGAATAACAATGATCCGCTGTCCAGAACCCATGGACCTTTTCTACCCGAATCATCAGACGTCCATTCATTTGTCGGATGTATGTTTACGTTCACACAGTTCCATACATTTTTGGATGTTATCCATATCAAAATTGTCTATATAGCATCTTTTTTATACCACGTCGTTCCACTCTGATGATCTCTTTGTCGTATTTCCATAATAATCTACTCAACGTTGACTTTGAATTCCAACTCAATAGCCGTCCTCTTTGATAATAATAATAATAATAATAATAATAATAATAATAATAATAATAATAATAATAATAATAATAATAACAGATCTTTATTGTCCATAAATATGGCAATTTGTCATTTAGTTACACTTGTTATAACGTTAAATGATAACCGTAACATTGAACAGATATTTCACTCCTACTTATTTTCGCTCTCTCTCTCTCTTCCACTCTTTCTTTCACACGTGCGATATACACAACATAAACATATTCATTTCGTTTTCAATTTGTTACAATTGTGGCAATTCGACACCAACAGTTATCATCATTATCAATTGGTCAGTTAATTTAACATTAAATAAATTAATCAGTTAATCAGTCAACGTATCAATCCTTGGTTTTTCTGTACCATATGAAATATTCAAAATTTTTATTGCTGATGGAACGAACGTTGATTTATACTTGTTAGTTCTACATTTAATCTGTCGACAAAACCTTCTCCCAGATGGTAAAAGACTAAATTCATGGTATAAAATATGTTTTTTATTGTTGGTAATTGAGAATTCTTTCCTTTCTATTGCTTTTCCATGAATTCTTTCTACTCCATCAAGAGGATGGTTTATTATTTTT
>NC_088366.1:25482335-25524835 GCF_034508935.2 Berghia stephanieae
TCCTGGGAAAAGGCTCTTTACTCACATTCTCTCACCGTACTCAGGCTTAAAATGAGTAGCTGGCCGTTAACAACGTTGTCTCTGTCCGAAAAAAATATAATATCGCTTAACATAACACGCGTCATGTCCTGTCCTACTGCTGAGTGTTGCTATTGACAAGGGACCCGTTGTAAAGCGCTTTGAGCACGTTTAATGGATATTGCGCTATATATAAAAGCTCAAAAGCTCAATTTAAGTGACTAATTATTTACGTCAAAATCCCAAATCACGATCACAGTAATCTATTTTCAATTGTTTGACTGATGTTCCCTTCAACAGCCGTAACGTCACTTCCTTCCGAATGACGCATGGTAACTTAGTAACACTGGCTCTAAACTATCGGAACAACGGCGGACGCCCGTATGAAATATTTCTCCGGCGAGCATAAAAGCGTAGGCCAGAGGGAAAAAAAACATAAATTGGATCATGTTTTGACTTTTACACATTCTGATCATAAGGCATAATATGAAAAGTTCTAGCCAGCATGAATAATATAAAGTAATGATTTTTTTTTGTTTAGAACCAAGATGGCCGCCGTTGCTGGGCGGCGTGACATCAGAGTATTGAATCCAACTGGGAATGAAAGTGTGATGTCAAAAAAAAAAATGATTCCAACCTCTTTGGAAGTGTAAAACCACTCTCCCAGAGGACATATTACATACCTTGTGTAATTGATCTTTTGGTTTCAGAGTGGTGGCATCTAATTTTCTAGTCTAAATAATATATTGTGATGGTCGTCAATACATATTATCCATCTGGATGGGGTTCCTGACCTCCCATAGTGGGCAGGGAGGTACATACTGTGTCTTCTACCCCCTATGTCTGTTTTCCAAAATGCTTTCTGTCTTTGTCTTGGAATGAGATTACTTGGTTTTGTCCTGGCCCTGGCCGGATACCCTGGCTGGGAGGGAAACAGTCAAATGTATAGTTAGTTTTGAAGGATGATGTTTTTTTTCCTTGTAAATGCACGGTATTATGTTTTGTTTATGTATTATATGATTTGTAAACATTTGAGTGTATTCCTCTTAGTGGGGACCTGTGTTTGTGTCTGGATGAGACTTTTAGGTGATCTCAAACTAAGTACACCGATAGTGTGCTCTTGGAATCTACATTTGTTGCCTATTTGAACCAATTCCCCTTTGTCTGCCTTATTCTTGGATGCTTTTTACTATCTCATTTTCTGCCTTTTTACTAGCGCTGATATGACCTTAATGTGTTGCAAGCGCGGTAAAACCCTTAAAAACAAACAAACAAAGATTATCCATCCTCGCTCTTTTTTACGTCCAATAATCCTTAGAATCTGCTTATATACCCTGCTACTAAAACAGTTATGTCACCTTATGATTCAATATGTAACTTATTAATTATTAGTCCCCCGAAGGACTGGTTAAATGCACACTTCCAAGGATTTTGGAACTCGGAAAGTATAAGGTATGACTCTTCTTTCCTTATTGTTGTCCCTCTTCGACTAGGTTCATGACCTTGATCTTCAGTATGATTACTCTCGTTTTTAATAGACCTTTTGCATGGATCATTTTGTTGTGACAAAAGGACCCATTCATGTGAATTGTAAAAAAAAGTAATTTTCAACTATTTCTGTCTGTTATCCGAAAACCTCAATATTTTTAATATGTATGATTGAAGTCTTGAGTTGGCTAAAAAAGAACGCAAGGTTTCCTTGCTACCGTTTACATGTTCTTTGTGTACACAAGCGCCCTATTTAATGATTAGCTGACTAAATGTAATTATTGTCCAGTTACTACAGAAATCGGTTTAAACACCGACTACATCCAAAGAAGAAATATTTCCGTTCTATCAATTAGTCTATTTGAGTGTAAATATTATCCATTTCCATTTATTTTTCATGTTACTTCTCATTTTTTTAAAACATTGAGCTTTCATATAGTTCAATATCCACTAAACGTGCACAAAGAGCGTTACAAGGGATCAACAGCAGCATTTAACATTTAGGAAGGGACATGACTCCTGTTGGGCGATATTACAGTTTTTTTCAGACAGAGACAACGCTGTCAGGTACTCATTTTACACCTGAGTACGTGAGAGAATGGGAGTAAAGAACCTTTTCCAAGGACTCGACAATGAGCCGAGCGAGGCTCGAACCCAGGACCTTCCGATCCGAAAGCGAGTGTCATACCACTAGACCACATAGCCGTAAAATAACTTTTGTTGGTTCATCATACAAATCAAAATGTAAACAATCAAAATCCCCCAACACCTTTCAGCTGGTTGCTGTATAATATCAAGCGTTGGCTGGTCCGTCGAATGGTAAGGACCACTGTCTAATTGACTACTTTACTTCCACTGACAGATTGCAATGTTTGATTTCACTGAATAGACTTATCATCATCGTCCCAGGGTAGGGATATTGGTAAGGCCTCATCACATGGTCACAATGTATTTTTGGTGTGATGTTTTTATTCATTTATTTTTAATCAAGGGAGACAATCCGCAATAATTTAAGCGGATTTCTTGATAATAATAAGATGCAAAACATGGCCTTCATTCCTCTTGGCATGCCATAAAAATTTACATAAGCATAAATATTCCAATACAGCTAAGGGTACATACAGCTGAAACGTTTAAGGGTTTCTCTTTTTCTCCTCACAAATCATAATGCACATTATACTTACATTTACATTTCAACTAGATCTAGTAAATTTTAAATACGCATTTGATTGTTATTTTTCATAATACCTACTCTGAAAAAAATAGTACATATTTAAAATTCTGGCCAGGAAACTCGTCCTTCAAATATCAATTGATTTAATTGATCCCCATCTTGACAAAAACTCTCAAACCTCGGACTTCATCGATATCTGAAGGACACGGGATTTGTTTTTACCCAAAATCTTTCATGTGTTTATTTTTCAGAATACAGCAGAATGAAACATCCCTATAGACGTCTTGATACGTTCCGATACATAAAAGTATCCCTGACTTTATCAAGCTCGTTAAATCACCCCCCCCCCCCCCACCATAAAAACAAGTACTATAAGACGTTGTGGTCGTGTAGTATGGAAATTGCCTTCGACCTACGGGTTCCTGGTTCTAGCCACTCTCTAAGAGGGTGGGGAGGCCTATAGATCCATTCTGTGAACAGAATCAGAAGTAAAATGAAAGCCTGGTCAGTTCAGCGTTGTCTCTGTTTAAAATATGTAATAACGCCCCAGGCTCAACATTTCGTTATATGTGTTAAGTGTTGCTGTTGGCTTGGGACACCCATACAACCCTTTGAGCATGTTAAGAGGATATTACGCTATACAAAATCTCAACGTTGTTTTCGTTGTCTTCCAGACCCTAGCATCCCTGATATGGTTATGTTCCGGTGATGTGATTAGTCTCATCAACTACACCACGTTCGTCGAAACCATTTTCAAGGCTCTGATCATCATCGGGCTTTTGACACTCAGGGTTACACGGCCTAAAATGAAACGGCTTATCAAGGTAAATGTAGACTATGCATTTTATTGTGACATGTCTTCTCAAGACGGCATTATGTTGGAATAAGCATGTAAAAGTGTGGGCTGGCTGAGACAAGCTTCCGTACATGCGGATTCCCAGAGCAGACGATGGAACACATCCTTAGATAATGCCAACACAGGCCAAGCTGCACTGACCATGGCTTAAGAATGTGCTTCCCAGATGCTGTGGCTGGATGGGGTTCCTGACCTCCCATAGTGGGCAGGGGGTGCATACTGTGTCTTCTATCCCCTTATATCTGTTTTCCAGCACGCTTTCTGTCTCTGTCTTGGAATGAGATTACTTGGGTTTTTTCCTGGCCCTGGCCTGAGTCCTAGCTGGAAGGGAAACAGTCAAATGCATATTTATTGTTTTGGGAGATATTATCTTCCTAGTAAATCATTTCTCTGTTATATATTATTATATTTGTTGTTTTGAATATATAATGTAAGCATTTGAGTGTATTCCTCTTTGTTGGATTTTGTGCTTGTGTCCGGATGAGACTTATAGGTGATCTCAAACTAAGTACATTGGTGGTATGCTCTTGGAATCTACATCTGATCCCTATTTGTTCCCAGTTCCCCTATGTCTTACTTTTTCTTGGTGCTTGAATTTTAATTCTATAACTTTTTACTGTCCCATTTTCTTCCTTTTTACTGGCGCTGATATAACCTAAATGTGTTGCAAGCGCCGTAAAACCCTTATAAACAAAAACAAAAACATGCTGTGGAGTGGGTTCAGTGTTGGAGCGACAAGCTATGATGATGACCGTATCTGGGTGTAAAAAATAAGTACCTGGCTGTTAACAGTGTCGTCTATTTGGGGGGAAAAGACAAGTAATTTTGGATAACAGGGGTCATGTCTCGTTCAACATAGTGTTCCTGTTGACCATGGACCCTTTGAAAAGTGCTTTGAGGATGTTTAGTGAATATTGCGCTATATAAATACTCAAATGACGGATATGAAGAACAGTTTAAAATAAACTATCATAAAAATCTGTTATAACTGGTCAAAGTCCCCACCCCTCACCCCCCAACCACTTAACCTTACTCCTGTTTTCACATCATTTTTCCCAGGTCAACCTTATCTTTCCCATTTTCTACCTCATCGTTTGTATTTTTCTGATTGTGACACCACTGACATCCAGTCCAAGTGAATGTGTAATTGGTGTAATTGGATTAATCTTGACGGCATCGGGAATTCCCGTCTATATACTAATGGTCAAGTGGAGATGGAAGCCTACATGTTTTAATGTAATCCTCGGTAAGGTTAACATAGAATCATTCGTAAAAGTAATATCAAATCATTTTGAATTAAAATCGTTATTGGTAGAATCTTGTCAATCAATCAAAAATTTTATATATAGCGTATATCCACATATGTTGTCTGTCGTCTCAAAACGGTATTATGCCTAAGTGATCAAATAGACATTTTGTAGTAAAATTGACAAGAAATGTCAGACTTTAGATTTTAACACTTTACGAATCTAAATATTGTTTTCAATAAATATTTAGGATTGATGTTCATATCTTGCATTATACAATTAATTTTAGTGTGTAGATCATCCTGACATAGTACTGGGTTGTTGCGATGGGTCACATAATCCATCACACATAATGCATGTCCCTAACAGTCATATACTCCTATAGTGGGGAGGGAGATACTTGTCTTCTATTCCCCTGTATCTGTTTTCCAATTGCTTTCTGTCTTTGTCTTGGAATGAGATTACCAAGTTTTGTCCTGACCCAGGCCAGGGTCCTTGGCTAATAGGGAAACCGTTGAATGTATAGTTATAGTTTTGGGAGATGATACTTTTTTTGTAAACCATCTCTCTCTAATTTACTGTTATTTTTTAAATTTTAACATATGATTTGTTAACATTTGAGTGTATTTCTCTTAGCTAGTGGGATCTTGTCCTGGTGTCTGGGTGAAACATTTAGGTGATCTCAAACTAAGTACACTGCTAGTGTGCTCTTGGAATCTACATCTCTTCCCGATTTGTACCATTCCCCTTTGTCTTACTTTTCCCTCAAGTCCTTCTAATTGCACATCTAGAATGTTTTACTATCCAATTTTATCATTTTTACTAGCGTTGATATAACCTAATATGTTGCAAGCACCGTAAAACCATTAAAGACAAACAACAATAACAGTCATATAAAATAAAATTGTCATTTCACACGGTGCAAGTGGTCTCTTACGCATCCTGGTTATACTAGCACTCTCACTAGGTACGTTCACTAACATAACACTTACTCTTTTGGCAGGAATTCATTCTCACGTCAGAGTCGAATTGGGTAATATATTTAAGCTGTCTTATCCAAAGTCAAAACGTCGAGTTCCAAGTTTTGTGATCATTGACAACTACATGAGAACCGACACATTAAACAGTTTTGAGTAAGAGACTGGCAGACCAGTTAAATTGAAATTATAACACCTTTCTTCTTTGCTCGTATTGAAACAGATGAGGTTCGCAAACAAATAATTTATGATGTTTTCCATTTAAATTTATCATTTTGTATTACGTTTTCTTAGAAATGAGAATATCTTATACTTTTTTTAACGAAATCGGTAACTTAATAACCTTGAGGGAAGAACTCAGTCTTTCGGATCTCGGACCAATGTAATTATTCAAATTGGTCCAGAATCGTGCAATATAGACATATAACATACTTAAACTGCCGGCGTACTGGAATATTTAAGACCTATGACACAATATCGTCTAAATTGGAAAGACATCACGTCTAAAATGTAAAACAGCCGAGGTATCACTGTTGGTTGACTGATTATAGAAAGGCCCTTGAGTTAAGTCAAACGCTAATCCCCGTTAGAAGTTCCATGTATATTTGATTAGTTCATAATAATCATATTTTAAGATTTATAACAACCATTTAATTTTGTCGTTGCCTTTCCTATTCGTGTCTCATAGAAGAAATTGTGTTAACTCATTTTATGTTGTTGCAGAATCCTGCTCCAATGTGGTACAAAAATTGTTCACGGCAGTTCCTGAAGACACAAACACCGACTAAAACAGTGTGTGCATCCCCAATGGAAATTTTACAGTGAAAGAAAGAAAAGGAACTGGATAATTATCTAAATACATAGATAACAAAATGATGTCAAAACTGAGAGAAGTTAATTACTTTTACCAAGATTTTTTTCCGTGACAAAGTACCTCAATTCCTTTTATCCATCCTTCATTAAACTGTGAAATCATCAACTGTGATGCAGCAGAATCTGGCAGCTCTGATTTTTTTTAATTTTAATGGTTTGATACCACTATGCATTCAATAACATTCTCAAGCGCCGAAGTTCATTGTATGACACGTTCAACAAATCCTTCATCAATTATTTTTTTCTAATTTATTTTAAAATCTAGTAGATAGTTCTGTCTTCAAACTTGAGATTCAGAAGAAGAAGGAGAAGGAGAGAGAGAGAAGAGGAAGACGGAGAAAGAAGACTGGGGAGGAGAAGGAGAGAAGAGGGGAAGAGGAGGAAAAGAGGAAGAGAAGGAAGAAAGGGTAACGCTTGTTTTGATTTACAAAATTATGTATATCATGCACTTTGTGCGCTTAAATTTGAGTTTAAAAATTCAATTTATGTGTTGGGTTTGTATGAGGTTTTAGTAAAAGTTTTGAGAATTGTCGGTAAGGAAAGAGTTAATGACCGTTTGTGAATATTTATATGGCACTATGCAAAATCCCTACCGTAGATAAATTTGTATTTTATCAACTTTGGATAATTCAAGTTTCACAAACTCGATCCGGCATCCGTATTCTAATGCTGATCAATATAGTTTTTTTATGTGTATGGTATTATCTAAATTCTTGACATAGTTAAATTTGTAATTTCTGTTTATCAATTGCGGATTATTCTAGTTTCACGAACTCTATTCTACATCCGTAAGCCAATAATGGAAGTAAATTTCCCATCAAAAGCAAAACAATCAGACAAAAAGCTTCTCTTTTCAAAAGTCGTAATCTACAGGCAATGCGTAAATTCATCAATGTGGAAAAAAATCTTTAAAACATTGAGTACTGAGAAGTTTTCCCAAATGGTCTTTTTGTAGTTCCACCGTGGAAATGTTGATTCGTGCTCTGTTTGGAACTATTTGTCTTGATAATATAGGGCGGTGGTCGCTGCTAGTTAGCTGATCCAGCATTCTCTTGCTTATTTCTTGTAAAGTATCAGAAATGAAGCTAAAAGCTGTGTTAGATGTGGTCTTCCTTCAGGCTTTGGAAAAGAATGTATCTGATCAATCTAATTATAAATTATAAAGACAAAGTTAACTTCCTATTTGCACTTTTTGACCTCTCCATTTTTGATCCAGGTTCAAGTTGGACCAGCTCGGTGATTGGCTATTATTTAAATCGCTTGAAACAATTAGTATTCTACTTGTATTGGTAATGTTTTAAGATGGTACGGATCTGTATAAATATGTCAAACTATTGTTAAAAGATCTTCCAAAATAACTCATTTCATGTTGAAATTCATGTTGTTAAGATTCCTAATTAGAAGAATGCATCGAAAGTGACGTTTAAAAAACTACATTGATCTTAAAAACCGGGTACTGGCAGTTTTTTAATCTGTGAATGGCATCACCTGAACTATTAAATATTGTAGTTTCTGTTTATAACCTGCGGATAATTTTAGTTTAACAAACTCGATCATGCATCCGTATGCTAATGATGGAGGTAAATTGCCCATCAGACCGCATATCACTCAGATAAAAAAGTATTTGTTTTTTCAAAACTCGTTAACATAAAAGCACTGCATGAAAGTATATATTATACATTCATTAATGTAGAAAAATGCTTTAAACATTTTACATAGATCTAAATAATCTTTATAGCAAAGGCAATAATAATAAAAGGCATGAGAGATACACCAATAATAAAAAGGTAACGTTTAAAATAAGATCGGCACTTTATTCGAAGATTAACCGGGATGGCACCAATGCAATGAAAAGTAGAAGTTTCAAGAGTCTCTTCCTATTTGTACTGGAAGAACTTCTCACTGATCTATTGCTTTGAAACGTTAGGCATTCTTTATATCTTAATCTATCACATCCATAGTGGGTAGGGAGGTACTTACTGTGTCTTCTATCCCCCTGTACCTGCTTTTGAATTGTTTCTTGTCATTGTCTTGGAATGAGATTACTTGGTTTTGTCATGATCCTTGCCGGAGTTCCTTAGTTGGGAGGGATATAGTCGAATGTATAGTTATAGTTTTGGGAGATTATATTTTTTTTCCTTGTAAATCATCTCTCTGTTATGCATTGTATTATGTTTAGTTTACATATTATATTACATATAGGATTGGTAAACATTTGAGTGTATTCCTCTTAGTTGGGACCTGTGCTTGTGTCTGGATGAGATTTTTAGGTGATTCAAACTAAGTACTTTGACAGTGTGCTCTTGGAATCTACACCTGTTCCCTATTTGAACCAATTCCCCTTTGTCTTACCTTTTCTTTTGTGCTTTAATTGTAATTCTAGAACTTTTTACTTTCCCATTTTCTTCCTTTTTACTGGCGCTGATATGACCTTAATATGTTGCAAGCGCCGTAAAACCCTTAAAAAATCTATCACATAAATGGAGAGACATGGGTTTGTAATTCAAATGCCCTTTAATTTTCTTCTTTTTCGAAAAGCAAATCAAAATGCGATCAAGTTAAATGTCAAAATCTTGTTAAAAGATCTGCTGCAGTGATTCTAATACGTTGTTTAAATTCTTAATTCGAACAATGCATCGGACTCGACAATTTAAATACATTACATTGATCTTAAACATTTAGAAACGTATGTTACTGATGGTTTGCTAATATGTGCAAGAAATTATATATATATATATATTATATATATATATATAATATATATATATATATATAATATTATATATATATATATATTTAATATGTATAATATCTGTAAACACGTGCGGGTAATTCTAGTATAACAAACTATTCAACATCAGTATATCAATGATGGAAGTAAATTTTCTATCAAAATCAAAACACTCGGACAAAAAGCTTCTCTTTTAAAAACGCGTAACTTAAAAGCAATGCGTAAAAGTATATCTAAATTCATCAATGTATAAAAAATGCTTTAAACATTTTACATAGATATAAATAATCTTAATAGCAAAGGCAATAACGATAAGGCACAAGAGATGCAACTGATGATAAATAAGTGAAACAACATTGAAATCAATAATTGGTGCAACCTACATTATGAATCTAATGTGTGATTGCATAGACTTCTGTTTATGATAAATACACATTGGTCGTAGTTTTGAGTGTTTATTGTTACACTAAAAATAACTTATTAAAATAAGATGAGTAATAATCTGGGCGTTATCTTGAAAATTAACCGGTGATGACACAGTTGCAAATGTAACCAAGACGACGTTTCAAGAGTCGATTTTCGTCTTGTACGGTTCATGATTCTATTGTGTTAAAACATTAGGCATTCTTTATATCTTAAAAAATATATCAAATGAAATGACGTGTGTTCCATTTCAAATACTTTTTTACCTTTCCTTTACTTCGTTTTCCCAAAACAAATCAATATGCGGTCGAATTGTAAAGTCTTGTTAATAGATCTGCATCAATGACTCTGATAGCTTGTTTAAATTCTTAATTCGAACAATGCATCGGACTCAAAGCCTTAAAAAATTACATTGATCTTAAGAATTTAGAAGCGTGTGTTACTGACGGTTTGTAAATATGTGCAAGGAATCCTATGAATAATTTTACCGAGTTCAATATGTAATATCTCTGTAAACAAGTGGGGTTAATTCTACATCCGTAAGCCAATGCAAATAATTCAGGCAAATAATTCAGACAAAAGGCTTCTCTTCTCATAACTCGTAAACTGCAAGCAATGCATAACATTATATCTAAATTAATCACTGCAGAAAAGTCTTTTAATCATTTTACATAGATATCAAATGATCTTTAAAACAAATACCAATCCATACGAAAAACAAGTGAAACTGTTTTGATTGACAATTATTACACTAACAAATACAATTGATTTTACATGAAAAAAATAATAAACAAACAACTATCTCAAATACTATACTATACCCTTTTTTCCAAAACAAGTCAAAATACGATTAAAGTATATCTCAAAATGTCTATTATTGTTATAGGATCTGTTGAAATAACTCGATATTCTTGTTAATATTCCTAATTACAACAATGCATTTTAGAAATGCGTATTCCAGCGGTTCGTAAACATGTGAATGGCATTATATACAAAACATGGCCAGTTAAATTGTAGTTTCTGTTTATCAACTGTGGACACTTCAAGTTTGACAAACTCGATCCTGCATCCGTATGCTAATGATGAAATTAAACTGTCCATCAACTGCGAAACACTCAACAAATATTCTCTTTTATCAAACTTCATAACCTAAAAGCAATGAGTAAAAGTATATCTAAATTCATTAATGTAGAAAAAGGCTTTAAACATTCTACATAGATATCAATGATCTTTAAAACAAATGCCAATCCATACGAGAAACAAGTGAAACTGTTTTGATTGACAATTGTTACACTAACGAATAACATTGATTTTACATGAAGAAAATGAGAATAATAAACAAACAACTATCTGAAATACTATACTATACCCTTTTTTCCAAAAGAAATCAAAATACGATCAGTGTATATGTCAAAATGTATATTATTGTTATAGGATCTGTTGAAATAACTCGATATTCTTGTTAATATTCCTAATTACAATAATGCATTTTAGAAATGCGTATTCCGGCGGTTCGTAAACATGTGAATGGCATTATATACAAAGCATGGCCTGTTAAATTGTAGTTTCTGTTTATCAAATGGGGACACTTCAAGTTTCACAAACTCGATCCTGCATCCGTATGCTAATGATGAAATTAAATTGTCCATCAACTGCGAAACACTCAACAAATATTCTCTTTTATCAAAATTCGTAACCTAAAAGCAATGAGTAAAAGTATATCTAAATTCATTAATGTAGAAAAAGGCTTTAAATATTTTACATAGATATCAATGATCTTTAAAACAAATGCCAATCCATACGAGAAACAAGTGAAACTGTTTTGATTGACAATTATTACACTAACAAATACCTTTGATTTTACATGAAGAAAATAATAAACAAACAACTATCTCAAATACTATACTATACCCTTTTTTCCAAAAGAAATCAAAATACGATTAAAATATATCTCAAAATGTCTATCATTGTTATAGGATCTGTTGAAATAAATCGATATTCTTGTTAATATTCCTAATTACAACAATGCATTTTAGAAATGCATATTCCGTCGATTCGTAAACATGTGAATGGCATTATATACAAAACATGGCCAGTTAAATTGTAGTTTCTGTTTATCATATGTGGACACTTCAAGTTTGACCAACTCGATCCTGCATCCGTATGCTAATGATGAAATTAAATTGTCCATCAACTGCGAAACACTCAACAAATATTCTCTTTTATCAAAATTCGTAAACTAAAAGCAATGAGTAAAAGTATATCTAAATTCATTAATGTAGAAAAAGGCTTTAAATATTTTACATAGATATCAATGATCTTTAAAACAAATGCCAATCCATACGAGAAACAAGTGAAACTGTTTTATTGACAATTATTACACTAACAAATACCATTGATTTTACATTAAGCAAATAATAAGCAAACAACTATCTCAAATACTATACTATACCCTTTTTTCCAAAAGAAGTCAAAATACGATTAAAATATATCTCAAAATGTCTATCATTGTTATAGGATCTGTTGAAATAAATCGATCTTCTTGTTAATATTCCTAATTACAATAATGCATTTTAGAAATGCGTATTCCGGCTGTTCGTAAACATGTGAATGGCATTATATACAAACATGGCCAGTTAAATTGTAGTTTCTGTTTATCAAATGTGGACACTTCAAGTTTCACAAACTCGATCCTGCATCCGTATGCTAATGATGAAATTAAATTGTCCATCAACTGCGAAACACTCAACAAATATTCTCTTTTATCAAAATTCGTAACCTAAATGGAATGAGTAAAAGTATATCTAAATTCATTTATGTAGAAAAAGGGTTTAAACATTTCACATAGCTATCAATGATCTTTAAAACAAATGCCAATCCATACGAAAAACAAGTGAAACTGTTTTGATTGACAATTGTTACACTAAAAAAAAGCATTGATTTTACATGAAGAAAATAATAAACAAACAACTATCTCAAATACTATACTATACCCTTTTTTCCAAAATACGATTAAAATATATCTCAAAATGTCTATTATTGTTATAGGATCTGTTGAAATAACTCGATATTCTTGTTAATATTCCTAATAACAATAATGCATTCTAGAAATGCGTATTCCGGCGGTTCGTAAACATGTGAATGGCATTATATACAAAACATGGCCAGTTAAATTGTCGTTTCTGTTTATCAAATGTGGACACTTCAAGTTTCACAAACTCGATCCTGCATCCGTATGCTATTGATGATATTAAATTGCCCATCAACTGCGAAACACTCAACAAATATTCTCTTTTATCAAAATTCGTAACCTAAAAGCAATGAGTAAAAATATATCTAAATTCATTAATGTATAAAAAGGCTTTAAACTTTTTACATAGATATCAATGATCTTTAAAACAAATGCCAATCCATACGAGAAACAAGTGAAACTATTTTGATTGACAATTGTTACACTAACGAATACCATTGATTTTACATAAATAAAATGAAAATAATAAACAAACAACTATCTGAAATACTATACTATACCCTTTTTTCCAAAAGAAATCAAAATACGATCAGTGTATATGTCAAAATGTATATTATTGTTATAGGATCTGTTGAAATAACTCGATATTCTTGTTAATATTCCTAATTACAACAATGCATTTTAGAAATGCGTAGTCCGGCTGTTCGTAAACATGTGAATGGCATTATATACAAACATGGCCAGTTAAATTGTAGTTTGTTTATCAAATGGGGACACTTCAAGTTTCACAAACTCGATCCTGCATCCCTATGCTAATGATGAAATTAAATTGTCCATCAACTGCGAAACACTCAACAAATATTCTCTTTTATCAAAATTCGTAACCTAAAAGGAATGAGTAAAAGTATATCTAAATTCATAAATATAGAAAAAAGGTTTAAACATTTCACATAGCTATCAATGATCTTTAAAACAAATGCCAATCCATACGAAAAACAAGTGAAACTGTTTTGATTGACAATTGTTACACTAAAAAATAGCATTGATATTACATGAAGAAAATAATAAACAAACAACTATCTCAAATACTATACTATACCCTTTTTCCAAAACAAGTCAAAATACGATTAAAATATATCTCAAAATGTCTATTATTGTTATAGGATCTGTTGAAATAACTCGATATTCTTGTTATTATTCCTAATAACAATAATGCATTCTAGAAATTCGTATTCCGGCGGTTCGTAAACATGTGAATGGCATTATATACAAAACATGGCCAGTTAAATTGTCGTTTCTGTTTATCAAATGTGGACACTTCAAGTTTCACAAACTCGATCCTGCATCCGTATGCTAATGATGAAATTAAATTGTCCATCAACTGCGAAACACTCAACAAATATTCTCTTTTATCAAAATTCGTAACCTAAAAGAAATGAGTATAAGTATATCTAAATTCATTAATGTAGAAAATGGCTTTAAATATTTTACATAGATATCAATGATCTTTAAAACAAATGCCAATCAATACGAGAAACAAGTGAAACTGTTTTGATTGACAATTATTACACTAACAAATACCATTGATTTTACATTAAGCAAATAATAAGGAAACAACTATCTCAAATACTATACTATACCTTTTTTTCCAAAACAAGTCAAAATACGATTAAAATATATCTCAAAATGTCTATCATTGTTATAGGATCTGTTGAAATAAATCGATCTTCTTGTTAAGATTCCTAATTACAATAATGCATTTTAGAAATGCGTATTCCGGTGGTTCGTAAACATGTGAATGGCAGTATATACAAAGCATGGCCAGTTAAATTGTAGTTTCTGTTTATCAACTGTGGACACTTCAAGTTTGACAAAGTCGATCCTGCATCCGTATGCTAATGATGAAATTAAATTGTCCATCAACTGCGAAACACTCAACAAATATTCTCTTTTATCAAAATTCGTAACCTAAAAGCAATGAGTAAAAGTATATCTAAATTCATTAATGTAGAAAAAGGCTTTAAACATTTTACATAGATATAAATAATCTTAATAGCAAAGGCTATAACAAAAAGGCAAAAGAGATACAACGATGATAATAAAAAAGTAAAACTGTAGTTACTTAACATTATGTTTTAGCAGACCTCATTCATGCTGAAATGCATTTTTGTTGAAGCTAAGTTGTGAATCTAATGTGCAATAAGTAATCTCTCTCACTACATAGACCGTCTGTCTATAATATATACACGATAGCCGCAGTTTTTAATGTTCATTGTTACATTAAAATGTAACGTTTTAAAATAAAATGAGTAATAATCGGCGCTTTATCTGGAAGATTGTAGATACATCTGTGAACCCTTTCATAAACAGCAATCTTGAATTTATAAAATGAACATCTGACTAAATCAGTTTTGATTTGCGTAATTGTGTTTATGCTTTCGCAATTTATGGCGTCATTTTCAAGTGATTTTCCAATGTTCGAGTTTTTTTAAAGTTCTGGGCTGCTAAAGTGTTATTTTTTGTCCATATCGTCATACCAATGTGTACTTTATTTTTTTACAAACCTGGACATGGGTAACATCCTTTGACCTCCATGATGGGCGAAACTTAAATCTACAATAGCTCCTAGGGTGATCAAAGTACTCGTAGATGTAGTTGAGAAACAACAAAATAGCATCTTCTACGCTTCTTCCGGGCCGATGGAAAAATTGGTGACCGTCAGCATGTGGCACAAATTGATTTCTTAATCTAGAGAGGATGAGTCGCTCGAGTGTTTTGATGACAATTGAAGTCAGCGCAACTGGTCTCAAGTCGTTCATTGGTATATTTCATCTTTTGTGGGGATAGGTTTCTTCTTCTTCTTCTTCGTTCCCAGTGGGGATAGGTTTAATTTCGGAAGTTTTCCAAATGTGCTGGATAGAGGTACAATGGTTACACGTTGAAAATATATAAAGGTAAGCCGAACACAATTGTTGTGCACATTCTTTGAGGATTTTTTTCGTTTATGCTGTCAGGACGGGCTGCTTTTCTTTCGTTCAATTTCGAGAATGTGATTTGAGTTTCATACTTACTGACTTTAACAAATTTGGCATTACAATTTTTATAGCGCACTCTAGTCTCTATTTCTCTAATTCAATCATGGAAGTGTTATCTATATTATCAAATCGACAGTAATATTCATAAGTATCCGGTAGAGTTGTTGCTTTTGGTGTATAATTAACATATGTTTTCAGTCCATGCCAAGAGTCTTTAATGTTGCCAAATGGAACACTTTTTTATTTCAATCTTGTATTTATTTTGCATTTGATGTTTTATCGTTAGTTTTAATTGCTTTAGTTTTAGGCTTTCCTTGTCACGAAGAGTATATAAAAATTTCATCTCATTCAGCAAGCATTTTCAGTTTTTGTTTACCCATAGCTGATTATTGGGACAAAGGGTTAATTCTTTTTTAGACATACAATCTCTTCACAAAACTTGACATACTCAGTCACACAGTCATTCAAACCGTCCACACTATCACAAAGAGTCGATAAAAACACTCCACGCAACGTCTTCGGTGCTTTAATTGTAATTCTAGAACTTTTTACTTTCCAATTTTCTTCCTTTTTACTGGCGCTGATATGACCTAAATGTTTGCAAGCGCCGTAAAGCCCTAAAAAACGAAAACTATAAATTCTAAATGCAAAATTGTTGGTGACGACACCAACATTTATGCACCATTAGATAATGATATCTTATTAAATAAAGATATTAGATAAAGATATCTTACAAAATTATATAAATTCACTCTACATTTGGTCTGAAAATTGGTAGATTTATTTTAATATTACTAAATGTAGAGTGAAGTACATTTCAGGGTCAAACCCTTTATTCTCCTATTGCATCGGCGACAATGATATGACTGCTATGCCAATAACATGCTCAGAACGTGACTTGGGATAGTTTTTAATAATATATTGTTTTGATGAATATATGTGATTTTATTTTTTTTAAGCGAACAAGCTTGTAGGAATTATATATGAAGCTTTAGTTATCTTGAGGTAAAAACATTTGTCCAACTTTATACGTCTATCATAATACCTTGTCTAGAGTATAAAAATAGTATTTGGAGTCCCCTACTTAAATGAGTCTGTTTACATTGAGAACGAACAAAGACGCGCAACTAGACTTTTGCCTGACATTCGACATCTATCTTATTTAGAAAGATTAAGGTATCTCAATTTGTGTTCGCTAAAAATATCGTAGAATAAGAGGTGATCTTATTCATGGTTCTTACAATATGGATTATAATGATATTTTTTTTTTAAATATTCGCATGTAACAAACACTAGAGACGTAATTTTAAGATATTTGTTGAAACATGTAATTCGTCTATAAGGAAAAATAACCTAATTCAAAGAACTGTGACAACTTGGAATAATCTAAAGTTTGAGACAAATAAACTCTATTTCAATTAATATTTTTAAGAATGCCATTGATAAAGAACATGCCAACATATTTGATTTTGATGAATAATGTAACATGACATTAGATCTTATTGCATTTTGTATATCAGTTACTTGAAAATTGCAAATGTATAAAATTGGACATGTCAGATGTAACTAGATATACTTATACTACGAATATTGACTATGACACGTATTTATGTATTATATATTTGATATTTAACGCTCATGTTATCAATTAACATGTAATGTTGTTTATATAATTTTTGATAAATTGTATCTATGTGTTTTAAAAACATATTCGCTAAACGATACGATACAATACAATGGATGACAAATGACAATAAATAAAATATCTTTTATTTAATCAAATACATTATGACTATTTAATAAATTTTAATGTAAAACTGCTGCACATAAACGGGAATGGAAAAACATAGACCTCTCTGGGCTAATGAAAAGAGGTCAAACTGGCGCTTTAATGACCTAATAATGTTGAAAGCACCGTTGAACACCTTAAAACAAACAAATCAAGTACTCATTCAAAGAGGATATTTTTCAGTGCAAGAAGTCCCGAAAAGAAACATCCGCTTTCTGATCTATTTGTTTTACTGCCAAATCATAGAATTGTTTATTTAGTAAAATGTTTTGACTTTTCATAAGAGGCGCAATTGATATATACAGTATTGATAAATGTGTACAAATAGATTTCGACTACAAGATGGCAAGAAAATCTCTCCTATTTTGTCTTAATGTTTCATTATGCATTCTATATTACAAGAACGTAAGCACTCCAGGAAAGAAAATATTATATTGTCACACATTTTTCACAACTCTATCAAACTAAAAAGAGGGGTTTAAGATTTTCATTTGAAAGCGCAAAAAAATCGTTCATAAAACATCTTTAGGGATAATTTCTTTGGTGGTGAAGGGGAGGGATGGCGTTTTGGTTGTTCGTTAGGTTTTTTTTAAATTTCTTTTTGTTTTGTTTGTCGTTTACTGCCACGTCTTTGTTCTGTTTCCTGTTGAATTCCTTTCTTGATGTCAAAAGCAGCTACTTTAATATCATTATTTCTTTGGCATTGTGTACCTACAATGCTAGATTGGGTTCCTGCTGTCCCATAGTGGGCAGGGAGGTACTTCTATCCCCCTCCCTATAACTGTTTTCCAACTGATTTCGGTCTTGGAATGAGATTACTAAGTTTTGTACTGACCCCGGCCTGAGTCCTGGGCTGGGAGGGAACAGTTGAATGTATATAGTTTTGGGAATTGATATTTTATTTCATTGTAAATCATATGTCTGTCATGTACTGTTATATTTTTATTTTAACATATTTGTAAACATTTGACTATATTTCCTCTAAACAGGATCTTGTGTGGTGTCTGGGTGAGACATTTAGGTGATCTCAAACTAAGTACACTGGGTGTGTGCTCTCGGAATCTACATCTGTTCCCTATTTGAACAATTTCCCTTTGTCTTACTTTTTTCCTCACGTCCTTTTATTTGTACATCTAGATCGTTTAACTGGATGGGGTTCCTGACCTCCCATAGTGGGCAGGAGGGTACATACTGTGTCTTCTATCCCCTCATATCTGTTTTCCAACATGCGTTCTGTCTTTGTCTTGGAATGAGATTACTTGGTTTTGTCCTGGCCCTGGCCGGAGTCCAAGCTGGGAGGGAAACGGTCAAATGAATATTTATTGTTTTGGGAGATATTT
The DNA here is from genome assembly GCF_034508935.2 of Berghia stephanieae. NCBI lineage: Eukaryota > Metazoa > Mollusca > Gastropoda > Nudibranchia > Aeolidiidae > Berghia > Berghia stephanieae. The sequence goes on from NC_088366.1 coordinate 25,501,258, forward strand.
TTTTCCTTGTAAATCATCTCTCTGTAATGTATTATTATATTTGTTATTTTGAATTTAAAATGTAAGCATTTAAGTGTATTCCTCTTTGTTGGATTTTGTGCTTGTGTCCGGATGAGACTTATAGGTGGTCGCAAACTAAGTACTTTGATAGTGTGCTCTTGGAATCTACATATGATCCCTATTTGTTCCCAGTTCCCCTATGTCTTACTTTTTCTCGGGTGCTTTAATTGTAATTCTAGAACTTTTTACTATCCCATTTTCTTCCTTTTTACTGCGCTGATATAACCTAAATGTGTTGCAAGCGCCGTAAAACCTTTAAAAACAAACAAAACAAGATCGTTTAAACTATCCCATTTTCTTCCTTTTTACTGGCGCTGATATGAATTGAATGTGTTGAAGCGCCTTAAAAACAAAGCAATACCTAAAATGAACTAACTTTTAGGTGATTCAAACTAAGTGCACTGATAGTGTGCTCTTGGAATCTACACTTTTTCTTTATTTGAACCACTTCCCCTTTGTTTTACTTTTTCTTGGGCGCTTTACTTCTATTTCTAGAACTTTTTGCCTATCCCATTTTCTTCCTTTTTACTGGCGCTGAAAAAAAACTAAATGCGTTTAAGTGCCGCAAAAAGCTTAAAAACAAATAAGTAGAGGAATAGTGTGACCGTCATGACGTAAGTTCTTAAAAGAAGTGAGTAATTAAGATTCAATTAATCAGCTTATATAATTGGTGGCTACGTGTCAAAAGTTGAAAGAAAAGTATTAACTCATTTGAAATGAGAAGGCTACGGAATAAATATCTAGTAGGTATTAATTAGAAAGTAAAGTCTTTTCTAAGGCGGACCCTCCAAAGATCACACAAGGTACACGTCACACAGCGCGCCGACATGCCAAGGGCTCTTACTGCTCCCTCCATATTATAATACACGGTATCAACGGCTCGGCATCTGCGTTATTGTTTTAAGCCAGCCATTTTTATGTGCATGTTCTCACTAAATCCCTCTAAAGGACACACGGCATCGACAATAAGGAATGAGATTTCAAAACAGATTTAAGAGTAGCGCCCCTTTGTTGGAAGTCGCGTCTTTACAACCGACAGACGCTATCGCAATTATTAGTACCAATCATTAGCGGGAAGTTCAGTAAGTTTAGGAAGGGTTGTCTCATCGTATTGTATTATTTATCATCTTTTATTTTTAATTTGTAGTCAACATCATATTTTGTTAACATTTCATAATGGAGAAAATTAAAGAAAAGATCTACGTTGATTATGGTATGCATTTTTGTACAGAAATATGAATAATAAATTTGTATTTGGAGCTCTTGGCTTGTAATTGGTTTGTTTATAAATAACTTCTCCGCTGGTGACGTCCAATCAACGCTACTCTTCCGCTTATCTCATTCCCTATACGGTATTGATAGATGTGCCTCGAAGTAAACAACACACTTTCTTTCGTCAAGATGGATTCCTCTGATAAAGATACTCTGAAATGACACTAAAGAATAGAAAAGAAAGAGAAAAATTTAGTAGTAGTAGTAGTAATAATAATAATAATACACCTTTATATAGCGCTCATTCTCGTGTAAAACACAAGCTCTGGGCACTTTACAATATAAATATCAATTTTAAGTGAAAAAAATAAAACAATAATAATAATTCATAGCCAAACCAAGGATTCATAGAGTCAATAAAAACACAGTAAAAATGTGTTTTGAGATTCTTTTTAAAGGTATTATTATTATTATTATTATTATTATTATTATTATTATTATTATTATTATTATTATTATTATTATTATTCCCCTTTGTCTTACCTTTTCTTGGGTACTTTATTTGTAATTTTAGAACATTTTACTATCCCATTTTCTTCCTTTTCACTGGCGCTGATATGACCTTAATGTGTTGCAAGTGCCGTAAACCAATTAAAAACAAAAACAATATGAATCGTGCCACAGCACTGAAATCGACCCTGTAAAACTTAGTCCGACATTCTTTACAATTTAGACGTAAATAACGTATCTCTTTTGGCTTTATTAAATCTATCAGCTGCTTGTAATACAATTGACTAAGCAATATTGATAAAACGTTTGAATATAACATTTGGCATCAGAGAATCGGAGATTTACTGGTGTAGAAAACAAGTTGTCCAGATCACTATGGTTAGATCAAATGAATTCTGCCTTTGGAATGGTCTTCCACAGGGGTTAGTCTTGGGTCCGGTTATTTTTACCATGTGTACTCAACCTCTTTCGGAATTTTTGTAAGAGTTGAAATTTTCTATCACTTTTAGTCTAATAATACACAGCCAAACAAGTCTGATGTTCCAGGCAATATTCCTTCATTGATTTCATCTGTCGAGAACTGTATTGCAGAAGTAAAATGTTGGATGGAAACGAATGAATTGAAATTGAATTATGAAAAGACAGTGCACTAGAAATAAAAACGGAAATGGTTTGATGGAACATTTAAGTGTAAATATAAATTGTGGTTGTCCAATACAGCCCTCGACAGGCTTTAGAAATCTCGTGGTATTCCTGGAACATGATTTTGATGAAAAAGCAAGTAGAAAGCCTATGTACAACTCTAAAGATAATCTTAAGACAAGACAAAAGAGAATGGCACACTCCCTGCCAAGTCTATGTGAGCTGCACTGGCTGCCTGTCAAAGAGAGAATCATTTTAAATATTGCTCTGTTTTGTTTTAAAAGCCTAAATGATGAAGCACCTGACTACATTGAAAGCATGTTAGAATAGGGATTTACAATCCTCTACCGACAAAACGAAGCTTACTCTTAGAAACAATTATAATTATATATTTTATCGCGGCCGTTCCTTTACCCACACTGTGCCCCTTGTGTGGAATGACCTGCCCGGAAGAATAAGAGAAGCACAATCTATTGATATTTGAAATCATTGTTAAATCACTAATTTTTTTTTCCGTTACATTTTCATGATATTGATACGTTATTACATACACTTCTGCTATTGATATCACTGTGGTATACGTTTTATATATGCAATCTTTGTATATTTATTTGTAACACAGTGATGAAAATGCGCGATATAAATGTATAATAATAATAATAATATATTATTATTATTATTATTATTATTATTATTATTATTATTATTATTATTATTATTATTATTATTATTATTATTATTATTATTATTATTATTATTATTATTATTATTATTATTATTATTACCATGTTCTATTGCTATCAGCATGATTATCATCATCGCCATTTTTATAATTTTAAAAATAAACTCACCGGTATGTAGACATTTCCTTTCGATATCTTTCCAGACTTGTTTTATTGATCTTCGTTGTGATATTCTGGGTTATTTAGGACCCAAAGAGAGGACTGGTCTCTCAGAAATTCAATGACTTTCTTTTTGTAGTCGTCCATCTTGACCACAAGCGACACGAAAAACGACATTTCTGCAAACCGCGACATGCTCTTTTTTTTTTACACTGTGCTGTGCTGCCTATGGACGGGACTTCTCTAATTTCTAAGTTTGTTTGTCTCGTATGTTGTGTGGTGTGTGCCGAGCGCCGTGTGTGGTCTATGGAGTTTCCGCAGAAGCCTACCAAACTATAACTGGAGTGAGATTAACTCCGTTCTTATGTTTGAATTACTAAAACAAAATAATTTAGAAAAATAAAGGTGAATCATTCTTATGTTGTTAATTGAATCAGAACATTAAGCGGAAATGTACCCGCCAATAATATCAACTAACTTAGACGCATGGAATCTAAAAGTGAATCAATCCAAAACAGAATATACAAAAATCAACAGAAATTTAAATGAATCGATAAGTGTTCTTAAACTAAGGCAATTTGATCAACGAAAATGAAGATATCAGAAAACGAAAGCAGCTGGCCACCAATGCATTCTACCAACTCCAAAGTTTGTGGAATAGAAATAACATAATTAATGAGAATAAACGAATACAGATTATTCCAATATTGACATATAACTGTGGAATTTGGGGCGTCACAAAAAAAAAAGAACTCAGAAAGTCTCGATACCACCGCAAACAATAGAAAGAATATTTCCTTCATGGCGACAAATATGTATGCAGACCACAAAAATCCATAGTAATTACCATGAACCAGGACCTCTCAGCATATCAGAAATTTATAGATTCAGATCAGACCGAATTAATCCCTGAAGAACTAAGAAATACATATTGCAGTGCCTCCGTACGAAAGTTCATGACAGCCTCAAAAATCTGTCCCGGGACCATGGATGAAAAGAGCAGCTATGCTGATCGAGTATGACTGAATTACACAATACTCCGCAAGCGTCATTCAGACTACGATATTATTATTATTATATTATTATTATTATTATTATTATTATTATTATTATTATTATTATTATTATTATTATTATTATTTTTATTTTTATTATTATTGATATTTATTATTATTATTATTATTATTATTATTATTATTATTATTATTATTATTATTATTATTATTATTATTATTATTATTATATTTCATTACTATATAATATAATCTAATATATATATATATATATATATATATATATATATATATATATATTATATATATTATTATTATTATTTTTTTAAATATTTACCACAATGTTTGAGACAGTCTACATTAATGTTTCAGGCTTAATTTGCCATCGTCAGGACTGAGTTGTTTTGTTGACTGTTGTTGTTTCTTGAAGTGGTTCCGGTTTAAAGTTAATTAACACGTCGAGCACTTTTCGTACCATATTTGTATCAAACACGATTCAATATATATATATATATATAATGACATATGTATATGTATATAATGACAATAATAATAATAATAATAATAATAATAATAATAATAATAATAATAATGATGATGATGATGATGATGATGGTAATTTTATTATTACCATAATTATCACTGCTATTATCATCATCATCAACAACAACAACATAATTATTATCATTAAACTGTGACCAATCACCTCCATTTCGAGGCATACCAGCAGCATACAGTTAAATTATAACGTGAAACCGATTGGGATTTCAAAATTAAAACAAGCCAAAAAAAATCAAAATTTCTTCATTGAATTGGGGTGTATTAATTTAAATCAAATTAAACTGTTTTTAGAACTTCAACTCAATTTTTAGAATCTGTTTCAATCGTACATGGTGGTTCAAAGATTTAAACTTCTCATAGGCTAAGCATTTGTACTAATTTCCTTTTCACAAAGATATGTATATTTGTCACGACAATAACAATCGTGTATTTGTTTAGTAGTTGGAATAAGAACTGCACAGTATTGTTTCAATCCAATATCTGGTTGATCCGGGCCCCAGCTGTCGTAATGGACGTCTGTGTTGAATCTTTCTCCATCTGGCCAGTAAAATGTCCTGTTTTGGTAGATATCCTCAAGACCAACCCATATATTTCCCCCCAAAGCTAGCAAGCTCCGCTAGCAAGATGGAATATTTTTCTGCTGTTTTTAAGGTGTACAATTGGCCTCCTCTTGACAAACATGATTGTTTAGCAACAGTAGGATTCACGTTCTCTTTAAAGCGATATGTGCAAACATTTGTACTTTTAGACGATTTAAGGGAATACCCTAAACATGTCTCACAAGGTGTATTCTTTGAGTAATACGATACTTCCTTTTCTGAATACTTTTGATTAGATCTCGTTAGGCAATCTCCAGCGACGCACTCTCCAGAAAAAGAATTATAACGAACGAATAAACAGTTTTTAAAGCGTTTTGAACAAGTTGAAATACACGCCGAAATCGATGCTGATGTCCAACTGACACCAAGAACTTGAATGTCATATCCTTTTTCATCTTTTTCTAGTTTCATTATTTTCCATCGACTGATTTTGAGTTCTGGCTTCACACAACAAATCATAAACCATAACGCATTAAGTCGAAGGAAAGTCTTGACACTAATCATCATTTGTACGTTGTGTGATTTTATAAAGGCTGGATATTATGATTAATTTTATCTAAAGAAACTATAAAAGCTTAGCGAAATTTCAATGCATAGTTATATAAACAACATTTATTGTTGATTTGACAATTTTCAGTATATAATCAGTATTTAGAATTATTAAATATCTTGTACACAAATAAGTGTCCTAGTCAAGGTTCGTAGTATAATTTCTCTATCAACATTCATTTGACATGTCAACTTTAAACATTCGAGGGTTTCAATTGATTAATATGAAAAATGGAAATACTATCATCTGTCGTGGTACATTCTTCTTCCCAATATTATGTTGGTAAATTTTTTATCACTGAATGTGTTTTTAAATGGTGTCTTAAATTTTATATAATCATTTATGGGAATCTACTATGAGTGTTCCATTCAATATTATTAATGAATAATTTCAATTAATGCATATTATATATATTTACGTCAAGAATTCCGTCACATTCATAGCTATCTACATGATAAAGATGCACTTATTGGTCAATTGGTCAACGTTTCTGATTAGGCCCCCACGTTGATGTTCGTCTGAGATTTTTACAACAACCAAACCCATTTATGGGAGTCTATGTAAACAATTATTCAACCAAATCTGTATCCACTGATTTAGATCGAGTCTAGAATAAATATTACATTAAATACACTTGATCCTTGAAGGAATCGTTAAGATTGTAATCGAGACAGCCTTGGCATCACGTAACTAACGAGTCTCTCTCTCTCTCTCTCTCTCTCTCTCTCTCTCTCTCTCTCTCTCTCTCTCTCTCTCTCTCTCCCTCTCTCTCTCTATCTTTCTATCTCTCTTTATCTCTCTCTCTCTCTCTTACTCACGCTCACTCTCTCGATCTTACTTTCTTTCTTTCTCTATCTATCTACACACACACACACACACACACACATATATATATATATATATATATATATATATATATATATATATATATATATTATTTCCAGTACACTTGTGATCAACTCCTACATTATTGTTTCGATCATCAGGATGAGAGCGAATGCATGCTCGAAACAAAATCGTAGAAGTTGATCATAAGTATACTTGAAATATTTTATAAACAGCTCTTTTTATCAAAAAGTTGAAAATTATTATTTCACGGTATTTTTTATAATTTATGTATATATATATACATATATATATACATATATATATATATATGTGTGTGTGTGTGTGTGTGTGTGTGTGTTATAAAATGAAAACCACGAAAAGAAAGTGCTCGACTTTAGTATTATTGCAAGGAAGTACGAAACAACACACACTTATAAATTATAGTAACAACAATAACGATTTCACTTCCCGAAGATTGCCCACAGGCCCACAGTAAAAGGCATGAAACAGATATGTGAGAGTCAATAGTAATTCAAACAATTGTTATATATATATATATATATATATATATATATATATATCGGGTGCAAGAAAAAATCCGGTAATGTTTAGGAGGCTGTAGCCACCAGTCTATACATGATACTAGTCTGAAATTTTACCAAAATCAAATTCATGTATTAAAATTTATGTACACATTCTCTAAAGAATATGACAATGTTGAATCTACTAGTCTGTTGATTTAGTAAACACACTGTATATTTTTCGAAGATATGGTACGTAATTTTTATATTTGATGTCAACTTTAGATTTTCCATTTTGTTTTATGCGAACGCGTAGCCTCCCCCCCCCCCCCCCCCCCCCACTTACAATGATCCAAGTGATTTCCGAATGTCTTGTCTTTTACTGGATTTTCGGACCGATGGGCAGCCCGACCTTGGGAGGGCTTCTCCGAGCTGACGAAATATTCAATAATGCTCAAAAACTGTATAACAACCCAGTTGCACAGTTTCCTACAGAAATATCGTTAAAGTGAGCGAATATAAAGTTTTCATTTAACAGAATTTGTAAGAAAAACGAGATTAGAAGTAGACTGTAGTTTAATTTAAACTGCCAACAAAAAACATCACATTGTTTGTTTGTATTGTTTAAATGACGCAACAAATTATGGTGATCCAATACAATACAAATTCATTTCGGTGTAGAGATGGATAAATTCGTTAAACGGGTGAAGGTCAGAAGTAATAAACTTTTCGATAAATGACTGCTAACCTTGACCTTCGATTTATATTGTTTAAGCCAATAACACGATTACATCACAAGCAGTCATAAATGCATTTTTAGCTTGGCTGGTTTATTCATATTAAAGACTACAAAAGGAATGTTATAATAGAGATTTACTCCATGTATTTTGAATAGACGCTTTGAACTCTCCTTCTGTTTAAAACGTTGAATGTCTCCTCCTCATGACCATGTTGTACATTATTGACCAAATGCTGTATCCATTGAATTCGAACCAAGACTCATTGAAGGCCATTAATAAAATAGATTAAATTAATGTGATTTCTTCTTTTTATGAAAAATTATGTAACACTGATAGACAAAGAAATATTTCAGATTATCAGGATTGGTCATATTTTTTCATGAAAATGGGGCAACTTCTGACACTAGTCACAACATTCTGCCAAAAAGACACAATGTCCCAGAAGTCTTAAAACAAAAACAAATCATAATTATTCTGAAACTGATAAAAATATCATGGTGAAATTTGTTTCAGCTCATACAGAAATCATTCAAGTTATTATTGTTACCACTTTAATTGTTTTTAGAACGAACAATTGAAGGCTACATCCGGTTTATTGGAAAAAAGTTGTAAATGGCGATAGAGGTGGAAAAGATGTGTGAAATGGTTTATTGAAACATTACCAATTCAAGTCCAAAGACGTTTCCAGTCCAAGTATCCAAAATATGGCACCAGACCGGTAGATAATTTTGTAGTTTGGATATGAAGTTTATAAAAGTATTTCAACTGCAGACAAGAAAAGATGTGGACGGCTGAAAAAGTCAGAGGAAAAGCTGGGTAAAGTTCAAGATGGATTTTTACGTTCTGCGGGCTGGTCAACGTCAGTTCGCACACCGTCAAGGCGGTATGAGTTTTTCATGTTTTCATTAAATGAAATATTGAAGCAGAAATTTGGATTTCTTCCATTTAAAATACAAGTCGTTCTAAATTAAAAGACAATGACATGACAAAACTACTCCAATTTGCTCATGAAATTATGCACAAGCTAAACAATGATTAAAGATTTCATAAACGAGTAGCTTTTACCAATGAATTCACCTTTCATGACTCTGGAAAACTAAAAAAGCACAATTAAAGAATCTGGGGGCCTAACAATCCTGGCACTTTTAGGGAACACGAACGCAACAGTCCAAAACTCAACGTTTGGTGCGCATTATGCTCGACCCCATAATCGGACCACTTTTCTTTTCTTAACATTCAATAATTGCTTAAATATATCACAATCTTCTGAATTAATATGTTTGCCCACACTTAGAAGAACTCCAACCTAGTATCATATTTGATCAGGAAGTTGCCCCTCTCCTGGAGCTTGTTTGTTTGACAACTTTTAAAAAACACGTTTCCAGACAGACATATTGGCAGAGATGTCCCTTTTTCAATGGCCACCACGTTCACCAGACATCACACGAATGGACTTTTTCTGGTGCTACATAACATAAAAAATAAAATCCACAATGCAGAAGTTACAAACCTTGTAGATCTGAAAGGAAGAATTAAGATGGCAGTTGAATCAGTCAGTTTGGAAACTCTCGATAACGTCGTTCTAATACGACTTTAGTATAACGGGTATAATCTCTTAATCAATAGAGGATTTCCAATTATTAAACTAACTTTAGGTCTTTTCTTATTGGTTGTATACAGATAGGGGTGCGAGAGAAGAATAGAAAAATGTATGACCTGTTTTATTACGTAACAGATAAATAACAAACATTCAAAAATTTACAATCTGCATGAACAAGACCTAAAGTTAATTAGAACCAGTGCTGGTTATACTGTCATTCAAATATCATGATATTAATAGTTTCCAAACTTGATTCTTGATTTTAGCTATTGGGTCAGGTTAGTCCACCAAATGCTTTAGATTCCAGCAAAAAAAAGGTTTAATAAGGTATATTTTACTTTGGATATCTAAATATGTCTCAACGACTCAATTTGGTATCATTTCCAGGCAAACTGGACTCCTAAATTTAAATTTAATTAAGGGAAAACGATTAGATTTCAAAATTTAGACGGACATAGTTTGACAAACACCATTCATTCTTTACAATGGGACACATAGAGGAAACCGTTTTTGACATCACTCAGCTCTATGTCATTGGTTTCAGGCCGTCAGTTTTGTTAAAAGTCTCACTAAATTGTCTCAACCAGGCTACAAACGTTTAAAAGATTACACACAGTTTTGTGTTTCCTGGCGGGCGGCGGTATGAGTATTTAGCTAAACGTATAGCATCAATTGAATTGTTTATTTCATGTTTTTTGACATGTCTCAATTTACAGAATCTGAGTCAACCCAATATAAGGCCGGACTCGGGTGTTGAGTGACAAATGAAGTCGAAACTATCATGTTCCTTTCCTTCCATTAATATGTCAGACAATGACATGTTCCAGGGGAGTGCGAGAGAGGGGAATCCCGTGTTTATCCTTGAATTCAAGTGCGTTGTGATAATGAATTCTGAAGTGTTATTAAGAATTGTGTAAAGTGGGAATAAGATATTAGAAATCCTTGTAACATGGGATGAAGATGGGCTTTACATTACATTGTGTGAACGGTAAGTGCGGCTATGTGGTCTAGTGGTATGATACTCGCTTTCGGATCTGAAGGTCCTGGGTTCGAATCTCGCTCGGCGCATAGTTGAGTCCTTGGAAAAGGCTCTTTACTCACATTCTCTTACCGTACTCTGGTGTAAAATGGCCGTTGGCAGCGTTAACAATGCCTAGCAGACGTCATGTCCCGTTCTACATCACATTACATGTTGTTGTTGGTCAGGGATCCCTTCTATAGCACTTTGAGCACTATAGTGGATATTGTGCTTTATAAAAAGTCGTTTTTTTTCTTATTATTATTAAGTACCTATCAACTATGCACAGTAGAAGCTAAATATAACAGGTCAGGATATAACAGAGACCTGGTTATAACACGGTTTTTTTCAATCCGTTTTTTTCTTCCTCTTTGCCTTTATTAATAATTTTGGGCTAAAGCAGTGACTTTTAAGAGTAATTGGTTCTAACACGGCGTAAACCCACTCAATATTATCTCAAAATAAAATGCATTCGCCCGCATTACACTCTGGTAAGCGTACAGAGAAAAGCAACTGAGAGCTAGGCTAGACGTGCGTGTTTATGTGTTTATGTGTGCGTGTGTGTGTGTGTGTGTGTAGATAGTTCGAAGATGACGTCACACAATGACCTACTTTTACTTCCGGATGGCATTAGAACAAGGCTGGTTAGTAAACAATGGTGAAAAAGAAGGTCTTGTCCGATTTAAAAAAGTGAAAAATGCCAAATAACTGCCTAATCACTAGAAGACAGGGTCGAAATGGAGTTAAAATGTTCAGGATCCCATCAATTAGGAAGACGAAGGACTCCAAAATAATGGCTTGCGGCGATCAGAAGAGAGGAGTGTAATGATGGCTCAAACTCAAATCTAACAATAACAACAAGCAGCCACCGAGTTTGCAGTGATCATTTTATTATAGGTAAGAATTGATGGATAAATTAAAATATTAAATATTATATCGATATGAATTAATTTTAATGATTGTGAACAAAGCCAAATTTACTTCGCTCCAACATCATTATCATGTAGCCATAGCATCAGTCATCGAAGAGCCAAGAGTATAGAGTTGGAACCAAGGTCCTTGCCTTAATTTCTGACGTTATAAGTTTATGAGTGTTACTAAATAGGTGGTTATTTCTTTTTCATGGAAGAGAAATCAAATCAAAAATTTCAAACTCGGTGGTCTAACAAAATCTACGGAGAGATTTTTCACCGATGTGACTTTTTTATGCGAAAGTCCGAAGTTGGAGAAATGATCTGACTCATCTCAGACTCAGATATAATCTATAGTCTGTAGACTACAATGCCTCATTACAGATAGTGATAGGGCTACTTTCGTTTTCGAGCTTTGGCTTTAATGAGATGAAGAAGTCTTTCACTGTTGTTCTGGTCATTCATTTTAGAATTATAATGTTCCAGTTTATAACTTATGCTTTGTCAAGATTATTTTATTGTGCATTTTTAAAACATGTTCTCCATTTGAAGAAATATTAAAAGTAAGGTTGCGTTTTTCTTAAGTTTTTTTTTTCCGTTCATCCGTTGGTGGTGTATTGTAAAGTAACACGAACAAACTGCTTTTCTACACCGCTATTGGCCATGTAAATGCTAGTTTTTGACAGAAGTTTAACACGCTGCTTAGTGATTGCCGGTGTCAGTTTATAATGATAGTAATGATTATTTTTTTACTGACAAAAATAAATATTATTATTATTATTATTTTAAATTTTAATCCAAAGAAAGAAACAATTGACCTCTATCAATCCACTAAAATGACTTTTCAAAATTTTTATAGTTAGAATTTAATTTTAACTCAAGGTGAGCGATTAGTTATAATGTTTCGTATAGTCATTGAATTAGGGCCTTCATATGGAATTTTTCCCAAATATGACAAGAATAATAATAATGAAAAAATTTTAAACAATTCAATTTAAAAAAATTGTCCTTTGGGATCCCGATACTTGCATTGCAGCTATGTGGTATAGTTATCACCATCATTTTGGAAAGATTAGGATTCCAGACCTGTTCTGAGCAGTTGAGTCATTGGAAAAGGAACTTTATTCACATTCTCTCACCATACTCAGGCAATAATTGGGTAACTGGCTTTTAACATAGGCCTGTAAATTTGCCGGCATTTCTGGCAATTTTGCTCTGCCGGAAAAAAAATTAAAATACTTTTTCATTTTGTTTAACAGCCTATTGAATTGGTAAAATTCTAAGAAAATATTCCGGGAAATGGGGATTTTTTGCTCACGTTATTGAAAAAGCTTCGGCTCCGGCCTGGATTAGGACCCAACGTCTCGAGGATTTTCTGGTAATTTTTTCAGGGGGCAGATGCAGGCCTGTTAAATTGTCTCTTTCCGGGAAAAAAACGTAATATCGCCTAACACGCGTCATGTCTCGACCTGCATGTAAAGTCTTGCTGTTGGCTAGAAACCCCTTGCAAAGCGCTTTGAACAAATTTTCATTTAATGGAAAATGCACTATATAATTGTTCTACCCTTGTTCTAATTTGACAAAGCTTGATGTGAATTTAAAGGAAAGCTTAAGGATTGTAAAAAAAAAATTAAAAATTGAGCTTTATATTAAAGCGCAATATCCACTAAATGTGCTCAAAGCGCTTTACAAGGGGTCCCTGGTCAACAGCAACATTTAACATGTAGAACGGGACATGACGCCTATTAGGCGATATTACAATTTTTCGGACAAAGAAAACGCTGTTAATGGCCAGGTATTCATTTTACACCTGAGTACGGTGAGAGAATGTGAGTAAAGAGCCTTTTCCAAGGACTCAACTATGCGCCGAGCGCGAGGCTCTAACCCATGACCTTCCGATCCAAAATCGAGTGTCATACCACTAGACCACATAGCCACACAAGGACCAGGACCAGATTGTAATAGGCAAGAAATGACGTAATATATTATATTATTTCAACAATCAATTTTTGCCTTTACAGGAAGGCCAGCATCACTGCTTGATGAAACTGATCCTGATTGGGTTCCAACGTTAAAGCTTGGACATGGGGCAGAGAAAAAAACCCAGACCATTACTCATGTCTTAAAGATAGGAACAAACGCAATTACTGCTGGCAGCAACGGCTCTATTTGAACAATCAACAATTGGAGAAACTAGCTCAATCATTGACCATGTAAATGTAAGTGTATTGATTGTATCTGTTTAAAACAATATTTATGTAGGCATGATATATCTTCCTACATGTTAATGTTTCTGTTGGCTTGGGACATCTTGTAGAGTGCTTTGGGTGGATATTGCAGATCTCACTCTCAGGAAATTTAATAGGTCCATTTCAAGCAATTTTTTGTGTAAAGTGAGGTTGGCAACGTTTGTGCCGTTCATTACACTTTAAGGTCATTGCATTGCCAGTTAAAAGGAAGTTGAATAGAGAGTGAAAAGATTGTAGATCTATGCACATAACAATAGACAAAGGGCACTAAATCATATTTCATATTGCAAAGTTAAGACACAAATCTATGACTATGAGGAATGTAATAAGACAAAGGGGAATAGAGCACATATCAAGTGACTTCATTTGCTCATAAGGTATGTAAGGGTTGCCTGTCCGGTGATCCAGTAATGAAGTCAAAGTTTGTCCAAATTGTTGGTGCAAGAACTGACATCGAGAGAAGTTTTTTTTTTTCAAATAAACAGACTGTACAAAAGCTTACATGGTTGAGTTTTAAAACTTTTAACTTCAGAGATAATAAATGACTGAACAAAAAACATCACTTCATTTGAATAAAAAGCTTTGTCTTTATTATGTTGATTAATTTTGTTTTATTGAATGAATCGGCAATGACAATTAATAAAAGAGGAAGATCCATTAAATTTGAGGGCAATGAAATTAATACCGTTGTTAGCATGTCCTTCTATGCTATGGATAGGTTGCCTTTTAGGATAGTTCATACCTAATTGGAAAATTCTGATGGCTTTTGTCTTTGACTATAGCGTGACAAATTTTAAAAAATATAAATTCTCTTTATTCACCTCTAGGGAAAATTTGTCTTTGGAGTCTATTCTAAAGGGAGACTGAAATAACGCAGGCATTGCCGCAATGTAGCGCCACAAACTGAGCTAGGGCTGAGGTGACTTGCTCAAGGCCAAACAACGTAGTGACAAAGTGTTCTTATGATGAGATAGATAGAATTAAATGAGTTCACCCATATTGATTTATTCCTCAATTATTAAGATCTGGGGGGAAATGTTTTATTAACCTTAAATTATGCCGCTTAAGCTAAACGAATATATTAATACTATAGTCTACATGTTATTTTTACAAGCCAATTGTCATTTCATTGTGGGAAAAGGCAATCTGCACAAATCAGCAGAATAACCAATCCAACGTTTTTTACAGAAGCATGTATTCCCTATGTATGTACAAAATACACACGCTGGCACTGGCAACAAATTAAATTTAAAAAATAATAAATTATATGGCATAAAAGAAAAAAACAAACATTCCCAGAAATGTAAAATATTATGGGCTAAGTTTGTCCATTTTTATTGGTTATAGCCAGCGGCATCTCCAAGAAGTCCCAATAGCTCAGTTCGTACAGCACTCCCTTTGTTCGCAATAGGGCCAAGATCTATCACGGGTGCAATCAATATTTTCTCCAACCTCTCTGTCCACACAGCAGTGATTGGATTGCCGGGTCCGTTTCATGCGAGAGAAACCGGGTTAAAATCATGCTCCGTGGGCCGTGTTGTTGTTATCGTTTTGGGGTGTTTTGTTTTATTTGTTTTTTGGTCTATTAAAAAAGCAACTTTTATCATTAAAAAAACTATCTTGATTTTCAAACATTATTTATTGGCCAGTAGAAGTATAATAGATGACTGCCGTTCGTAATAGCCTTTATATCTCCATAAAAATTGATGGTCCTCCAAAAGCTGCTCTTTAAAATTGTTATAACGCTTACTTATTCATTCTAGTAAATCACGTTTGTAAAACTGATTTCCGTATGGATGAATAAAGTTTGTTTATTTTTATTTAGTTATTTATTTATTTATTCATTAAATTATGTATTTATTTATTTATTTATTTATCATCATAAACAACAACATTTTGATCAACATCAACTGTGACAAATCACTTCTATTTGAAGGCGAACCAGTAGAATAAAGTTAAATTAAGTGAAAACGATTAGGATTTCATAATTAAAACATCAGTTCTTTTGAGAATCAAAATTTATTTTTTGAATGGGGTGTATTAATTTAAATAAACTTATACTGTTTTTAGAACTTAAACTCAATTTTTAGAATCTGGTTCAATCGTACATAAATTGTGGACTGACATAGTGGTTCAAAACTGTAATCTTCTAATAGGCTAAGCACTAGGTACTAATTTCCTTTTCACAAAGATATGTACATTTGTCACGACAATAGCCATCATGTATTTTTTTAGAAGCATGAACAAGAACTGCACAGTATTGTTTCAATCCAATATCTGGTTGATTCGTGGCCCAGCTGTTGTAATGGACATCTGTACTAAATCTTTCTCCATCTGCCCAGTAAAATGTCCTGTTTTGGTAGATATCCTCAAGACCAACCCATATATTTCCCCCAAAGCTAGCAAGCTCCGCTAGCAAAATGGAATATTTTTCTGCTGTCTTTAAGGTGTACAACTGTCCTCTTCTTGACCAACATGATTGTTTAGCAACAGTATGATTCACGTTCTCTGTAAAGCGATATGTGCAAACATTTGTACTTTTAGACGATTTAAGAGAATACCCTAAACATGTTTCACACGGTCCAGTATACTTTGAGTAGTACGATACTTCCTTTTCTGAATGCGTTTGATTAGATCTCGTTACACAATCTCCAGCGACGCATTCTCCAGAAAAAAAATTATAACGAACGAATAAACAGTTATTAAAGCGTATTGAACAAGTTGAAATACACGCCAAAATCGATGTTGATGTCCAACTGACACCAAGAACTTGAATGTCATATCCTTTTTCATCTTTTTCTAGTGTCAATATTTTCCATCGACTCATTTTGAGTTCTGGCTTCCCACAAGAAATCATAAACCATAACGCAAAAAGTCGAAGTAAAGTCTTAAAAATATTCATCATTAGTAGCTACTTAGTGTGATTATCGTTTAAGAGCTAGTGTGGTTTTGTTTAAACTATAAAAGCTTAGCGAAATTTCCATCCATAGACACAATTTTACAAAGTTAGATAAAGAATATTCATTGTTGAGCACTATTTCTAAATATTAAATATCTTGTACACGAATAAGTGCCCTAGTCAAGGTTCGTAGTATAATTGTCTCTATCAACATTCATTTGACATGTCAACTTTAAACATTCGAGGGTTTCAATTGATTAATATGAAAAATGGAAATAATATCCTCTGTCGTGGTACATTAATCATCGAAATCAAATATGATGTTGGTAAATTCTTTATCATTGATTTTTTTTAAAATGTTGTCTTAAATGTTATATAATCCTTTATGTGAATCTACTATAAGTGTTACATTCAATATTATTGATGACGAATTTCAATTAATGCATATTATAGTTACGTCATGAATTCCGTCACATTTATAGTTATCTACATCATAAAGATGCACTTATTGGTCACTTCATCAACACACAACGTTTTTGATTAGAAACTGACTTTTGATGTTCGTCTGAAATTTTATAACAATCAAACCCATTATGGGAATTTATGAACACAATTATTCAAGCAAGTCTGGAATAAATATTATATTAAACACCCTTGTGCCTCGTAGGAAACGTAACGAATATAGTCGAGACAGCCTCACTAGCTTTACGTAACGAGTCTCTCTCTCTCTCTCTCTCTCTCTCTCTCTCTCTCTCTCTCTCTCTCTCTCTCTCTCGCTATCTCTCTCGCTATCTCTCTCTATGTGTGTGTGAGTGTGTGTGTCTCTCTCTCTCTCTCTCGGGTGCGAGAGAAAAAAAAAACGGAAAAACTTAGGAGGTTGTAACCACCAGCTATACATGATGCTAGTCTGAAATTTTACAAGAATCAATTTCATGTATTGAAATTTATGTACACAATATTTAAAGAATATGAAGTGTTGAATCTACTAGCCTGTTGTTTTAGTAAACGCACCGTACAGTTGCCTTATCAAAGATTTGGGACGTAATTTTTAAATTTGATGTCAACTGTGATCTTCTATTTTGTTTTATGCCAACGCGTAGCCTTTTCCCCCCTGATCCAAATGATTTTCTAATGTCTTGAATTTACAGTTTTCGACTTTTATTGGATTTTCGGACCAATGGGCAGCCCGACCATGGGAGGGCTTCTCCAGGGTTACGAAATATTAAAAACTGTATAACAACCCAGTTGTACAGTTTCCTACAGAATTACCGTTAAAGTCAGTAAATATAAAGTTATCAGTTAACAGATTAAAAGTAGATTGTTGTTTGATTTAAACTGCCAACAAAAAACATGACATTGTTTGTATTATTTAAATGACGTAACAAGTTATGGTGACCCAATACAATACAAATTCATTTCGGTGTAGAGATGGATAAATTCGTTAAACGGGTGAAGGTCAGAAGTAATTAAATTTTAGATAAATGACTGCTTACCTTGACCTACGAGTTAAATTGTTTAAGCCAATAGCACGAATACGTCACAAGCGGTCATAAATGCATTTTAGCGTGGCTGGTTTATTCCTATTAAAGACTACAAAATGAATGTTATAATAGAGATTTACTCCCATGTATTTTGAATTGACTCTTTGAACTCTGCCATGTTGGACATCATTGACGTATCCATTGAATTCAAATCAAGACTCATTGGAGGTCATTAATAAAGTAGATTAAATTAATGTGATATCTGCTTTGTGTAAAAAATTATCTAACACTGGTCAGACTATCACGTTCGGTCATATTTTTTCAGGAAGACGGGGCAACATCCAACTCTAGTCACACCATTCTGCCAAAAATACACATTGTCCCATAAGTCTCAAAACAAAAACACTTCATATTATTCTGAAACTGATAAAACAATCATTGTGAAATTTGTTTCAGTTCATAAAGAAATCGCTCAAGTTATTATTGTTGCCACTTTTATTATTTTAAAAACGTAAAATTGAACTCTGCATCCGGTTTATTGAAAATAGTTGAAATGGTGACAGAGGTAGAAAAGGCAAGATGTGTGAAATGGTTTATTGAAACATCACCAATTCAAGTCCAAAGACGTTTGCAGTCCTAATATCCAAAATAAGGCACCAGACCGGAAGGAAAATTTTTAGATGGACTATCAAGCTTTACAAAAATGGTTCAATAACAGACAAGAAATGATGTGGACGGCAGAAAATGTCAGAGGAAAAGCTGAGTAAAGTTCAAGATGACTTCTTTCGTTCTTCGGGTGAGTAGCAGCTTCTAATGGTGCTTACACTACTATGTTATGACCATCGACAGATTCTGCAAATTCTTTACGGCACTTGTGCACCGTCGCAAACCCGCCCGGAAGCTTCGTCACAAAACACCGTTCAACTAGATGCCCTGCGGTTTCGGTTTCTTTCCCACATCGAGTACATGTTGGACAGGTGGAAAGTCCCCACTGATGAAGCGATTTTGCCCTTCGGCAGGTTCTAGCCCGAAGCCGATTCGCTACCAGCCTGGTTACTACTCACCTAGTTTCGAGGAGTGTATGTCCCCGCCCCCTCGAGGGATTGAATTCATCCAAACCGACTTCCATCTCTCGTATATATTGTATCTCTGCCCGTAGTCAGGGAATCTGCGTATAAGGGTTTCCGAGACTTATTTCGGCTCTAAACGGGGGCACCGTCCATTATGCGATTGAGAGGGGTATCCCCGTTCCATCTCTCTTTGATCCTATTAAGCCAGCTCTTCGTAATCGTCTCCCTCCGGACATTGGGGGGCTGGATTGCTGCTTTTATCGGGCCCCATTCTCTAGGCGTTGTTGCCAGCGTTCCTGACACTACTGACATCGACTTGAGAAGTGTAGCATCTACCTTTTCAAAGTTCCTTCTTCTACCCCACACACCGACTAGCATAGTGCGAAGACAGATGTCCTCAGAAGCGCTTGGTTAGCACCCCAAGTTGATCCCGCCAACTTCCTCAGAAAACTGCTGTGTTTCTTTATCTTCCGGACAACTCCTTCGAGATGCACCCGATAGTTAAGGCTGCGGTCCAGCGTCACCCCTATGTATTCCAGCTGGACCAAAGTCAATTCGCACAACGGCAAGGCGGTTGGATTTTTTCAAGTCTTCAGTAAATGGAATATTGAAGCGGAAATTGAGATTTCGTCCATTTAAAATACAAATCGTTCTAAATTAAAAGATAATGACATTCCAAAACAATACCAATTCTCTCATGAAATTATGCATAAAAAATGATGATAAAAGATTTCTAAAACGAGTAGTTTTAACCAATAAAGCCATCTTTCATGTCCCTGGGAAACTCAATACGCACAATTGAAGAATCTGGGGGCCTGAAAATCCTGGCCCTTTTAGGGAACACGAACGCAACAGCCAAAACTCAACGTATGCTCGACCGCATCATCGCACCGCTTTTTTTCTGAACATTCAATAACGGCTGAAATATATCACGATCTTCTGAATAAATATGTTTGCCTACACTTAGAAGAACTCCAACATAGTATCATATTTGAGCAGGAAGGTGCCCCTCTCCACCGGAGCTTGTTTGTTCGATAACTTTCAAAAAACACGTTTCCAGACAGACGGATTGGCAGAGATGGCCCTATTCAATGGGCACCACGTTCAGCAGACAACACACAAATGGACTTCTTTCTGAGGCTACATAAAATTTTAAAAATCCACAATTTAAAAGTGACAGATCTGGTAGATCTGAAAGAAAGAATTAAGATGGCAGTTGAATCAGTCAGCAATGTGTACGGTCATTTTTCGAGTACTGGTTTGCGTTAAACAAACCTTGAATTACTTCTCTATATTTTCGCTAACAACCTATGCTTAGATGTGCTATCTGTTTCTCCGTAAACTATTTTCTTATTGGGACAGGGATACCCTGTATGATGCAAGTTTGGAAACTTTCGATATCGTCGTTCAATAGAAGATTTACAATTACTAAACTTAGCAAGAACTAACTTTAGCTCTTTTTCTTGTTGCTTGCATTTATATAGGAGAGCGAGAAAATAATGGGAAAAATGTATGAAATGTTTTAATACGTAGCAGATAAATGAAAAACATTCAAAAATTTACAAGCCGCAAAATAAGACCTAAAGTTAATTAGAACCTATTCTAGTTTTACTCATGCCATTCAAGTCTCATGATATCAAAAGTAACCAAACCTGCGTCTTGGTCTTAGCCATTGGTTCAGGTACACGATAGAGTGTCTCTAAATAACCAGCTTCTTATTCTAGTCCACCAAATGCTTTAGATTCCAGCAAATAAAGGTTTGATAGGTATATTTCACTTCGCATGTCTAAATATGAACCAATGACTCGATTTGGTATCATTTCCGGGCAAACTGGACTCATAAACTGAAATGTAATTAAGGGAAAACGATTTGATTTCAAAATTTAGACGTACATAGTTTGACAAACACCATTCATTCTTCACAATGGGACACGTAGTGGAAACGATATTGGACATCACTCAGCTCATGTCATTGGTTTCAGACCGCCAGTTTTGTGATAAGTCTCACTAAATTATCGCAACAAGCTTACAAACGTTGAAAAGATTACACACAGTTTTGTGTTTTGGTACCTTCCATCTGGCAGGCAGTAGGTATGAATATTTTACCTAAATGTATAGCATCAATTCAATTGTTTAATTCATATTTTTGACATGTCTCAATTTACAGAATCTGAGTCAACACTAAATAATGCAGACAGGGGGTGGTGAATGACAGATAGAGTCGATGCTATCATGTTCCTTTCCTTCTATTAATATTTCAGACGGTGACATGTTCCAGGGGAGTGCGAGAGAGGGGAATGCCGTGTCTACCTTTGAATTCAAGTGCGTTTTGATGCGGAATTCTAAAGGGTTATTAATAATTAATTGTATACGTGTCAATAAATTATTATAAATCCTTGTAACATGGGCTTCACGTTACATTTTGTGAACAATAAGTGCGGCTATGTGGTTTAGTGGTATGACACTCGGTTTCGGATCTGAAAGTCCTGTGTTCGAGCCTGGCTCGGCGCATAGTTGAGTCCTTGGAAAAGGCTCTTTACTCATTCTCCGATCTTACTGTAGTGTAAAATGGCCGTTAACAGCGTAATCAATGTCGGAAAAAAAATTGCAATATCGCCTAACATGCCTCATGTTTCGTTCTACATAATGTTAAACGTTGCTGTTGGTCAGTGACCCCTTGTAAAGCACTTTGAGCACTATAGTGGATATTGCACTCTATAAAAGCTCATTTTTTTCTTCTTTTTTTTTTAAAGTACCAACTATATACAATAGAACCTATGTATAACAGGTCAGTGTATAACAGGGACCTGGCTATAACACGGGTTTTTTTCCATTCCTCTTTTGTTTTGTTTTTCTCTTTGCCTTTATGTTTAATGCATGGGCTAAAGCAGTGACTTTTAAGAGTAATTGGTTCTAACTGGCGTAAAACCACTCAATATCTCCAAATACAATGCATTCGCCTGCATTACAATCAGATAAGCGTACAGCGAAAAGCAACTGAGAGCTAGGCTGATTCTATAGGGCAACTAGTAGTGTCCCTCAGGGCAGTGTACTTGGTCCTTTATGTTTCTTGACTATTTATGGACAAATCAAATCCTTTTTTTACCTTGGCGACCGAAGAGTTTCTGTAATTACAGAATTGATGACAGAATTTATGAAGGACAACAGACAAAACCGAAAGGACTCTGCTGACCCGATGACGTCTTCGCCAAACAAGCAGCTTCGAATGGACTGGAACCCTCAGGGAAGAAGACCAAGGGGAAAGCCACGAGGAACATGGAGAAGAATTAAAGAAACTGATATACAGAGAAGTGTTAAGACTTGGAACGAGATTTTAAAAAAGGTAAGCTCAGGATAGAGAAGGATGGATACTGTTTGTGGCCTATACCCAGAGTGAAAAAGGCGATGATGATGATGATGATGATGATGATGATGATGATGATGATGATGATGATGATGATAATGATGCTGGCCTACCGGATACTATTAATTCTAAATGCAACAATGTTGCTTGCGACACTCAGTTTTATGCACTGACATTAGATAAACATATGTTTTAAAATGATATAAATTCACTATTTAATTGGTCTTCAAATTGGCGGCTTTATTTTAATATTACTACAAATGTAGAGTGAGCTGCAAATTGGTAAGTTTATTATTCGTGATTCTCTTATTACATAGATGACAATAATATGACTGTTATGCTAACTATATGCTCATAAAGAGACTCGGGGATCATTGTTGATAAAAACTGTATTTTGATGCTATTTACATGGCTTTCAATCCTATATGTAAATATCATGCATATCATGGTTATTATATGTATGTATGGATACATGAGTGTGTTTGTGTGTTTGGTTATGTGTGTTGTTTGTATGCTATGGTTAAAGATATAATATGTTTGTACTTTACACATAAATGAGTACATTTAAGTTGCTTAATTATCTTTACCATATGTATCATTATTGTTATCTTTCCATCAACAAATTTTTAGCATTATTATTAAGGGCATTGAAGGGACTTAAACTTATTTACCCCTATACAAATGTTATGCTATATTAAGATGAACATAATATATAATAAGATTGTTTAAAAAGAGCAAACAAGCGTGTGGTTATTTTATACAGAAGCTTTAGCTATTCTAATTTTAAAACGTTTGTGCAACATTATAAACTTGTCATAAGACTTTGATGTATGGAAATATAATTTGAAGTCCTATATTTAAGCGATAGACTCTTAACATTGAGAACGTACAAGGACGCGCAACTGGAC
>NC_088366.1:25529835-25567335 GCF_034508935.2 Berghia stephanieae
ATCATGTTATTTCACTACAGTGACCTCGTGTTTGTTTTGAGATATTCTTTTGAGAATGTATCGATCTGTCCGTTGATGAAAGTGAATGGCAGATTACAGGAGGTTAATTAAAAATACATTCCTACACATTGCAATGAGACATGCTCTTTAAAGCGTAACTTTTGTTTCCCCATAAATTAATTGACATCATAATACATCATAAATTAACATCATAATACTAGAGACATGAGGCTTGAGGAAAACTAGATTTAATAAAATAAGTATAACTAATGGATTTGTACTTTAAAAAGAGTTGCATATAATTCATTTTCTCTCTCGAAATTTTTGTTGCTGGCATTAGAGAGTCATTTCGCTTACTGTATCTTTAAGATCGAGGCAATTGGAAGAAGGAATAACCAGCAATTGTTTGTATTGTCAAATAAAATTTTGTATTCAAGATTGCAGAATATTTTCGCACAATTTATTGGTGTGAAAAATGGTGTAAAAGACAGCTTATTGGGAATTTAATTTTTAAAAATTTGCTGCCTATGAATACAAATCCAACGTTTTGACTTTTTTTTGGTCAAATTTTCATTCAAGCAGATGGAGAAATATACAAATTATTGTGAGTAGAAGCACTACTACCATACAATTGGTCACGAAATAGCTAATAATCTTACTTGGAGGGATGGAATAAACGTATTCTTTAAGCTCTTTGTATTTGTTAAAATCGTTCTATTTTTAACGTGCAATAACACATACTTGCTACCTCGTAGTGTTATTTGGCGTGATAAAAAAAACAAACTCATTTAATAAATCCACACCCGTGAAAGACTCCTATAGATAGTTCGAAAATGACGTCACTCAGGTCTTTGTTATTGTTTTTTGCCATCCGCGTTTATGAGTAATGCTCACTGAACTGTATTAACCCGACTATAAACAGTTTTGTGTGTTGGTCCGTTATACTTCCGGATGGCAATGTTATGAGCTTCTTAGTCAAGCGCATACTATCTATAACACAACATGGTATAAACACAAGACAGAAGATCCAAACATGTTTTATTCTAAAATTAGGTTGTCTATTTTAGTGTTTTGGCTTTTAGTTTGTTCTGTAAGATCGGAAATCCACGAGCGTTATTGGGAAAGAATGGGTCAAGAGGATAATGGCATAGGATTTGACCTCAATGCACTTGGAGCTAGTTGGACGTCAAGATCACCTGCAGAGTGTGTTTCGGAATGTTCAAATCGATTCGAAAATTGCCTGGTTTCTCGTTTTAATTCAATTTCTGGAGAATGCCTTGCTGGAGATAGGATAACAAGATATTACCAGAACCCTACAATTCCAAACAATACCTTTTCGTATTTTTCAAAACAGACAGGGTTATGTGACGAAAGTTTTGGTTATTCTCTCGCAACGGCCAGCAAAACAAAAATCTGCATCTACTCTTCGGTGTTGAAAGTAAAACATAATGTAGCCAAACAGTCGTGCTGGTCTAGATGGGGACAGCTATACACAATAAAAACAACAGATAAAAATTCCATTATACAGACTGAATTAGATAAAATTCGGGAACATATTTGGATCGGCCTTGAAGATATTTACAAGAATAGAACATTTTACTGGGCAGATGGCAAAATGTTCAACGCTGGAGTTCATTTCAATAGTTGGAACCCTGGTCAGCCGGAAATTCGTTATAAACAATATTGTGCTGTTTTAAACAAAATTACAAGAAAAGTGCATGATGGTTA
The DNA here is from genome assembly GCF_034508935.2 of Berghia stephanieae. NCBI lineage: Eukaryota > Metazoa > Mollusca > Gastropoda > Nudibranchia > Aeolidiidae > Berghia > Berghia stephanieae. The sequence continues at coordinate 25,531,564 of NC_088366.1, forward strand.
TTGTACTGGCTCACAAACATTTATTTGTGAAAAGGAACTTATTGTTATCTAATGTTATCTGGCGACAATGTAAAAATGGAAAGGCTTTGGGTGAAAACAATACAAAAAATCGTTGTCAGTAAAAAAAAAAAATAAAAAAAAAAAATTAAAAAAAAAAAAAAAAAAAAAAAAAATATATATATATATATATATATATATATATATATATATATATATATATATATATATATATATATATATATTATATATATATATATAAGCAAAGGAATTTTAAAAACAAATATATCAAAATCTAGTTGTTTTATTTGTTTTCAACCATCATCTTTTTGTTGTTGTTTTGATGCCAAAGAGTTTATATCAGAAAAATCCATTGTTTGTACTAGATATACAAATTCCACCCTAAGCCTTTTTCATTTTAACATTTTGATAGTATTTTTTTACAATCCCCGGCTTCAAGCCAACCTCATTGCTCTCTGTCATGTTGTCTCGACAGTGGTTATACATTATTATTACTATTATTATCGTTATCATTATAGTTATAATTATCAATATTATTATAATTACCATCATTATTCATATTACTATCATTATTATTATTCATATTATTATCATCATATTATTATTATTATTATTATTATTATTATTATTATTATTATTATTATTATTATTATTATTATTATTATTATTATTATTATCATTATTATTATTATTATTATTATTATTATTATTATTATTATTATTATTGTTATTGTTATTATTATTATTGTTGTTATTATTATTATTATTATTATTATTATTATTATTATTATTATTATTATTATTATTATCATCATCATCATCATTATCATCATCATCTTCATTACTTATATATTTATTCATTTATTTTTCAAACCATAAATTAAGATTTTCATAATTATTATCGTTGTCATCATCATCATTATCAGCAACAAGTCTAAAAAGAATCAGAACTGTATATTTTCTAATTGACATCTTATAACCATAAGATTTTGATCTTCGTCCTTATAATATGAATTTTGATCAATTATTAATTGCTCTGACTATGAAGATCTCGTTCGATCTGTACGAACTTTTCAAGAGAGGGTTATCCAATTTCTCACAAGATGATATGATAAAAGAAAACTAAAATGAACGTTATACGTCATTGGGCACTGAAGCACACAAACCAGAAATTCGGCTTTGTTAAAATATAGCTACAGCAAATGAAAGAGAATGGAGAAAATGCTGTTGTGAAGTTCTCCTCCTAGCGGTTGTGAAATAAATCTTTCTGACAGATTGTTGAATGACAGCGGATGAAATTTGGCTCTATCAATATTTTGTCAATATGGTTCAGAGATAAAATGCCACTCAAAGCAATTGAGAATCTGTGAAGAACCGAGCGCTGTGCTGAAGGTTATACTCACAGTTTATTTGTTTGTTTGTTTTGTTTTGTTTTGTTTTTGTCTTTTTTTTAGTTTGTTTTGTTAGTCTATTCTTGTTTTGTTTGTTTGTTTTTGCTTTGTTTGTTTTTTAATTTGTTTTTGTTTTGTTTGTTTTTTGTTTTTTTTTTGGTTTGTTTTTTGTTGTTTTTTTTTTGTGTTTTTTTTTTCTTTTTAAAAATATTATTATGTTTGTCTGCTTTTTTCACTTCTCATGGAAGGCATCAATATCTATATTTCACTATCTTCCAATGAACGGGAATCACGAGTCACAACTCTTGAATAGGCAGTTGGATTTTTTTTTAATCCAGGGAATCTTAGAAATTTTTAATCGAGTTCTGCTTTTATAGGATGATGCGTCACGTCGTCGTATCCCGTCGCTGTGTCAAAAGCAACAGCAGCAGAGATGTTTGCAGGTTAGAAATCTTACCTCAGTCCTCCTACTCACTCGATTTGGCCCCGTCAGATATTTTTCTGTTCCTTACATTGAAGAAAGGCCACATAGGAAAGCGTATTGAAGATGAAATTTAAGTTTTAAAAGCTTCAGAAGACTGGTTTACAGCCAAATCCAAAACCCTGTACTTTTGAGAACTTTTTCAAGGTCAAGGAGAAACTGAAATGGGAGTAGTGTGTAACTTTAATAGAGAAATTTTAAAAATTAAGTGTGCAAAATGTCATGAGAATCGGAGCACTCCTTCATAATCAGGGCAATGATGAGAGCGACCTATATTCATGTATTCGTCCAACTTTGTCATCGATCACATGATTTATTGCTGTACAACGAACGGACATTTCTAAATAAATGTAAACACGCTGCTGTGTTTATGAACGTGTCGTAAACATACCCATGAGTCATGCTGAGCAAAATTACCAATTGGATTCAATAGCCTGATGTCACGTCCGTCCAGCAACGAGCAGCTTAATTCTAAACAAGAAAATCGGTACTTTTATTCTTCATGCTGGCTAGAAATTTTTCACATGTCATGTGATCAGAATGTATAAAAGTCAAAATATGATCAGGTTTATAGGGTTTTTCTCCTCTGGATACACGTTTATCCTCGTGGGAGAAGTATTTCATAATGGCGTCCGCCATTGTTCCACTAGTTTAGAACCAGTTACTAAGTTACTATGCATCATGACGAGGGAAGTGACGTCACGACTGTTGAAGCCTATTGTGACGTTGGATATTTCTCAAACTGCCAACACTTTTTATCACGTGGGTAATTTTGAGCACACTTTGCAATGTGACCAATGATCTCCAGCACATGGAAATGTTATATAGATTATCCCCATTCATATTTGTTCATCCCCCGTATTTAGAGGTCCAATGATCTATTTATGAATGTGTATTAACATTAGTGACCCACCGCCTCTAAGCGGGAGGTTTCCAGTGATGAAAAAATAGATTTATAGTCAGAAATAAGAGATTGTGGCGCCATTTGGTTTTGTTTTGTTTTATTGAGAATAAAAAATATAAATTCTAAACGAACTAAAAATAACAATATTATGTCATATCTCCTTTTTCAACCGGATATAGTACCGTTTTGAAGTGATGTGTCACAAATTTTATAATTGACTATAGATAGTATGCACTTGGCTAAGAAGTTCACAACATTGCCATCCGGAAGTATAACAGACCAACACACAAAACTATGTGTAACCATGAACTTTTATAGTGTAGTTAATACAGTTTAGTGAGAATCACTCACAAACGCGGATGGCAAAATAAAATAACAAAGGCTTGAGTGACGTCATCTTCGTTCTATCTATAGCCAGATAATAAAACGAACCAACATACAAAAACTGTAGGTCTGATTGATAGTTTGATAACTACTCATAAAAACAATAACAATGAGTATGCGTTGACTGATGTCAATATGCTTCAACAGTCGTAACGTCACTTCCTTCGTAATGACGCATGGTAACTTAGCAACTGGCCTAAACTATCGGAACAATGGCGGATGCCCTTATGAAATATTTCTCCGACGAGCATAAAAGCGTACCAGAGGGGAAAAAAGCACATTATAAATCTGATCATGTTTTGACTTTTATACATTCTGATCACAAGACATATGAAAAGTTCTAGCCAGCATGAAGAACAAAAAGTACCGATTTTCTTTGTATAGAACCACGATGGCCGCCCGTTGCTGGGCGATGTGACATCAGACTATTGAATCCAATTTCGTATTTTGATATAGATTACACGAATTTGACATTACTCATTTCTTTGTTATTATTTATCAGCATGTGTTTACATATATCTAGAAATTTCCATTCGTTGTACAGCAACATATCATGTGATCGATGACTAGCCAGCCACTTTATGAGTAGTTCTCACTAAATTCTATTAATCAGAGGGAAACGCTCCGGTCGTAGCCATCGTTAACTTTATAGCATGGCACTAAAACCCTCTAGGACTGGCAGTTTGACGTCATTTTTTAGGTTTGTGTAGCGTCAAGGGAGTGGTCGTCAGTAGAGCTCAAGGGAACAAGTTGTTTCATTTGTTGAACTATTGAATACAACCGACGATTTGTTTTCATTTGTGGCAAAAGACTGGAATTTTGACGTCATTCTTTCGTCAGTGTCAGGCTATAACTTTACGAGGGCTACGCTAAAACCCACCAAAACCCATATTTTGACGTCATTTTTAGGTTTGTGGACCGTTTAGTATGTTGCCGTTAGCAGTGCTAAATGAAAAAAGTGATCCCATTGGTTAAACTGTTGAATACAACTCACGATTTGTTTTCTTTCGTGGCCAAAGACTTGTCTTTTGAAGTCATTTGTTGGTCCGTATCAATCCGTAGCCATCGTTAACATATAGCTTGACACCAGAACCCTCTAAGACGTATAGTTTGAAATCATTTTTTTGTATTGTGCAGCGTCTAGTGAGTTGTTGTAGTAGAGCTCAAAGAAACAAGTGATCCCATTGGTTGAACGATTGAATACAACTCACGACTTGCTTTCTTTTGCGGCCAAGACTTGTCTTTTGACGTCATATTTTGGTCAGTGCCAGGTTATAAGTTAACGATGGCTTCTATCAGGCTGAGTTTACGAAGGCCACGCTCCGTCCCGTCGGGCCTTTAGACACATAGACAAAGGGAATATAACCACGCCTCTCGGGCGTTGTCATAATGTAGACAATGGCAGTGATTGGTAAACATGGCGAACTACACAGGTTTTACTTCCGAGGGTATTTCTCTCAGTAAAAAGCACCCAACCCCACTGTTCTACCGCTCCTTCAATAGAACCAAAACAGAAATCTGTGTTTAAACTTAAACGGTTATAATCTGATCGAGAAAATCGTGTGATAGCTATTCACCCATTCAGATAAAATGAAGTTGACTTCACTCGGGTCTTTGTTATTGTTTTTGCCATCCGCGTTTATGAGTAATTCTAACTAAACTGTATTAACCAGACTATAAACGTTTAAGGTTACACATAGTTTTGTGTGTTGGTTCGTTATACTTCCGGATGGCAATGTTGTGAGCTTCATAGCCAAGCGCATACTATATGTAGCCGTATAAAAGCAATAACAAAGAGCAGGGAAATATCGATTTCATTCATATTATTGTTTCTAAACTACCTTGTTTGTTCGAGCACGTGTGAATGTGTGTGTGTGTGTGTGTCACAAATTCCATGTTTTGATTGGTCAAAAATATACTGGTTAATTAGGTAACCCACTGTCTAAAAACTGCGTTATTCGTCGTGAAATAAAAACACCGAAAATTAAGGTTCAATTTAAGATTATCAAAATTAGGGCTTTTTTCAGTTTGTACATTCGCCTCAGAAGCAATTGTATCTGAATCAACTGAGTGGTGCAAGCGATATATTTTTTTGGACCCCATGTACATACTGATTCGGTAGCTTGGTTCGTCAGATCTGGTGGAAAGTACTATACGTTAAATTGGTATCCTATTCAAAAGTTAGCAAGCAATTGCTGTTATCTGTTAAACGCTAGAAAACTAGGTTGACTCAGGCTCCATGGGTCTAAATGGGCACTTTTGAGTGCACTGAATTGATTAAGTTTGAATATGGAAACTTATTAAAACATTACAACACTGCTAAATTTGTGTAGATTATGTAATAAAGCGTTTATGGATAGTGTGTAAAAAAAGAAACAGAAGTCATGTGTAATTGAATTGGGTCTAAGATTTTAAAATTCTAAAGTTTCTCGTAATTTTCATTTTCATTTTGATTGTGGTTGATTTTTTTTTAAATTTACTTTAATTAATTAATTTTCTTGATGCACCAATTAAGATCAAAAGGCTTTCACTTTCATATAATAAACTAAATAAATATTAATGAAGACATAATTTGTTTGATGTTGATTCATTTTATTTCATATAAAACAAGGATTGTTTTAATTGACATAAAACCGGTGTCATGCCCTCTGGAAACTGGTCCATCATATTTCTTCATGTTTTTATTTCTTTCCAGTCATACAGATACATACACACACACGCGCGCGCGCGCACACACATACACATACACACACAAAAGAGTGTAAGAATTCTTTAAATCTACCCATCAATCGATTCTAATTTCGTTACCCATCAATCGATTCTAATTTCGTTATCTCTGAAATAAGAGACATTTTCACAAATACTTAAATGATACTTTTAAAAAAAAATCTAATTAGAGTGAAAGTAGAAAACGGTAGGTGTTGCTTGAAGCCTGTGATCGTGAAAATACTAACGAAAGAGTGAAAATGGAGAGGCTTCGTATAGGAACGATACGGACAATGGACGTTTCGTTAAAGTTGTCCTTCAGAGACATTAGGCTCATAGAGACGGAGTTCATCCAGGTATCGATAGCGTGAAACGGACAATAGCAAATGTTTGCTCTCCTTTAGATAGAAGGCTAGTTTATCGCTAAAAGTACTTTCCGCTAGATCTTACAGACGCAGCTACCAAATCACTACTGAGTGGACAGGGGGATCAGATAAATAAAAGTATCGACATCACCAAAGATGGATCTCAGTCCTTTTGCATGTGAAGCGAGTACTCTACCAACTTATGAGCTATCGATATCCCCAAAAGGTATAACTAAACATCATTTACACGTGACTCTCTCCCTCCAATCTGGCGACAGCTTCCTCCATTTTCAGTAAACCTCTATACGGATTCAATATGTACGTATATAATAAAGCCGAAAATACTCCTCCAGTGATTGGAGCAAGCCAGTAAATCCAGTGGTTCTCCCAGGAATCGAAAACGACCGCACCTCCAAAATATCGGCTCGGGTTCATACTGGCTCCAGTGTAGTGATAACCAGCTAAATGACCCAGGGCAACGGCGAATCCAATGATCACACCAGGGCTTCCGAACTCGGGGCGGTTTTTGTCCGTGGTCGCCATGATGACCAGAACAAGAATGAAGGTCAGAAAAAATTCAACGCAGAAACCTTGAAGTTTTGAGACGCCCGGGCTGAGCATTGGAACAACCGCGTTTCCAGGGGATCCTGAAGGGATAATTATTTTGACAAACAGCCCCCCGAAGATTCCACCCAAAATTTGTGCTATGAAGTAAAAAAAGGTCCGTAGGAGAGAAATGTTCCGGCTTATAAGCATGGCGATAGTGACTGCCGGGTTCACATGACCTCCACTCACGTGACCAACAATTTGAATCATCGCCATCATGGCCAAACCAAAGGACAACGAAATTCTAATCTGGTATACGGAGTTTTCACCTTCTATATGTACTGTCGCCATACATCCTAGGAAGACGTAGAACAACACTGCAATGAATTCTGCAAAACAATCGCGCCATAAGTGATAAGATTTTAGTTCTTTGGTATCCAACAAATTGATCTTTCCGTCGCGAACTCCGTACCTGATGAGCTCAAGTTTTCTGGATATGTGAATGAAATAGGCTTCCAACCCCATCAAACTAATGATTTTATTAAAGCGTACTTTGAGACGGATATGGTGAAGAATTCCGGATGGAATCTACTCGAGTCAAACTCACGAAAATTCGAACCTATGGTGGAAGCACAGCATTAAACCATGTTGATCCAATGTATTGCCTTACCATTTAAGGTGGACTCTTCTTTCTGATTATGGTTTTGTAAAATAAAATTTTAAAAATTCACGATATATTTTAAACGTCATATCTTCATAATTATCCTCTAATGCGCTATCACATTGTCAAGTCTTTCTGTTATCTGTATAAATGAGGATGAAAAAACAAACAAATGTAAATTCACAACAAATAAATTCTATACATATATAAAAAAAAGGTAAACTGATAAATATAATAGGCTAAGAGTTCCATTTATTTAACTTAAGAAAAATTATGTCTTAAAAGTATATTCCAATGGAAGATAGTCGTAGTGCAGCACCACAAGCTGAGCTCGGGCGAAGACTTGCTCAAGACCCCACGGCACGACGGGAGGTTGCACTTGGTACCTGTGACACAAAGACCATACTACGAATGCCAAACTGCTCCAAAGATCACCACCCTCTCGTAAGAACAGAAACATATCGCTGAGATTGATGCTATGCGTTTGGCCTAAAAACTCATAACATCCGCCAGCCGGATATAACGTCCCAACACAAAAAAAAAAAAAAAACTACTCGTATGTGTAACTTAAACGTTTATAGTCTGATTGATACAATTAGTAAGAACTACTCATAAAAATGGCTGGCTAATGGCTGGCTAAAAACAACAACAAAGAGCTGAGTGGCGTCAATTTCGTTCTATCTATCCCCAAGGTATCAAGTTCCACTCTCCGTCGTACTGTGTTGTCTAGAGCAATATATAATGTGCGCTATTTTTTTTCGTCCCATGGTGTAAAAATCATACTATGAATGCCTAGCTGCCCTAGATCCTCATACTCTCTTTAAGAACAAAAACAATTTGCAATATTTACACCATGGGACAAAAAAAAAAAAGCGCATCGCATAAGAATGCTCTTCCTTAGTCAATTTTTTAAAAAGATTAATCAAAATGTGTGTTGGTGAGAGAGAGAGAGAGAGAGAGAGAGAGAGAGAGAGAGAGAGAGAGAGAGAGAGAGAGAGAGGGGGGGGGCAGTGTGAGAAAGAAAGAAAGCAAGCAAGCAAGCAAGAAAGAAAGAAAGAAAGAAAGAAAGAAAGAAAGAAAGAAAGAAAGAAGAAGAAGAAGAAGAAGAAGAAGAAGAAGAAGAAGAAGAAGAAGAAGAAGAAGAAGAAGAAGAAGAAGAAGAAGAAGAAGAAGAAGAAGAAGAATTCTATCGTTCAACTTGATTTATTAGAACTACAACGCACATGAAGCCGATGTTCATCTCATGTTCTGCGGCGTCAAACAGACCATAGCAAATGCTTGCTCCCCTTTGGATATGACAATAGTTTATCGTAAAGTAATTTCCACCAAGACCCGATAGAGCAATCATTGCGAAATGACAGGAAGGATGGGGAGTCTTCATAGTACTGACAGATTACAGACGTGCTTGGAGAGTCTTCATAGTACTGACAGATTACAAACGTGCTTGGAGAGTCTTCATAGTACTGACAGATTACAGACGTGCTTGGAGAGTCTTCATAGTACTGACAGATTACAAACGTGCTTGGAGAGTCTTCATAGTACTGACAGATTACAAACGTGCTTGGAGAGTCTTCATAGTACTGACAGATTACAAACGTGCTTGGAGAGTCTTCATTGTACTGACAGATTACAGACGTGCTTGGATAAGTTCTTTCTTAACACCATAATTCATAACGGTGTGCCTGATAAGCTTGCGATGCGTCAAATAAAAAGAAAACTGAATTTGTAGCATTCATCTGCAGCCTTCTTCTTGGAGGAGAAGAAGAAGAAGAAGAAGAAGAAGAAGAAGAAGAAGAAGAAGAAGAAGAAGAAGAAGAAGAAGAAGAAGAAGAAGAAGAAGAAGAAGAAGAAGAAGAAGAAGAAGAAGAAGAAGAAGAAGAAGAAGAAGAAGAAGAAGAAGAAGAAGAAGAAGAAGAAGAAGAAGAAGAAGAAGAAGAAGAAGAAGAAGAAGAAGAAGAAGAAGAAGAAGAAGAAGAAGGGAATGAGAAGGAGTATGAGTAGGCGGAGGATGGGGACGAGAAAGAGGAGGAGGAAAATGAGGAGTAATAGAAGGAGATGTGCTTGTCATCGTGCATTGCCGAGAAATCAGCGCCGTTTACATAGTATTTGCCATAACATTATAAATACAGAAGAGTGATGGAGCAGGCACTTATGTTGATAACAATAAGAGATGAAGTGAGTAGGAAAGTGCCAAAAGACAATAGAGAATAAAAAATGTTCGCGGCGGTGATGGGGGTTTGAACCCGCGACCTTACTGGTACAACTCCACCTGGCCGGTGAGAGCGTGACTCTACCGTATGAGCTATCCAGTCACGCTCTCACCGGCCAAATTAGAGTTGTACCAGTAAGGTCGCGGGTTCAAACCCCCATCACCGCCGCGAAATTGTTTTATTCTCTATTTATTGTCTTCTGGCACTTTCCTACTCACTTCATCTCTTAATATTATAAATACCGTCAAACTCAACATACCTATCAACAAAGACTGTCGTACTCTGAAATAATACCTTTAATTTTTTGTTTAAAAAAAAAATAAATTTTTGGCCAGAAAACTCATCCTTCATATAATGACCCTCATTTTGTCAAAAACGCTCAAACATTTAAAGTAAGTCGCAGGTTTTGAAGTTTTTTGAAAAGATGGTCATTTTAATCGATCGAAATGTGGAAGACGAGTTTTCTGGCCAGCATTTTTAAAAAACATATTTGTTTCTTTTTTTTTTTCTTCAGAGAACGGCAGAACGGTAATAAAAGCCCTTCATGAAACATCATAAAATAAGTCATATAAAAGGCTACCCGCATATTTTACGAAAGGCTCGTGTGAAAGCGAGTTATAGGTAATGCGAATTTTATTATGACCATACAATACATAATAATTAATTATGTGTGCAGGTGTGTTTACGTGTTGTAGTGTGCGTGTATTTCAATTGTTATACGATTCAATAGTCTGATGTCACACCGCCTGGCACGGTGGCCATCTTGGTTCTAAACAAAGAAAATCTGTACTTTTTATTCTTCATGCTGGCTAGAACTTATCATATGTCTTGTGATCAGAATGTCTAAAAGCCAAAACATTATCAAATTTATGGGGTTTTTTCCCCTCTGGATAACCTTAATGCTCGCCGGAGAAATATTTCATACGGCGTCCTCCATTGTTCCGATAGTTTAGAGCCAGTGTTGCTAAGTTACCATGCGTCATTAGGAAGGAAGTGACGTTACGACTATTGAATCCTATTTCAACAGACACCAAGATAACCACGCCTCTCGGACAGTCGTCGTAATGTAAAGAATGGCAGTGATTGGTAAACATAACAAACTACACAGGATTTGCTATTGATGGTATGTGTCAAGGTAAAATACCCACTGTTCTACCGCTTGATCAATAGAACCAGCACAGAAAACGATGTGTAACCTTAAACGTTTATAATAATATGATGGATAAAAATCGTGTGATAGCTAGTCACCCACCTGGCGGTATAATAACAATAATGATTAGAGAGAGATAGAGGTCAGTTTCATTCACCTTATTGTTTATAGATAATATGCGCTTGGCTAAGAAGCTCATAACATTGCCATCCGGAAGTATAACGGACCAACATAAAAAACTATGTATCCATGAACGTTTAGTCAGGTTAATACAGTTCAGTGAGCATTACTCATAAATCGGATGGCAAAAAACAATAACAAAGACCTGAGTGACGTCATCTTCGAACTATCTATAAACAATCAACCATGTGTGTCCGACCACGTTTGAAGGTGTGTCACAAATTACATGTTTTGATTGGTTTAATTACTCAAGAACGACGCGTACTTATTTGCTGGCCTGAAAACCCGAATTGTTATGGTATGGACTCGTTTTTGTAATGGAAAGTCTCAAAACAACCAAAAACATTGTCCATTTCAACAATGTTAAATCGAACCAATGAATGGGTTCTGTTATCAGACCTGCTAATATATGCACGTCGTTCAAGACCCATTGAAACTCTCCACTGCAAGAAATCAACACATTTCATTCACTTCACATACCCATTTGAATACATTGTTTTCATCTTAGGAAACGTGCTGTTAATCCATGAAATTCCTCACACGTGGTTTGGTCAATACTTGTATAAGTTCTACATAATTCGTTCATATCTTCCTGGAAATCATTGACTATAAAAGACTGATGTTATATTTACATTTAGAGACAGGCCGGTCTTTTATATGTTTTCTAGGCACAGCCAATATTATTGTAAAGAAAGGGGAAGTCAGAGAGAAATTAAATGGTGCTCCTCCGTGCTCTCGGGAGGAAATGCGCTGATAATGAATTTCTTTTTTCTTGCAAACAATTTTCAAAAGCAGGTCTGACCATCCGAATGGACAATATTTTGAGATTGTCATTACAACAATGAGCCCATATGGAATAGGGTTATCAGACCTGCAAATAAGTGCACGCCGACCAAACAAAAAAATAATTATCAGCTTTAAAATGGAATCAATTTTAAACACAGAACGTTCCGTGCTCAAAACATGTAGCCAGCCAACAAAAACATGGTACCATCATTGCTTAAAATTCGGGATCCACGCGCATTTATTTACGACGACGTGTACTTATTTGCAGGTCTGATAACCCAAATTGTTATGGTCTCACTGTTGTAATAGAAATACTCTCAAACCAAAACAAAATATTGTCCATTAAAACAATGTGAAATCAGGCCTATAATTGGGGTGTATCAGAATACCGGAATTGCCCGCAATCCCCATCCACACAGAGGGAAAATTGACCTATCATCCTTTTAGGGAAGTTGAGAGCCACCATCCACACAGCAAGAATTTTGACATCCCATCCTGCAGCGAAAGTCAAGGTCCCCATCCATACAAGAATTGACCAGCCACCCAACAAAAGTAAGAAATGACTTTCAACACCAGAAGGAAAGTCCAGGGTGCCCACCTTTTGTTTGTTTTAAAGGGGTTTGCGACACTTGTGACACTTTTAGGTCATTTCAGCGCCAGTAAAAAGGAAGCAAAGGGGGTAGTCAAAAGATTATAGATATACAATTAAAAGCACACAAGAAAAATAAGACTAAGGGGAATAATACAAGTAGGGAAAGATGTAGATTCCAAGAGCGTACTATCATTATACATCGAGATCACCCACATGTCTCATCCAGACACAAGCACAGGATCCGACTAAGAGGAACACACTCAAACGCTTGCAGTATACATTCAAAACTACAAATATAACAAAGAGATGATTTACAAGGAAAATCATCTCCCAAAACTTTTAACAATACACTTGACTTATTCCTCCCAGTCAAGGACATGGGAAAGGACAAAATCCCTAAATCAGGTAATCTCATTCCAAGAAAAAGACAAAAAGCAAGTTGGAAAAACAGATATTATAGGAGTAAGTGACCTCCTGCCCACAGTGTGAGGTTAGGAATCCCACCCAGAAGAAATGACTTCCCATTCCACAACGAAAGTAAAGGCCCCATCCACACGAGAACATGCCCTTCAATTCACAAGAGAAGTCAAGGATACCACCAAACACAGCAAGAAATTAAATTATCTTCACAAGGGAAGTCATTGGGTCCCATCCACATGAGTGAAGTCAACGGCTCTCATCCACGAAACAAGAAATGACATTGCCACCCAATAGAAGGGGTCGGCCCCTCCCCCCAAATTAAGCAACAGGTCTCTCATTTCCTTCCCCCCAATCAATAAATCTCTCATAAAGATCATAGTCATTTCAGCGATAGAAAACAAAAGGAAATATAGCATTCTTTCACAGGATTGGATTTATTTCACGAGTTACTTTTATTTTTTATCGCGGCAAATAATTCGCGAGTAAGAGAGTGCGCGATTTAAAAAAAACAAAAAACGAATTAAATAAATCGAAACCCGTGAAAAAATGCCATTATTCCATCCTTCAAGTAATTTCCTTATCTATTTTATAACTAATAATATGTACAAATACTTCACTTTTCAATAAATTTAACTATAGATTGGGATGATAAAAGGCTTGTCATAGGGAATCCCAGACAAAAAAAGGATGCCAATTTGGTACTTTTATTGCCAATTTTTTAAAATGGTTATGAAACAAACAAAAAAGTCCTGCCTAGACACTAACCATGGTATTGGGATAAGAAATTCAAGGTTGTTATCCAATTCTACGGGGATTTACTAGAAAATGTGATGCTTCTAAAATTTTGGCATTTACTTAGTGGACCATTCCAATTTTTCAAGTAATTAGTTTGGTATAGACATGCCGGCCATTTTGTTGTTGTTGTGTTCACTTTTCTTTCAATTTTGGATTCCTTTGTTTTCATAATGTGTACAAGCGGTGTAAATCAATGAAGGCACAATGAAATTGAAGGTAGCTTATTTATTAATTGTAAATGTGTTCAAGCCATGTGAGAGTGAGATTGTTTTTATTCTTTTAACTCCCACTTAGAATAGAATGAGTAATCTGTTCTGAATTTTAATGGTTGTGGATGCATGTAGTAACTTTTGTACTTTTCTACATCTGCTTGAATGAAAATTTGAAAAAAAGATGGATTTATTTTCATGCGCACCAAAAGATTATATTTAACACCATATTTTAAACCAAAAAAATGCACACAAATATTCTGTAAGCGTTGAATACATTTTTTATTCAACGCATTCAAGGCATTATTTGTTTGTTTGTTGCTTTAGGTCTCTTCCAACACAATTGAGGTTATATGAGAGACCACTGAAACAATAAAACAAGCAATCTAACAAAAATAGTACAAATGTAAATCAAAATCATAACCTAAAGATATCATAAGCTAAATTATAAATAACCAAGAACAAACAGACAGAAGATTTACAGAAAAAAAAATATCCCCTGTCAAAAATACAATCACAAACCAAAAAAGCAGGATAGGCTAGTAAAGAGAAGAAGAAACGACATCACTATCGGATCGTACACCCATGCGAACATCATAGGTATATGATTCAAGGGTGATGCTCCCATCCAACCACCCGCCAAGGCATTATTCAACTGTTACATATTTGCTAAGAAATGATAGGATAATGCAATTTATTATTATTATTATCCAATGGAAGGGGTGGAATAAATTGGGATAGACAAAGAATTTAGGATTTACAACTGAAAGTACACCAAAAAAACGTCGTAAGACTAAGAGGAATTGTTTAAATAGGAAACGGATATAGATTCTAAGAGCACACTATCAGTGTTCTTGTTTGAGAGCATCTAAAAGTCTCACTCAAACATAAGCACATGATCCCACAAAGAGGAATACATTCAAATACTTACATTATATATTCAAAACAAACATTACAGTACACAACAGAGAAATGATTTACATGGAAAAAAGTATCATCTCCCAAAAAGTATAACTACACATTTGACTGTTTCCCTCCTAGCAAAGAACTCCGTTCAGGGTAGTGACAATACCAAATAATCTCATTCCAAGACAGACAGCACCTCAGAAAACAGACCTAAGGAGATAGAAGACACAGCAGGTGACCTCTTGCCGACCACGGGAAGTAAAAAAAAAAACCCCACCTAGATAAATATAAAAAACCAACAATCAACACTTATTCATTACAATGAATCAAACATTATTTCTCTTAAAAAGCATGACAAATGGTCCATCCCTGAAAATTACACATCACATCTTTCATACATGGAAGACATTGCAATTGAGACAATTTTGTCGACAACACATATGACCCCTCCTGTCAATCTGTTTTGTTGTTTTTAAGGGTTTTACAGCACTTTCAGCACATTTATGTCATATCAGTGCCAGAAAAAAGGAGAAAAATGGGATCGTTAAAAAAATCTAGAATTAGAATTATAATTAAAGCACTCAAGAAATAAAGTACAACAAGGGGGAATTGGTTCAAATGGGGAACAGTTTAAGATCACCTAGAAGTCATAAAGTCAACAGCACAGGATCCCACTAAGAGGATTACACTCAAATATTAACAAGATATGTTCCAAACAAAAATAGAGAGAGTTTTAAAAACTTGAGCTTTTTTATAGTGCATTTGTGTAGACATCCTTTGATGATTTAAGCCTACCCTTTGATGTCTGCAGTCGCATTTTCCTTTTCTAGGTCACTCATGACTAAACTCAGCCCAGAAACGATTTCATAGGTCCATTCAATACTACTATATTTCAAGCTTTTGATGTTTGTTTTTGTTTTTAAAGGTTTTAAGGCGCTTGAAACACATTACGGTCATATCAGCACCAGTAAAAAGGAAGAAAATGGGATAGTAAAAGTTCTAGAATTACAATTAAAGCACAAAAGAAAAGGTGAGACAAAGGGGAATTGATTCAAATAGGGATCAGATGTAGATTCCAAGAGCACACCGTCAAAGTACTTAGTTTGAGATCACCTCAAAGTCTCATCCAGACACAAACACAGGTCCCAACTAAGAGGAATACACTAAAATGTTTACAAATCATATAATATAATATGTAAACTAAACATAATACAATGCATAACAGAGAGATGATTTACAAGGAAAAAAATATCATCTCCCAAGACTATAACTATACATTCGACTGTTTCCCTCCCAGCCAAGAAACTCCGGCAAGGGTCAGGACAAAACTAAGTAATCTCATTCCAAGACAATGACAGGAAACAATTGGAAAACGGGTATGGAGGGGGATAGAAGACACAGCATGTACCTCCCTGCCCACTATGGGAGGTCAGGATCCCAACCCAATGAGTTTTTTTATCAAAGAACAATTGGCTATTGAGAATCTTGACCATTCAACGATTGGTCGAACTGACAGCTCACATGTTAACAGCTGTCAACTCATGCTTTATAGCTTTAGAAGACGGTCATATATAGTCGTGTCCCAATCACTACCTTCATGAATATATTAGCCAGGCATGGCTGATAGGTAAATGCCAAGTTATGCTCTAGTTACATTTGAAACAAATTATATCACCGAACTCGTCTCAGTGAGATATAAACAATATATATATCAAGAAAATCGGCAGATAAATAAAAAAGTTGCTAAAAAAAGCTAAAATAAACAAAAGTAAGTTTTTTAATCAAATTTATTCGTAAAACGGTTTTCAACCTAATTTTCTGAAATAAAGACCAATGTTCTTTTTTTAAAGCTGATTTCAGAGCAATGTGAATTTCAAATTTCTCACGATTATATTTCTTACTTTTAGATTTCAACCATTAGGCCAACTCAAAAAGGTGATACATTATTTGCATAACAGTAGCGTAATACATTGACGGATAGTCACATCTTTGTTTTGAACGACTTAGATTGTGTTTGCATAATATAACAACAACAACAAATATAGAGATATATTGGATTTCATTAAAACAGTTATAACATAATGATTATAATTTAATCAACATGACAGCTGTAGGAGAATATAACTTTTATCATTCACATATCTCTCTCTGAATAGATGAACAAGATGTACTTAAAACGATTGCTTTGTGTGACAACTCGTTAATCACTTAATACACAATTTACAGCAAAAACAATAATAAAAAAGCCCTGATAACCAATCTGCTTGGCAACCTGCAAAGTATTACAGATTTGGAAATAGAAAAAAAAAAAATTTGAAATATAAAACATATAAATTCTCTTGAAATACTAGGTCCCAGTTCACACATCATTGCACATATGCATGTATTCAAACAGACTCTAATGTTCTGACTGCTGAAGGAATTTTTGATAAGCATTCTCGTCCATCAATCCTGACTGATCAGGAGATTCCTCAACTTCCATTTTATACAGCCAACCTGGAGTGATTGCAAGAATAATTTATCTTTTTATTCATCAATAAAAATAAAATATAATAATAATAATAATAATAAAAAATAATAATAATAATAATAATAATAATAATAATAATAATATAATAATAATAAATAATAATAATAATACAGTCCACTCTGGATAATCGCAACTGTCGGTTAATCGCAACATTTCCCAAGAAACGGAATTAATTCTTTATAAAAGTCACTGGTTAATTGCAACAAACTTCGGTAAATCGCAACAAATTTTAGCCCTTAAAAAGTGATAAATTCAAGAAATCCATCAAGAAAAATATCATGATTAAATTTCATCATGGATGAAATCGTGACAGGTTGAAGAATCGAGAGTGAGCGGGATTTAAATGCTACAGTAGTATGTCATCACTCTCTTATAATAAAAAGAGGGCGGGGCTTTGTAGTATGGGTTTGTGGTGTAATCTGTGGCCATTAAATAGGAGGGGAGGGGGCTGGGAATAGTCTCGACAACAGGTAGACAATGACAGTTGTAAAGAGAGACTGAGCGATATCCTTTGTTTTCAGACTGACAACTATGCATTGTGACCAACAAGTTCTGTTAATCGCAACATTTTCTCTGATCCTAAGGTGTTGCGATTATCCCGAGTGGACTGTAATAATAATAATAATATTTTTGTTTGTTTGTTTGTTTGTTGCTTTAGGTCTCTTCCAACACAATTGAGGTTATATGAGAGACCGCTGAAACAAAAAAACAAGCAATCTAACAAAAATAGTACAAATGTAAATCAAAATCATAACCTAAAGATATCATAAGCTAAATTATAAATAACCAAGAACAAACAGGCAGAAGATTTACAGAAAAAAAAAATATCCCCTGTCAAAAATACAATCACAAACCAAAGAAGCATGATAGGCTAGTAAAGAGAAGAAGAAACGACATCACTATCGGATCGTACACCCATGCGAACATCATAGGTATATGATTCAAGGGTGATGCTCCCATCCAACCACCCGCAATAATAATAATAATAATAATAATGATAATAATAATAACAACAACAACAACATAAATATAAAATAACAACAATAACAGTAAACAGGAATTTAAAAAAAAAATCTGCAGCAGAAACTAAAATTTAACAAAAGCATCAAGCAAGTCACCAGATACATTGTAGAGGATAAGTGCTATTACACTCTTCCATCCACCTGAATCTATTTAAGCACACACGGCTGTCAACTGCATTTTTTGCCAAATTGGGACCTAAAATTTGCTAAAATTTGCCCAAAAAACCAAAAAAAATTTGCCAAAAAGACCAAAATTTGCCGCACTTTGGGTCCTTATTTGAAGATTTTTTGACGAAACGATCCATGACTGAAGTTGGAAGTGTAAGTGACTCGATCTATTTGACTTGAGAAATGAAATGACTGTGAATAGAGTTGTTACAAAGATTTTAAAGGATCATTATCCGTAGAGAGTAGCTTCCCTTGGTTTGGGCCCAGGCAAAGCTGCAACATTTCTCGAGTTTCGTACTTTTTTTTCTCGTTATTTTGTTTTCGTTTTCTTTTTTTCCCAAAAAATTTGCCACGCGATTTGCCAATTTTCCCAAAATTTTCCACGATTTGCCAATTTTGGGAAATTTGCCAAAATTAGCGGATTGCCCTGATATTTGCGGCCGCAAAAAATGCAGATGACAGACATGGTGATTTTGACGAAAGAGTCATCAAAAAACACACCATTTAGCATAAATAATAATAATACCCTAGTGATTTATATTTTCCTCAGACTCTAAGTGATATGACTTCCCTCATATTACAAATACGCACTTACTCAGCATTTTGTTTTAGCAGCCTAGTTTGACCCATCATTTAGGTTGCCAGAACTTTCTAATTTAAACAATTAATAGATAGAAAAACCCTAAAGGTCACGACACTCCACCTGATTTGTGTCCCATTATAAAATGTTTGATGATAGCAAAAAAAATATTACAAAAAAAAAAAAATTAAGAAAATAACCTAGGACTTTTGAATCCCATTCATGAGATCAGGGTCGGTAAATTTTTTGAACAAATATTTGATAAATGTGTTTAGGAATCTGAGTAAATTATGTATGTAACCTCACCCCACAGTCAAAACAATTAAATTTTAGAACTGGAACAAAAGCTTAGCTTTTCCCTACATTGATCTAGGTAGAAAAGAGAAAGGAAAAATAAATAAACAAACCTTCTTTCAATGGAAACTGGTTGACCAGACTAGGGTTATCCTTGAGTGCTTCATTGACTTCAGTGACAACTCCCCCGACAGGACTGAAAATGTCACTAGCAGCTTTCACGCTTTCCAGACATCCAGCAACATCTGTGGGAATGAAGACGATGATTGATCTTTAAATTCTATTATGGTTGTTTTTCAACTCAAATTGATCATGATTAAACAATGATGATGATGATAATAATAATAATAATAATGATAATAATAATAATAATAATAATAATAATAATAATAATAATAATAATAATAATAATAATAATAATAGCTAAAAAAAAACATTTTAGACTTTACATTATTTTTGTGATCAATGAGGTATATACTTTTGCAAATATAAAATAGAACAAGTTAACTTTTTAAAAAAGAAGTTCAACACGAATAAAGCAAAACAAAACCCAATTTCAATTGATAATGAAGCAGCTCAATAATTTCCAAGGAATATATAGGAGGATCGAATCGGTATTTGTGATGTAGGTTTTGATTAATAAAAATAATAATAATAATAATAATAATAATAATAATAATAATAATAATAATAATAATAATAATAATAATAATATTAATAAAAATAATAATGATGATGAAGAAGAAGACGGAGAAGAAGAAGAAGAAGAAGAAGAAGAAGAAGAAGAAGAAGAAGAAGAAGAAGAAGAAGAAGAAGAAGAAGAAGAAGAAGTAGAAGAATAAGAGAAAGAATTTTCCACTGAGTGAGGCACTTATCTTACCATCAGCTTGTAAATGGGTTCCAATTTCAGGTGTTTCAACATAGACAATCTCTCCTAATTGATCCTGTGAAAATCAAAACATAAAATGATGACTTGCCGATTGCTTGAAATTTATAAATACATGTCAAATTAACATAGATGCAATGTTATCATAAAACATTGGGGAAAAAGCAATCAGCCAAAGACCATTAGAATACATTTTTAAAGAGGGCACATATAAATGAATTTTTGGATAATGACTGTGTTAAAAAAGAACATTACTTGCATATATATTATTTAAGTCAACATAAATTAAAATGCACATCACCTCTCTTCTGTTAGACATCATTTCATATTTTTTCATATAAACACATCAAATTCAAAACCCGGAGACATGTTTTATTCCAATCTATAAAATCATTCTCTTTTTAACGAGACAGAAAACTATACAGTCGAGGACTGTTATGTCGACATCATTAGGACTATGGCAAAATGTTGATATAAAAGCATCATGTCGATATCTCAGTCATTCCAAAACAATGAAATGGAAATAAATGAGAAGGGAGGGGATGAGTTTTCAGTTAGCCTATTAGTCAAAAGCCAGGTTATATCAATATCGGGAATTCCCATTATTGGTATTGGTACCGAGAAATGCTGGCATGGGCCGTAACTAGACTTGACCACTGACATCGTGGTTCTGATCAATGACGATTCACAGGATGTCATTGGACAATACTCTCGCATTTTCTTTGGTTGTTATTTTACATCACAGCGGGATATCTCTGGGTTATCATTGGCTGTTGTGTTTCACTCAACTATTTATATAGTGTATTCTTTTTTTTTTAGACAAATTATTGCCTGTGCTGATGGTTCACAATGTCGATATAACCGTCTTGTGGTAATATTTATGTCAATATAAGCCATCTTCATTTACTAAATATATAAAATTAAAAAAACGGGACTTTGATGTCATGTCGATATATCCGCTCAACACTTATTTGTTCTTGTCTTTTAATGAAAAAAGATATTCTTCTTTCTATAGAGAGTAATAATTATTATTGATAAGTGTTACAATTTTAAGTTTAACACTGAAATCTAATTTCATGCAGAGATGGTCACCTGCCCTCCTCTATTGTCAATATTGCTAAATAGAGCTTTGTAATTTACATTATCTGATCTAGAGGATAAAAATATTTTATTTCAGGGTATTTTTTCTCCACAAGGCATACCTGAGCATGGTCAGAGATTCCAACTGTTGCAATGTTTCCCTCTGTCACAAACCATTCATGTTTTTCTGTATAGAGACGATCTGAAGTAAAAATTGAATGAGTAAATGTAGAAATTAGCAATGACAGATCTTCCAAAAATTTAATCACAAACTGAAAGTAGGAATTTATCTGTGATAAGTTATTTGGTTATCAAAGTCAAGCAAAATTAAAATAACATTTATTTATGATAATATTCCTGCACATTTTTCACTGTCCAAAGAGAGAAGGTGCCAAAGGAAAAACCATTTGGCTCACTCGGAAAACTTTGTTAACCCTGATTCTGGTGTTTGCACAAACCTCATAAAAGTAACTGGGGAGCGGTTTGGCAACTCCTACCCCATAACTCGACAAGTAAACGTCTCTTTACCAGTCATTTGGCTTTGGCAGAAAAATAAATGGCCTTTTGCCTTTAATCACCCACTGAAATTTTACCACCAGCATTCTAAAACATCACTGAGAAAAAATTCATTTGTCCTAAGAGTCGCCAACATATGGAACAGTTTACCAACATCTGTAACTGCGAATTCCATGGATGGATCAGTTTAAAATCCGTCTTGATCAAGAAATGTTATATAACTTCAAAGCCAAAATTAAAGTAACTGGAATTGAGATAGAAATGAAGCCAAAAATGATCGAGTCCGGTGAAGAGGAGCCTTAAAAGGACCTGTATCGGAAACCTACTATAAGTAACTATAAGTAGTAAGTAACTTTAAACTTATTCTTCTACTTTCTAGAGGCTGTCAAAAAAGTTTATCAGGTCATCCATAAAAGGTATATGCTCATTTACATCCCATAGAGTGTAAGGAATAATTACGATTTTAAATATTTTGGCAATTTATGAATTTAATTTGGTCTCGTTTGCACCCTATTATATTCTATTATTAAATCTGCCTTCTTGCAATACAACTGGAGCACAAGATGGCTGCACAACTTTCGTTCCACAAGAGATATAAATCTCCATCCAAAACCATACCCCCTCCCCCCTTAAAAAAAAACAAAAAACAAAACCAATCCCATCTGTCTGTATATCAATTTATGAGGACAACATTATAAAACGTTTTTTAAAAAAATGAAAGCAAGAAATCAAAAAAAAAAAAAAAAAAAAAAAAGAAAGATAATCTGCTGATCGTTTTCTTCTTTGGCTTTGAATGTGTATGAGTGGGAGCTTTTCGGACTTGAGAATGGAAAACTCATGTTATTATGAGAAGTGGACACTTGACAACAAGCACAAGGCAGATTTAGTGATTTACTTTAGTAAAGACGTCTTAACTTTCCGTTTAGTTGTGTAATCTAGAATCAAGATAGATAGGCATATCGCAAGTATAATTCCAGAAGTCTACTTACTCGTTAATAATAATCTGGAAAAACTTATTTGTCTTTTTTGTATTTGAGCTGTTGAAGGGACTCTTACAGCGGTGATTTTTAGGGCTGTGAACGCTCTTCGTGCAAAGAAAGCTGCCATGATTGCTTACTTGACAAGTTGGGGAAAGTGGAAAGGAATAGTAGGTACCCTAGCCAAGACGTAGCCTGGTAAAAGCGAAACCAGACTCGGTGCCAGATTGTGCAATTGGCAGCTTTTCCTTTCCTTAAAATGTCAAATAAACCAAACTGGTTTTAAGGCGCTGACTTTAAACTGCCAGCAGCTGTTATTTAATCTAGACGCATTAATATTAATAGAGGTAAAGGTTTTTCTCTCTTTGTAAAATAAAATATAATTTGTTTGGTTTTAGTTGTATTAGCATCTGAAAGGTCGTCACGGATTTTCAATTCACAATAGTCGAGAATTTATTTTGAGTGAAGCAAAGACCAAACTGGCAATTTCACCAACACTCGGCGTTGTCCTCGTTCAACCTCATTGTCACGTGATTACTGATTAGAAAAGTGTAGGTGAAAGGTTAAAGGTAGAAACTTAAGGTCATTTGAAGGAATAGAAGAGTTCCTCATCTCAAATTGCCGACTTTAAAGTTCACTACTTCCGCCACAACAAAACCTAAAAACTCCAGCAGACAAACCCAACGCCCCTTCTAATATTAATGGAGTGAAAAACTCTGGAGAGTCGTATTTTTTGTTTTCTAGTGGTCATATTGAGGATTTGGCTTCCGAGGATTTTTAGACATACCTCGGTGTAAGTTACATTTGAATACCAAACGAATCAACTGGTTTGTCTAGAAATTGAAATGAAACCTACACACTTCCTTTGACAGTTTCACTTCACTAAACTAGAGAGGTGGGCCTTTGGCCTACCACCCTCCGCTGCACGTCCAACTCGCCTTGAGCATGCATTCACATAAAATATGAAGATTTAAAAAAAAAACTACCTCTGTTTAAAAAAACTAGCATCTTTCAAGTTTCTAAAAAACATTTTGATTTTTCAGAACTTTAGTTCGTTAAAAAATACCGGCCAATCTGACCCCTTGAGTCGAATGAAAACGAAATTTTGTTGTTTACACTGTTCAAAGGAAATGCCGTAAATAAGCTTTCATGGACTTCCTGTGTTGTTTTTACAGTGTCACGTGACCGTTTTGAGAAATTTGTCGTCTGCTACAAATAATTAGACCGGTAGGGGTTAGATATTTTTGTTGGAGCAGAGAAAAAGTGAGTATTATTTCTTGTACTTGTAGAGAGGCCTAGGGTCCACCAGCAGTCAAGTTGATTGAATGAAAGAAAAAAGGCCTTTTTTATCCGCCGCCACCACCACCTTGAAAGAGTGGAGTGGAGGGGGGGGGGGTGCATGCCGACGAGAGGGAGACGTGTCGATTGGTGACCAAGGATGCTGGCAGTTGCAGTTGCAGGTGTTCTTAACAGCCAAGCTAATTTTTGGCTTTTAGATAATAGTTTGCTTTTATCTTTATTATTGTAAACGGGGAATACAGCGTTTCCACCAAGAGAGCAGTCAGACTATCGCAACTCGGACTTCAATTGTCTATAATCGTTTTGCCGTTACTTGTCTTTTGATGATAGAAGATTTGGTGTTAGGTCAAAGATCGAATTTCGCCGCTAAAGGGTTGCATTGCTACTGGATTTGCTCTCCCCCCCCCCCCCCCCCCCCCCCCACCTTTTTTTTTCACCTTAGTATTGTTGATTGCTATTTCCTTTTTTATGATGAGCGAGTGCCGTAAGAGTCTCACAGGATGCAGGAGTACTGCAATTAACCCTTTGCCAGTGACACTGATTTTTTTTGTTTTCAAATAATAGTCTTCATTTATATTATTTTTTAACGCAGAAAAAACAAAACAAAACGTTTCCACCATAAGAGCAGTAAGAATATTGATAAAAAGCGCTTTGAGCACGTTGGGTGGATATTGCCCTATATAAAAGCTCATGTTTTTAAGTTGTATTTTGTTTTTTGACTTTTGATGAAAACGGTAATATTTTATTTTTGGTCCAAGTAAGATTGATATTCGCCTTTAAAAGGTTAAGTTGTTTTGTTTTTTTTCAGGTTTTTGTTTTTTTCAAATGAGAGAGAAAAAACAAAACAATCATACATGTATCTGCAAACAGCAGAACGTTTTCATTTTACAATGAGATGGGAAGGGGAAGGGATAACACTATGACAAGAGAGAGAGAGAGATGGGCGGGGGAATGGGGGGGGGGGGTGGGGATAGTAAGGGGGAATGGGAAATTATGAAAGAAACAATGGGTTGCCTGATGACGTAGATCAAAGGATTGTTAC
Organism: Berghia stephanieae; assembly: GCF_034508935.2. Taxonomy (NCBI): domain Eukaryota; kingdom Metazoa; phylum Mollusca; class Gastropoda; order Nudibranchia; family Aeolidiidae; genus Berghia; species Berghia stephanieae. The sequence goes on from NC_088366.1 coordinate 25,556,662, forward strand.
AGCGGTGTTCACGGTGCGTTCTTCGTGAAATTTGAACCTTTTACAGTGACACTGATTTTTTTTCTCCAGATTGCTTATGCAGAATAAATCGTTTCCACCAAGAGAGCAGTAGTAAGAGTATATTTCGACTCGGGCTTCAATTAAACTATAAATCGCAAAGCTTGTCTTTTAATGATAACATTAAGACTAAGATCTGGAGTTTGGGGAGTGTAAGATGGAATCTCGCCATTAATGGTTAAAATTGTTTAGATTTTTAAAAAAATAACACACACACACACACACACACACACGAGCACGCGCGGTCACGACAGCGAGGACCATCTATTGCTTGTGTTGCAACAGTAAACCAGTTTACGTGTACATAGATCCTGAGGCTAGATGCCCCGTTACTGTGTACGTAGGCACTCCAAAAAAAGAAAAAGAAAGAGACACACACACACACGCACACACACACACACAGTCTCGCATCCGCTACGAACTAATTTTGCGCACCAATTTTTACTGCACTAATGCACCAAATTGCATACCTATCTATGGACACTTTTTTCCGTATCTTTTTCCCATTAAACTTTTTTAAAAACCTGGGGCGGCACCTTGATAACAGACACGATACCCACACGATTTCGCGAGGAATGAATCATGAAAAAAATTAGGATATAATTTCAACACAACTTTTGAAATTCATCAAGGATTGTCCAGTACCGAATGTTTTTTGATAGAAAACAAATGCATCTTCAAATCTAAACTGCTTTTGACGGTAAGCGGTAAGTTTTTTATTTATTTTTCTGTCCAAACGAATGATTTGTCCTGGTATAGAAGCTATGTATTGGTAACACCGGCTCACCTCTCTAATGGTTTATTTTATAATATTTTGACTTTCCTAAATTTACTAGAGAGGCGAGCCGGTGGTACCAATACTTAGCTTCTTTAACTTTTACAATCATTCGGTTGGACAGAAAAAATGAAAAAAAAACTTACCGCTTACCGTCAAAAGCAGTTTAGGAATGAAGATGCATAAAATTTGTTTTCTATCAATAAAACATTCGGTCTAAATCTAATCTAGAATCTAGGTCTAGAATCGATGATGTAGACTGTAGAGCGAAGTGTCACATTAGGCACTTTAAAAAGCCAATGACTACTATCTACTACCGTCGGTCTATTTAGGCCATATAAAAATTATATCCTACCTTCAAAGAGTTTAAATTTAAATATGCATCATCTGATTTGTCAAATTGTTGCTTTTTAATCTTAGATGTGTATTTATTTTCACTTAATAATATAAATATATATAGCTAAATAAGGACTTTATATAAAGCCTAAACATCCACAGTCACCATGCTCTGCGGCGCTTTACTTTACATAATACTTAGAAACTGGCAAAAATAACAAATTCATGACAACACAATAAGCTTGCATATAGAAATAGAAACACATTCTAGGCAACATCTCCTTCATAAAAAATAAGCCGTCAGACAGGGAGGCCTTCCAAAATTATTATGATTGCGAATCAATCTGCTTAGCATATTATAGAGACCATCTAGAAGACATGTGCTAGCATAGGACAAGAAATATTTAATCTAGATTACTAAGGGGAACAACCCAAATATTCTCTCAACTAACCCTAAGAAAAAAATAAAACCTAGTACCTTTAACTAACTCTTAATAGGAAAAACAAACAACCTAGCACCTTTATGACTAACCCTAATAGAAAAAAAATCCTCTGATCTCAAGCTAATCCTGATAGAAATTTTAAAAACCTAGGACTGATTTCAATACTTCACAAAAGAAAGTGGTTTCGGAAAACCAAAACATAAGATCTTATTAGGAAAGTTTAAACTTTCAATAATCTATCAAGGTTTGTTCTAGAGTTTTAAAAATTCACAATTTGAATCCACGGGGAAAATACAAATTGAAAGAAATGCTAGCACAAGGAACTTTCGGAAGGCCTCACTTCAGACATGTATTGTTTAATACAGATGACATTGATTTAAATGCATGGGACTTATATATTGAAGTCTTCGTTTCATGCCCGTTACAACAATACTCTATCAATAAAAGTAAGAATCCATACCAATGCATCTCTCTCTTTCTTTCAGTCGAACTTCAACAATTGATAAACAGAATAAACTTCAATATCAAAAATCAACGTTAATCAGATAAACTGTCAATTAAACATGTTTGTTCAGGTCATGCTACTCTTACAGGTCATGCTATCCTTGTTCATTTCTGGATCTTGAAGTCTTGTACAGTTATTATCCAATAGAAGAATACAGCCCCTACCTACACAATTTTTAATCAAAATACTAGTCTTGAAACCATTTCTTCTTCATGATCATAATTTAGTTAAGCCAACGTTTTTTATATACAGTCATTCGATATTTCAGCTTAGCAATATTCATGTAATCTAAATTAAATATTTCTTCTTGTCCTATGCTAGCACACGTCTTCTAGACTGGTCCCTATAATCTGCTAAGCAGATTCTCTATTTTGAACCATACAGTCAATAATCTAAACTAATGCTCTTGAAAACGAGCTGGATGAACAATGTGTCTCCCATGCCTTGGGACATAATATATCAGGGAACAAGGTGGAGATGAGGTTGCATTTTGTTCATTGGTTCCGATGGTTTTTGGACCATTGGCACCATATTGCTCATTGCTTAATGATCCTGATTCAATCTTTCCTAGCTATTTGATTTTTCACATCTTTTATAGAAAATTTAAAAAATCATCTTTTTCTGACTCATTGGCATGACATAGTCCATCACTCTGTTTACCAGTAAAGGGGACAGTCCTGAAATTAAACTTTCTTGACACTATTAAACGACTTTGTTAATGTCACATGACCATATTCTTAAATCTGTTGTCTGCTTTTAAAGTACGAGGGCTCTTTCATAATTAACCGAAAAATGCCTGTAAAATCAGCGTTTTTTATGCTATCAACAAAATTCTTGCACGTGTTCATACCTTGACTCGTCCTTCATTTCTCTACGTAACAGCCAAGTCTGTCGACACACTTCTGCCAACGCCGCACCATTGAATCGATACCCTCTTGGAAGAAATTTCCATCAAGGTTTTGTAGCCATTTCCGCACATGGTCAACAAGCTCTTCATCGACATCAAAGCGCTTTCCTGCCAGCTCACGTTTCAGTGGCCCAAAGAGGTGATAATCAGATGGTGCGAGGTCTGGACTGTGTGGTGGGTGTGGCAAAATCTCCCATCCATATTTCTCTAGCCAACCTTGCGTCACTCGTGCTGTGTGGGGTGTAGCGTTGTCGTGTTGCAAAATGACCCCGTTGGTCAACTGCCCTGGGCGCTTTCTGCGAATGGCCTCCCTAAGCTTGTCAAGAGTTTGGCAGTACCTTGCAGCATTGATTGTTTCTCCAGGTTGTAAGGGTTCGAACAGAATAACACCACGACTGTCCCAGAAAACAGTTCCCATTATTTTCTTTGCACCACGACTGTCCCAGAAAACAGTTCCCATTATTTTCTTTGCTGACCGGCGGGTGGTTGGATGGGAGCATCACCCTTGAATCATATACCTATGATGTTCGCATGGGTGTACGATCCGATAGTGATGTCGTTTCTTCTTCTCTTTACTAGCCTATTCTGCTTCTTTGGTTTGTGATTGTATTTTTGACAGGGGATATTTTTTTTTCTGTAAATCTTCTGCCTGTTTGTTCTTGGTTATTTATAATTTAGCTTATGATATCTTTAGGTTATGATTTTGATTTACATTTGTACTATTTTTGTGAGATTGCTTGTTTTTTTGTTTCAGCGGTCTCTCATATAACCTCAATTGTGTTGGAAGAGACCTAAAGCAACAAACAAACAAACAAATTTGCTGACCGCATGACTTTGAATTTCTTCGCGACAGGTGAGGATGGATGTTTCCATGTCATCGAATCTTGCTTTGTTTCTGGGGTGCAATGGTGCAACCAAGTCTCATCACCGGTGACTATGTTGTCAAGAAAAGTCACATTGTACCCTAGAAAGTCTCCGCTGGCGTTGGCAGTATGCCCGTGAACCCTGCGTGAGCTCTTGCTTCTTGTCAAAAGTTCCCTGCAGATGTCCAATCTTTGTTCATTATGATTGTCTGTCAATTGCTTAGGAACCCATCTTGCGCTGACTTTTCTGTAGCCAAGTTCATCAAATACAATTCTATGGGCAGAAGTTTCCGAAATTTCAAGACTGCTTGCGATTTCATGAAGTTTCCACCTCCTGTCTTGACGAATAAGCTCATCAACTCGTTTCACATTGTCTTCTGACGTCGCAGTTATCGAACGCCCTCTCCCTTCCCTGTCTGTCAAGTCGGAATGGCCGGCTTCAAACAAATTACACCTGTGATAGACTTGTGTACGGCTTATAACATGCTCACCATATACACTCTGAAGTTCTTTATGAATTTGGGTAGGAATCAGACTTTTGGCGTTCAAAAAACGTATGACAGCTCTGATTTCCTCCTTTGACCAAGTTTCAAGGTGGGCGCCATCTTTAAAATCGTCGAGAAATTCATTGTGCAAAATGATGCACTTCATAATTTCTAGGAATATCCATAAGGAAATAAGGAATATCATGTCGTTTACAGAATTAAATAATCTCCACTGGTTGCTGAGCAATGGGCATTTTTCGGTTATTTCTGAAAGAGCCCTTGTACCTAAAATTATAACTGTCTACTTTTATCCATCCTTTGTCAAGATTGGCGTATGAAAATGAGATTTGGTTGTTACCAAAGTTTGAAATTCTTATCATTTTAATTTTGAACTCCCTTATGTCTCAAGTTGTCCTGAATACTGTTTTGAGGCAATGGATAAGAAATAATAATGATTATTTGTTTTAAATTGCTTTGAAATTGCCTGCTTCTGGGGTATATTTTAAAATAAATGAGGACAGATTCACACTAATTTTCTTAACTGTTTTTATATCTCCATCACCAGAGCTAACGAAGAAAATTAAATACTTCTAAACAAAATGGCTCCTAAGAGTCCTCCCCTCGTGACAGGTGTTTCACCAAAAGAGGGACCACCAGGCACCAGGATCACAATCAGAGGAGAGAATTTAGGAAATGATCCAAGAGACCTTATTGGTAAGAACACAAATTTCATATGTAATCACATTCAGACATAAGTCCTGCAAGATAACTACTGAGATTTTATTCTTGTGCTTCGTTAAAAAAAACATATTCTTAAATTGACAAACAAATGAGCGTTATAGATTTCATAATCGGAACCTAGGGCCAATGCTAACTATACACTGGATGCACGTTAATGTTTTAAAACATCAATTATTAAAATTTTTTTTTTAAAGTGGCAAATTCTTTAAAAGGAAAATTTTATCAATGAAATTCATAATTCAGTTTGTGATTTAAACACGACTTGCACTCACTTAATTAAACGCTTCTTGTCGTGGTAACAAGACAGCTAGATGGTAGCCTGCTGTTTTAAAATATTCAAGGAATAGTAATAACCTAGGTGGTGTTATCCTCTCATAATTCAGTTTGTGGAGATTTAAACTTGAAGTTGTTTGTCATCACTTAATTAAACGCTTTTTGTCGTGGTGACAAAACAGCTAACCTGCTGTCTTAAAATATTCAGGGTACAGTAAGTACTATCAGAAAACCTCTGTGGTGTTAGTGTTATCGTAGCATGTTTGTCATGCAATCAGAGGTTCTGAAGTGCAGTCCTCTCTTTGGGAAGGCAGATTTTTGGGATGTTTTTTTCTGTCACATGTCATATATAGCTTTTTAGAATTTTAATTTGCACCACAACCTGCCTCATTTCTCTCATCTTTCTCAGGTTTACGTATCTGTGGTTGTGACTGTTTGTTGTCGGCTGAATGGAAATCCTCCAGTAAAATCATTGCAAGAACAGGACCTGGAAAAGGCATGGGAGACATCATTGCCATCACTCGAACTGGTGGGAAGGGTAGTTGTACTGTCGGATTTCGGGGATATTTCCTTCAAATTGGTTAGTTTGCAGTTGCTGTTGTCATCATCGACTCTTCTTCATTGCCCTTCTTTACTCTAATCCTCAACTTCTGTTTATCCCACTCCCCCCCCCCCCCCCCTTTCCTCGTCCTCCTCCTCATCATCATCCTTCTCCTGCTACTATTATGACTTCTCCCGCTCCTCATCTTTCTGGGTGAGGTTCCTGACCTCCCATAGAGGGCAGGGGGTACATACTGTGTCTTCTATCCCCCTATATCTGTTTTCCAACATGCTTTCTGTCTTTGTCTTGGAATGAGATTACTTGGTTTTGTTCTGGCTCTGGCCGAAGTCCTAGCTGGGAGGGAAACAGTCAAATGCATAGTTATTGTTTTGGGAGATGATATTTTTTTCCTTGTAAATCTGTTATGTATTATTATATTTGTTATTCTGAATGTATAATGTAAGCATTTGAGTGTATTCCTCTTTGTTGGATGTTGTGCTTGTGTCTGGATGAGACTTATAGGTGATCTCAAACTAGGTACATTGGTGGTGTGCTCTTGGAATCTACATCTGATCCCTATTTGTTCCCAGTTCCCCTATGTCTTACTTTTTCTTGGGTGCTTTAATTGTAATTCTAGAACTTTTTGCTATCCCATTTTCTTCCTTTTTATTGGTGCTGATATAACCTAATTGTGTTGCAAGCGCCGTAAAACCCTTAAAAATAAACAAACAATCCTCATCTTTTTTCCTCCTCCTACTCTTCTTCTTCTTCTTCTTCTTCTTCTTCTTCTTCTTCTTCTTCTTCTTCTTCTTCTTCTTCTTCTTCTTTTCTTCTTCTTCTTCTTCTTTCTTCTTCTTCTTCTTCTTCTTCTTCTCTTCTTCTTCTTCTTCTTCTTCTTCTTCTTCTTCTTCTTCTTCTTCTTCTTCTACCTACTACTACTACTACTACTACTCTACTACTACTACTACTACTACTACTACTACTACTACTACTACTACTACTACTACTACTACTACTACTACTACTACTACTACTACTACTACTACTACTACTACTACAACATGACATGAAATAAAGTTGCATTATGTTTCAATGTTAACAAATATAAAATCAGGTCCACTTCAAGAATCAGCTGTTTGGATTGATGAGTCCCAAACGGTCCGTCCAAATCTTGACCATGGTCGTCCATCAGCACCTATATCTGCTAAAGAGGAAGAGGATCCATTGGGAATTTTGGATGAAGGAGATAGGTGAGTGGAGTTAGGAATTGAAATAATCTCCAATTTGTAGACAAAAATCAGGAGCATGTTTAATAGGAGATAGCAGTGACAAAACTAGCTACAGTTTACTACTGCTGTAATGAGTAATGATGATATGATTAAATTAAAGAGCCTTTACTTAAAAGTAGTTGCATATATACATAGTAATTAATTACAAATACACATCTTGTACAGAAATATGGACAGGTGTGTTTGATACTGTGTCAGCGGAGAAACACAATAACTAAATCAACCTTTCTTAATCTGTCAAATCAACCATAAAGCCAACGTTTTTATTTTATTACAAGTCAGTTGAATGAATTCTGAATATACAACAAAATATCAGATAAAACATTATCAAGTGCTTTAATAGATATCTATGCCTTTTCAAGGAGCAAGCAATCTTTCAATCAAATTTTATCAGTACATGTTTCCTGGAAGTGAACTCTGTGGATTTGAACATACAATATTATATTACATTTACTTTCAGCATAGCATTTTCTTATTTCTTTTGATAAAAAAAACCCAACCCTTTGGCCACCACAAGCAACTTCTGATTTGACATAAGGTAGACCTCTTAATTTTAAGTTCTTTTCCAATTAGGTCAAGGGGGGGGGGGGGGGGGATCTGTCAAGATTATTTTAAACTCATTCAATCCTAACACCAATCGCGGTACGCACACACCTTTGCACATTACTAACAATGCACCCTTGTTATAAACATTATAGAGCTATTGGTAAGAGTCGATCTGAGTACCATTTTATGTCACTGATACTAATGAGGCAGTCCCTAAATTTATTTCAGGCTTTTAAAAAACAAACACATATTCTTGCTATATCATGTGAAAAATAATTTTTTTTAAATGTTTTCTTCACTAGAGCCAAACTCACCGAGGATGAATTGCTGAAATTGTTCCCCGAAGGTATGTTTTTAGAAATAGAATTCTTAGATAAGATAAGATAAGATGATCTTTATTATCCTCTTCTAGAAATTTACATTGGGTATTGCCATAGACTAATGATTTTCTGAAAATATTTAAGCAAGTAAATAATAAAAAGGAATTACAATGACATAGAAGTAAACCAACAAAAAGCTTAACAAAAGTAAACACATTTTTTAAAAATAAATTATTATTATTATTATTATTATTATTATTATTATTATTATTATTATTATTATTATTATTATTATTATTATTATTCACAGCCGTTTATTACACTAGAAATCTTTCACTTTAGTTTTCTACCGCCTCACCCCCAATGGGAACGACCCACCGTCGATGACGGGGAGACCACCGTGTGGTTACGTCATAACAGATGTCCAGAACGTGAAAACTGGCCTATATTTATCCCCGCAGGTAGAATGCACCGCTTGGATTTCATTGTCAGTCAGGCTATATGACAGATTTCGTAAAATCGTTCCTTTTTACACTGCAATTGCTGACCATACACTTCTTCTATATTTTTCTATTTTATATGGATATAACGGCCACATTTTCATCTTCAAGACGCAATTATTTTCATTGATATCAAGAAATGGTGAGTATACTTTATTCTCTCTTGAAAAATGTATATTTTTCTATTTAAAATTAACCTGAAAAATATTTTTAATTGTTTAAAAAATTCAAATTGATGTTATCTGAGTTTTGTTACCCTAACACATGGTAGTAAACATAAGAGTAATAATCTACTTTTAATATAGCATTTATTTCAATGATTTGTAATGACCGGTTTCTGCACAATGAATGTGTAAACACATCTTGTCAAATTCTTTGTTGGCTAACAAAATAGTCCCGTATTCAGACAAACTCCTGAGACATAAGAACACGAGTCCAATTGTGATGATAAAGTTATTGTTGTTGTTGTTTTATGGTGATGATGATGATGATGATGATGATAGCGCAGTAATAGTAGTAATCGTAGTAGTAGTAGTAGTAGTAGTAGTAGTAGTAGTAGTAGTACACACACTCAGAGAGAGAGAGAGAGAGAGAGGGAGGGAGGGAGCGCGCGCGCGCGTGTGTGTGTGTGTTTGTGTGTATAAAACTCATGTACGCACATTTTTAGCACAGAACGATTTTTATTGCTTGTTCAGTCAAGTTCTCATGATTTCTCTGTGAAAATTTAACTTTGAACCTATAACTTTCACACCGATTTGCCATTCCGTCTTCACGATTCGCACCTTCCCTCGATATTCTTCTACATCGCCCGATGATACAGTCAACGGGCGTGGGAAAAGAGGGTAGATAGATATATTATGACATCATCAAAAAGCGATGTGATCAAAGGTGGCGGATGATTGTGTAACCTCAAAAGCCCGGTGGACTGCGCTACAAGGCCGAACATTCGAGGGGATATGTGATTTGAGTGGGAGGGGCTTATTTGACTTTGCCGATGACCGACTGGTAGACGATTGAAATTATAATTGTCCTTTTTCAGCAGCCAATTGGAAATGGGTAATTGTAAACTTCTGATTGGCGCTCCATGGAGAGAAATCAGTTTGGAGGTCGTGGGATGAAATTACTGAGAGGTGGAGTAAATTTGAAATGAATTGAACGTAATTTGGGGCGTTGTCTAGGTGTCAAATAAGACTCTCGCAGACTGGTGATAAATCAATTTTTTGGCCGCAAATGCTACAGTAAACTTTTTTCTCTATCTTATTTTTGCTAAAAATATTTCAGAGTGGGTATATAGGCGGATTCCATTTTGAATAACGGGCATTTAGAACTATATTTTAAAGGAAAATTATTACGTTATTATTATTAGCAGGCATCTAGGCGATCACTATCGTATTATTAATAACAATCAATAATATTATTATAACTCTTATAATTACCATTATTATTATTATTATTATCATCATCATCATCAATATCAATAATAAATAATGATTTTTTTTCTTTACTCAGATGAATGGGTCATACTGAAAACAAGCATTGTCTCAATGCAAATGGCAAATGGACTCTGCCGAATAAGCTGTGAAAGGGCTCAAATGAGATATGTGCTTAAAAAACATTTCATGCAAACTGCTCCAGAATTAGGAAGTGAAGTTCCACCGGTGAAAAAAAAAGAAAACAGAACGTTGGTTAATTAGATGCTGTTTCTGTGAAATGTAACAATCAGCTGTTCCTTACAATAATCGTGAGGTTTTACGTATGTTAATAAAAAGTATAAAAATGTGTTAAGATCTAGACGTCTATACAAAGTTCAAAGGAATATTTATAACTTATCTTTACATATGATTGTCAATTTATTTTAAAATAACAGTTCATTTTGATTATCTGATCATTAATCCTCCCCCCCCCCCCATCTTTTTCAATGCGTTTATCTCGATTTTTTATTGTCAAAAAATGGATATTATTTATTTTTTTACTATTATCATTATTATTAATATTATTATTATTATTATTATTATTATTATTATTATTATTATTATTATTATTATTATTATTATTATTATTACAGTGGTGATCAAGAGTAAGATAAATACACT
>NC_088366.1:25569835-25674835 GCF_034508935.2 Berghia stephanieae
AACAGTATAGTTTTTGTTAAAAAAAAACTTCTTTTGAAAGATAGTAGTAAAAATAATATTATGCAGACGTGATATTAGTCTGTTAGTAAATAGGTTAACATGATGGTTATGTTGTTATGTATAGAATAGGAAAATCTGTCTTCTATTCATCGAGATGCAAAATTTACTGGCACCAATTATTCATTCATTTCTATGACATTTATATTTTTACCAGAAATACTAAATATTCAAATTCAAAAACGCTTTTACCAGCCTGAAGAACTTAACTATGGTAATTATTTTTTTTCAATATCAAAATTATAAAATTCTCTGATTTATTCTCATCTCAGCCTCTGGAAATATGTCGCTGGAGAACTTTTCTTCCGGCTGGTATCTATTGGAACACCATCAAAATGCGAGGTATGTTTGTTAAGGTGAAGGTCAAATATCTCCATTCTCCCACAAACTTTAACCCCCTATTTCAATTTTGGAAAAAAAAAACAAAAACAAAAAAAAAAAAACAGGCATGGAGTGTAAACTAAAAGTAAAAATTGTCATTATTTTGAAATTTTAATATTTTCAAGTTTAAAATAATTTCTTTTGTACTTTTGAATAGCATCATATTAACTCAAATAGAGTTATCTAGACTTAAAGTTCAATTTATGTTTTTTCCTTTGTTTTTACCAAGTGACAAATTACCAGATTGAGGGGCCTCATATCATTTCTGTGACTTGTCACTCGGGTGTAGATGTTTCTCTCTTTATTTGGTGTTAGTGGCTGTGTGGTATGGTGTCTTCTCTAGTAACAACTTATTGGATGAGTGGAAATTGCAAAACGTTGACCCTGGCATAATGTCTGTGTAAGGTCGATAGACAAGTTTTGGATCATTTAATCATGCAATCTTTCAGTAAAATGCTCTATATATTGTGGTGAATGTGATGATGATTATGATAATGATCGTGGTTGTTATCATCAAATCATCATTTTTTTGTGTTGTTGTCATGGTTGATACTATCATCACCTTGAATGTGTTCTAGCTTTGAAGATCTGAAAGCTGGTCTGGAGTGCATGAAGAGGAAAGCCAGTCAGAGATCTGAGGGTCCTATCACTATTGTGCGCTCTAACCTGACATCCATTTTAGACTGCTTGGACAGCCTCTCTGGTAAGTCAAATTCTTTTCCTTACATTTTTTTGTGGTTTTGTTTGGCATTGCTAATAATTACATTATTTGTGATGATCTCAAGTCTCTGCTCTTAGCATTTTTATTTTGGTTAATGTTAATTCACTTTAAATACGTAGAATTTATAGGAATTACATATTATATATTTATGCATGTGATGCATTTCACTTTTTGTTTGCATATCCATAAATGTTTACAAATTTGAATAATATTTTTTTCTTGTTTAATTTTTTTCAGCCATGTATACCAAATATGATCAAGATGACATCCGTGGAAACTGCATGAACTCATATGCTGTTCTTTTGATGCGTAAGACTAAGCACACAACAGTATTTAATGATTGTGATATGGTCATACAGGGCTGTAAATCTTCCGACAATTGTTGGATTTCCGACAGAACGGTTTTGCTCAATATATTCTGTTAAATGCTGACATTTGTAAAAATAAAATTTGTAACCTCAAAAGACAGAACCAACAAAAAATGAAATAAAAGAGTTTTATTTCGTGCCTCGAAAAAAGAAGTTTTTATTCCATTTCAAGCGCCGACTTAAAAAAAAAAAAAAAAGAAACTGATATTTGTCCCGTCAAAGACAAAACAAACTAGTTAGCTAGGTATATTATCATTCCATCTTGTCAATTATCAGCATCTGCTGCATCCTCCGCTGGACATGGACATATTCACTGCCTACTGTGCCAGACAAGAGAGAGGGGTGACAGTGTCTTAACTTGTCGTGAGTCGTCAAACACATGCATAGGCAGTAATCAACTAACACACACAGCGCGTGTCGGACCGGGTCGTTTCTCTTCATTTTGATACCGACACACACATTTTTCCAGTTTACAATCTTCGATCCTACGCTTTCTTTATATTTCCGTTTGAAAGTCAACCGGAATGATGAATGCGAAATAAATATTTTTCTTCGAAAGGTGATTGACTGCTCTCAGCGGAGTTTTCTTTCCTCACAACCGTATTTTGGTTAAATTTTTCTCCTTTACACACGACCGCTCCTCCTCCTCCTCTTCTTCTTCTTCTTCTTCTTCTTCTTCTTCTTCTTCTTCTTCTTCTTCTTCTTCTTCTTCTTCTTCCTTCTTTCTTTCTTCTTCTCTTCTTCTTCTTCTTCTTCTTCTTCTTCTTCTTCTTCTTCTTCTTCTTCTTTTCTTCTTCTTCTTCTTCTTCTTCTTCTTCTTCTTCTTCTCTTTTTCTTCTTCTTCTTCTCTCTTCTTCTTTCTTCTTCTTCTTCTTCTTCTTCTTCTTCTTCTCTTCTTCTTCTTCTTCTTTCTTCTTCTCTTCTTCTTCTTTTCTTCTTCTTCTTCTTCTTCTTCTTCTTCTTCTTCTTCTTCTTTCTTCTTCTTCTTCTTCTTCTTCTTCTTCTTCTTCTTCTTCTTCTTCTCTCTTTCTTCTTCTTCTTTTCTTTTTTTTTAATCTACATATAACAAGAATCATGCTTAATTTTAACTACACCGGAGCAAAGCGCATGTCTTCTCTGTCAATGCACTTATCCATTCCTTTATAAAAGTAAATCTTTCTTTCCTTTCATTTTACAACTAACTCAGACGACCGCATTTGTGTCACCTAGTCCATGTTTAGGGATTTGTTCTTTGTACATAAATAAGACTACCGTTGTTTATTGTATCATAAATGAGTTGGAGAAAGTGACATGATTTGACTAGTCAATTGACGTGCCGTATCTGTGTTGTGTTTTTTGATTAATCCATATTTTTGTCCTGTTGGTCAAGTTTCGTGTGTCCAAAGAGTTCCGTCAATTTTTACACCAACCATTTACAGGCCTGGTCATAGAATTGAATTCAAAGAAAGTCACACATACCCAGAATTATTTTTTTTCTATCTTATAACTTCTTGTCCTTTTTTTTTTTTTTTTCAAAATCTGCAATGCTCTATCAAGATCGAAGTAGAAAACTATTTATTGTGGTATCAACATTGAGTAATTTATTTTTTGCTATCATCATCACAATCTTTCCTCTTTTTTCTTCTTCTTCTTCTTCTTCTTCTTCTTCTTCTTCTTCTTCTTCTTCTTCTTCTTCTTCTTCTTCTTCTTCTTCTTCTTCTTCTTCTTTCCCTAGCTCATCCTCCGTCACCGCCACCTCCTTCTCCTCATTATCATCATCATGATCATCATCACCATCATCATCATCATCAACATTAAATTTCAGAGGCAAAGTCTTGTGCTGATGGCCTGTTCCAAGAGGTATTGGGTAGAAAAGACAAGGCAGATTCCACACGTAATGCACTCAGTGTCATCCAGAAATTTCGCTTCCTTTTTCATTTACCATTAAACATTCAACGAAATATTCAGAAGGTAATTTCAATTTTGACAAGGTTGTAAAAAATTTAAAAAAGCCCAATAATCATTCCTATTTAATCCTTGTAGACGAAAAAATGTAAACAAAATTCTTTCAAACATCTCTGTCTTCAGTCAGCCAGCACAATTCATAGCATGGATTGCCAACGTATTTCAGTACCTCATCCACTTTCCGTCTCTAAAGTTTAAGGTGTTTGCCTAGAATGTCTCAAGAAAAGTTAATATGTGACATTGAGCTGACAACTAATTTGTAATATCATAAAGACTAGTAAAAATGCATCTGAATCCCTTCATACTTAAGATTAGGTCCCTGTTTTCCAACTCCTCTTTTGAGTGATATCAACACCTGAAGATCATGTTCTTCTTTTCAAACTCCTCTTTTTAGTCATTAACACACAAATCTCTTTGAATTGAAGATTAAGTCCTTCTTGAACTCCTCTTTTTGACATTTGAATTAGGTCCTTGTTTTCGAATTCATCCTTTTAGTGGTAAGGCACCAGAATACATTTGGCTTATGCTATTAGGTCCTATGATTCATATTCCTCTTTTGGTGCCAACAACAATAATCCCTCGGGGAGAAAAAAAAATCTAGTTATCATATTATTGTTTCCATTGTATAATGAATTGATGTGAAATGAGGTACATTTTTTTGTAATAAATTTTCTCTCTTTGGGAATAATATTGAAATGCCTTACATGGAAAGGTTTGGAAGTGTTGCCCTAAATATAATGTGAAAACAATCAATCAGGTGAAATGAACATCATGAAACACTTAGAGCATATAAAACACACAGCATAATGATCATGATGATAATAACAACAATGATGATAATAATAATGATAATAATAATAATAATAATAATAATAATAATAATAAATAATAATAATAATAATAATAATAATAATAATAATAATAAAATAATAAATAATAATAATAATATATTATTATTATTATTATTATTATTATTATTATTATTACTGTTATTATTATTACTGTCATTATTATCATTATTATTGTTATAATATTAATAATAATAAAAATGATGATGATGATGATGATGATGATGATGATGATAAAGAAATTTTCCCACCTACCCTAAGCAAAAAAAAAAATAAAAATGAAGGAGTATACTATATTTTCAAATTTCTCACATTCCTTTTCAGGGTGATTACAATATGGTAATTAACGACTATGAGAAAGCAAAGTCTTTGTTTGCTGATACTCAGATCAGTGTCTTCAAGAAAGGTGAGGAAACCTGACATTGAAATTTATTATCATTATAATAAGTATTAACAATGTGATTATTTTGTCCGGATTGTTGAGTTGTTAATTTTCTTTAATTTTTTTTTTGTCTTTTTTTAAAAAATTTATTATCATTATAATAAGTATTAACAATGTGTTTATTTTGTCCAGATTGTTGACTTTTTAAAATTTTTTGTAATTTTTTTTTTTTTTTTTTTTAAATCCATTTTGGTGGTCCTACAGTGAAATATGCACGTTTGTGAATGAATTTTACATGAACTAGAAAAATGAGTTTTTCTCTCTCTCTCTCTCTCTCTCTCTCTCTCTCTCTCTCTCTAGTATTGTATAGAGCCATTGCGTTTATAAAATTTACTGTGCAACATTGGAACAAGATAGTGTTTGTAAAACTATTAAACATTATTTGCTTTCATTTTTATAGTGTTTGGAGAGGTAGAGCGAAGGATAGCCAGTTTTAGGAACATGCTTCACAAAAGACTTTTGGATCCTCACAATTCCCTTGATGAACAGAAGAAATTAATCAGGTATTTTACTTGTATTTCTTTAAATATTTATATTAGGTGTAATGGATTCAATTCCTTTATTTGCATCGGTTGTACTGTAAGGATGGCAATAAACCAAAAATGGAGAGTCATGTAGGTTGAGATACTTTAAAATTTTATCATACTTCGGATCTAGTACTGAACTACCATGATTACATTATGCCTTCTGAGAAATGTTTTATGGAGCTAGTCTTTAAGAGCCCACAGATCTGAGTTTATCCTGGTTTCTGAAGTGTGAAATGGAAAATAACCATTGCTTGCTACCCAGTGGATTAGATTGCCAGGTGTTTTTTTTTTTTTTGTTTGTTTTGTTTTGCAAAAAAAAAAAAAAACAAAAAAAAAATACCCACAAATTAGGGAACAGCCAGGCTCAGCGGTATGGATTTTGCTTCGTACCCAAAAGGTGCCTAGTTCGATCACCCCCACTGCGCTGAGTGGCCTTGAGGCTGGTTCATTCTGGTCTTACCTTAGAACAGACCCTATGGACAAATTTCCCCTATGGGATGAATAAAGGTTTTTTATTTTATTTAATTTTTATTTTATTTTATTTTTATTGATTTGAAGACTGTTATTATGGGCAATATTTTGCATTGGTCTGAGAGCATTTCCATTACAGTATAACAGTTTGGACTATCAGACCTGAAAATTATCCAATATGGAAACCAATTGTTATACATTGTTCATTGTTGAATTAGATACCTAGTCAGTTTGGAGTACAAAGGGGACCCAGCCTGGGAATGCCTTGACAATCAGCAGAAGTGGCTAATTGAATTGCTCGATGACTGTAAAGACGACCACATTGAAGAAGGTACCTAATTCTTTGCTTTTAGTCTTTCTTCTCATTTCTATAGATACGACAATATTACGCTCAAACCGATTTGCAGACATTTGTGGCCAACCATCTCAAACCGGTATTATATTGGAGTGAATCTGTGAACATTTAATTTGATGACAGAATAATGAAAATTTATGTTTACTTAAGATTTTACTTTGAACAATTTGTGCATATGCTTAAAGTGCAAGAAAATTTTATCTGATGATTTTAATACTTAGCTTGAATTTTTTAAAATCTGGTTTGCCCCAAGATAATTACTGGAATGACATAATTGGTCATATTTTATGTTGTTGTTTTTTTTTGTTTTTTTTTTTAATTACTTTTAAAGATTGCAATGTTTATTATTTGTTTTGTTGACAAAAGATAGGAGCTTGAAACGTGCATGTTCTATTGTTTGATGAGAGTTACATAAAAATCTCAGGATTACAATCCTGCAACAGGGTGTTCAAAAAATTGTTACGATGATGTAAGCAGACTGGAGAGGTGATTGTTTATTTCTTTCCTCTACAGAGAAAAATAGTTTGTCTAACTCGAATGGCCCAAACCAAGCCAGTACACATTGGAGACCTCTAGCACGAATGGCTAAATCACCTGTCAAACCCGGTGAGTATTAGTGGAATAATAAAATTATTTGTTGAAAACCAACTTTAAAAAAAAAAGCATTAAAATATGAAAATGAAAAACTGGAATTGGGTTCTGATGCAAGGAAAGATAGGAAAGAAAAAGTTCAATGTATTAGAAAAAGAGAATAGACCCATTGATCTTTGAATATGGAATTTAAGAAATTTTCACCTTGGCTAAGGATTGAACCTCATACATTCTGCTATCCATTTCTTTACCTTAAAAAAAATCCCCATGGATCCGGTTGTGCCGAAATGTAGAACATGTCTTTAGTGTAGTGTTACAATCTTGGACTCACAATATGGCCTAAATTCCTTTCTCAACCCACATCTGGTGGAAATACTTTGCAATAGATTAGCATCCTGTGAAAATGGTAAGTTATTGTAAGTGTCCATTGGCATTACAGAACTTGGGATAAACTCAAACTCTATTTGGTATATGGCTCTGAAGCACTTCTTTTCAGCATCACTGCCGTTTTTTATTGACATAATGCAATGAATGAGACACTGTTGTAAGAGACAGTTACAGGTGATAAAAGCAAATAGTGCTTGTGCAAGGCAGTGTGTGTTATGCAAAATAAGAATATGTGTCTCTATATGGCCTGCTAAGAAAAAAAAATAAAATTGTCAAGCACATGAGCATGGCAAGCCATAAGATACACTATATGCTGTCTGCATATATATTTTTATCTTACTTCATGAGCGTGGCTCATGGGGCCCCTCTCTAGTTGTGTAATTATGTCATCACTTTAAGTGCTGATCATTACTACAATTATTGACTCAAGATCCTCCATTTATGGATTTTAATGCATTCTTATGTTTTCAAGGAAATGGTAGACCAAAAACAAAAAAATATAGGATCATAATAATACAAAATTTGGACATTGATTGCTCAGTCATATCAATCTTAAGTTATGTCAAACTTATGTAATCTTTCCTTTTTTTAAACAAGAATTACATTTTGGTCACTTTCAGGTGTTGCTGGAGATTCAAATTTAACTTCCCTTTCATCAGTGGACCAAGGTAATTAGTTTGACATTGACAACAATAACTTTTTGTCAAGCAGTTCATTTAACTTTTTTTTTTAAATAGGGAAAAAACTGAGCTTTTTTAAAAGTGCGATATTAACTTGATTTATCTCAGGGGCTTTGTAAAGCCCCCCAAGCCAACATCAAAACTTAACAGGTCGGACAAGACATGACACATGTATGAAGATAATGCACATGACAACACTACCCCCAAACAGTTTCTCTGAGTATAGTGAGAATATTTGAGGAAAGAGTTTTTACCAAGAAATCAACTTTGCGCTGCCTACAGCTGGGCTCGAACCAGGGACCTAGAGGTTTTAAGCCATGTGCCATACCATTAAACCACAAAACCGCATTGGCAGGTTTTGATTTAACTTATACCTAATATGTAGAGGGCAGAAACAACAGTGAAATCTCTCAAGCTTTAACGAGGCTCAAATCTGTATTGCTGTAACTGTTATCTTGATGAAAACTGATAAGGGTAAAAATAGAAGAGACTATGATTTGAACTAAATTCAGTCAAGCACGTACATGGTTGACCTAATGATGTTGAATTTAGTACATGGTGCAGTGCCAGACATAGCAAATAGTAAAAAATACAAGACATTTTTTAAAATCAAGCCATAAATCAGCTACAACATTTTACAGATTAGTATCGTAGAGTAATGTTGATTTAGATTCTTGGTCTAAATATAATATATCTTGAAGTTTTTTCTTTTTATTTTAATGAGCCTATCAGATCATGTAAATACACTTTTATGGAGTGGACAACTTTGAAATTCATTGATTATAATGAAAGGAACTTTTCTGTTCATACCCAACAGCTTCTTGGCGGAATCGGGTCCCCCAAAAAGTGTTATTTGTGGAAGACATCACAGACATCATGCTACAGATTTTCCCAGATTTCTGGAAACTTGGCCAAAGTTATTTCACTATGGAGGTGAGTCGTGTCAAGATAACATATGATCAGCCTTTATTATCTCCTTCCCCCCCCCCTCTCCTCTGTATATGTTAATTAGGGCATATAGGGTCTTTTGAAATGTACTTGTTTATCTTACATGTCTTTCCAAAGAGATTTATCCGCTCCATATGCAATTCAAATTTATGTCATTATGACTATCTGTTCTTTTTCACCAAGTTGAATTACTGTTAGTGTTCTTTTGATAAAGACGGTCAGGTTGCAGTCATGAACTTATACAATGAGGGACAAATTATCAGGCCTGTAAATCTTCTGACTATTGTCGGATTTTCGACAGTACAATTTTGCTCTATAAGGGCTAATTTTTTTTTTTTAATTAATCGTAAAAATAAAATTCGTAACGTCAAAGACCAGAACCAATAAAAAAAGAAAATAAAAGACTTATATTTCGTTCCTCGAAAAAATTGGTTCCGTCTGGATGCGAGACGGAAAAAAAATAATGCGAAATAATTATTTTTCTTTGAAAGCTCTCACACAACCGCACCACCTCCTCTTCTTCTTCTTCTTCTTCTTCTTCTTCTTCTTCTTCTTCTTCTTCTTCTTCTTCTTCTTCTTCTTCTTCTTCTTCTTCTTCTTCTCTTCTTCTTCTTCTTCTTCTTCTTCTTCTTCTTCTCCTTCTTCTTCTTCTTCTTCTTTTATAAGAATTAATCCAAATAAACAAAAGAATCAGCGTAAACATTTAACACAAACAAACAGGAGCGAAGATACGCAGCTTCCTGTGTCAGGCACTAGATACACATCCTTCAAAAGGGTAGGAATTGTTCTCTTTCTTTCATTTTATAACTAATATAACTCAGACCTGGGCCCTCAAATAATTGAGAATTTTTTTTTGGTACCATAAAATAAGGACCTCATTATAAATAAGTAGGGGAAAGTGACATGATTTGACTAGTCAATTGACGTGTCATATCTGTGTTGTGTTTATTAATTAATCCATATTTTTGTCCTGTTGTGTCTATTTTCGCGTGTTCAAAAAGTTCCGACAATTTTTTCACCAACCATTTACAGGCCTGAATTATGAATTGAAAGATAACCAGGGGAAGGTTATTTATTTATTCATTTGTTATATCTGTATGGAGATAGAATTTAGACATTTTTTAAAATGATCAGCGCTTAATTTGCTTAATTTTGAAAAAGAGGTTTTATATATCACTTTCCAAGGTTTACTGAACTAAGCAGATGTTTTTGTTCTTGTTTTATATCGTTTGCTTTCCTAAATAGGGTTTTTTAAATTTTTATTTGATAAACAATTACCTTATTATGATATATTACGATCTAAACAATTTATAAGTTTCCAAAAATACATATTGGTTCAATATGGTTCATCATCACCATCATCATCATCATCATCATCATCATCATCATCATCATCATCATCGTCTTCATCATTATCATTGTCATCAATTTTTTATACCTGTTTTTCCCTTGAAAGATTTATCAAATTTTATGCTAAACCTTTGATACAATTGATTTTTTTACAGATGCCAATTAGTTCTAAACCCGAAAAGGGTATGAAGATTGATACAAGCAAACATGGAAAAATGAAGGTATGGGGATGTTTTTTTTCATATATTTTTCTCTTGAAAGTGAGTTAAATCACATTGTCTAAAATTAGAAAGATTTACCTTTCCTCTCTGTTTAGGGTATGTTATATAAGTCATATGATTTATATTTCCATATTTGTTTCCATTCATTTGCCGTCAACTATTTGAATTTTCAAAATTATAGAAGTCTTCTCATGATTCACACATTAAAAATTTTTACTTGAAAATTATCCGGGATAAACAATTGCATACCCAGCTAGACAGATTTTATCATTTACTGGAGGTTTCAGTAGTTGATCAGACAGGAATAAAAAGAATGAAGCTAAACAATATGCATCACTGTTTGTGATTCACAATACTCAATGCGCTTTAAGGGCTTCAATTTTACTCACCAGCAAGGCAATTTCTTTTTTATACAGTCTGTAAGGTATCCATTTTTGTACTAGCTTTCTAACAATATCCGCCACTGTACGTTTCTATCCACACCTGGGTGGAGTGGGGTAAAGATTGTTAAGTGCTTTACCAAAGGAAAATGCCTGGGCTAGAGTTTTGTGACTAATGTCACCCATTCATCATTGACCACACTCAACATTGCTTGACTTTATTACAGAATGAGACTCAACTGTGTTATAGATACCACAATAAGTATCATCATTCCAAACCAAATTATGCTTGACTTTCCACCAGGCTATGATGATGGAAGTAGTTGCCTTGTTTGCCAACTTTGTGCGTGCCGCATTCTTGCCAGAATCCTTGGAAAATTTGCCAGAAGCAGAGAGGGAAAAGTTTGGGACATGGCCAGGGTCATCTGAAAAACAGGATCAGATCCCTGGCTCGTGGCTGCCCACTTGTGTACGCAATATTAGGTATGTATCAAGTCCTTTGAGGTCTTTATTTTATTGAATTTTGTTGTTGACTTAGAAGTCATTGCAACTTTTTTGCTGGTTTTAGAAGTCTTAAGTCACTATTTAAAATATGCAAGGAAAATAATCAGACATGACACGAAGTTGAAGCAGGTCCATGTGCCTTTGAGTGCCCCCTTTGGCTTTGTGTTTTGTTTACATAAATAATATTTTTGTTTTATTTTGTTCTATAAACACAGACAACATGATATATTATCATCTAGACAATTTCTGTGCCCCAAAAAATCATAAGTGATAACCTATTTAGAGGATTCGTCATCATCATTATTTTAAAAGCAGTTTGAGGTTTCGACGAAAGTGCTATAGAAATATGCTTATTATTATTATTATTATTATTATTATTATTATTATTATTATTATTATTATTATTACTATTATTATTGTTAATATTATTATCATCATATTTTCCATTATCATTTATCTATAATATATATATATATATATATATATATATATATATATATATATATATATATATATATATATATATATATATATATATATATATATATATATATATATATATATATATATATATATATATATATATAGATGTATAATATAATCAATGCTTTACAAAAGTAATTCATATTCTATTTTCAGAACATGTGCGAGTGTGTTATCATCTCTGGACTCTCATGGCGAGTCCATGATGGTTTTAAATGACTTAGCATTTGATATGAGAACCAATTGTATGTTTACACTCCTCAAACATGCAATCTCAGGTATGGGTTTATTTGTTTCTTTAACTCTTCTGTTTAAATGAGGTGCAAAAAACTTATGAATTGTGACCTATTAGATGAGAATGAACCAAATGCTAAAAAAATAAAAATTTTAATTTAAATGACGAGAATGGTAAATGTCCAGTTCTTGTCACTTTAAGAAACTTAAATATTTGTCATTTGTCGACCTAAGCTTCATATAAAAAGAAGAAAAAATTATGCTCTTCCACCACGACATCATAATATATCGTCGCCTAGGCATTCCACGAAGGAATATAGATAATTCATCACACAAGATGTCTGATGTCAACAGGAATCACTCATGTTGTCCAAGTGAGCAAATTGGGGGTTACTGGGTGGGGTTACTGACCTTCCATAGTGGGCAGGGAGGTACTTGCTGTGTCTTCTATAAACCCCTATATCTGTTTTCCAATTGCTTTCTGTCTTTTTCTTGGAATGAGATTACTTAATCTTGTCCAGACCCTGGCCGGAGTTCTTGGGTGGGAGGAAACAGTCGAATGTATGGTTATAGTTTTGGGAGATATTTTTTTCTTGTAAACCATCTCTCTGTTATGCACTGTGTTATGTTTTGTTTACATATTATATATGATTTTTAAACATTTGAGCGTATTCCTCTTACCTGTGCTTGTGTCTGGATGAGACTTTGAGATGATCTCAAACTAAATATTTTGATTGTGTGCTCTTGGAATCTACATCTGTTCCCTATTTGAACTTATTCCCCTTTGTCTTGCCTTTTCTTGAGTGCTTTGATTGTAATTCTAGAACTTTTTACTATCTCCTTTTCTTCCTTTTTACTGGCGCTGATATGACCTAAATGTTTTGCAAGCGCCGTAAAACCCTTAAAAACAAACAAGTTGGGGGTTAATAATCTTGCTCAAGGAAAAAAAAACGAAAGTTCCTGAAGCGGGGCTGGTACCGAGGCCTTCCGGGTCACATTGCAATGCCTTAACCACTCGGCCACTTCGCCTACCCCCCCCCTCCCCAAGTTTCATATAGTTCACTTTAAAATCAATCTTTAGCACCTATGTCATCCCGATTTGAGAGTGATTTGAGATGGTATGTCTTATTGATACGACATTGTGATGCCCTTGCACAGCGGCTTAAGAGCTAAAAAAAAAAAAAATAGCAACCAAAGACCCCCTAAAAACTTGAGCTTTTATAAAGTGCAATATCCACTAAACAAGCTCAAAGCGCTTTACAAAAGGTCCCTGACCAACAGCAACACATAACATACAGAATGAGACACTACACCTGTTAGACAATATTACAATTTTTTAGAGACAATGTTGTTAATGGCCAGAAACTCATTTTACACCTGAGTACAGTGAGAGAATGATTAAAGAGTCTTTTCTAAGGACTCAACTATGCGCAAGTGAGGCTCAAACCCAGGACCTGCCAATTTGAAAGCGAGTGTTATACCACAAGACCACATAGCCGCACTTTAATAAATTGAAGCTGCTTAATCAGAACAATATTATTAAGCAAATATAGATTCAATTAACATCATTGGCCAATCGCCGCAATTTTGACCCAATGTAATGGGATGATGTTTAAGAGGAATTCAAATTGCTGTGTTCATTAATATATTATGTGCTATTTGAAAAAGCTTCAAAACAGAGTTTAAGGGTTTATTTTGTTTTATTTCTTAGTTTTTTATTTTACTGATTTATTGCTTGTTTGGTATTATAGTTTTCTCAGATTATATACTTTAATGTGCATTTAAGAAAATGTAATATATTATATATATATATATATATATATATATATATATATATATATATATATATATATATATATATATATATATATAGACAGACAGACAGTGAGCCAGACAGATAAATAGATAGATAGATAGATGACGTTGCTCAATTATGACATAATATTTTAAACATATCTTTGAATCATGTGTCTGTCTTATATTATTGGTAGATGTCAAACTGCTGCACACAAAAGAGACGTGGGTGGTGGAGACAGATGATGAATCGGGAGGAACAACTCAACTGGTAATTACAGTTTTTGTTGTTTTCTTTTTCAAAATAATGTCAGTTTTTATTTTACTCGAACTCATAGTTTTGATATTTTGTCTTTAATGTATTTATATCATGATTGTAAGAAAGATAAGGGGTCACGTGGATGTAAATAATCCATACAACTACTTTCCAGAATACCTATCGAAGTCCTAGAGCTGGGTGGGGTTCTTTACCTCCCATAGAAGGCAGGGAGGCACTTAATGTGTCTTCTATCCCCTATATCTGTTTTCCAACATGCTTTCTGGCTTTGTTTTGGAATGAGATTACTTGGGTTTTGTCCTGGCCCTGACCGGATACTCTCTAGCTGGGAGAGAAACAGTCAAATGTATAGTTAGAGTTCTGGGAGATGATATTTGTTTTTATCTTGTAAATCTTCTGTCTCTTATTTTTTGTTTACATATATATGGTTTGTAAACATTTGAGTGTGTCCCTCTTAGTGGGGACATGTGCTTAAAACTAAAGAAAGTCTTAGAGTACACAATATTTTATCACGAGGAATGGGATTTTAAAAGAGGTATTTTGATTTGCGACAAAGTTTGATCTAATTACAATTATTTTGACGTTAACTCTCTACCCTGTAACATTCTATATGGTAACTATTTTAATGGTGGTAACAGTGATAATCGACATGTATTGTAGGAAATAAAAACATATCTATATGGCCTGTTAGGGTAATAGATTGAACATTGTTAGGGGCTTTGAGCATTTTAAAACCATGGGATTTGCTGCATAAGTTTGCAATTTCTTTAACTTATCAAAAACAGAATTTGAAATAAAAATCCAGTTATTGGAACAGTTTTTAGAATTGATGTAACCATATGATTATTATTTTCATTCAAAAGCATGTCTTTCTTCTGTCTCTCTCTATATATGATCATCATGAATAAGATGCACTTATTTGGTTAGAATGTCTTTGCCATCTATATCCAACATCTGCAGAATGGCAATAACTCTTTCATGTTTTACGCGGTCAAAGGCCTTTTTGTAATCAATAAAACATATATACACATCTTTTTGCATTTCAAGATAGCGATCTATTAATGTTGTTAATGTGAAAATAGCATTTCTTGTCCCACTATCTGGTACAAATCCAAATTGAAGATTACTGATTTCTGGTCTGATCTTATTCCTCATTCTCTCCATCAAGATACGAAGCAATATCTATGTAATATGACTCATTAAACTGATTGTTCTATGAAGTCCACATTTGTTGGCTCCCGGTTTCTTTGGTAACATTATGAATATTGATTTGCTCATTCACTGGGTATCTCCCCAGAATCGTAAATTAAATTTAGCATTTCAGTTAATTTATCAATTCCCCAATATCCAAGTGCTTCAATCAATTCTACATGAATATTATCAGGTCCAGGTGCTTTCCCCCTCTTCATCTTTCTGAGTGCATTCTCCACTTCAGCTTTTAAGATAGGTGGTCCTTCTATGGAGTTATGGATTTGCAGTTTGTTCCCTCTTTCATCATGGAACAGCTCCTCGATGTATTCCAACCAATGTTGTAATATAGTTGGATATAGATGGCAAAGACATTCGACTCGTTAGAAATATTTACTGGGAGCAAAAAGCGGCTGCTCGAATTGATAGTGAGGTCAGCAAGTACACACACATACAGCGAGGTGTGAGGCAAGGATATGTCCTATCTCCCGACCTTTTTAACATCTACAGCGAGTTCATTCTACATAAAATACAACTGAAGGCAGGAGTGAATATAGGGGGACATATCATCAACAATCTAAGATATGTGGATGACACTTCTCTAATCGCAGAATCAGAAAAAGAGTTACAACAACTACTCGTAATGTGGCCAAACATAGCAAAGACATGGGGTTAGAACTCAATGTGAAAAAAACAGAATATATGGTTTTGAGCAGAAATAATGTTAAACCACCCTGCAAATTATCCTATCAAAACGAAGAGATCAGGAGAGTTGAAAGTTTTACATATTTGGGATACATTATTACTTCTGATGGTAGATACACCCATGCAATTAAAAGAAGAATTGCTTTAGCAAAGAACACATATAATCAATTAAAACAAATCATGAACAACCACAACATTGAGATGGCAACAAAACTCCGGGTAATGAAATCATACGTGTGGTCTGTGCTTCTTTATGGCAGCGAATGTTGGAAGATTAACAAAGAATGTGAACGTAGAATAACTGCCGCCGAAATTTGGTTTTATAGACGCATTCTTAGAATCTCATGGAAAGATAAAATAAGAAACGAGGAGGTATTAAAAGAAATTGGAGTACGACCAACTTTGGTAAACACCATCAGAAAAAGACAGTTAAAATTTCTCGGACATATTTACAGAAAAAACGGTATTGAAAAAATTGTACTTACGGGTAAAGTTGCTGGGAAGAAAAGAAGGAGGAGACAGAGGATAGATTACATTGACAATCTAAACAGATGGATTGGTGGAGGAAGAACAGGAATCAAGCTATTGAGAAGATCTGAGGACAGATATGGTTGGAGGGACATGATCGCCGATGTCTGCAACAGGCCTGGCACTTGATGATGATGATGATGATGATTTCCTTAGAATTAAAAAAAAAATAATGCATTTGGAAACTGAGAAAAAAATGGATTTAGTTTCGTACTTATATTTTCAATTCAACTTTTCATTTCGTTTTTGTTTTTTGTTTTTTTTGTTTTGTTTTATTTTGTTTTGTAATTTAATTTTATTTCATTTTATTCTGTTTATTTTATTTATCTGGTTCTTAATTTCTATTTTTCTTTCTTTCTTTCATTCTTTATTCATTTATTTATTTTCTTTTTTTTTATACATCTGTCAGTAAAAATGTTCTTATAAAAAATGATATTGACAAAAGCATACTTGAACTTGAAAACTGTTTTATTCAGTTAGTCAGCTTTCACTCCTTAAGTAAATTATGATTTATTATCATTCCAGCCTGCCTTGTTTGAGAACATTGTCAATGAGGCAGTACAACATCTACACGAGGTTGTAGTCATGAACAAACCTACAGAACCGGAGGTAACTCGTTTGCCCTCTTGTATATATCACTAGCTATAAATTAAATTCCTTTTATTCAGCCCCAAGAGGAAATTTGCCTGTTAAGGTTAATTCCAAGTGAAGACTGGAATAACCGAGGCGTCCGCTGCACTGCAGTGCCGCAAGTATCTCAAGTGAGATAGGTTGAAGTGACTTGTTCAAGGCCACGCAGCTGAGCGGATAGTCAAATGTACCTTTTGGGTACGAAGCAAAGACCATACAGTTGATTCATGTTGTCGTGCACTGAACTTGTATTTTGTTCTGGAATCCCTATTAAATGCTGACTAGTTTTAGAGTCATTGTGCTATCTTATGTAACTATGGCTCAGTGATTGGTATCTTGTCTTGTAAAAACTTAAGCAATGCTGAGCATGATCAATGAATAGAGTGATGACCTAGATTACAAATTATGGTTCAGCTGTTGTGAGCTTGTAGAAGGCACAGGACTGCCCTTGACTCAGCTGTGAATGAGAATCTGGCAATGAATTGTCATTATAAGAGTGACAGGACAAAAAGATGCGTGACTGGCAACCTGTTATGAATAGAATGGAAATTTGTCTCCTTACTGCTTGCCCAGTGGAGGAATAAATGAACCAATTGTCCATCCACAGAATCTGCTTTATAAGTGATCATATTTATTTCATTTCTTGATTTGTTAAGCGCGAGACTCTTGTCCAAAATTGTCCCAACTGCATTGTTTATCTTCTCAATAATAACATTATATTCGGCAAAGCAGTTTCCTGTATTATAAATACAAATACTCTCTCGGTTTCTCTCTCTCTCTCTCTCTCTCTCTCTCTCTCTCTCTCTCTCTCTCTCTCTATCTATCTATCTATCTATCTTCTTCTCTCTCTCTGTTTCTCTCTCTCTCCCTCCCTCCCTCCTCTCTCTCTCTCTCTCTGTCTCTCTCTCTCTCCCTCCTCTCTCTCTCTCTCTCTCTCTCTCTCTCTCTCTCTCTGTCTCTCTCTCCCTCTCTCTCACTCTCTCTGTCTCTCTCTCCCCCCTCTCTCTCCCCCCCCCCCTCTCTCTCTCTCTCTCTCTCTCTCTCTCTCTCTCTCTCTCTCTCTCTCTCGGTGTTTG
This sequence comes from Berghia stephanieae, assembly GCF_034508935.2. Lineage (NCBI taxonomy): Eukaryota > Metazoa > Mollusca > Gastropoda > Nudibranchia > Aeolidiidae > Berghia > Berghia stephanieae. The sequence continues at coordinate 25,587,926 of NC_088366.1, forward strand.
TATGTGCAAATCTGCAACCTTTTGACTATCCAATTATTTTCATTGTTACTGAATTGAGCTTTAAAGTTTACAATTACTGTAAAAATTGGATTCGTAACTCAGAAAACTGGTAGTTTAGTTTTTATACTCATCCAGATCAATTTAGACTCCAGGTTAGAGGCATATTACTATTGTTGTTGCATTTTATATAATATCCAGATCTTTAGCCAACGTCCAATTCAGAAAGAAGCCACTGCCCTGTGTAGTCAACTTCTCCAAGCCTTCTCACAGTGCATGGAACAGCTTGTATTCAGCCCACCCCTCAACCACACCGACTCCAAGTAGTAAGTTATTCTTGTGTAAAGTACATGATGTTGATTATTTGTTTGTTTGTTTTTTGGGGGTTTTTTTGGTTTTTATTTGGGGGGGGGGGGGGGGGGGGGCGTTAAACTATGGTTTGGGGGCAGCATAGTACAACAGTATGGTCTTTGCATCCTACCCAGAAGGTATGGTATTTGATCCTAGCTGCTGTGCTGTATGGACTTGAGCAAGTCATCTCACCTTAGCTCACTTTGAAGCACTGTACTGCGGCTGATGACTGAGCTTCTCTGGGAATTGACTTCAACGACCAATTTTATTTTTGTTTATTATTATTTATTTACCAAAGCAAAGATACTGCTTTAGAGCTATAAGGTTACTGGAGCCAGATTTTATCTCAGAGATTATAATGTAGAGAGGAAATTAATATTTGCTTGCTACCCTCTCAATAAGATATTAGTCTATCACAATGTTCTCATTACCCTTTTCTTTTAAATATTTAAAAAAGAAATAAGACAATCATAGTAAGTGTGATTTGTGTGATGAACGATATGATCTCAATTAGCTGTTTTGCCCCGACCCACCTCCTCCACCTCACATACATACACACACAGACACACATATAAACATACACACATTCAGAAACGTACTACAAGAGGAAGTAGCGGGCTATCTACTATATTATTATAACATTAACTCCTAGCAAAGGTCAATGACCTGCACAATTTGATTCTGGATAGCAAAAAAAAAAGTTGATTCTACCTCCGTTGGTAAAAAAATATAAGTGCACCCTTACATGGGGTGCCTAGATCCTTTATGTCACATCATCAATCATTCAAACTCTGAATACCTATCAAGTTTTGACTGCACATTGCACTGCTACAGCATATGTCTGACACGATAATCATATTGATTCCTTAATTTATTTGTTTCTTATATTTTTAAAAATTATTTGATTTATATTAACACAGTATATTGGATTGGTTTAGATGCAATTTATGAATTCATTAAAATTATATTTTATTGATCAAATGTACTGTAGAGTTATTAACACAATGACAATTATTTTTTCTCCTTTTTTTTCAGTAACCTGAAACATTCAGCGAGTTTTGATGCAGAAATAGAGCAGCAAGAAGACTCCATACCATCAATGGTTAGGGTTTTGTTTTTGTTTTGTTTTTTAATGTGTATAAGTACTGATAATTAGTGATAGAAAAAAACATTGTCATCAGTTTATTAAACCTGTAAAATAATGTTTGATGTCACTTATCTCTGTGTTACCAATTGAGTGATACAGATATGTAGTTAAGCTTCGCTTATGTCATTGGGAATAAAAAAAACACTACCGTCCATTACTTAACAGGACACTAGGATAACTTTCAATACGAACTTGTGATTCGTCATTTTGGCTTGATATGTTTCCTAGGGAGCTACTGTTGTCCCAAAGGTTTTACAACAGAATGTTTATCATAATATAGATACTTTTATATACTGTTGCTTTAATTTTCCAGGACAAGCGTCTGATCATCATGCTGAGTAATTGCAGTCACACTTGGGAGGTTGTGGTTCCCCGAATCATAGACAATCTCACAAGGCATGGATATGTGGAGATGGAAAAAGCTCTAAAGGTGTGTTAAAGTGTCGATGACCTCACATTTTGCTTTCGTAATTAGTTATAGTAGTAGTTTTAATTGCTCTAAGATATATTTCATTGCATGTAATTTGATGTGCTAAAGTAGTTAGAACTAGATTTCTTAAGATATTTTAAAAAGTAAATACAAGTAAATCAAAAAGTAATAATTGTATTAAAGACATATCCTTAATATTTTTAAGTGGCCATAATATGCCTGTTGATCACGCTATGGAGAGGGATTGAGTCTGGATAGGAACTCTGCCATACGAAAAACAAATGTTTTTTCAAAAATAGAAGTAAAATTGTATTATTTAAAGGTGCAAAGAAGTAGATTGACAGATTTGTGTATATACAGTCCCCAAAGCTCAATTGGTGAAGCACTTACTTCACATGCAGAGAGGCCGAGATTGATCCTGCATTCAGCTGAGAATTTTGTTTTCTGACTCCCTGCCCACCTTGTAATGATTGAGTAGCTGGTTCTGTTAGATCTAATGGAAAGTACTTTGTAATTGCTATTGGCCTTCACTCTACAGAAACTGGAATAAACTAAGGCTCTATGGGCCTAATGGCTCTGAAAGAAGTAGGTACTTAGAATTATGTCTTGCAAGGTGAAAGTAGGAACAGTTTCTGTCAAAGGTATGGCCAAGTTATTTCTGACCCCATCGGTAATAATAATAATAATAATAATAAATGGCATTTATATAGCGCTTTACCCCGTTGTCACAGGCTCTAAGCGCTTTACAGTGATATAAAACAAAACATATTACAGTGAGACAAGTGTGAAGGAAACGTGATACGAATTCAATTTAACAACAACAAAATATGAAAATAATATTGCAACATTATGACATAAAAAGATAAAACTTTAAGCGAGATTTGAACGTTGTCAACGAATCCGAGCATCTCACGTGTGATGGGAGAGAGTTCCAAAAATGGGGGGCTGAAAATTGAAAAGATTGTTCACCTATTTTACGCAATGGCTTAGGTTTGACAAGGATTGATTGGTCATTGCTTGACCTCAAGTTTCTATTGGGGATATATATGTTTAGAAGGTCTTTAATATAGGAGGGACTGTTCGTGCTCAGGGATTTGTAGACAACAGTACAAATCTTATAGACAACTCTTTTTTCCACAGGAAGCCAATGTAACTCACGGAGAAGAAGAGTTGCTGACGGGTATTTTTTGTTATTGCGTACAATGAACCTGGCTGCGTTATTTTGAGCAACCTGAAGTTTGCTAATTTTGTCTTTAGCTAAATTCGCCCAAAGGGAGTTACAATAGTCCAATTTAGATAAAACAAGGGAATTAATTAAAAGTTCTGCTATATGCTTCGGTATTAAATTACAAATTTTGCTTATTTTTTTCATTTCTATGTACATAGATTGTATGGTGTTATTCACGTGGCTTGTCATGGAAAGATCTTTATCAATGATGACGCCAAGGTTTTTTGCTTTATTTGAAAATTCTATTGTGCTATTTCCGAGAGTAATAGGTGATTTATTTGCCTGTTTAAGGAATTGGAGAGTTTGGTCTGTTTTTGCAGAGAGTATTTTTACAATAGACAAGCATCTTATACAGATCAATTTTATGGCTCATATTGACTATTTGCGCAATGTCAAAGCGCTAGGTAAAGGTTTAAGTTAATGTTTCATTGAGCATTAATCTTTTTTCATAAGGGGTCATTTTATCTTTAAAATCTGTTGTGAGATAATGGGTCTCAAATATAATGTATGAATCGTCTTAGAACTATTCGGCCATGTGGGCTAGTAGTATGACACTCACTTTCGGGTCGGAAGGTCCTGGGTTTGAGCCTTGCTCAGCACATAGTTGAGTCCTTGGAAAAGGCTCTTATTCACATTCTCTCACTGTACTCAGGTGTAAAATGAGTATCTGGTCGTTCACAGCATTATCTCTGTCCGAAAATATTGTAATATCGCCTAACAGGCATCATGTCTCGTCCTGCATGTTAATTGTTGCTGTTGGGCCCCCTGTAAAGCGCTTTGAGCACATTTAGTGGATATTGCGCTATATATTTAAAAAAATAAAAAAGCTCAATTATTCTTTATCAATTAATATGGTAATGCTCTTGTTTATTTTTCTCACAAAACTCAAACCTGGCACAGGCATCACAAGACACCTACTCGGCCCTTGACAACCAATTGTTCAACTCTTACATAGAGCAGAAGTCCGACCCAATCCAAGGAGCCATGGAACCTAACATGTATCGTGGAGGGTTCAACTGGAAGACATGGAAGGACCCATCAGGGGTTAGGAATTATCTGAAGGAAATCATATTGAGCCTCATAGAGGTCCATGCTGAGGTAATATTCCAAAGAATAAGAGCAGACATCTTTCATTTTTTTAAATTTTTTTTTTGCCTTCTCTCTTTTAACCCATTCTTTGTTTCATACTATTAATTAAGGGACATCCATTTTATAACAAGGAAAATGTTCTCATAATTTGTAAATAATAGATTTTAAAAAAATTTCTTTTAATGTTATAAGACGGAATTAATAGCATCCTGATTATCTCTCAATAAATGATAAAGATCTGAAGATCTGTCCCATTCTCAGTCATTCAAACTCTAATGATAATCTATTACCTATCATGTTTTGACACACCACATTGCACCACTAGAGCTTTCGTTTGACATGATATAATCATGTTATATATTTGTTTACTTACTTTTTAGTCTCTTGTTTAATGGTGATAATTGTCATGTTTTCAATTTTCTTAGAGATGTTTCAAAATGAAAAAAAAAAATGTTTTCTTTCTATTTTAAAAAAAAATTTTGCTTGTTTTTTGAGTTGATTTTTAAGATGTATGATGTTAATGAAAAATAGAGCAGTTCAAATTTATTAGGCATAGAATGCTTTAATGATTCTAAATATAATAATCAACACTGCGCTGGAAAGTTAAAGGTGATTTGTTTTAACTGTTTTATATTTTTAATCTACTTTAAAAGCGTCATGGGGGTCCAGATAGCTTATTTCGTATAGCACTTGCAGATTTTGTTTTATTTCTGAATCCCCTGTCCACTACCAGTATTTGGGATGCTGGGTCTGTCCTAATAGCTCTGGAGGAATACTTACTTTAAAATATTGCTTTTTTTTCATATTCAAAGTTTCCACGAACAGTCTTTAATGCTTTGATTTTTATCAAACTTCAGGTATACAGCATCTCCAGTAAGTTTGTACCACGCATTATGACCAAAATCACAGAGGCTGTTTGTGAAGAGCTTTGTCGACTCATTCAATGTGTTCATGATTTTAATGCTGCTGGAGCAATACAGGTACACAGCAAAACAGTTAATTTATTATTTTTATCTGATTTATATTTCACTTAAGAAAATCAGTTCTAATATTTAATAATTAAGTTTGTTCCATTCTCAAGAATTTGGTTTTGAGCAATTGATTCTTTTTGTCAGCCTGTAACACATTTCCTTATTCATAATGTGAAACACAAGGTGGGAAATATAGGGGTAAGCAGTGACTGATTTGAGAATACGACCAGTATGAACGTTGATGTTGTTTTGTTTACACAACCTACCATTCTTACTGTATGAAGAATATATTTTTCATAATAGATGATTGCATGATGGCTTTATTAAAATTTCCCCCCTCTCACGGAAATAGAAATTGAATTGTATAAAAAATATGAATTTGGTCAGTACAATCAAATTGTTAATTCTCAATATTTACACTGTTCCATTCCTTATATCATTGATAAGTCTCCTTACTAAATGGCGATATATAAACTTTATACAATAGACCCTACCTGTAAATGGAGGTGATTGCTATCCAATAAAGTACAAAAAATGGACAGCAGCAGATGCTCAAGTTATCAGCTTATCCCCTGATCACCCTACCATGCTAAAAGAAAATATCTGGGATCCTAAGCTGTGACAGAGGATATGAGATCATTAGCTTTAGCGAAAAAAACCGACTGTGCCTTAACATCTTATTGACAGCTTACCATTGGCTTTTACTTGAATGCCTTTTTTTTCTTATTTCAGGCAAGACTTGAATTGGAAGCCCTTCAAACAACTGTGAATGTGTATGCCCCAGATCATTTACGGTAAGGGAAACCCTCGCTTTTTAAAATAAAATATTACCACCACTTCCACATTCACTGTTACCAGTACCATCTTATTATTATTATCATCATCATCATCATCATTGTATTTCTTTCTTCTTCATCCTCAGTTCCTGCTTTAAAGAGGCTTTTGACTGTGTTCCAGAACTGTCTAGCGAAGGCAAAAAGTGAGTTTGTTTTTTTAATTACTTTTTCATTGCCACATTATTATCTCATAAAGAACTGAACATGTGCTTATGAAAGGTGCCAGGCAAAGCAAGAAAGTAAAATATAAGGAAAAAAAATGGTGTAATGGTAGCACATCTGACCGGTAATCAGAAGGTCTGAGATTCGATCCCCAGTCGAGATTGTCTGATTTTTTTTGAATGTTTTTTTTCTTGTATTTTTCTTTCTTGCTTTGTCTGGCACCTTTCATACACATATGTGTTCAGTTCTTCATCTTACGCCGGTGCCTGCTCCTTAATTTATTAATTTGATATTATCTTATAGTTAATCAAAGAGATTAATTTTTAATTTTTGATTAAAGTTAACATTTATATACATCCAAGATATAAAACAGTGATCAATTTTGACATACAGATGTGAAATATGTTTATTGTCATTATTGCATTACTCATAAAATTACTCAAGTACTCAGAATTTAAATGAGTTGTATTTGCCATGCTTACGAACTTAGTCCCATTGTGAAGGAAACATTTGTGATGTAGGATAAAATCTTTCACTCTGCCATATCCATTCCTTGGTATTGTCAATTCACATCATCTCTGGTCATCCCTGTGCTTTGTCGTATGGTCTTACTCAGTCCAAGATTTCCCTTCCTTTGACACCTAGTGAGAGCCAGAGATTCTAGTGGGATAGTTAATTTCTTTATTGCATCTTTCATGTTATCATTTGTCTTGGGCTTAGTGTTAGGGACTTAGCTTATCTGTCATACTACAATGGAAGAGTCTCAATCTAAAGTAGTGTCTAAGATCAATGGTTTATATAAATATTGTAGAGCAAACATTTTATGGAATGGAACCTACAATTGATTGTTTCATATGTGAGTGATATTTTTACATAATGTCGCTTCACCCTCAGCACTGACATTGTGGCAGTATCAGATTCAATTAGGTCAGAACAAATTCGACCTTTGTCCTACTTAAAAATGTTGCAGATCTCAGATGTTATCTTACTTAATCCTCATCAGGCCTTGAGGCACATAGGGCATCCACCAGACATCTCCAATTTTTGTGGTCGGCTGCTTTTGCAGTCGCTGTGTTCCAGGACAGACCTGCTTCCTTTATTTCTTTTTCCATGGTCCTTTGCCAGGTTTAGACCTGTAAATGAGCTCTATAAAAATTGACTGAAACTCTTCGTAATTCGTAGTGGAAAAATCCAAAGAATAGAAATCTAAATGAATAGTAATAGTAAACAGCAAGCTCGTTTTGAGCAAAAAATGGCAGAAAACTAATTTGCAAGGGAATTAATTAGGTTACTTACCATTGTTCCTTATAATTAGGTACCCAATCAGTGAAGAAACTAGAAACGGTCAACCAATTTGTTTACAATATGAGGCAATCGAGATGTGCTTGTAGCAATCATTTAACTTTCGATTTGAAGGTGTCTACATAATGCACTTCCCGTGTTCGAATTTTTCTTTTTCATACTTTTACTGTCCTCCAGGTAAATGTGGTCAATTTTGTCTTAGATGAAACAGTGAAATTTATCGCTCAGCGGCTCAGTTTAAATTGGCTACCATTGGGATCAGGACAGGTTTGGAAAGTGAAAAAATAATTTCACGAAGGCTGTGTGAAAATACACTGGGGTGTGTTCAGACACGGCAATTCTAAAAAGCGTCGCTTAGTCTTGGCAATATATCCATCGTTAATATAAACGGCCCATGAGCTATGCGTAGCACTGTGGAACATTTCTAATTAAGGTTACGGTCATTCGACTGCGATTCACAAATTCTTTCTTTCCTTTAAAAAAATATTTGAATTTGACGAATTGACTAATTTCAGTTAATTGACTTGAGAATTTACAGGTCTACTGAGGCTTCTTTGGGTCTCCCCCGCTTTCTCTTTCCATCTGCTGTCCAGTGCAGAGCTGTCTTGGGAAGTGACCCTTTTTCCATTCTGGCCACGTGACCCAGCCATCTTCTTCTTTATATTTGGCTTTCAATGCTAGTGCAGTCGGCTTTCTTTAATAGATCCACATTTTTTTGTAGGCCAAAATATGTCTTTTTAGACACTTGTTTTGAGATCCGATATGTTATGCAAGGATTAATTACTTCAGGTAATTTATGTATCTTAACATGCCATAAATTAACCAAAGAAGTTTTTAAAAAAAGATTAATTTTTTTGGTGTTTTTTTATATAGTTTTATTATTTTTTTTTTCAGAGTTGTGTCTAAACTGTTAGAGAACTTCAAGTCGAGGATGAAAGTACAACTTATGTGTTTTAACTTGGAAGAAAACACCAAAATTAATCAGTCTGTAATGGATGACTCCATTTGTTAGATGCTACGAAATTGTCAATTTCGTTAAAGAGTTGTTATACCAAAATCATACTGGCTGTACTATGGATTCCCATGATTTTCATATGATTGTTCAAAGGAATTGGACAAAATGAATTCCAGAGCTCTTGTATTTCTGGCTTTCAAAGGACCTGTCATGAAATGAGCAATCGCTGTTTAAATTTTATTTTTAATTTGAGTTTTATTTTATTTTTAATTAATTTTTTTTTTTTTTGGAGGGGGGGGGGGGGGGGGGGGAGGGAGGACTATAGAGATGATAGCAACTTTAGAGTTCTACCAAGTGTAATCTCATTGACAGTATGATGTGAAAAAGTATGTTTGTGTGTGTGTGTGGGGGGGGGGGGGTAAGAAAGAAAAAGAAAACAAGTAATGGTTTAATGTAAGAATGCTTTAAAAAAACAAAAAAAAACGAAATAAACAGCATAAATTGTAGAACCTGGAAAACATACTGCATCTGACAAGCCCTGCTAACATGACTACAATTAGGATGTTTATTAAAGAAAAGAACAATCAATTATATCAGTTTGAGACAGAAAAAACAAAAAGAAAAGAAAAACACAGGGGAAATAACATGGAGCCTTAGGAGCATGATGAATTAGACTCCTATTCATGATGTTTCAGCATTTTTGTTTCAAGTGTTTAAGAAAAAAAGTAAATTTGTACATATAAGTATACCATGTTTAATTTAGAACACATCCTGAGGCTCTGAAAAAAGCATAAAGTGATACAACTCTTAAACAGCAAACTATCAGTCGTTAAGGAGGGAAAACGTATTTTAGCAAATGAATGTTTAAGTATTCATGTGAATTTTTGACAGAAGTATTACTTACACAGGTATACACTGAGCAGAGATATAAATACGTGAAAATATAGGATTTCTAAGAGATGAATGATTAATAGTAAACTATTTATGATAGTGAAACAAACTCAGTAGATTTAAGCTTAGTTGTAAATGATTGTATTATATTTATATATATATTTCTTATGTTTTGCTTTCATATACAATGCTGACCCCATCTGTGATGTAGAATATCAAGGAGCTCTCCAAGATGTAATCATCCACTTCATATACAATTTTTTATATTTACATTAATACCAATTCGAGTAATGTTTAGCGAGGTTAGTGAAAGAATAGTTGACAATGAATTCAAAACCCTGAGCCCTGGCATTGTGTCTTTGGGGAAGGACTTGACACACTTTACAAGCTCGACTTGTGTTCAGATGACTACTTAGCTTTAGGGGGTATTTTATAGAAGGAACCAAGTTGGCATCACTCAGCTCTTTATTATTTTTTTTCTAGACCGCATGTTAGTGATTAGTTCTCACTAAAAATGTATCTATAAAAAGTTAAAGGTTTCACACAGTTTTATATGTTTGTGTGTTTAATTTGACCAGTGGATGTGAGTATATGACCTAAACGCATAGCATCAATAAAAGTGATAGCGCAAAAAAAGGGTGCCTAGAGGGTGACTTATGCTGCATGAAATCAAAATGGCTCCATATAGCCTACTGCGGAAATAAAATGAATTACTATGAAGCTTATTGAATACAAAACAAATGTTCATGTTTATTTAACAGTAATGCACTTTTCTAAAACACCTGAAAATCTACTCAAGATGTCTTTAATTTTTATTCCTGTGAAGAAGGTCTTTGTAGTTTTGCCCAGGCTTTAGCTGGGTTTCCCAATAGGCCCGTTGAAAAGTGCTCTACTCACAAGCAAGAGGGACTGGTATGAGTCCCAGATTCAGTTTAGGATTTTTCTCTGACCACTTTCATCATCCCAACATTAATTTGATACAGTACTCACTGTATTCTAGCATTGCCAAATTCCAGCACGCTCTGCAATGCGACATGCTTGAGCTGGGTGACCGAATGCATGGATTACCTTCCAGGGGCATCGGATTTTGGCACGCTTGGATTCTAGCTTTCTTTCTGGCTTCTCCCAAGAGCATGCTAGAATCCAGCGTGTACTGTGCCCAAGTCTGTTAGATTCAATGGAAAGTACTTTGCCACAGACTAGCATGTTTTCAAAAGGGTGGCAAAAAAATGTAGCTTTGTCTATTTGAGACCAGGATGGTTCTTCTGATACTTAAGGTCCACACTGAATCCTTTGCAGTGTTGGAAAAAAGATTGTTTTATTGTCAGTGTGAGACTATCCATTTAGTGAGAGTGTGTATGTATGTGTGTGTGTGTGTGTGTGTGTGCATATATCAAATTTTTAGTTTGATGATATTGATTACCATTCCTATCTGTGTAAACATGTAATTTACATCATGATTAAAATGATAAATGGAAAAGAATAAATGTTGCTTCTTGTTTCTTTATTATTCAATTTTTAAAAAAGAATTAAACGAAACAAGAAACATAAAATTTATTGATATTGTGACGCACCATATCTCAATTTGGTATTATGTCAGATTCAGATTCAGCTCACTGATCCTTGAGGAGACGTTCAATTTACGGGTATGCCAGTCACTGCATGGGTGAAATGCAGTGGCCACAGTTTTGTAAGTATTGATCTTCAGATGCCACTTGTCAAAGTAGTATTTGAGTCTGGTGACGTCCTCACTGAGTACGCTCTCAAGACAAGTCCTCATTTTAATTTGAGTAACAAGCGCCCGGTCATCCGCGTATCCCAGCCTCATGGAGGAAGTGTTCAGCATGTCGCTATGTAGACTTTAAGCAACATTGGCGCCAGAACAGATCCCTGAGGGACCCCATTACTCAGTTTCAGACTTTGCTCATGGTGTCTCCCGGCGCAACTTGGAATTGTCTTTCTCCTAAGATTGAAGAGATCAACTTCAAGGTTTTTTTTTGCACCTTATGATTTTTGCTAGTTTGAGCATTAACCCTTCACACCAGACTGTAGTCTGAAGGTGAGTGTTATACCACAAAGTCACAAAGCGTAAGGCTGAGTATAGACCACTTAGAACGTAATCCTCAGCCATAAATAAAGAAACTCTAAAATAAAACTTAACAAATTTTTCAAGAATTTAACAATTTTCAATAACAATTTTATTGGAAAAAAAAATATCACAAAGAAACATAAAAACTCATTAATACTAGGAATTATGATATTCAGTCAACTACAATATTAACAAGGACATTATTCCAATGCTGGTCCGCGAATCAAAAATATGTGACCAATCGTCTTAGAATAGTAATATGTCAGAATGAATCCCATTTTTATTGAGCTTAACCTATGACATCTGAATTAAACAAATGTCTCAGTTGAAGAGAGTGAGTTGGATTTTTTTTTTTTTTTTTTTTGTGTGTGTGTTTTACGGTGCTTGTCACACCTTTAGGTAATTTCAGCACCGGCAAAATGGAAGAAAATGGGATAGTCAAATATCCTGGATTTACAATTGAAAGCACACGAAAAAATGAGAGAAAGGGGAATGGCTCAAACAGGGAACAGATGTAGATTCCAAGAGAACACAATCAGTGTGCTTAGTTTCTCTAGACACAAACAAAGCATCCCACCAAGAGGAACACACTCAAATATTTACAAACCATTATATACTCAAAACAAAAAATGTAAAAGTCCATAACAGAGAGATGATTTACAAGAGAAAAAAAAATTCCAAAAAATATAACTATACATGTGACAGTTTCCCTCCGAGCCAAGGACTTTGGCCAGGGCAAGGAAAAAAATAAGAACTCCCAAGACATTAAGCAAACTAGAATACAGATAAAAGGGGATAGAAGACACAGTAAGTGATCTCCTGTCCATTATGGGAGGTGAAAAAAATCAACCCACCTTTGAGTTTTATTTCTTAAATTTCAAAACACTTAACTTTCCTAATTCAGTTTACTTTGACATAACGTTCTGCCATAATACTAATTTGAGACAATGGGTCACATATCACATATTATAATAATACCATGGTGTGGAGAGGGGAAGAGATGGGTATGGTTTTGTTTATAAATTTTTCTTCATTAAAATATTCACAATTATTGGCAACACTAACACCAAAGAGTCAAATCAAATGTAATACAAAAAGGTATAAGTAAGAAAAATTTTAATGTTTCCCACGATAAAGTCATATGTCTCTCTCAAATTAATATACAGATAAATATTGATAGCAGTATCTTGATCAAAGCTAAAGTTTAAGGAAAGAAACTGACGGCTAAGGGAAAGACATTGACGTCATTTTCTAGCTTGATCAAAGCTGTAGGAAAGAAATTTCATCCTGAAGGAGAGAAATCAACATTAGTTACCAAGACATTGATGTAAGCTAAAGATAAATTAACATTTCAAAGCACAGTGAAAGTTAAATCAAATTCATTAGTCTTCCGTTGAGCATCTAGTTGAACGTTGCGTTGTGACGAAGCTTCCAGGCGGTTTCGCCACAAATGAGGCGAGGAATTTGCGGCCCGGATAGACCATTATAACATAGTGCAACGCCATTGGAAACTGCTGCCATCTTTAAGGCATTAAGTAAAAACAGATTACATTTTTTACTGGATTTGTGGCAACTTCTTTGTTATCCTATGCGTAATTATGGGCTAAGGTAGTGAGAGCTTGAACATCAAAGATTTGAAAATCCCTTTTTATCTCTTTAAGATTTGGTCATATAAACATATAAGTGAAAATAAATGTTTAAGATTTAGCAATAGATAACAAATTCTCTATTCCTATTTGTAATTCTCCATAGAAAAGTATTGAAAATATTCTTGCTGTATTATTCCAATCCCTTTTGATATCAAGAAGTTTGGTATGGATATTGTATGTCATCATCTTAGAGAAGAATAGACAAAAAAATTCAATACAAAAATATAATCAATAATTAAAAAATCAAAAACGTGTAACTAGCTTGCATAATTCTTTTTATCAAAATATGGATTATCAAAATATAACTACAACAGACACTTCAAGAATGAAATTCATTTACCAGTACTATTTAGCAATCAAATGAAATAGTGATTGAAAATCATATTTTTATTTTAAAATAATTTACTATTTTATATATATATATATATATATATATATATATATATATATATATATATATATATATTATATATATATATAGACCTATCCTTCTCATTTCGATTTTTTAAAAAATAAATAAGTAAAAACTGAAAAAAGGTAAGTTAGGATTTGGCCAGAGATTTTGCAAGGAATAGTTTCAGGAAACCAAAATAAAACATGAAGGAAACTTCCCTTAGATATTTAAATGATAAACTATCGCGGAAAAAAAGATAATATACAACAAACGGCAAAGAAGGATAAACGTAAGTGCAATAAAAGATATAACGTAGAATAAGGCTTGGAATGACAAATCACCATAAATATAATTATCTACATGGATCAAATTTACAACTTGTATTATACCAAATAATCATTATAACACAGTGTGTAGTATAGGCTTATGTTTGCATAAGAGTTGGAAATTACACTCCAAACAAACACACAATCAACACAATACAGAGGACAGAAGCACGCGTAATTGCGACCCACCCTCTCAATCTGGTATTAAATTGGAGTGAATCAGAAGCTGAAAAGTGAATTTGAAGTTTAAATGATCACAAATATGAAACCCAAGTTTGTTCCCATCTGTGACTCTTGTTGCCTCAAAATGGAATACTAAGATCTTTAGTCAGTCCTCATCCACTATTCCATCCTCTTCTGACATTGGCCAGTCTTTCCATCTCCTGCCAGCACATCCCATATCTATCCAGACGGTCTCTCCTCCAGGGTGACCTTGGTCTTCCTTTTTTTTTCCTTCGCAGGGCCGTCCTTGTGATATTGTTATTTGGTTTTCTGAATGTGTGTGAATACTAAGAAACTGAAAATTAAATTTATATCCAAAAATATCAGACTTGGGGTGAGTTTATATGTTTTAATAAATAAGATTAAATACAACATTTTAGAGCGTTAAACACCAACATTTCATGTTTTTCATCAGTTTGACTTTTCTTTGACTTTTTAGCAGCTGGATGATCCACACAAAATACTGTTTTGAGATAATGGGTCACATTTTGAGATATTAAATTTATTTTTAATTTAGCATAAAATTTAATGCAACTTTAATATTCATAACAATTTTTTCAATAGTACAGCTATGCGGTCTAGTGGTATGACACTCGTTTTCGGATCGGAAGGTCCTGGGTTTGAGCCTCGCTCAGCTCTTAGTTGAGTCCTTGGAAAAGGCTCTTAACTCACATTCTCTCACCATACTCAGGTGTAAAATGAGTACCTAGACGTTAACAGCGTTGTTTCTGAAATAATTGTAATATCACCTAACAGGCGTCATGCATGTCCCGTATTAATTTGTTAAATGTTGCTGTTGGTCAGGCACCCCTTGTAAAGTGCTTTGAGCACGTTTAGTGGATACATGTATTGCACTTTACGAAAAAAAAAAAAAAGCTCAAAGCCCAAGCTCAATTTCCAGCAACAGAATCATTCCAACACAATTCAGTTTTAATGTGGTGGGTTACTTTTATTCTACATGAAATGGGTTTTCCGAAAAGTAAGCCGGTTTAATGTTATAGAAATTTAACAGTGTTTGAAACACTTGAAGGCCATACAAATGCATTTTAAAAAAGGAGATGTGGACAATACACCGATGACCATTAGATTTACATTTCAGTGTCTACAACACGATAAGTCACAGACTATAAAGAAATAGTAAGACAAATAGAAATAACTCAGTATAAGATCTTAGAGAAGCAATTTATGCTCGTGCCTAAGGCACCCTAAAGTCATCCAAAGTCTGGCACTCACTTAAAGATATGATTTACGAAGAAAATGATTTTATCTCTTTGAAAAACAATGTGTGCTTACACACATGACTGCCTCCCAGCAACAAACCCCAGCCATGGTCTTGGTAAAACCAAGTTATCTAATTCCAAGACAAAGACAGGCCATGCAAAAAAGGCAGATACAGAGAGGAATAGAAGTGATCCTACCAATAAAAATGAGAACTAATCTTGACGATCCATGCTTTTCTGAATGCAAACAGTACAAACTGTAAATTTGGTCTGGTCTATAGAGAAAATGGAATATCACTGAAATATATTCTATTTAAAACCAATATGTCATAATGTAATTTTTAAAAATAATACAAATGTATATACATAGAGAACATCATATGAATATCACAGGAAAATAATGTCAATCACAAAAATTATAAATGTTTACATTTGGTAAAACATCTGAGCAAAAAAAAAAAAAAAAAAAAGATAACCCTTGTTTTCTACACACTCCAACCAAAAACAAATGTCTGGGGAAAAATCCTAGGGCAATATAATTAAAACAGATAAACTGTTAAGTCAGGGTTATTCATGAAGCTGTTAGGAGTACACATTGGAAATCCTGCCTATTTATTCCCTGGATTTTGTTAAGATGTGTCCTGTTAATCTTCCTGAATTATTAAACAAGAGAAATCTTATAGAGCTAAATGACCCATGGAGCCAGAATTTATTCTGGTTTCCATAGCACTAAATGGAGAGTAGAATTGAATACAATTTTGACAGATACATGGAATTATTACCGGAGAGCCAAAAGACAGTTTATTAACCCCAAGGACAATAGCAGTTAACAATTGTATTCTAAAATCTATGAAAATTTAATAATACGAAAACGGTAAAATTGATTAGATCATAACAACCTGAATTATTTTTTTTTGCGCACCATATGATCAATGGGGCAGATATCACTATTACTTTAACCCCTATTTAAATATGAACAAAGGAGAAAGGGGGTTGTTATAATCATTATTTTTACATTTTGAAAAACTTTTGGAAATCTAACATCATTACAACTGTCACAAAAATCTGTGTGTTCACTGCAAATGTTAAAGCAGTTTTGATGTACAGCTCGGAAACATGGAGGTTGACCAAAAGTTAAAAACCAAAATCCAAACCTTTGTCACCTCATTTCTGCGAAAGATTTTAAATGTACAATGGCCAGAAAAAATTAGCAACATCGAGCTGTGGCAGAAAGAACAACCAATTGAAAAAGAAATGTTGAAGAGAAAATGGAGATGGATTGGCCATATTCTTAGAAAACAGACAACAAGCATCACCTTTGACGTGGAATCCACAGTGCAAACGAAAGAAGGGCCGACCAAAAAGAACACCTGGAGAAGAGATGTAGAAGCAGACACCCATCATTTTTGGACAGATGGAGAGGTTTGGAAGTGATGGCACAGGATAAAAAAAAACAGGGGGAGGACCTTCGTTGATGGCCTATGCCCCTGTAGGGGCAAAAGGCCAAAGTAAGTAAGTATAATCATTACTTGCTACTTGCTGAACATAGCCGGCTACCCAATCATTGATTGGGCAGTAAAACCAAAAGAAAAAAGTACAAAATACTCCATCCAGCAAACCTGGATCGATACCAGTCCCTTTGCTTGTGAGTTGAGTTTTCTGGCAATGAGCAACGGGATACTCAATCATATTGTTTAACTAAATATAATTCATTTTAATCAGATAAACTCAAGTTTAACATGAAACAACATAACAATAAGAAGCTTGGTGTTAATTTTTTTTCAAATGACAATATTCTGGACTAGAATAAAAATGTGCGGGAGGATAAAACATTTTTTACAGTTGAAGCAATCGCATAGGCATTTTGTGCCAACTAAGTAGCACATGTTCATCAAATCAAAATAAACAATTCATGGACAGCTTTAAAGAAGTTAACTTTCACACAGACTTGTTTTAAACAATGATAATATTGGAACAGAAAATGAAAAGGAAAAAAAGGAAAACACTATCAATGACATTATAGTACAAAGCAAGGGCAAGCTTTGTTCGTTTTTTTTTTTCAAATCTTATTCTCACTAAGCTACGATGTAATGCAGATGTTGTTGCTTGACGTTCGACATCAAAAGGAATAAAAAAAAGCAAACAATGTTGAGTTTAAGTGTTTAATTAACAAAGATAACCGATGTGGAAGTTTGAGTCGCCCTTTTTCAATAGTTTGGACATTTGATATCTTTGACATGACGAGCCTGAGAGGGTAAAAATGTCAGAAAGGACTAAACTTTTTTTGATATTTTTATTTGTCTTATCAATTTAAATCATCTCACCAACATCAACACATTTTATCTCAAATTCAATCATCACACAAAATTAGCAAGATAATACAATGTTTACCAAAAAAAAAAAGATGCCAATCGCCTAAATACACATTTCGTGTGAATGCCTCGGATGATTTTATCCCTTGAATCTGCATGCCCATATTTTTAATGCTAATTTCATGATGAGTACATCATCAAAAAATG
Organism: Berghia stephanieae; assembly: GCF_034508935.2. Classification (NCBI taxonomy): domain Eukaryota; kingdom Metazoa; phylum Mollusca; class Gastropoda; order Nudibranchia; family Aeolidiidae; genus Berghia; species Berghia stephanieae. Next base: position 25,605,704 of record NC_088366.1, read on the forward strand.
TTTATTGTAATACATTTTCTTAAGTTTTTCATGTTGCCTACAGCTTGTCAAATTAAGCATCTCAAACATGTTTTGAGGTGAAGAATCACCACAATGATAAATACAATATACTAAAAAGATAATAAATAAATAAATAAATAAATCTATAAAAAAAATAATTAATTAATAAATAAATCAATCAATCGAAAAATCAACATATAGATAAATAAGAAAAAAAATGATAGAACTTATTAAATATAAAAATCTGCTTTGATTATCAACTAAACAATTGGAATGTTTTACTTGATTGTAATCATTAATAAAACTAGCGTAGATATTCAGCATGACTATACTTCATATATAAATCTTGGCAGTTGACTATATGTTAATAAAACAACAACAACAACAGAAAAAAAACAATACATGCACTTTCATAGACACGAACAACCCAATGCATTTAACACTATTTGACTGAGCTTGATTAAAAAATCAGATTATTATTACAATATTTTTTAAAGCAAAATAAAAATGTTTTTTAAAAACCCAAATAACCAAAGGAAGAAAAAAAAGCCGACAAAAACACAAACCAAAAGCAAATGCGAAAAGTCATGGGTAAATTGTTGGATAGAATTATACAATATCGTAGATTTGTTTTCAATGTTTTAAAAGATTTTATGGCGCTTGCAACACATTAAGGTCATATCAGCGCCAATTAAAAAGAAGAAATTGGGACAGTTAAAAGATTATAGAATTTCAATTAAAGTACCCAAGAAAAGGTTAGACAAAGGGGAATTGGTTCAAATAAGGAACAGATGTAGATTCCAATTGCAACTATCAGTGTATTTAATTTGAGATCACATAAATGTCTCACCCTGACACATGCACAGGTCATCACTAAAAGGAACACACTCAAATTTTACAAATCATATATCAAATATATAAAATAAAAATAATACAATGCATAACAGAGAGATGACTTACAAGAAAAAAAATATCATCTCCCAAAACTCTTAACTATACATTTGACCGTGTCAGGGTCAGGACAAAACCAAGTAATCCCATCCCAAGACAAAGACAGAAAGCATGTTGAAAAAAAAAAACAGATATAAGGGTATAGAAGACACAGTAAATGCCTCCCTGCTCATTATGGGAGGTCAGGAATTCTATCCAGTTATAGTTATATCGTAAATTGTCAGAATCAATAATCATTATAATAATGCATATTTTTACAGGTATGTAGATATCGTTTACATTTGATCTGAGAACAACAAGATGTGTGTATAGGTTAAAAGATAAATACACACAATCACACAGACTGTCAATCTTTAAAAATGTGTCTATGCAATTCCATATAAATGACAAAAAAGATAAGCCTTCACATGATTTATCTCTCTGTTAAAAGCATTATGCTTCAATGCTATCATCATTACATTCCTCAACAGACCATATATTGAACAAATTACTGTTTCATAAATGTCATTTTCCAATAGTTATTATATTCGAATACAGACAATACTAATCACTGAATTTACTACCAAGATAATCTTCTACAATGAGTTTAAGTTTACTTTGTTTTTAAGGTTTTTACGGCACTTGTAACACATTAAGTCTTATCTGTGACATTGAAAAGGAAGAAAATGGGGTAGTCAAAAAAATTCTAGAATTACAATTAAAGCACCCAAGAAAAAGTAAGACAAAGTGGAATTTATTCAAATAGGAAAAAGATGTAGAATCCAAGAGCATAATAAATAATAATCTTTTAATGACTGTGCAATGAAAAAGAGACATTTATAATATATACTTCAGATAAAATACGAAAACATTGCACGCCAATGCTATCCCTTGAACATCATGATATTCAGTTTTATAAATAATACATAATAATACAATCACAGCATGCTTCATGTAAAGCTAACACCACGAGATATGAAAATATGTACAGTACTAACAAAATATGAAGACGGCCATCGTGTACAAAAGACTGTTCTTTTCTAAAACAGAATCCCAGCTACATGCTAATCAAACAAGCCTTCAAATTTGAAAACAATACTGTATAAGAAAAATTGACATGATTCAGTATGTTTGCTGCTTTGCTTTAAAAAAATGACGATTCAAATTTGTAGGTAACTATCATACCACCGTCTAGTAAAACACGATTATAGGATAAGCTGAAAAGGGATTCAAACAAAGAAAATAGTTTCTAACCCATGAATAAGGCTCCAACCCAGACTATGGAACGTTTGGGAATAGACTGGAGAAAAGTCATCAGTACTTTACTCACTTCTATCTGGATTTAATGTGAAGTGGTATCTTTGTAACTGTTTTTGTTATTTGCTGAAGAAGAGTTTTGAACCCAAAACATTCTCTGTTCAATATAGGCTATACTCATTTTTGCACAGGCCTTCTGACAGTCCATAGTTACTTGCAGCTTAATATTCAGGTTTAGACAATAAATGATATGAAAAGCCTAATACAAAATATTTAGTTTTACTTTTAGCAAATCCCTGATTTTCCAAACAAAACAAACAAACAAATATTAAGTAACTTATAGAAAAGCCGTATAAAGTAGGACTTCGCTATGTTATAACATCAATTTTAATATTAACAATATATACAAAATAATTTTTAAGTCATAAATACGATTGAAATTTGCATCACATCACCTGAAATCAATCACGAAGCACCGATATGTAAATCATTCATTTTAATTATTGATTTTTTCAATGATAATTTAAAGAGCATTCACAGAACTGTGATAAAATATAAAATTTTATATGATCACTACAACTTGACTGAGATCTCACACATACAAAATCATTCTAAAAAAACAACAAATACTGTGTTGTACCTAAAAGTAACTGCAGCCAGAGCACGACAATTAGCAGGTCTTGGGTCATCAAGCAATGCAAAAAGTTGTGTTGAAAAGAAGAGTTTGGGCTTTTATACACACACACACATATATATATATATATATATATATATATATATATATATATATATATATATATATATATATATATATATATATATATATATATATATATATATATATATATATATATATGTATACATTATATATATATAACAATAACCACTTAACATGACCAAACGGATCCCAAACCACCAACAAAACACTGATCATGTAGGATGAGAAATGCAGTCTTTTAGGCTCTGTTATATTTACTTTTCAACAGAGACACGGCTGTTTACAGCCATGCTTTTATCTTAAATAAACTGACTAAAAAGTGAAAATGGAAAGGCTTTGGATTGAAATAGTATCCCCCCCCCCCCCCTCCCAAATAAAAATGATACAACAGTAGGATTGTTTTCACTGCTTCTATGCACTTTACCCAAAAGTCTAAAACGCTCTGCCCAGACAGATCAGAGAAAAGCAATGGAAACATTCAAAACACATCTTAAAACATTCCTTTTCGAAAAATACTTTTACTCACAGGTCTTATCTAATAATTATGTATACCTGTGGCATGCTAATTATGTTGTGTTGTACAATTTTATTATAATTATTAAATGAATTGTTTTTATGCACAGCACTTTGAGATGAAATTGCATGGAAAGCGCTATACTAAATGTACACCATTATCATAATCATTCAAAGCCTCTCCATTTTCACCTTTTTATTAGTACTTTTACGACCCCAGGCTTCAAGCAGCCCCCACAGCTCTGTACTTATCTTCACCTGGATGGATATAGTAAGAAAAAGTGAGTAAAAGCATTATGTTATGATTTCATTTGGACATATACAACCAGGTATAATACTCTACTAGAATATTTTACTACAAATTTCACACCAATGAATAGAAAATAAAAATTATTTGCATTTCATACGAGATAATACAAGGCTGGAATTTAACAAAATGGAATAAGAAAACAGTTAACAAGAACATTAATTTTTTAGTTAAGAAACAAAACAAAAACAAAACATACAAATTTAGTAACAATGTATACTATATGAAAAATCTCTCACACTAACTAAAGTTAGTTTCCGTTGACTTTCAATCACTTTATAAACAAATCACTTTGTTCAATCAGTTTTTAAAAAAATATGTTTGTGCGTAGTCCTTCACACCAACAGCAAGGAGAAAATCTCCATAAAATAAGTAGCTAATATATTTTTACTGAGTACACTTACCAATGTTTGTTTTTTGTTTTTAAGGGTTTTACGGCGCTTGCAACACATTAAGGTCATATCAGCGCCAGTAAAAAGGAAGAAAATGGGGTAGTAAAAAGTTCTAGAATTACAATTAAAGCACCCAAGAAAAAGTAAGACATAGGGGAACTGAGAACAAATAGGGATCAGATTCCAAGAGCATACCACCAATGTGCTTAGTTTGAGATCACCTATAAGTCTCATCCAGACACAAGCACAAAATCCAACAAAGGGGAATACACTCAAATGCTTGCATTATACATTAAAAATAACAAATATAATGAATAATTTTAGATCAAGCTGGTTTTCAACAGTTACAGTTTGACATCTCTTCTTGGAGCTGTTTTACTGACTTTTCTAATAAATTTGCATCAAATTAAAAATTTACTGTAAAAATTGATCAAAACAACACACCGATAATCTAAAAAATAAGGTAAAGATTTCACCCTAATTTCAAACTCACACTGTTTCATTATTTTTGTATGTATTTGTTATAAAATGATAAAATGGTAAAAATGTAAGTAAGAAAATGCATATAATCACAATCATTGTCAAAATTCAACACTATGTGCTGTTTTCATGTCGTAGTAAAAAAAAAAAAAAATTAAACGAAAAAAACAATTAAGATGAGACCTGATATTAATAAAGCTGCACTGATAAAGTCAATCATGTCAAAATAAAAAATAATTGACAATCTCAAACTACTTTGAATATTGAAGTCTCAAATTCACACATCTTGACATGCTTATGTAAATCTGTATTTTACATTGTTATCTATTTTTTTCTGGTTTTAAAACATACAATTTTAACATATTTACACATTTGCACGAACTTCCCTAGTTTCTGAGTTCAAAATGACTTTATTCTACATAGTTCACTAATTAGCACGAGTTGACCTATGCCCATGTCTTTCTAGATTTTATGCATCGCAATGCCATTTTTTAAATCTTTGGCTGAGGAAGGGTTTGGGCCTGAAACATTCCTTGCTTATTATTTTGCTTTTAATATTGTTGCAACCTACAACTGCATGCATCTTGTATTTACGTGATTGCTTTTTCTTCTTTTTGTGTGTGTGTGTTTGTAGTAATTATATGAAGTTTTCCTCTATGGAAGATGCCAGTGGGAAGCGTCATTAATAAACGTATGTGTCATAATACATTTTTGATTTATTCTCTCTCGTTAATTCAAAACACAATTATCTTTTTTAATCAACATATCAATATTCATTTGAACAAACAGTGTAGCTGTTGGACTTCTATGGAATGAATAGCAATAGCATTGATGTAACCAAAGCAGTGTTATATTGGAGTGATTTCAACATTGATTTTGATATTTTGTTTCGGACCAAAATATGAAGCTTTGGTTTATCTTTCATCTATTATTGAAGACAAGAGCCGTAATTTCTTGAAGTAAGTTACAGAATTTAAATTCTCACTTTTCTGGACAGTCCTTCTATAAAATCATTTTTTAGTATATGGTTCACCAATACATAAAACTGTTTTGAGACGATAGGTCACATATTTTCTTGATTTGGTAAATAAAAATCTTACAAATTTCAGATCCCCCTTATGACGTCTGTTATTTCATATCACACTAGAAGATAAAAAATAAGGAATAATTTTTACAAACTAAAATGTAAGTCTATATAATTTAGCAATATTTGATATCATGGCATTTGATTAGGTGGTTGATGAAAAAATAAGTACTTAGAAAACAATATAATATCACAGGAATTGAAATTATGATTTGGTGCACAAAACGACTGGATTGCATTTGTGCAACAATAGAAATGATAATCTTTACAATCTGGCTAGAAGATGCAAAATAAGCCTGAGATCCTTTGGAATATAACAATATTATATTTAATTATTTTATCCCCAAATACATTCCAGATTCTGAGACCTTTTAGAGATTCACTAAAGACTAGTGAAGTTTAATTTGGCCGCACATCCCTTTCTGGGTAAAACTTTTACCAATATAACTTTTTAAATTTTGGTTTAAAAATCTAAATCTGATTCCCAAAAATACCTGTAAATAATAAATAATTCAGTGCAAGAGGCAGTTTTATAGAATATCTAATTATGTCAGGTACTATAAAACGACCAAATAAAACAAAATATAAAAAATTCTGACTTCTGAATTCTGCCTTAAAGAAAAGACTGAATTATTTTCAAATATTTTTTCCCCGTCTTTCATTCATCTGGTTATAATTGCAAACCTAACCATTTCCAGCAAACAAACAATAACAGCGAATTACCTCCGGCTATTAAAGTATGGGTTATATCCACTGTCATTGTTATCTTGTTAAAAACAGGATGATATGATTACAGGTTAGAGTTAGATCAAACCGAGTCAGTAAAGGGTTATAATTATAACTATATCCTATATTACAATTTTGATCTAGATTTGATTTGGTTTTAAATTTTCACTAATAATCTTCAGCTTTTAAATATCTTAAAAAATTGTCTCTTTTCTTTCTTTTTTTTTTTTTGGTTCAAAATTAACTTGAATCGTGATGGGACACTCTAAGGTATAGTTGCAATAAACTGAAGACTTCTACTTAACAATAATAATTTCACCATACTCATATTCACCTAAAAACCAGTCGTCTTTTCTGATTAAAAAAAAACAAAAACGATACAAAGTCAATAGACTATAAAATTTCAACAAAGGATTAGGATCCATCAATTGGTAAAACATACAAAAAAATCACAAAGAGTTTTATTCATGTTTCCTTCTTTCATCTGAAATAATCTTCCAAATTTAGATCTAAAAATAAAAATCATTGTAACCCTTGGGTCACTGGCAAAGTTATTCACAAAATAAACAACAAACTACATCATTAAATGTTCAAGTATGTTATGAAAGGTGAATGGCGAAAATAAAAAAATATAAATAAAATCTTTGAGGACCAAAGTCTCTTAAATCAACAATTCTAGACCAGTTAAATATCACTGTTGTCATGACAACCTATTTATTATTGTTTTTGAGTTTAACTCACTCCAACATCGATAGATAAGCTCATTAAAAATTGTCAAAATTAAGCTTTCAACAATTGTTTTATATAACAAAATAAAATACCTTCGAATTAAAATTCATTTTTGCTTACAGCATACAACTTGCAAAGTACACAATTACATTTAAAAACAAGTCTTTACACATTGGGACATTTAAGTTTAGTTTTGCTCTTTGAGAATAAGACCAATAAAATAATTCATAGCTTAATATCATTTCACGATTACATTCTTTCTCTCTCCCCCCCCCCCCCCCCCCCCCCCCCCCCCCCCCCCCCAAAAAAAAAAGGGCATATCGAGGGCACCTGACTCCAACCATGTAAATGTGAGAAAGGAAATTTTGAGAAAAACACAGTAATTGGTCGTACAACTATTCCCGCCAAATAACGAGATTATGGTTAGTCTCTGTTGGTCACAAGGGTAGAGCTGGGTTGGGCTGTAATATATTCTTTAAAAAATAAATAAATAAACAAATACCACACATGGTACTAGCATAGTTCGAATCAGATGCCATCTAATTATAAAATTAGATCAATTAGATTATTTTTAAGAAATATTGTCCCCTTGGATTGCTGTTTTCATGTAGTTTTGTGTGAGGTTCCAATTCTAGAAATTTTCACTCACTATTGTATAAAATTGTAACTAAACTATGACAGTCAAACTTTCATCGTCAGCTCTATTGTTCCTACTAAGTTAATAATTATCACTACTATGATGAGAATTTACAATCACTAATAACTACAACATTTCTCCATTCCCATCTGATGAAACAGACTCTGGTAATGTCCTTAAGGGTGGCAGTGCTCTTTGGTCAAAAGGAGGGTATCTGTATGTGTCAGTTGACCTTGTTGTACCAGAATAAGGTTTAAACGAATTGGAGCTCTCTGTACTTGCTCTCAGAGCTGACAAATCTAATGGCGGTACTTCCTGCTGCTCATCGCGTTGTTGTCTCCCTTCACTTTTCCATTTTTGCTTGGGAATTGGGGTTAGGGGAAGAGTTTGAAAATGACCCTGTCTTTGGCCTTGAGCTACGTAGCTCAAACTCCCGTCAGGATTAAAAGTTGCATTTTTGTTTACAGAAAACATAGTAGTAGTGTTTAACTCGTCAATGGTTCCATTAACAGAAAGTTCATCACCAGACATTGCTGCTGCAGCGGCACCATTCCCGATCGATGTTTTTCTTTCTATTGGACTTAACTGAGAGCCTGGTGGAGGGGGTTCAAACATCGCACGATAAGGGTGATTTAAAGAAGGGCTCCCTCCTCCATTTTTCCAACTTCCATTTAGAGTTTGCTGCTGTTGTCTCCTTCGGGCCCGTGGATCATCTGCTCCATCAAATGCCATATCGTGAGTCATCCGATGATAGGAGTAATTCCCATCATGTGGACTTGGTATGTTGTCTGACAATAGAAAAAATAAAGGGGGAAAAAAAGATTTAATACTGCAAATTGCAAAGCTCCTTTACACTCCACTCAAGACAATTTGCCCAAAAGCCTCTCTCTAGCAACTCTCCATTTTTTTTTATTAAACATCCTCAACCACCTTTGATTCTTTATTAAAATACACATCCTTTACCTCAAGTTCTAAGTAGTTGACTGGTTAAATAAGTAGTATTTCCAATAAAAATCCTGCAAATACCATAATCTTCATGAATGTTGGTGAACATTAGAAGGAAGGAGAAGCAGGATGCTGGGTAGGAAGATGTTGGCCGATAGTTACACAAGACACTAGGACAGATGCACTAGGCTGCTGTATCTTTATAATCATGACAATTAGCAAAGATCATGGATCCACACAGTGTAATGCAGAGCTTCTAATCCACAATATCAGCAAAACAATTTTTGACTTTAAAGGTCAGGTATATAACTTAAAAATCAGGATCCACCCCCCCCCCCCCACTCCCTTTCTCCAAAACCAAAAGCACAATAAACCTTTTCTTTTTTTCACGACCAATTATTTTATATTTGTATAACATTCAAGATATAGGAAAATTAATGCTTACAATTGTTCTTGTATCAATCTCATCTATCAAAATAAATGAGACAATAGAATGACAGTAGAATTAAATCAAACACCAAAATTTAAAGACTCTCTAAAAATGTAGCAACCACCACAAATTAGAATTGTGTCAGGGTGATTTAGGAGCTAAAACTTGAATTCATAGCCAAAAAGTGCAGACTTGGGATAAGTTTACTTGTTTTATATAATTTTTCGAAAGGCCAAAAGATAAAATGTTATATTTCTTATCACTTTCAATTTAAATTTGTTTTTCAACTTCTAACATCTGGATTTACCCAACATAATACCATTTTGAGATGAAGGGTCACATATTATAGTTATCACCAATAAATTCTCGGGGAATAAAATCAAGAAAAGCAAGAGTTGGCAGCTCTGTATAACGTTTGGTGACAGTCACATGATTGGAAAATGTCGATGAAGAGGCAGGGATTCAGACACAAAAGGAGAAACTGAAAGGACAGGCTAGGTGGCAGAGAAAAGAATAATAGATGAACAAAAATGCAATCCCAAAGCTAAAATGGAATACTAATGAAGCCAATACTGCTGGACCAGACAGAAATCTTGATTTTATGCATTATCAATGGAACACACTTAAACTTAAAATTGAGCTTTTATATAGAGAAATATCCATGTAACATGCTCAAAGCGCTCTACAAAGGGTCCCTGATCAACAGCAACACGCAATATGTAGAACGAGACATGACGCCTGTTAGGCAATAATACCTCTTTTTCCAACGAAGACAATGCTGTTAACAGCCAGATACTCATTTTACACCTGAATACAGTGAGAGAATGTGAGTAAAGAGCCTTTTCCAAGGACTCAACTATGCGCCGAGCCAAGGACCTTCCTATCCAAAAGTGAGTGTCATACCACAAGACCACATAGCCAAACAAATAGAAAAAGAACTTAGATAAACACTTAGATAAAGAACAAAAACTTTGGAACCAGCAAGAGGTGTTGAATTTAAACAGAAGTTGACTTTATGCAGATTCCCCTGTGTCAGACACAAAGAACAAGTATTTATCTCAGTTTATTTTGTGTTATATATACCCTTTGGATACGTTGCTACTCAATTGCAAATCAATTTCCACCACATTGACAGAGATACAATGACCAATCACTACTAGGCAGACAGAGGGGGCAGAAAAAAAAATGGAAAAAAATAAAAACTCAACTGCACCAATGACCGATCAATTTTGCTTCTGAAGTGGGCACTTTTGTCAACTGAGGTATTGGGACATCTGACTGCCAAAAATCATTGATAAAAAGGAAGAAATGTCTATGCCTTATGAACTTTATGCCATTAAGATTAATGAGAACCAAAAAGTGTCGATTTGAAAAATACAAAGAGCAACGAAAAGCAAAAAGATCTAAATCCATACCAATTGTGGCTATTTGGACGTCATGAGATGAATTGCTGCTTGATATTTTTTTCTTTTTCTTTTTCTTCATCTTACGGACCATGTTATTCTGGCTGTTGCTTTCATCGACACTGGATTGTTTCCATGGAATCTGTGGGTTTCATTTGTGGAAAAAATATGATGTGATTTGGATTAGGCTTGTAAGACTTTTAAAACCATGTGTAACAAATCAATAAATTTCTAGGAGTTCATCATGCTCATGTGTTTCACAATACTTCTTTCGGAACCATTAGGCCCATGAAGCTCGAGTTTATCCCCGTTTCTATAGTGTGAAATTGATAATAGCAATTGCCTGCCACCTTTGGATAGGACGCTAATTATTCGCAAAGTACAGTCCACTAGATCTAAGAAACCAACTGGGCAATCCCTGCTTGTTGAACAGGAGGGAGGGGGGGGCAGAAAAAAAATCTAGACATCACCAAGGATCAATCTTGGTCCCTTTGCATGTGGAACGAGTGCTATACATGATACATACTGCCTGTTAGACATCCTTTTGGTTCTAGCAATCTCATAAATATCTGTTACGGTCTATCACTAGTCATTCACTGACAAGTTTTTCCTGTATATCTGGACCCCCGGAAATATGCAAAAAAATATCCCAAATTATGCGGGGGGGAAAATTACAAATTATGCAAAACAAGAAAAAAGTAATAAATCGCTGTCTAAATTCTTCAATTGCTTTATTTACATTTAACCAATTCAAAATTAAAGAACTACAACGCAAATTCAAAACTTAATTTTTTGTTGTAGCACAGACAAGCTAGATGTCGTAGAGACGTTGTGCTAAGACTCCTGCGCCTGTCTCACAATATCAGATTGTAAACAGAAAAACTGCGCTCAGCATCAGCGCTGTTGATCGTGGTGTATATGTACCACTTGGCACAAGCAGCCAAAGCTGGCACTTCATCAGAAATGGACTGTCAAAAATGTGGCGCGTCAACAGAAGAGGTGATGGAGTTCTTCACCGCGAGGGGCCCAAGCTGCCGGGTGTACCTCTTGATCTCCTCCTCGGGAACAGTTTTCAGCTTTGTGAGGCTCTCAAGTTGATCCCAAGGTGGAGACAAGAGCAGCTTAGCAGGTAGATCTCAAGAAGACAAATCAAATCGTACACTTGGAATCAGGGTTGCCAGATTAATTTCAGGCATTCTGCCAACTGGATTTTAAAAATCTGCCAAATACCACAAAAAAACTGCCAAACCGTACTATTTATAGTACCCCCTTTGAAAACTCATCAGTTTTGTTAAACAAAAAATTCTAAAGGCCGATGTCATAATTTTTTTTTTCATTTCCCAAGTTTAAAAAAATCACCAATACATAAAAATTGCCATGGAAAACGTGTAGTAGACCTATACATTCATCCCTAGGCCTCGGAAAAAAAAATCTGCCAAATAACTGCCAAACTGCCAAACCGATTTTTCTCTGCCAGACGACTTCAAATTCTGCCAAAAAAGGACATTTGGCAGAAAATCTGCCAAATTGGCAACCCTGCTTGGAATTGGAATAGCCTCCCTTTAAAGTTAAATGGAAGTCACTGTCAAGTATTTGGGAACATCTGACTTTTTCGGTTTCATTGTTCTTCATACAATGGTCATAAATTCACGCTAAAAAACATATTTTGCATAATTATGGGGTAAAAGGTGAATTATGCGGCCGCATTGCGGTAAGTGGCAAATTATGCGGCCGCATCGGTCGCGTTTTCCTGGGGGGCCAGGTATATAAAACCAATATACTGGGTTGTGACTTTGAGTGCTATAGCAACTATGTATATGGAAGCTACAAAGAAAAAAAAATAGCTTAACTTCACTCATTTAATAATTTTTTTTAAAAATCAGTTTGTATGTTCTGACCTTATCGTCTTTATGAATTGGAGTTGCTAATGGTGGGGGCGTTTCCCCTCCATCCATCCTGTCTTTTTCCGCCAAGGCCTTCTGGTACTGCTTCACTTCATCGTCTTCAGAACCACTAAGATAGAAGAGAAAAAAAGATAAACAATGTAAGAATATGCAGGCAGTATTTAGTTGGGGTTTTTTTGGTTCTTTTTTGTAACCCTCTCCTTACCGACTAGAGTAAAATCGTCACATCCGTTATGATTCAAAAACCATTTTTCTCATTTATATTTATTTTGCACATCACAAAAACTGAAGAAATAATTCTGTTGTAGTTATTAGAACTAAATGCTGAGTTTTACAACTTGTTTTGCTGAACAAAATTATTTATATCACGTACTTATTCCTTTTGAGTTACAGCTTTTAAAAAAACTATTTTTAAATTTGATGGGTGTTACGTTTCGAGGAAAATCCGGAAAATGGTCAGTAAGCAAAGAGCTAACGGATAAAAAATTCAATGATAACCATGCCACCATCTTATGTTGACAATCATCTTTACTCATTTTTCCCAAAACATTTCGCTTATGGAACAACCTTTCTGCAGGTTTCAAACTTCTAAGCAATAGAGCTGCACCACAAACTATCAGGAAGGAACCATAATTATTCTTTTTTGGATATGCAAGAATGATCAGTCTGACTAAGTCAGTCAATTTATATGAAAAAGAAGAAGATAACACAGACTAACACCTCGAATCCTTGACAATATCTGATAGTTTTGCCTTTATAATGACAACTCCATTGAAGCTTTTTGTGGGTAAACAATCAATTTGATCAAATAAATTTGCTTTAAAAAGTGATATAATTTGCAATACATGAAAAATTTTATAACTAAAAAAATGGATGGAAAGTGCAAAAAAAACCATAAAATATACTAAGATTCTTGTATCTACTCCTACTTTCAGCTACATCATACTATCAAGTAATAAATAACAGATCGTCCAGTATAGCATTTGTTCTTGGAGTGTAAATGAAAGATTCCATTTTTTTTTTTTTTGAGTAATGGCAAGACAGCTGCATTGGGGAAAATACTATTCTACCATCACCTAGAGCAGTGCTTTTTTGAAGCCAATTATTCCTGGTGAGACAATGGTGAGACTGTTGAATTGTGTGACCACAAATTCCCGCTGACAGACATCACAAACAATATCAAAATATGGGTAAAGACCAGCCCACTGTACATTAAGGTGTTATAAAACTATAAAGCAACCTCAAAAGTTCATTCAAAGTGTGTTTATTGTTATGTATGCACATGCCATCACCTTAATCAAGATGTTAGTCACTTTTGCAAAACTAACATTTTGAACTTTTCTTCACTCAAGGGATTATTATGTTCGAGGACTGGCAAATTTTCTTTTTCATTGACCGGTGGTTGAGAACTGCTGACCTAGAGGACAAGAATTCAAGCCCTGACTTCAGCAGCTAAGTATTTTCTTCAGCACGGAATGTAACCTTGTATGCTCACTTCACAGCATTGCACCAAGATTGAGTCATGCTCTACTTTGGTCTCATCTTGAAATAGCTCATTATAGATTATATGTATTGTGGTCTCACAAAAGGTGGCAGATGATGGAAAATTTTGAATTCCTGAAGTTAGTGAAATGTGCAGGCAGAGCAATCTTTCCTCAGTAAAATGCACATCTAAATTTTCATATCGCAATTCAAGACAAAGTTACAGGTATTTCAGTACACCAAACCATCCCGTTCTACAGGCTGTATCATTACCTTATTTTCAGTGCTCATATCCCACGCAGTTCGAAAGTGACATCGGGACCCCCCAAGGAGATAGTCTGAGCCCGATTCTGTTCACAATATACTTAGAACACGCTCTGAAAGAAGTTCGAAAAGTCATTCCAAAACCAACGACTCATATTGAGAATGCAATCCCTAGAGAAATCGCCTATGCAGATGATGTCGATTTTATTGGATCAACACCAGCAAATATAGACATCATACAAAATACCCTCATGAAATATAACCTCCAAGTCAATGCCAATAAAACCGAATTTACAACAATATCGAGGAACAAAGAGGAATGGAAAAGAACAAAGAAAGTCGGCTCACTAATTGGAGACACCGAGGATGTACAAAGAAGAAAACAGCTATCAAACGCCGCACTCAGTAAACTCACCAATGTATGGATTAGAGGTGACAAAATAAAGAGAAAAACCAAACTGAAACTGTACCGTGCTCTTGTAAAACCGGTACTTCTGTATAACTGCGGCACCTGGGCGTTGACAAAATCCGAAGAAGAACATCTGGATGCCTTCCATCGCACACAGCTAAGAAGGGTACTGGACATCAAATACCCAAAAAAGATCTCAAATGAATCACTCTATAAGATCACAAAAGAAAGACCAATCTCCCTTGACATTTTACAACAACGATGGCAACTTTTCGGTCACATACTACGCAGGGACAAAAACATACCAGCTAACCAAGCCATGTTGGGATACTTCCAAAAACACGGGAACCTTTTCAGAGGAAGACCGATCACAACACTCCCTGTGATCCTAAACAAAAACCTCACAACACTTGGGCAAAGCATTAGTCTCATCACGGCAGGGGACCTTGAAAATCTGAGAACCCTAGCAGAGGACCGGCAATATTGGAGACACCTCACACAGGAAATACTGGAAACAGCCAAGGCGACCCGATCTTTCGGTCGAGACGCGAAAGGCATCTAAGTCAAGTAAGTCATATCCCACAAAATCAAAATGGCATCTGATAACTTTTATCCTAGCATCATACAAATTTCATCAAAGACTCAATAAAGGAAATTTATCTTTTAAGCTACCTTTTTACTGATTATACTTTAAAACTATTGACATTATACCTATGTTATCGTTTTCACCAAGAGAGGGGTTTTTCCCGTTCTTCGTATATACTGGATGACAGTCAGAATGATTATTTTGTCAATGAAATGCAACTTGGGCTTGATAGATGCCCTAATCGCATTGCTGTCACTATTCTCTTGGTTAAAAGAGAGGTTTAGTGTTATTAGATAAGCAATTGGAGAAGTTACGACAGTCAAAAGAAATTCAGTCTTGTCTTACAGTTTTAGTAATTACATTTTACAACAACAAAAAATTAATTCATGACACAACATAAATTATTATAATCTTACCGAGAGAATTGTTTTTCCTGTTGCTTGCTAGGTGTGATTCGATTGACCTGAAATGAGCGGAATCATTTGTTAGATTCACACTATTTGACTCAGTATTCCTCTTAAGGTGGAATTTGATTTTGCCATCATAATTCATCATGTTCACCTGGAGCAGAGTACCTACTGAGAATTAGGTACAGCCCAAGGGAACCACATAAAGTAAAATTGGTCCTTTAGAGCCAAAAAAAAAAATACATGGAGATGGAGCGAATCTCGGTTTTTATAGTGTAACAAATGCTTGCTACCTTTTGATTAAGATGCAAGAC
Source organism: Berghia stephanieae (assembly GCF_034508935.2). Taxonomy (NCBI): domain Eukaryota; kingdom Metazoa; phylum Mollusca; class Gastropoda; order Nudibranchia; family Aeolidiidae; genus Berghia; species Berghia stephanieae. The sequence goes on from NC_088366.1 coordinate 25,621,621, forward strand.
TGTTGCAAAGTACTTTCTCTGCTATATCTAACTGATTCAACTACCCAATCATTACTGAGTGAAAAGAGGAACAATAATTTTTTTTTAATATGTTGATTGCATCCATGACTGATACCGACCATTGGAATACCCCATTAATATACCTTAAAACATTAAAATTAGCTTTAAAAATGTGTAGATATTGCTCAATTGTATACAGTATTATATTCATTTCAGTTCAATACTTTGAAAGCATGTTAAGAAGCCATGGATACATATATAAATGCATTGTTTATTTGTATATATATTTGTTTACCTTCAGTGGCTGAGATCGAGCAGAGGCTGTAGACAATTCATGATGAAGATTATTTTCCTCCTTGACTCTTGCTTTTTCTCTCTCTTGTATAATAAAATCGTATGTTGTTAATCCCTTGTACACTGTTAAATCATGAAATAAAATCAAAATTTAATGCAACTTTATAAAATTTATTGATATGATGCATTTCTTTCAATATTTTACTTGCGTGTGTTCAGGTTATTATATGGCATATGTAAAACAGCGACAAAGTTATATTGCAATTCGCGTTGGACGTTCCATGGCTCAATTGGTAGAGAACTTAACACAAATAAAGAGCTGGTCTCAGTCCAAGGTACAGTGAGTTTTTTTGTTTGTTTTTTTTTTTTACCTTTTACATCTCTTTCTGTCTAAACAGTAGTAATTAATAGGGTCTGTTGTTCTGGTGAAAAGAATCTTGCAATAAAATAGAATTCTAACCAACGGGTGTCAAGCAATTGTTACTGTCAGTTTAATGCAATAGAAATTATAATGAGACCAAATAAAAATAATCGGAGCCAGAATCTATCCCAATTTCTCTAGCTAAGCAATCACTACTAGTAAAACAGAAAGGATTGAAACCAGTCCCTTTGATTGTGCGATGAATGTTCTACCAATTGAGCTATCAGGATCTTAGTTTCCAAACTTAAGTGCCATATGTCTCTGATGAATTTGAGATCTGGCTCAAATATACCAGGGATGTCCTTTGCCCCCAAAAAAAGCCTGAAATAGTTTTGAAATGTTGCGTTTACACAACTAATGATTTCATATTTAAAATTTAAAAAAAAGCACAAACAAAACAAAAATAAGTGACAGGAATTCAAGTCTCTAGCGGAAAAAAAAAGGAAAAAGAAAACCAGCTGACATATATTTAACAACCAAAACTGGGGTAAAGCTCAATGTCAGGTGAGATCTTTAAGCTCTCCTGAAACGTTATAAGGGAAACTTATTTCCTGTACAAAGGACAGTGGGGTGTTATTGAGGTCCATTTCACAATATTTATAAATTTTGTTTTCAAAAGGCCTGACTACAGAATATTACATACTCAGCCAGATGTGGAACTGTAGAAGATGGAGCATCAACACAAATGCCAGAAGAGCCAAGACGACGGTGATTGCATCAATGGTTAAAAATAAAGAGTCGTCTACTTCGTTGCTGAACATCTGAAGATTGGTTGACGAATTTGAGTTCTTAGCATCTTCAGGGAAAAGAAATCAATAATTTTCATTGAAAAAAATAAACAATATCGTCATGAATATCTAGTTAAAACATAGATAAGATTAAAAATGGAAATAGAAAGGGAAAAAAAATGAGTTTTGAATCGGTGGACACAATTTTGGATTACATACACAAGGATAAATCTATGAGACTGGACCTTTGTTGAGAAATCAAAATCAATCATGTGCCAGTTAAAAAAAAATAAATAAAAAAATAAAAAAATAAAAAAAATAAAAAGAAGAGAGAGAGAGAGAGAGAGAGAGAGAGAGAGAGAGAGAGAGAGAGAGAGAGAGAGAGAGAGAGAGAGAGAGAGAGAGAGAGAGAGAGAGAGAGAGAGAAAGAGAAGAGAGAGAGAGAGAAGAGAGAGAGAGAGAGAGACAGAGAGAGAGAGAGACAGAGAGAGAGAGAGAGAGAGAGAGAGAGAGAGAGAGAGAGAGAGATCTTCTGGGGATCAAGCCTCAAACTTCCTGATTAACAGTCTGACCAGCAATCAGGAGTTCTGAGTTTTGATCCCCAGTCAAAGCAAGCTGATTTGTGGGGATAATGTTTTACTCGTGTTTTGTATGGCACTGTTTCACACACAACTTTGCATATGTCTATCCTCCACCAATGCCAGGTCCCAATTTTTTAAAACTTTAATTGTATGTGTCAATAATTTCAATATTGTTCCATTTTGTCATTAATATAAAATAATCCTTTTGTTTGATTTTGTTTACCATCACTTGGACTAAGTGTGTACATTTTCCACCCTGCAGCCATTGAACCAGTTAAAACATCAATGTATGTATGAAAAGAAAAAAAACACTAAGGAAATGAAAATATGGGCTAAGAATCAAATGGACCAACCAGAAGTCAGGATTTTCACACATAACTCATAGCTTTGAGTCTCGTAAAGTATTCTACAACTACCCCTCCCCCTCACCCATATTAGAAGTTAGCACGACATGAAGTTACCTTTGTACACCTGTACTATATTTCCTGTATCTTCATCTGTGAAAACAGCCACAAAAAGCAATATACCAACAACGTTCACCATAAGACTTGCCATCAACCCAAAAATAAGACTGGAGAAAAACCATCTGGAATCAGGATAGGAAAAAAAAATTACAAAATGACGAAGATTCAAATTGTAAAATTGTTGAAGTGTCATTAAACATTTGTAAACATTTTCAAGGAGCCAGAGGTTATATTGGTTTCTATAATGTTAAATGGACGACAGCAATTGCTTGCTAATCTTTAAATAGGATGCCTGTCTACCGCAAATTGATCAAATTGATCCAAAATTCAATCACTACTGAGTGGACAAGGGGTTAGAAAAAAATCATGACTGTATACGGGATCAAAACTGATCAAAACTGATCTCCCTAAGAGCTATATGGACCCTTTAAAATATAATATGTTCATATTTTTAAAATTGCAACAGAAACCAGAAAATAAATAAAAATTCAGCACCACAGGTCTAATCTGAAGGACTACATTGAAATTATTGTTTATTGTCTGTAAAAGTTTGTTGGTCTACAAATGTAATGATTTTAGAAGAGGATGACAAAAGCCAAATTGTGGTTACAGGTTGATGCCTGCATGAAGCCAGACTTAATTTTCCCCCTTCGTCTATTTCTTATTTACCACTTTCCATTGAAGTGAACCATTGCACCTTACACAATACAAACTTCTCCAATAAAGGACGAATGATACTAATGATAAAAATGCACTTATCTCATCATAAAAATATCTTTTGTGAAGATAAGATGAATACTGTGGCATGGAGGCTTATGATCCTTTTAAATTGTAAAGCAATGCCAAAACCAATTTGATACTATCATTGCTTAATAATTAATGGTAAAATTCATAGGTGTGGAGGGGAATTGTGTCCGGCTATGGCTTTGTAAAACATGAATTATAGACCCTCTGTATTGTCTCTGACATGAGATTAACTCTTTCAGCGCCATTGGCCACACTGTGCGGCCAGAGCAGAATCCGTTCTACTGGCCACTTGCCGCACAGTGCAGCCGGTCTTGAATGGAAAAAACAGTAATGTAATCAAATCCTACTTTCTACAAAAGTACCATAAATTGAACCAATGGTATCATTTCTTTCATCAGAACATTCAATTGGCCCTAGGGGGGTATTTTGATTGAGATTTTCCACCGCCGATTTTTGAATGTCGCTTTGTCTTAGCTTGTCATTCTCATGCTGCCTCAATCAGGTGTCAACCATTTTTTGACGGAAATGCGAATATAGCCTCAGACTTATAAAGTTAAAATGTTTGAAACGTCTTTTTCCCTTAAATAATCAATAACAAAAAGTAATTTTTAAAAATTTTAAAAACACTTAGAAGCCAGTGGATGTTTTAAGAGCAAACCTTTCGTTATCATTATTACACTTTCAGACAATGAATTTAATCAAATGAAGAACAAAGAAGAATCTGTTTTTTTTTAAATTAACAAATACACATTTTTTAAAAACTTGTGCAAATAATGGAACATAAGCCAACAAAATATGTGTTTCTTTTTGTAATTTCTCTTTAAATGGATACACATTTCATGTTTAAGAAATAAATCATATATTATCAAAAACTATCTCACCTGCTGTGTAAAACACAACCAAATGCAAATTGTCAACAACAAAATTTGGTATCATCTTTACTGACATTGTTAGTGTTCATAAAATGTTTACCCATTAGCATTGCTTATGTTTATCTACTATTTTTTTCTCATTATGGAAAGTGACTAACAAATCAGATATTCACCTTTTAAAATGGCTCTTATTTTGAGATAATCAAACAGTGGTTCTGCCCTTATCTTTATCCCTTACATTGAACAAAGTAGCCTACTTACTTGTAATTTCTGTCTCCTACACAATTATTCAACCATCGACAGTGATGGTCAAATCCGCTTACACATTTGTTACAGGCACTGCAGTGCTTAGACTTTGGACCCCTGAAATATAAAAAATGTATTTGTTTCAAAAATCAAAAATTTGAAAATAAAAGAATCACTTAATGACTATACACATTCAAAAATATATACACATACAATTAATTAAATATATAAAACAAATGAATAAACAAACAAACAAATATATATATAAGACTTTCACTTTCTGATGAGAGCAATGATATTGTAGAAGTTGATCATAATCATACTTGAAATAATTGATATATGTATTTATATATATATATATATATATATATATATATATATATTATATATATATATATATATATATATATATATATATATATATATATATATATATATATATATATTATATATATATATAATATATATATAGGTATCTATGAAATAAAAGGTATATGCATATAATCAAATAATCAAAAATAATATATATGATTGTTTTATATATCCATTAATGAGATATATTTATACTTAGATAAATATTTTTATTAGATAATAATAATATATATATAATATATTATTTATATTTTCTGTGATATTACATTTTTTTATTAATATACCTATTTATGATGTCATGATATTTATATTATACAATGATATATATACACATATACACAAATAAATACATCAAAACTATGTAAAACCCTATCACGTGCCACATCCTGCTAATAGGATGATTACGAAGATCGTCCTTGATGACGTCTACGAGGACGTAATGGTTTGCGCATGGTTCTTCTCCTCCTTCTCGTGAAAAACCTAACATAACTTCATCTGACATCTGTTCATCAATCCGTTCTCATCACTTACGAAAATAAAATGAATTCTTTCGATGATACATTGGAAAATGTTGAAATGTCCATCAATGGAAGAAGGAAAAAGAAAAACAAGGCAAACCACGGGCGTGAAGTAGAGAAGAGAGCCCGTAATTCTTATTCAAAAATCAGTTGCAAAACAGTGCCATTAAAAATAAATATGTCAATGGTTGTCTTACAGTAGGGTTTCGACAATTTGGTTGAAGCTGAAGTGAACTGTGACCCTTCCTTGAAATGGTTATGACAAAATTTGAAGTTCTTTTTTATTATTTTTTTTTATAAAGGCTCTCTGAGAATATTACTATTTTTCTAGTATTGGTGCGATCTTTTTCTTTCTTTTTTTCCATACTTTTGATAAATTAATTTTGTTCTGTCAGTCATATCTTATGACATGTATCATTTAAGTTGACCTTAAACCTTATTTTATAGGCTCTAGTATGAGGTCTGCATTAATTAATCGTTCCATGTCTTAACATGACATCAATTCGCTGTTTGCTTATTTCTAGAACTCTAGTTTAAACGGTGAAGGTTTATTGGTTAGTTGTTTTTGTTTTTTTTTAATGTGTGTGCGTTTGTGAATACTATCCGAGGTCAGATATTATATTCAATGCTGTTGAGTCATTACTTTTTTCTTTATCTACCGTCAAATTTGAATTACATTTTGCTTTTTATTTCCTAAAATTAAATAATTACCTTATGAGCTTCTTCACTCAACTGAGACCCTGTCCTTTTTATACTCTTTCATTTTGTATGTTAGTGAATATAAAATGTTCAATATTTTTTTCTTCAACATTAAAATCATATTTCATTTTCATTAATTTTGTTTTAAGAATATAAAAGTTTTAGTTTTTAAATTTATTTTGACTTTTCAAAGAATAAATATATTTTAAAAATCTCAAATCCTGTGGTATTTTTCGTCATTGTCATTCATGTGACACGAAACTTTGCTTTGGGTGGGGGTCTTTGCTGTCTCTTCTTTCCCTTGACTCGAATCAATTCATTTATTTCTCTTTGTTGTGGCTTTGTTCTGATAACGAAATGAGCACTTGCCACGGCCATGTCTGGGAATTTTTGATTGAGGGAAACAGTCAGATCTAAACATCTTTGATATTGTCCTTTAACTTCTTAAATTTTAAGGGGTTATTCTCTGCATGATGTATGCATGGCACATTGAAGGCATCCTCTCCTCAGACACACTGATATATCACTCTTCGGATAATTTTTATTCGAACAAGTTTCTTTGTCTCACTTTTTCTTGTTATACATCAAAAATGGATCTGAAGTCTTTGGACTATTCTATTATATTCCTTTTTCTGATTTTGAAGTTGGTATTGAGATGGCACAAGCGCTGCAAAACATCTGATAAGTAGTGACCTGATGTTTTTCTTACAGTACTGTAGTTTACGGCAAAATCACGGCTATTCTTTGCGATTATGTGATTGAGTTTTGATATTTATCACATCATTAATACATGCTATGGACTTAAGACAATTTCTTTTATTTTCTAAAACCTCGTACAGCTTTCTTATACATTAATATGTCAAAATTATTGCTCAGCAGCCGTTAAATTCCAAGTGATGGATATAACGCATTTTGTGAAAAATGAATTTGGTGGATATAAAGCATTTTGCCGAAAAACACAAAACATATTTCCTGTTTGTATCCTTCATGGATGCAATAGGTTTATGTCATATGGTTTATTCAATGTCCTAAGTGATGATTCAAAAGGATATATAATGCACAGAGGAAATTCAGTCCTTGCTAGTGGGATAAAAACATGCATTTTCTCAACTTTCCTCATTTTGGATATAAAGCGTTTTGCAATGGAACCCTTCATATATATATATATATATATATATATATATATATATATATATATATATATATATATATATATATATATAAATAAATAAATACATAAATACACATATGTAAATATCCATATCACGTGCCCCATTTCCTGGCTTAAATAGGGAATGAGATTAGCGGAAGAGTAGCGTCCCTTGATTGGACGTCACCTTACAGAGAGAACGTCAAAATGGTTTTGCGCATGCGTCTCTCTCGTCCTACCTTCCTGTCAAGTGTCTCATGCCGCACAACCAACATGACATGCTCTCTCTAATAACTTTTCCGCTCAATGGACGCTACTCTTCCGCTAATCTCATTCCCTATAGTTAATATACTTCAAAGTGCTTACATTTTTTCCATTACCCAAAAAATTCAATTTGGAACAAAATTTTCATTTCATATAATATGCTTGATACTGATGGGTGCCAGTTCTACTTTACTACAGGTAATCATTCACATCCAAATTAGTAAGGTAGTTTGTGTAAATCACCCTATATGAGGGCAACCGTATGCCATTAACCAAACACACTGATGCTCGATTTGACAAAAGTCAAAACATGTAAACAACTCTGCAGTCAATTTTGCAATTTCTGTACTGTCATTGGGACCCATTGTCTCAAAGGTATTATGTCGGAATGATTCAGACCCTTAAAGTGAATCTAGTACTGAAATAATGAGAAATACAAATTTGGGGCTTAGGTTGATACTGTTTCATATTTGTGGCTATAAATTGAATTTACAGCGTATAATTTATCTCGACATAATACCGCTTTGAGACAATGGGTCACAATTTGTTTGTCATCTACATCTTTGATCCAAATTCTGCTATCTCCGGTCTAACAAACTATTCGATTTGCATTCTATGGCAACATTTTATGTTCAGATAAGTTTAAAGACTATAATAGAGAAGTGGTGTCTTTGATTTTTTTATTTGGTTAAACTTTGTCGCTGCACTATATTTTAGATTTTACCCACGAGCTGTGGGTATATTACTTTTTATTCATTCCACATTTTAAAAATGAAAAAACAACAACAATAAAATAAATAAATAAATATATAAATAAACTTACACAATCACTTGGCATAGGGCACATGTCTGGTTCTCAATGACATGCTTGTTTTTGGTCCGATCAAATTTGGGCACATGCTGTTTACTTCCCTTTGCCCTAACAGCTGGGTCAGCAGGGTCAAGGGTAGTGGCTGCCATCAGAGTGATGACAAGGCCTAAAGTGGACAGTGCTGTGATCTGAGATTAGTCAAGGTTTTCAACATTAACAACAAAAAATTGGATATTATCTGTGATGGAAAACGATCTTCTTCATGTGGCATCATACTGTCTCATAATAATCACATACAAATTCAAAACTCATCAAAAAGAAGGAAGTAACAGAACAATATGTGCATGCTCAAGTCTTTGGATATCTGACCAGCAGTTTCAGCCAACATTTTTCAGCCAGCTATACAAAGTTCCAACTGACGTTAAAACATGACTACCAACAAAGCCGAGGGAGGAGGGGGGGGGGGGGGGGGGCATGAAAACTGGATGACGGTAAAATATCCAGATTTCCAGATAAATCTGAAAAAGTGATATTTCTGAGCAATGATTAAATGCTTAGTGTTGAATATGATGATGGTGAGGATGATGACGATGTTAATGATGATGACGATGGCAGCAAATTCTAAACCCATCTTAGCAGCAGTTACCGGAGTTTGTGTTATGCTGAACAGCAAGAAATTCTCACCTATGATAAGTAAATCAAATAACAAAGGATACAGAATGAGACACAATATCCCATGGGGATACCAAATTGGGGGCAAAACAGCCAAAGAAGATTATAACAAAGTACAAAGTGATCACCCATGCCACAACCTGTGGAAAAAAATATGGGAAACATTGTTTAATCAGAAAAGCCCCGTAAGACAGAGTGGAAAATATATTTACCCCAAAAATTCCAACCATGAGTCACCTCCTTTGATTACCAATCCAATAAAATTTTATTTTGCATGATACTTATTTATAGCATAAAATGTATAAATTATATTGATTATTCTATTAATTTATTAACTTTATTCATTTATCAACGTTTGTTTTCCTAATGGAAAATTTGTTCCAGCAATCATCCATTGACAAAGCAAATAGCTGTGGAGCACATTTTTGTTCGTACTATTTAGCACTACCATTGGAGAAAACCTGTCGCATTTATTTGCAAGGAATTGTCAACTTAAAATTATAATGGCAGATCAGTTATTACAATAGAACTATCACCAGAGACTGATTGTCACCTATCATTCAGCTGGGGTATTGCATGCCTGGATAAGCAAGAGGTATGTGTAGTTTAACCTTAATTCCCAGTCCCAGTCGGGGTGAGTGTTGTGAACAAATTTCTGCATCTGGTTCATAATAAGTAAAATATAGGAAAAAATGAAGAAAAGTCTCTACCGAAGTGGGTGTTCTCCATATCACCGAAGTGTGTTTTTTCCTTATACGTTAAGAACATATATAGGCAGTTTAAAAATGCCATGCATCATATTTCAAATCGATGCATCTATATATGCATCACGCGAATATGGAAGTTTGTCCGGTAATAAAAACAACTCTTGAATAATTATCGATCAACAATCCATTATGAATATCATAGTAAGAAGAGCTTCGAAAATGAAAGCAACATAGTTTTTATACCCACTGTGATGCTACAAACTCACAGGAATAAATAACACACAACAGTGAATAGAACTCACAGGACATCCAACAGGTTATCCAACATGAAAACAATTCATAGCAATAACTCAATAGCCAAAAACATAATACTGGTAGACATTGAAACACAACAATAAATACGTTCCTACGTGACCATTTTATAATATAAGGAAAACATTTTTTATTGACACTGGCACAGCAACTAACATCAATATTTCTACAAAGTTTTTTTTTTTTTAGCATCTTCCCATTGTTATATAATAATAATAATAATAATGCTGAAAACTTATATAGCGCTATAACTCCGAGACACCAGACTCTAAGCGCTTAAATTACAAATTACTTTGGCTGAAACATACTCATTCACACACACAAGCACACACACACACACACACACACACACACACATACACACACACACAACACAACACACAACACAAACCAAACCTATCTTGCTTCTCATACCATCTACTAAAATCGAAACAAATATGTTTTAAGGGAACGTTTAAAAATAGACAAAGATTCTTTTTCACGAATGCTCTGCGGTAAGGCGTTCCAAATAGAGGGTCCGAAATGAGAAAAGGATCTCATTCCAGCATTTTTCCGAATTCGAGGGACAACTAGTTTTGTGGAATCACTGGCCGAACGTAAGGGGCGGGGTTTTTGAATATCTTTCAATTAGTTCTGAAAGGTAGGAAGGGGCAGTACCTTCAAGACAACGATACACTAAAACACAAGCTTTGAATTTAATTCTTTTCCCAACAGGCAGCCAATGCAGGTCATGAAGTAGAGGTCCGGCAGAGTCGCACCTACGCTTCATGAATACTAGTCTGGCAGCGCTGTTTTGGACAATCTGAAGACGTTTCAGATTGTATTGCGAAACGCCAAACAACAGAGCATTACAATAATCCAATTTCGATAGTACGAGGGACACAACCAGGTGCTTGGTCACATCCTCAGATATGAACCGTCTAATGGAAGCAATCTTTTTTAGTTGGAAAAAGAGAGATCTAACCAAATTATTAACCTGATGCTCCATCGACAGCTCAGAGTCTAAGAATGTGCCAAGGTTTTTCACTTTGTCAACAATTTGAATAGAGGCATCCCCCAACTTCAAGTCTGTTTCACTTTTCCACTTCCTGTTCCCCACATACAGCACCTCCGTCTTATCATCATTCAGTTTCAGTCTGTTCTCATTCATCCATTTCTTAACACTTTGGATACAATTTTTACTATTGGCTGATACTTCTTGTAAATTTCTCGTATTGGAAACGCAGTACAATTGCGTATCATCAGCGTATTGATGGTAAGACAGACCATAACTTCTGATGATTTTAGACAGAGGGCCAACGTACAAAACAAAAAGAACGGGTCCAAGTACTGAACCCTGGGGAACCCCACAATCAAGAAAGATTTCCTCCGATCTATATTCATCCACCGTAATAATCTGTTTACGATTGAACAAATATGACCTAAACCAATCAAGCGCTGCACCAGACACGCCATAAGTAATTTCAAGACGTTTTTATATTTTATAATAAAAATAAAAATTAAAAACTAGCTTCTACCCTCTTATTTCTAAGACTAAATGACTAAGTAATTCTAACTTGAACACTAATATTCATTAAAACTTACCTGCAAAATATGCCACGAGCAATCCCAACCATTTCTCCGACTGGTCTGGGGGAACTCTTCTCTTATCAAGTCCCTCATTTTCTTTTGAAAGATTAATGGTTTAAATTTCGAGTTCAATCTTGTTGTTGACTCAATCTTGAGTCAATAGGCTTGAGTCTTGGATCCATATTTGTCAATTGTGAGCGTTGAATTCAACAGATGAATATAATCTTGACCCTTTGCCTTTTCTTTTCTCAGAATCTCTGCTTTCAATTTCAAATACTGGAAATCACTTGGTGCCTTTGGACCTAGGTTATATTTATTGTGATCTTTTCATGCAATCCTCTCTAATAGCTATAAATAAGAGTAAATAGTGGAATTATTTTGCTTTAAAATCCAACATACGTTTTATATTTATATTCAGGTATTTGTCTCGATACAACGAGGAAGCCATTTTGAATCCAAGGTAACAATTGATCACAATGCCGAAAACAAACCGGATCCATGAACAAATGGTAATTATTATAGAGTTGTAGATAAAAGAATGGATACAAAATCAATTTTAGATAATTTATTGGAAGTGATGATTCCTTATGGAAACTTTCTATGTGGTTTGAAGTCGTTACAATGTCGTGAAATACAATAAATTTTGTTTCTATCCTAATTGTTTATTATCAAGAGTCATTTCCCTTGCTGTGGGAGGGACGAATTACGCCGACTGCTAGAGTTCATTCATCATTCAGTTACTTAGTGATAAGTGAGTGCTGCTTTGAGACAAACATTAACAATTTTCTGTCAACAACCCTATAGGTCTTTTTATGGTCGCTATCTAGATTCAGCTTAAAGCAGGCTATATCTAATGCAGAGCTCTCCATGCTCCATGCACTTATCGAGGAGTAAGAAGCAGTTGACCAATCGTAATCTTGCACATTCATTCACTTCACTAACGTCCATTAGTTTGACCATTAATACATTAATGAGAACATTGATGCAAAATACCAGAACAGCCTAATAGTCTACATGATTGAACGAAATAAAATAATCATTAAACACTTCTATTCAAGCTAGATTTGATTTTTTTAAAACACCAGCCATGTTTGGCGATTTCAAATTTAGAGACACAATTGGACATGTTGAATCAAGTACTCCTGACTCTACAATTTCAGACATTTCTTCATCATTGATTAAGCCATCTCCGCATTCTGGAAATATCAGAACTAATGACAAAATCGACAATAGTGCCACTAGCATTATATCAGCTATTTTATCGGCTGTCCTTGCTTTGGTCTTTCTCATGTTGTTCGTCTTCATTGCACAAGCAGTCAGGCGGCGAAGAAGAGAAAGACAAGGGACTTTACTAAATCAACCTGTGATACACACAATTGCTCCTCCAGCTTTTGCTCCCAGTAAGTTGTCATTATTTGTGCACAAAATATTTATGAGTGAAACCACTAACTCTAACTTTTATTTATTACCACAATTTGTATGCCAACTTATCAAATGTAATACAATAGAAGCCACTTTAATTTCAACATTAACATCCGTTTACAAAGAAATTGTTCCGTTTAAGTAGTGTTCAAATTAGCCAATTCCACTGATGCCTTTCAGCATGTGCAAGAACCCGGGTCCAAAAAGCTTGTCAATATTTTTGCATAAACTTCTTCAATAAATTCTTCTTTATCTTTAAATCTCATTCATTCTCTTAGCAATGTTTTTATATATTAGTAAGATGATCAAGACCGTGATATACATAGAATTTAAACAAGATTACAACATTTATCCTCACAGTTATGATCTGATCACAATTAATTTTATCGTGTCATGTCGTCATAGTTTTGTCACAATTTTTTTTATCTTAAATTTCAGGCAAAACAATGATTAATTTTTAAATATGAGATAGACCCTGAAGAAAAAAAATAATTAGGGATGAGTTACAAGGGAATTTTGTTTTGTTTTTTTTATTGATTTCATTCCACTGACTTGCCATGACTTTCATTTATAGATAGCAATGGAATCATTTCATGAAACTTAAGAGAATGCCTTCGATGAAGAAACGTTCCTTGAGCAAACAAGTTGGTAAAGAGCATCTTACAAACTTACACTTTACAACAGAATTTGGTGAGCAAGCATATTGGTAAATGAGCCTCTAACACTTGGCGTGGACACATATATAAAGTGATTTCTTGGTGCCTGTATAAATAATGATGTTAATAGTTTGGGGTCCTCTTTTTTTTCATTTAGTGTGTCTCTGTGGTGTTGAGTTACTGACTTACACTCACAACAAAACTTCAGTTGTGTCAGAGTTCGTATGTAAGTAATTAAACACTTTTATACTAGGCCCACTAGGAAAGGCATTTTGCACATATATTTCTACTTCCTCAGTATCATGTGGAGGAGATTTAGATGTCGAAAATTAATTTTATAAACAAAACTATGAAATTTGGGTAAATGTTATATAAGTTTTATTGTTCAGACAATTGACGTGATTTCTCAATAAAGTGACAAAAGTCAAAATCTCACATTTCTAATCATTCTGGGTGGGGTCCTTGACCTCCCATGGTGGGCAGGAGGTAACACTGTGTCTTCTATCCCCTTATATCTGTTTTCCGAGTTGCTTTCTGTCTTTGTCTTGGAATGGAATTACTTAGTTTTGTCCTAGCCCTGGCCTGAGTCCTTGACTGGGAGGGAAACAGTCAAATGTATAGTTATTGTTTTGGGAGATTATATTTTTCCTTGTAAATCATCTCTTTGTTCATGTTATGTACTGTTTCCGTTGTTTTTTGTTGTTGTTTTTGTTTGTTTTTTTTTTTTTTTTGTTTTTTTTTGTTTTTTTGTTTTTTTTTGGTTTTAAATATATAATGGTCTGTAAACATTTGAGTGTATTCCTCTTAGTTGGAACCTGTGCTCTGGATGGGACTTTTAGGTGATCTCAAACTAAGTACACTGACAGTGTGCTCTTGGAATCTACCTGTTCCCTATTTGAACCCTTCCCCTTTGTCTTACTTTTTCTTGTGTGCTTTTAACTGTAAATCTATAACTTTTTTAATGCTCCCATTTTCTCCATTTTTACTGGCGCTGAAATTGTCTAAATGTGTCGCAAACAATGTAAAACCCTTTAAAACAAACACATTTCTAGTCATTTTAACTTTAACTCACTTTTTGGCATCTGGTTTATCCCGACGTAATACCATTGGTAGACGATAGGTCACATACTTTCATTGTCTTTTTGGTGATGGATGTCAAATTATTTGATCCCTCACAGTGTAAATCGGCCTTGTTGTTTTTGTCAGAAAATTGGATCAGTGCCTACTATCGGGTTGTCTTTAAACGAATGCTGTTCCTTTGTCAGAATAATGTTGATCAATTGTAAAAAGAAAAAGTTTAAAAAAAGAAAAAAAAAGAGCTTTTATAGAGCGCAATATCCACTTAACGTGCTCAAAGCGCTTTACAAGGGGTCCCTGGTCAACAGCAACATTTAACATGAAGGACGAGACATGATGCCTGTTAGGCGATATTACAATTTTTCGGACAAAGACAAAGCTGTTAACGGCCAGGTACTCATTTTACACCTGAGTACGGTGAGAGAATGTGAGTAAAGAGTCTTTTCCAAGGACTCAACTATGCGTCGAGCGAGGCTCGAACCCAGGACCTTCCAATCCGAAAGCGAGTGTCATACCACTAGACCACATAGCCGCACAGTGTTGTAAAGCAATAAGAGCGTGGTGTTTACCATATATTGAAAAAGGCTATATATAATAAGGCAATAACATTTTTATTACTATGGCATACTGCTTAAAAACGGTAATATGTAATTATAGGGTGATTTAGATGTTGAAAATTAAACAAACAAACAAGAAAATAGTCAAAATCAAAAATATGAGACTTGATATAAGTCTCTTGGTTTTAAAAAGGAGAATAAATATATTTTCTCAAATGAACAAAAACTAAAATTTCATATATATATATCCGTTTATTTAAATTTTCAAATCCCTTTGTAGCATCTTTGTCACCCAGACATAATGCCGTTTTGGGAAATGGATCACAAATGTTTACCTATTGGCTTTGTTACTTTCTCCCCCTATAATCGGGGTGCAGGGGCTGACCAGATTTCTTCCCATGACTGATTGACATGTTTGTCAAGGAAAGGGGGTGAAGTAATATTTCTATGTCATATTATATCATATATTATTTTTATAAAGCTTATTATTTTTTATTTCTTTCCAATACTCAGCACACCCTTGTTTCATCCCGAATTTCAATCAAATGTACCCCACTGATTCAAATTGATAA
This sequence comes from Berghia stephanieae, assembly GCF_034508935.2. NCBI lineage: Eukaryota > Metazoa > Mollusca > Gastropoda > Nudibranchia > Aeolidiidae > Berghia > Berghia stephanieae. Next base: position 25,637,332 of record NC_088366.1, read on the forward strand.
TATATATTATATAGAAATGATGTTGATGTTGAACATTTCGTATTATACGGTCAAATATGTGAAACAGGTTGAGTTTGTGTGATTTTTTTGAATAGTGTGATTATGATTACACAAAGTGCACACACCTTAATTTTTTTTTTTTTAATTGATCTTTTATATAGCGCAATATCCATTAAATGTGCTCAAAGCGCTTTACAATGGGACCCTGGCCAACAGCAACATTTAACATTTAGGACGGGGCATGACATCTGTTAGGCGACGTTACAATTTGTTCGGACAGAGACAACGCTGTTCACGGTCAGGTGCTCATTTTACACCTGAGTACGGTGAGAGAATGTGAGTAAAGAGCCCTCTCCAGGGACTCAACTATGCGCCGAGTGAGGCTTGAACCCAGGACCTTCCGATCCGAAAGCGAGTGTCATACCACCAGACCACATAGCCGCACATATTTTTAAAAATTTAATTATTCTTTTTTCTGTCTGTGCTGTACTGTAGATTAAAATTGGTCTTTACCTGTAAAAGCTTATTGGAAATGGGGATATTTATTAAGGAAATTGCATTTGTCTCTATAACAAAAGTATGTATATATATATATATATATATATATATATATATATATATATATATATATATATATATATATATATATATATATATATATATATTACTATCACTACTTTACAATATAATATTTGTTATATCTATTTCTATCACTGCTTTACAATATATTGGTTGCCTGATTTAGATGAGAGAAAAAAAAGTATTTCAAAGATGACTGCACCATCCGCTTTTTTTTTTTCATGTTTGACTCCATGTCTTTGCTTACTTACCTGCTTTATTTTTTTTTTTTTAATTACGTCCTTCATCTCACATGACATTTGTTATAAAATTCTTTCTATCAATCAAGAAGAATTTTGATGAATATTTTTGGGAGTTATAATGTTCATAGCTAGTTTCTTTTATTTTTTTTCCCATTATTTGCCCAACTCATTCTCTCTTCTTTTTTCTTTTTTCATTCTCCTCCTCCTTTTCCCCTTCCTGCTTTCATTCTTTGCCTATTTGCCGACGATACCCATGGTCATCACCGCAGTCTTCATTAATTGAGCTTTTTAATTGAACTATTATATGGCACAATATCCACCAAACATGCTCAAAGCACTTTACAAGGGGTCCCTGACCAACAGCAACATTTAACATGTAGGACGGGACATGACGCCTTTTAGGCGATGTTACATTTTTTTCTGGCAGAGACAACGCTGTTAACGTCTGGTAATATTTTTACACCTGAGTACAGTTAGAGAATGTGAGTAAAGAGTCTTCTCCAAGGACTCAACTATGCGCCGAGCGAGGCTCGATTCCAGGACCTTCTGATCCGAAAGCGAGTGTCATACCACTAGGCCACATAGCTACATTACAATCACCTGCTTCACTATCAGCATTTGTACAGTGGAATCCACATGAAGTTAACACGCTTTAAAGTCAACTTCTGCTAAAAACGAACACCTCTTGTTGGTCCCAAATTAAATTTTATGTTCATTATCTGCTCCAACCTTGCTGAAAGTCAAAACAATCTTTCTGGTCCAGCGGTGTTGTCTTTATTAGGATTTCCACTGTATGATTATCATCAATATTATTCTTGGCTTTGCACCCCAGCTCTTATTACTACTTCTTTCATGAGATGATATGTCATGTGTGAAAGAAAAACATGGCTTTTACTAGCCTACCTACATTATTATTTTTTTTCCGAATGTTCGTCTTGTGACTAAATTAATAAAGCAATGTTAAGCACGGTCAGTGAATAGATGGCTAATGATCGATACAAAAGTATGGCCGCGGCGTTTTGTTCTTGAGGGTGAAGCACTTTACACACATCACACACTCGATTTTAGATAGAATGAATGAAGTTGACATCACTCGGCTCTACGTTATTGTTTTTTAGGCCGCCATTTAAGTGATTAGTTCTCATTGAAGTCCCTTTAACAGACTACTATAAACGGTAGAGGTTACTCATCGTTGTGTGCGGTTCATCCAACAGAGAGAGTAATCGAGTATTCTACCTAAACGCATAGCATTAATAGGCAGTGTTGGTGTTGTAAGAAAACCAAAATGACGTCTACCAGGGACTTCAGCCTTGCTGTGAAAACTGAAAAAGAAAAAATACACGAATTTGCGCCGGCCCTTCAATAATGAAGCTGCAACAGTATCGATTGGATTGGATTGAAATGCTAAAAAATTGATTGCGTAAATAAAAGACTTTGGTAAACTTTATAAATGCATATATTGAGGTAAATGGTTATGGTCATGCGTTTTTTAAAACTTATTTTACCAGTTAACTGTCTTACCGAAGAGCATGGTCTGTGAACACATACCGTACTCTTTGGTCTTATTCTGGAAAGAACACGTATCTGAAAATTTGGCCAAAAATCTCGTCCCTCAAATATCGATCGATTTAAATGACCCTCATCTTGATAAAAACTCTCAAATCTTGGACCTCCTGGCTATATGGTCTAGTGGTATGACACTCGCCTTCGGACCAGGAAAGTCCAGGGGTTGAGTGTCGCTCTGAGCATTAATCATAATGTGTAAAATGAGTACCTGGTCGTTAACAGCGGTGTCTTTATGGAAATAAAATATGACATCGCTTACTAATAGGCGACATGTCTCGTCCTATATAATATGCTAAGTGTTGCTGTTTGCTAGGGACCCCTTGTAAAGCGCTTTGAGCAATTTTAGTGGATATTGCGCAATTTAAATGCTCGAATTATATAGATTCCAGCTCGCTTTCGAGATAAACCAAAACAAAACTTTAAAAAAAAAAAAAACATGTGCCGGAATACGATGCTCATGGGAGATGACTTATTAAATGAATTGTTAAATTGTGACCCTTCGTCTCGAAACGGTATTATGGCGGAATGAAGTGGACCACGAAAAGTGACTTTAGAAATAAATTGATAGTAAATACCTTTTTTTGAGCTTTTGCATTGTGAGAAATTGTCTTCATTCTGTAACATAACAAATCGAAACAAACCCTAAGTTTCATGTTTTTGTCAATAAATTCAATTTTTTGCACCCAAGTCATCCCGACATAATACCGTTTCGAGACGAAGGGTCTAATTTCGGTCACCAGCTCTAGCGTGCCGAATCGCGCAGAGCGTGCTGGAAATCGGCGTGCTTGAATCAAGCGAGTACTGTAATACGTTTCCCAGCCAGGTCAGTGGTCATATAATAATACTAACAAACCCACTACTAGTGTGTACGGTGATTGTTTTAACTTAGCACTTTTTAGTCGCAGTTTAATCTCCTGGTTAAGAAGTTTAATTAGAGACAAGCTTATTTCTTTCATTTAAAATATACAGCGATTTCAAAATCTCAAAGACATCCTATTTTTGATGGGACTAATGAAAGGGCACTAATGACTTTCCATACATCAGTTTCGCTCGATTGTGACGTAGTTTTTGTTAACACGGACAAGACAAAGAATGAACGACCGACCAGTTTCTTGGAAATTGATTGTTCCAATTGATGGTTATTGTTTTGGTGTTGTTGTTTGTTTTGTTTTGTTTTTTGTTTTTGTTTTTTTGTTTTTTTGTTTTTTTGTTGTTTTTTTTTTGTTGTTTTTTTTTTTTTTTTTTGTTTTTTTTTTTGTTTTTTTTTTTTTTTTTTTTTTTTTGGGGTGGGGGGGGGGAGTTGTTTTTTTTTCTTTTGTTTGTTGGGGCGGGGGGGGGGGGGGGAGGTTTGTTTGTTTTTTGTTTTGTTTTTTTGTGTTGAGACTGGCAGCCCTTCCTACCTATTTCGCAAGCGTTTTTAAATTTTAACAGTTACCAGAGCTTATACCTTCTAGCGAAATGTACTTATTTACAGATCAGAAATCCCAAATTGCACTGTTATACCTTATGGAAATACTCTCAGACCAACGCAAAATATTATTATCCATTACAAAAATGTGAAATTAAACTTGGTCATTTATATTGCGCTTTACACGGGTCTCTAGCCAACAGCAACACTTAACTTGTAGGACGAGACATGATGTCTGTGAGGTGATATTTCATTTTTTTTCTGTTAAAGGTCAAGTACTCATTTTTCACCTGAGTACAGCGAGTAAAGAGCCTTTCCCAAGAAACTCAATTATGCCCGGCTCAGAGCGGTACGCGAATCATGGATCTTCCGACCCGAAGGCAGTAGCCTCTTATGGTTTTCACACAACTATGTTATGACGATCGACCCAATCAGCAAAGTCTGGGCCGCACTCGTACACCGTCGCAAAGCCGCCGGGTAGCATCGTCACAACACACCGTTCAACTAGATGCTCTGCCGTCTCAGGTTCTTGCCCACAGCGGGTACATGTTGGACAGGCAGAAATACCCCACCGATGAAGCGCACTTGCCGTTAGGCAGCTCCTCGATCCGAAGGCGAGTGTTATACCACAAGCCCACATAACCGCAAATTTAACCCATAATGGCGTTCGGTCCGGTATGAGACCTGCGAAATATGTGCATGTAATATTCTAGACACAGACCTTATGCACCTCTCCATTGCGTAAGTAATATTACCCTTTTACAATTGCATAAAAATAATGCGGGCACCTGAATGAGCTATGTTTAGTGTATCTCGCCTGCACAGTTTAGTAGTACATGTATTGATTTTAACTGATCTCCCAGGTTATGCCATTTATACTGTTGTGCACTTGCAAAACGACTTTTATTTATTTTGGACAAGCTTCTACTTCTTATTTGATCTTTAATGACATATCATCATCTGGGCGAGGTTCCCGACCTCCCATAGTGGGCAGGGAGGTACTTACTGTGTCTTCTATCCCCCTATATCTGTTTCCAACTTGCTTTCTGTCTTTGTCTTGGAATGAGATTGCTTGGTTTTGTCCTGGCCCTTGCCGGATACCCTGGCAGAGAGGGAAAAAGTCAAATGTATAGTTTTGTGAGATGATTTCCTTGTAAATCCACTGAAGAAGGCAATGAGAGGACATCGCTTTGAATATGATGAAGAAGCCAAGACAGTAGTGAAAAATTGGCTTAAAGTTCATTTAACTCAGTTATACGAGGAAGGAATACATTGAATACATGACTTTACAAAAAGGTGGACTGTGGCTATCGACATAGGCGGAGACTGTGTTGAGAAGTAGCATTCTACTCGGCTAATGCCAAGCTTTAATTTAAGGTATAATGCATTTTATTGATTGTTTTAAAGTAATAAGCAGAGTCCCATAACTTTTGGACTCATCCTCGTACGTTTATACGTTTTCTGCCATTTTTTTTAACAAGACGTTTTGTCAGTTCATGACAGGACTGATTATAAGATTGACATCATTTTAATGTACCATTTATTGACATTTGAAACGACTGTTTGAATTAACCCTGAATGATAACCGCTTCAGTTGCCGTTTCCATTTTTACTTGACCTCCCAGCTTTACGCTTCGTAGCCTCATGGCCTGTTAGTAACAGTGTTACTGTCGAATAATACGTCACAGCACATGCTGACGACCACCAATAGAAAGTGAAAAATTACTTGTACTAGTCTAACCAGTGGGCTAATTCAATAGTTGCTTCCTTGAGCACTACTAACGACAACCCTCTTCTCCACAACCCCAAACTAAGAGTTGTCATATTGTTTTAGTAAAGCCTTTTTTAAATAGCTATATATAATGACAAAAACTTTAGCAAATTAGTTGGTGAATTCCTGTCCGATTGTGGGCATGGTGATATTATTATTGTGCGGCTATGTAGTCTTGTCTTATGACACTTGCTTTCAGACCGGAAGGTTCTGGGTTCGAGCCTCGTTCGGTCCTTAGTTGAGTCCTCGGAAAAGACTCTTTACTGACATTCTCTCACCGTACTGAGGTGTAAAATAAGTACCTGAACGGTAACAGCGTTGTTTATGTCGCAAAAAAAAAAAATGTAATATCGTCTAACAGATTTCATGTCTCGTTCTACATGTTGCATGTTGCTCTTGGTCAGGGACCCTTTGTAAAGCGCTTTGACCACGTTTAATGGATATTGCGCTATGTAAAGCTCAAGTTTTATTATTATTATTATTATTATTATTATTATTATTATTATTATTATTATTATTATTATTATTATTATTATTATTATTATTATTAGTGTTATCATCATCATCATCACCACCATCATCATCATCATCATCATCAATATTGTTATTATTATTATTATTACTATTATTATTATTATTATTATTATTATTATTATTATTATTATTATTATTATTATTATTATTATTATTATTATTATTATTGTTATTATTATTATTATTATTGTCGTCGTCATCGTCTTCAGGATTTGAAGTGGAAGTTGTGTTAATTGTCTTTCACTTGTGTCAATCTTGCATCCTACAATTTCCACATTAATTATAATGATTATAGTATTCAGTAAGAATTTTAACATGTTGCAAGCGCTTTGAGTTTAAGCACACTCATTTCCGTTCAACTTATTATAATTATTATTTTATTACTATCGCAAATGATTCAATGGTGGTAGGGATTTCGCCATCTGTCGCAGTGCTTTTTTTTAGGCTTCATTGCGCAAGAAGCTTTTTTTAAAAATTCAATGACAATGACATCGTTTTATTATTATCATTTACTCGTGTAACTCATATTATTATTATTATTATTATTATTATTATTATTATTATTATTATTATTATTATTATTATTTTATTATTATTATTATTATTATATTATTATTATTATTATTATTATTATTATTATTATTATTATTATTATTATTATTATTATTATTGTTATTATTATTAGTGATAATTTCCATTTAGGATCCTGGGTGGGGTTCCTACCTCCCATAGTGGGCAGGGAGGTACATATTGTGTCTTCTATCCCCCTATATCTGTTTTCCAACTTGCATTTTGTCTTTGTCTTGGAATGCGATTACTTAGTTTTGTCCTGGCCCTGGTCGGGGTCCTGGCTGGGAGGGAAACAGTCAAATGCATAGTTATTGTTTTGGGAGATGATATTTTTTTCCTTGTAAATCATCTCTCTGTTAGGTATTATTATATTTGTTATAATTTATAATGTGAGCATTTGAGTTTATTCCTTTTAGTGGGGGCCGTGCTTGTGTCCTGATGAGACTTATTGGCGATCTCAAACTAAGTACATTGATGGTATGCTCTTGGAATCTACATCTGATCCCTATTTGTTCCCAGTTCCCCTTTGTCTTACTTTTTCTTGGATGCTTTAATTGTAATTCTAAAACTTTTTACTATCCCATTTTCTTCCTTTTTACTGGCGCTGATATAACCTAAATGTGTTGCAAGCGCCGTAAAACCCTTAAAAACGAAAAAAACGAAAACGAAACCATTTAGGATCAATAAAGTATATCGTATCTTATCTTATCTTATCTTATCTTATATTATCTTATATTATTATTATTGTTATTATTATTATTATTATTATTATTATTATTATTATTATTATTATTATTATTATTTTATTATTATTATTATTATTATTATTATTATTATTATTATTATTATTATTATTATTATTATTATTATTATTATTATTATTATTATTATTATTATCACAGAGTAGATAGGTTACCACAGAGGCTGCACTCCTTGATTTCCGTGTAATTGGGTCGCGCATCCGTTAAAGAATGTCACGCCGTATCGTCTTAGTTTGTCATAGTCTGTTTCCGTACTTTGTCTGTATTAGGTAATGCATTGGTTTTAACCACTTTACTCTGCTGCGTGCTTCTGTTATCGCTTTTGTATTCTCTTCACAACACGCATGAAAGATGGAATCCGAACATACAACACAAAATTTTCAAAAAACATGAAAATATTTATCTAATTGAAAGTGGTGTAGTGATATAAATTGTACAAATTCAAGGATTCGATGCCCTTATTCGGCTTTCTTTTGGTTGCCTGCTACAAAATTAGGTATAAATAGGGATAAGCCATATTTCCTTATCGATGATGAAAAGCTATTTGTTCTGTTTGACCCCCCCCCCCCCCCCACACACACACACACACACACACATTTGATGAAAAGCATTAGAAATAACCTTTAAAATAGTGGATTTGCAATGGACGGCAAAACTATTTTATGGAATCGTATCCAAATGTTCTACGAGAAAGATTTAAAATTTCCAATCCGAATGGCTCCAAAATTAACAAACAATACTATGCCACCATTTATTGCGGCTATGTGGTCTAGTGGTATGACACTCGCTTTCGGATCGTAAGGTCCTGGGTTTTAGCCTCGCTCGGTGCATAGTTGAGTCCTTGTAGAAGGCTCTTTACTCACATTCTCTCACCGAACTCAGGTGTAAAAAGGTACCTAGCCGTTTACAGCGTTGTCTCTGTCCGAAAAAATTGTAACATCGCCTAACGCGCCATGTCCCGTTCTAACTGTTAAATGTTGCTGTTGGCCACGGACCCCTTGTAAAGCGCTCTGAGCACCATTAGTGGATATTGCTCTATATAAAAGCTCATATCAATGAAACCTAAAGGAGGGTGGACTAACGATACCATCACCTGCACTGCAACATTGCCTCCAAATCGCCGAAATCGTATTTCGCGATGGAATCAACTCCTTGCGTGTTGCTACTGGCGTAAGGTTCAGGCTTGTCAAGAAAATGGTCGAGGCCACAATGGACATTCCACTTGACTGCAGGAGTGAGGAGAACTTCTCAACGAAATTCCTTTCATTGAACCTCTACACCACTATTAGACTACATCATTTCCTGAGATGTCACAACCGTGAGATGGACATTGGTGGCCGCAATAGGGGAGGAATAGGAAAGCTGCACACATTTGCACACGTGTAGATACTAAGATAAGATGAAGTGACTCTATCCTTTGCTATTTCTATTATGCTCTGTAAACAGCTTATGTCATTTTAAAATCTCATTTTTAGGTCCCTTTCCCCCATCCATATCTGTTTTCACAATAAATTCCTCTATTTCTCTCTTTTTTCTTTCTCGGTCTATGAAATCTTCATGAGCGCCTAATCACACTTTTTACTTCTGTCTTTCTTACTCTCAACAAATTTAAAATGAATTTGATGACGGGAATAATTATATGGCAATTTTGCTAGGTGCCAATACTTTTGTGAGAATATGAATTTTATAGAAAAAAAAAACCGCTTCGTGAGAAACAGACTATAATTTATACGGCGTGACATACTTTTGAGACACATCGAAGTCGATTTCACGAATTTAACATTGAGCGAATGGGGATGGAGGGAGGAGTGCAGTCTCTGTGTTAACCTACCTACTCTGTGTTATTATTATTATTATTATTATTATTATTATTATTATTATTATTATTATTATTATTATTATTATTATTATTATTATTAACCCATATGTGTACAAGCCTTGGCCTCCACACATGTTGTTCGCTTATAGAATTAGGACATAATATTTTTATTGTAAATCTCTCTCTCTCTCTCTCTCTCTCTCTCTCTCTCTCTCTCTCTCTCTCTCTCTCTCTCTCTCTCTCTCTCTCTCTCTCTCTCTCTCCAGGTATTAAAGACACGCGCAGCGCACACAAGCTAGCTTTATTCTCCTCCTCTTCCTCCTCCTCCTCCTCCTCCTACTACTACTACTACTACTACTACTACTACTACTACTACTACTACTGTTGCTGCTGCTGCCACTACTACTTCTACTACTACTACTACTACTACTACTACTACTACTACTACTACTACTACTACTACTACTACTACTACCAGTGGCGTAGGGCCTTAAAGGCTATTAAGGCTAAGCCACAGGTCGTCATTGTCTTGAAAGTATGTAAGAATTTAACAATAAAAAGTCACACTTTTAATTTTTCTGTATCACAAACAATGAAATTCATTGTTTACCTGGTGTTAAAAAACCTTTACAGAGCCTCAAAACTTGAACCAATCACACCGCTTTGAATTTACTACAGCTCGAGTTGTACTCGTGCCCCTGACCAATCAGTACAGCGTGTGGCTTTAAAGGTGGAGAAGGCTTCCAGCCATATTCCCACGGTACCTACAACCAGGCGATGCATTTCACGTTTGCCGTGTGCTCGACATAAGGACAATAGTGTGGCGCCCGGGATAGGGCTGCTATTCGGGCACCGGGTTTGGATCAAATTTAGTCACACACCGGGGCGAGCAGCTCATGTGGCTCGTTGGCTCGATACCCGGGATGGTCTCGTGACGGTCGACCGGGATTTACACCTTTGCCCTCCCGTGTGCCTCAAGCCCCCTCACCAACTGCAAGGTAAAGATCCACGAGGGGGTCTGGTGCGATGGGTTAATGCTCAAACTTGCAAAAATCATAAGGTGCAAAAAGACCTTGAAGTTGTTCTCTTCGATCTTAGGGGAAAGGCAATTCCACGTCGCGCTGGGAGATGCCACGAGCAAAGTTAGGAAATTGAAGAATGGGGTCCCTCAGGGGTCGGTACTTGCGCCAATGTTGTTTAACGTTTACATTAGCGATATGCCGAACACTTCCTCCCTGAGGCTGGGATACGCAGACGACTGGGCACTCGTTACTCAGAGTAAAGTGTGGACCCGTCTCGAGAGCGTACTCAGCGAGGACGTCACCAGACTCAAATCCTACTTTGACAAGTGGTACCTGAAGATGAACACTTCAAAAACCGTGGCCACTGCATTTCACTTATGCAGTGGTTGGCACACCCGTAAACTGAATGTCCTAGTCGGGGACCAGCCACTCCCATATGAGCCGCGTCCAAAATACCTAGGGGTGACGCTGGATCGCAGCCTTACCTATCGGGTTCATCTCGAAGGGGTTGCCCGGAAGATAGAGAAGCGGAATAGTCTTCTGAGGAAGCTGGCGGGATCGACTTGGGGCGCTAGCCAAGCGCTCCTGAGAACATCCGCCCTGGCACTATGCTATTCCACCGCGGAGTATTGCGCTCCAGTGTGGGGTAGAAGCAGAAACGTTGAGAAGGTGGATGTAAAACTTCGCAAGTCGATGCACATAGTGTCGGGAACGCTAGCAACAACCCCTAGAGAATGGGGCCCGGTGATGGCAGCGATCCAGCCCCCCCGATGTCCGGAGGGAGACCATTACGGGAAACTGGCTGAGTAAGATCAAAGAGAGAGGGAATGGGGATACCCCTCTCATGCGCATAATGAACGGTGCCCCCGTTTCGAGCCGAAATAAGTCCCGGCAACCCTTGTACGCAGAATCCCTGACTACGGACAGAGCTGCACATACGAGATGGAAGTCGGTTTGGACGAATTCAATCCCTCGTGGGGGCGGGGACCTACACTCCTCTAAGCTTGGTGAGAAGTTGCCAGGCTTTGATACCAGTAAGAGGAGACACTGGGTAGCTGCGAATCGGCTTCGGTCGAGGAGCTGCCTAACGGCCGGTGCGTTACATCAGTGGGGTCTAACTTCCTGTCCTTTATGTCCACGCTGTGGGCAAGAACCCGAAACGGCAGAGCATCTAGTCGAAAGGTGTGTTGTGACGATGCTACCGGGCGGGTTCGCGACGGTGCACGAATGCGGACCGGACTTTGCTGATTGGGTCGATCGTCATAACATAATAGTGTGAACCATAAGAAGCTGCTGCTGCCGTGTGCTATGACTGTGGGCATCAAGAGGCATCTTGACGTTGAACTGAGTCATTGTGGCTTTCTTACTCGCAGCCACACACAATGACCTAATTGTTCCATTGATGGCAATCGTGTTGTACCTGTTACCCATCCCTCTTCGAGGCGTGTCAGGCATGTGATATTGAATTCCCCATTGTCCCTTATAACTTGAGTGTGTTAATCTGATATGTGCAGTGTTTGTTTTTAAAATTTTAATTAATTGCTATTAAGTGTGATGAATCACGTTGATTATCTGTTGACTATCAATACCAGTTCTTTGAATAGGGAAAATAAACTTTTGATTAAAAGTCTCGGTCCCCATCAACCAAACGATTTTGTACTCACTATTAAAGACGGGAAACAGAATCAGTCATTTAATTTGATAAAGATTGGTATAGTCGTTTTCCTTGGCTATCGGTGAGAATAGAAAATAAGAGTTTATTTTCTTTTAATTGTATTTTGTTTGGCGATATCAGCAATACAGAATTGTCTTGGACAAGAAGTGGATTTACCTGTTTGAAAAATTTAACACATAGAGCATTGAACCATCAGAAGTCTAACTTACATTTAAATATCACCACTAGATTGAAAACCGTTGGTACTCTTCACATAGGTGCACAGATTGACAGTGGCTATCGCTTATCTTTAGCCAGGCATGATGAACAAGTTACAAAGAACATACAAATTTTGGTAAAATAATTGAGTGCATCAAATTCTCTCTCTCTCTCTCTCTCTCTCTCTCTCTCTATATATATATATATATATATATATATATATATATATATAATATATATATATATATATATATATATATATATATGCGACAACCCATCTCAAATCCAGCCCCATGCTCCTAAATGACCAGGCTACGCCGCTGACTACTACTACTACTACAATAGTAATGGAATGACGATTCCTACTGCGTGTGCATAACAACCCCCCCCCCCCCCCCCCCCCACCCAAAAAAAAAGAAGAAAAAAAAAGCATATCTTAATTTTGTGGATTACACACCCATGCTCTATCAGTCCTCACTTAACACCCTCGCGCTCTTCCCTCTCACCCATAGCAGACTAAAGAGAGAGAGGGCATTGCTCTCACACAGCATCACCTATGTAATCAGGGTTCCCGCGGCCTCGTTTCAACTCCTTGAAAACTCCTTGTTTTTGATTTTCCTGAGAATATCTTGAAAACTCCTTGGATTTCATTTTAGGAGAAAACGCCCTTAAAACTCCAGTTCTACAACCACATCTTCACCATCATCATTACTATCATCATCATCATCATCATCATCTTTCTTGGCGCTGGCTTCCGGCGACAACAGACGTGTTGTGAATGTTTACCTATTTCTACACATATTTTTATTCATTTATCATTCAATCGCCGGAATTTACGCCTAATTTTTATTCAAAATGGATGTGAAGTATATATTGTTCCTGATTTTTATATTTATTAGTATATTTATAAGCATAAATGGTGTTTTAGCCTGTGATTTTGCTGCCAAAAGCCTATCGATAATATATACTCCAGAGACTCTCCGATCCCTCCAACCCGTGTCACCCCCACCACCCACTATTGACACATCGTTTATTAAAGTAAGAAAGAGGGGGAGAAAAGGAGGAATAAAAACAAAATTCAACAGACGGCCTTTTCGTCCATTTTTACCCTGTGTAGTGACAGGTAATGTAAGATCATTAAAGAATAAAATTGATGAACTGTTTTCACTGTGTCGTTACAATAATGACTATCGTCAAGCCTCCATAATAGCTTTAACAGAGACTTGGCTCTCTCCTCACATACCATCATCATGTTTTGATATTGAGCAATACTCACTATTTCGAGGAGATCGGACTAATGTAAATAAACGAACTGGGGGTGGGGTGTGCACATATATTAACAACAAATGGTGCCACCCCAATAATTGTCAAATAAAGAAAATGTATTGTGACGATTATATTGAATTTATTACTGTTTCGTCACGACCTTATTATCTACCCCGGGAATTTACTCATGTCATCATCATCAACGTCTACATTCCACCATCATCAGACAACAACACAGCGAAAAATATTTTGAAGAAAGAAATACAGGACATTCAAATGAAGTCGCCCGATGCCGTATTGATGGTCACTGGTGATTTTAACCAATGTAAAGATTTCACTCTCCCGGGACTTCATCAATACGTGGACTGCGAGACAAGGGACAAAAAAACATTAGATTTATTCCTGTGTAATATTAAAAATAGTTACAAATGTTTACCCCGTGCCCCATTGGGTTTATCTGACCACTGCATGCTCTTGCTACTCCCCACCTACCGCCCTGTTTTTAAACGTGTAAAACCAGTAAAGAAAAGTGTACAGATCTGGAACGGAAGTGTGTGTGAAGATTTGCGTGGTTGTTTTGAATGCACTGACTGGAATGTTTTTATCGAATCATGTGATAGTGTGGATGAGCTGAATGACTGTGTGAGTGAGTATTTAAAATTCTGTGAACAGCTCGTGTCTTGTAAAAAAGAAATAAAATATTATCCTAACAACAAGCCTTGGATAACAAAAGATCTAAAACTTTTATTGAACCAAAAGAAAACTCTCTATACTAGTGGAAACAAAAAAGATCTGAAAACAAAACAAAAGAGATAAAGAGAGTAATATCCAGTTGTAGAGACAAGTACAAAAATAAAATTGAAAAATGCTTTTCTTCTGGGGATATACGGGACACGTGGCGGGGGCTTAAAACTGCTGTTAACTATAATCCAAAGCCCACGATTATATCTGAAGATATCGAAATTGAAACTCTAAATAAATTTTATTCACGTTTTGACACAGCAAACAAATTTGATATTGAAAATGAAAAACATAAATTAGACAGGGCTTTGGAAGATGAAATGACTATTGAGGTCAGTGAAGAAGAAACGAGATTCGTATTTTCGAAACTAAACGAGAGGAAGGCTGCTGGGCCGGATGGATTGAAAGGAAAATTATTAAAAGAATGTGCCCATCAACTGTCCCCCATTTATACACATATTTTTAACTGGTCCCTCCAATGCGTTTCGATCCCTGAAATTTGGAAAACTTCAAAAATTATTCCTGTTCCAAAAAAAGAAAAACTTGAATCTATGAACGATCTCAGACCTGTTGCACTGACTTCAATAGTCATGAAATCTTTAGAAAAACTTGTTCTTGTTAAAATTAGGAACCAGTTTATGCCATTGAGTGATAGTCATCAATTTGCTTACAAACCAGGACGTGGCGTAGAGGATGCCATTTTGCTGTTTACAAACAACATCTACAGGCATCTAGATCACGCTAAGAGCTATTGCAGATTGCTTTTCGCAGATTTTTCTTCAGCGTTCAATACAATGCAACCTCAGTTGGTTGTTCAAAAATTGACTAGTCTGAATCTAAACAAGTATATAATTGCTTGGGTGCTCGAATTTCTTACGGAGAGAGCACAATATGTTCAATTAGGACAAAATATATCTTCCTGTATAACTACAAATACTGGTGCTCCTCAAGGTTGTGTATTGTCCCCTGTATTATTCACAATATACACGAATGACTGTAGAAGTCAAAACCTGAGTGTACCTTTGATAAAGTTTGCAGATGACACCGCTCTTCAAGGCCTCATAACAAATGGCAACGAAGTGGCTTATAGGCAAGAAATTGATAGATTTGTGTCTTGGTGTGATGCCCACCACCTAGAGCTTAACATAAGCAAGACAAAGGAGCTAGTGATTGACTTTAGGAGAGTGAAGGAACCGATAGAACCGTTAAAATTAAAGGACCAATTCGTCCAGCGAGTTCCTCACTACAAATACCTTGGTGTAACAATTGATGACAGGCTCAAGTGGGATGAACACTTGAAAATAATTAGGCATAAGATGTGCAGACGTACATATTTTTTATCAAAACTCTCTCAGTTTAGAATAGATAAAACCCTCTGCACATTATTTTATAGAGCAGTAATCGAAAGTGTTTTGTCATTTTGTATAACAGCTTGGGGAGGCAATTGCTTAGCAGTGGAAAGGAACAAAATAAATTCAAATATTAAAAAATCTATTAAACGCTATATAAATGATGTTGACGATGTAGATCTTTTATACGAGAAATTTTGTATAAATAAAATAACTAAAATATTAAATGACCAGTATCATCCACTAAGACCATCAGTTATTATGTCAGAAAGAAGTGGTCGCCCTTCTCTATTTCAACGAAAACAGAGAGACACCGAAAATCATTTCTGCCGTCCAGTATTAGGCTTTATAACAACAAGCAATAATCATTTTATACAATTATTTCGCATTTTTAGTTTCAAAAAATGTAAATATTAAATTATTAATTTATTTGTTTTGCAATCTTTTCAATTTTTAATTTATAGTGAAAGTTTTGACTATTTTACAGTGTTGAAATTATTCATATTATAAAGCGCAGCTCTGGTAATGGAGCTACTCCTTTTTCATATATTATACATCCTATTTCCATTGTATTTTTATCTTATTATGTAAATTATAACACGTCTGTACAAAAATTTCCTTTTTGGGATGCAATAAAGTATTATTATTATTATTATTATTATTATTATTATTATTATTATTATTATTATTATTATTATTATTATTATCATCATCATCAGTATCAAACAAGTACAACAACCACCACCTCATCATCACTACCACCACTATTACAATCACAACACCATCTTCACCACTACCAACATGAATATAGCAACCACTACCACATCGGTATCAATACCATCACTACTACAACTACAACCACCACCATTTCATAATCATCATCATTATCATCATCATCATCATCATCATCACCATGACTACCACCACTACTACAACCTCCAGTAACGAGTTCTGCCTTGAATGGCGCATAGTTGAATCCTTTACAAAGGCTCTTTGCTCGTATTCATTCACTGTACTCGGGTGTAAAATGAGTACCTGGCCGTTAATAGCGCTGTCCCTGTCAGAAATAAAGATGTAATAACGCGGCATGCATCGTCGCACATGTTGAGTGTTGCTGTTGTCAAGGAACCCCCTGTAAATTGTTTTGAACACGTGTAGTTGATATGGCTTTATATAAATGATCAACTTTTGGAGGGTTCTTCTTCTTCATCTTTTTCTTCATTCTCTCCTTCCTCTCTCCTTCCTCTTTTTCTCCTCCTTCTTCTTCTTCTTCTTCTCCTTCTTCTTCTTCTTCTTCTTCTTCTTCTTCTTCTTCTTCTTCTTCTTCTTCTTCTTCTTCTTCTTCTTCTTCTTATTATTATTATTATTATTATTATTATTATTATTATTATTATTATTATCATTATTATTATTGTTATTATTATTATTACTATTATTATTATTTTTATTATTATTATTATTATTATTATTATTATTATTATTATTATTATTATTATTATTATTATTATTATTATTATTATTATTATTTTACTCCCATAGTGAGCAGGGAGGTACATGCTGTGTCTTCTATCCCCCCATACCCGTTTTCCAATTGTCTCCTGTCATTGTCTTGGAATGAGATTACTTAGTTTTGTCCTGACCCTTGCCGGAGTTTCTTGGCTGGGAGGGAAACAGTCGAATGTATAGTTATAGTTTTGGGAGATGATAATTTTCCTTGTAAATCATCTCTCTGTTATGCATTGTATTATGTTTAGTTTACATATTATATTACATGATTTGTAAACATTTGAGTGTATTCCTCTTAGTTAGGGCCTGTCCTGGATGAGACTTTTAGGTGATCTCAAACTCAAACTAAGTACTTTGACGGTGTGCTCTTGGAATCTACATCTGATCCCTATTTGAACCAATTACCCTTTGTCTCACCTTTTCTTTTGTGCTTTAATCGTAATTCTAGAACATTTTACTATCCCATTTTCTTCCTTTTTACTGGCGCTGATATGACCTTAATGTCATATGTCATGTGTTGCAAGCGCCGTAAAACCCTTTTTGAAAAAAAAAATATTATTATTTTATTATTATTATTATTATTATTATTATTATTATTATTATTATTATTATTATTATTATTATTATTATTATTATTCAGCCACAGCTGCGTATACCAGCAGGAGTGCCCTATCATCAAGACGGTTGACCTGGGAGAACGTTGCCCATAGCTCTGCCCCTGTCCTCCTCCCAGTTGATACAGAAGAGAATCAGTCTACAGACAGCCATCATCACCACCATCAACACCAGCAACAACAAATGTCAGACTATGTCGATGCTACAGTTACCGACTGCCGTTTAACAGCATCAGCTTCTGCATCTACATCATCATCATCATCATCATCATCATCATCGTCGTCGTCCTCGTCTTCAAGTGCTGGCTCATCAACTAATATGTTATCATCACCACCACCATTTTCATGTTTGTAATTTTTTACCAACTTCCTCCCCCACCCCAACCACCATCCCTTAAAACATCGTCATACCATCATCTTCTTCATCTGCTGGCTCATCAACAAATATGTTATCATCATCACCAGCATTTTCATGTTTATAATTGTTTCTTTCCCTACCATCACCCCTTTAAAAAATACGTCATTTAAAACCAGCGCCAATATGAATAGGTTTTGTAATCTTACTGGAATGGAGTTTTATGATTTTATTTATGCGTGGCATTTCGTCACAAAGTGGTACTACGATGTTGGGATGAATCGGGGGATGGAAATAGGGAAGAAAAGCGTGATGTAAAAAAACTGGTTCCTATTTCATTGGAAGTGTAAAACTACTCTTCCGGATGACCGGATACATACCTTGTGTAATTTATCTTCTGGTTTCATAGTGGTGGTATCTTATTTTCTACTCTAAAAATATGTTGGTCTTCAATAAAGATCATCCATCCTCGTGATCTTAAGAATCTGCCTCAATGATCCCCTATTCAGATTTCCAAATTGCTTTTTATATTTGTCTTGGAATGAGATTGCTTAGTTTTGTGCTTCCCTGGCCGGAGTCCTTGGCTGGGAGGGAAACAGTAAAATGTATTGTTTGACTTTTGAGAGATGCTATTGTTTTTTGTTTTTTTTTGATAAATATTTTTTTTGGGGTTATGTACTGTTACATTTTAAAATAAATATATGTTGGTTTGTAAACATTTGAGGGGTCTGTGTTTGTGTCTGGGTGAGACTTTTAGATGATATCAAACTAAGAACACTGAAAGTTTGCTCTTGGAATCTACACCTATTCATTATTTGAACCATTTCCCCTTTAATTTACTTTTTCTCATGTGCTTTCAATTGTAAATCTATAACTTGTTTGACTTGCCCATTTTCTTCTTTTCTACTGGCGCTGAAATGACCTTGAAACGTGTTGCGAGCGCCGCAAAACCCCCCAAAAAAATTAAAAACAAAAAACGAGGATTTAGGAACCAAAAGAGTAGAGGATTTGAGGTTACGATTTTTCTTACCTATTGAATTTATAACCATTGATATAAGACTTGATGTTTATTTCTATTTATCATAGTAAACTAAAAAGTAGTCTTTCAAAGCCATTCGACCCATGGAGCCGGAGTTTATCCCGGTTTCTATAGCGTGAAGCGGACAATAACAATTGCTTGCTATCCTTTGGATAGGACGCTAGTCCATTACAAAGTACTTTCCGCCAAATCTAACAGACTCAGCCACCCATTCACTGCTGGGTGGACAGGGAGGAGGGGGGGGGGGTCAGAAAAAAAATCTCGACTGCATAGGGGATCGATCTCGATCCCTTTGCGTGTAAAGTGAGTGCCTTACCAACTGAGCTATCGGGAGCCCCCGTTTAGGAGAAAACAATCATTTTGTATATTTTGATTTTGAAGAAAAAAAATTGTGTTTCTTATCATTTTAATTCTGAATTCTCTTTGCGGAGTCTGATTCGTCCCGAAATAAAACTGTTTTGAGACTCACTATATTGGTTGTATCATGGCAATGCACATCATGATGTCTGTTATATTCATGCACATAGTTGAGATACGAAAACCATGAAGATGAAACTTGTGTCTCAACCAAACAATCCATCCAGTTGTGACTTATTATTTAGATTATCTTGACATGGTTCTCACAAGAACATATTAAAGACTTCGAGCCACATATATATATATATATATACATATAATTCTATTTACTACATTTGGTAGCCCATTGTATAAACATCACTTAGGTCACCCAGCTATATATCTCTTATTAAAGACAAGTTCGGCCACACAGGGGCACTAAACATGTTAAAATGAAACAATGAATAATTCCACAAAAATGTGCGTAAAAATTATACAAAGTAAAAGAGATACAAAATTAACTGGATGACCTAACTTTTACTAACTGTTTTCACTTACTTAGGCAGCCCACAAATTGCAATGGTGTATTTCCTACGTTAGGAACTCCAATAAAAATGTGAGTTAGGTTACCCATGACAATATTTGGTGTTTTTGGATTGTTTATGTCTTTGCTTGTTTTTAAGGGTTTTACGGCTATTGCAACACATTTAGGTTATATCAGCGCCAGTAAAAAGGAAGAAAATTGGATAGTAAAAACATTCTAGATGTACAATTAAAAGGACTTAAGGAAAAAATATGGCAAATGGGAATGGTTCAAATAGAGAACAATAAATGTAGATTCCAAGAACATACTATCAGTGTACTTAGATTGAGATCACCTAAGTCTTATCCAGACACCAGTACAAGATCCCACAAAGAGGGATACACTCAAATGTTTACAAATCATATGTTAAAGATTAAAAAAAAAATAACTACAAAAGAGAGAAGATATACAAGGAAAAAAATATAATCTCCCAAAACTATGACTATACAATCGACGGTTTCCCTCCCAGCCAAGAACTCCGGCCAGGGTCAGGACAAAACTAAGCATCTCATTCCAAGACAAAAACAGAAAGCAATTGGAAAACAGATATAGGGGGGTAGAAGACACAGTAAGTACCTCCCTGCTCACTATGGGAGGTCGGGAACCCCATCCCAGTATGATTGTTTAAAGCACCAACCAATTAACAAGTGATTTAACCAGCATTCGAGCAGTAAATAACACACTTGTCTTAGGTTGATAGAAAATTGAATGTACCTACATGTGTAAGCATAAAAAAAAAATTCTATCCAGACAAGTACCCAACACAAACGATAGAAATAGAAGTATAAACGGACAGAGATAAGTACATTTATTAAACAAATGATGACGGTAACGACTTTGATTTTAAAATAAAAATTTATTAAAAACCAATATGAGATAAACATATATTTTAAAAATACGTGATGTTACCCATGAACAAGAGTTTGATGAAATTATACACCAAAAATACATGATTTATGTCACCCATTGGGTCACTTAATACACATTTGTAACATAAACATTTAATGAAATTATAAACCAAAAATACATGATTTATGTCACCCATTGGGTCACTTAATACACATTTGTAACATAAACATTAAATGAAATTATAAACCAAAAATACATGATTTATGTCACCAATGGGTCACTTAATGCATATTTGTACCATAAACATTTAATGAAATTATACACCAAAAAATACATGATTTATGTCACCAATGGGTCACTTAATACACATTTGTAACATAAACAAGAGTTGATGAAATTATACACCAAAAATAAATGATTTATGTCACCAATGGGTCACTTAATACACATTTGTAACATAAACATTAAATGAAATTATACACCAAAAATACATGATTTATGTCACCCATCGGGTCACTTAATGCATATTTGTACCATAAACATTTAATGAAATTATACACCAAAATACATGATTTATGTCACCAATGGGTCACTTAATACACATTTGTAACATAAACAAGTTGATGAAATTATACACTAAAATATAATGATTTATGTCACCCATTGGTCACTTTATGCATATTTGTACCATAAAACACTTCATGAAATCATACACCAAAAATACACGATTGCAATGTTACTGATACTGCCATGTATTTGGAAAATCTGACTTTCCTTATCATACATAAAAGGCTCCCAAACCATTGAACCAATCATCACCAACATTGCATGGTGTTTACAATCGACATAAAATAAATGTGCTTTGTATGAATTTTTGTTTTGATAAAACATCTGGATGATTTTATTTTATTTTTTAAAAGGTGAATTTGTTCATCAATCCACTCAAAAACACAGATGCCATCATCTTTAGCATGTTGACTGCACGTATGTCTACAGTATAATGAGGCAGTCGATACCTACCAGATG
Organism: Berghia stephanieae; assembly: GCF_034508935.2. Lineage (NCBI taxonomy): Eukaryota > Metazoa > Mollusca > Gastropoda > Nudibranchia > Aeolidiidae > Berghia > Berghia stephanieae. The sequence continues at coordinate 25,659,141 of NC_088366.1, forward strand.
GTGGTTACTTTCAATATTTTCAATGCAATCATTCTTGTAACAAACATTATAAATATTGAACAGTTTTCCACTCTTAATTTTGTGAAAGACAAGCGAAATATTTTAGACATTTGACTAGATATCCTGTCAACTTTTAGATGATTACAGTTATCACTAAAAACAATTTTAAAATTCAAGACCTAGAAATTTAATTCACGACCAGCAATTTAAAGAAAAAAGACAAATATCAATACACTTACAATTTACAGAAAATGGTTACACTGTTACATCCAACAGGGGAAGGGTGATCCCAGCTTGTATATTATATATATGTATGAGCATCAAAAACAAGAATTAATACACCTGTCACCCATCTTATGTCTTGTATCATATTTATGCTATGAACAGAAACTTCTGAACTTCTTTTTCTCGTTGAAGACTTTGTTTCTTACCAAAGTTGCCTTATTTTCATAACCTTCAAGAACTTTGTATTTTGATAAAAATTCAAGTACATCTCTTTTGCTGGGAAGACATCCTTTATTTGAGGTATCTGTGATATATTTCTTGAAGTATGAGTTTACAATATCGGAATCGTGATCAGACCATTTTGTATATTGACGTTGAGTAACGTCTGGTGATTTTTTGCTTCTGTTTCCAGCAAGCTGTACATTTTGTTCATTAACTGTTGCTTGCTCAGAAAGATAGCTGGACAGTTCATGTTGTTGAGGTAATGTTGTAGAACAAATATCTGAGTTGCTGATTTCCCCTTCTTCATGTGAAACTCTTTGAGGCTGTGGTGTATCATCTACTGAGTTCAACAAGAAATTCCCCACTTTTGTGATTTCTGTCACTGCCAATGGACACTGGTACACATTTCTATTGACAGATTCAGAGTGTCCCATGTGACGATAAAAAATGGTCCTTTGTTCTTCTGGAATGTCTAATTGAGCAAACATGGTGGAAACTCTATGTCTAAACTTATCAGCAATCAGGAGGTGAGGCTGCTTCAGTCCAGGACAACGTTTTACAACAGACTGAAGGCAATGGTATCCACTGGCATGGTCAGTTGATTGACCAGTGTTGGGAAACAAATATGTATTTTCAATAGAAACATTACAATTTATCCTCTCACTTAGAAGTTTTGTTATAGGCTCTATTGTGTCCATTGGGAACAAAACAGGAACAAGTTTTCTATTACCTTTGCCAGCTTGGTAGGCCAGTTTCAGATTATCGATCAAATATTTTTCCATTGGATCGTCAACATCCATAATTAAATTTGGATCGATCCAAGCACCTGTGATGGCATCTCTCCACTCAGCTAAAGTAAGCCTACTTGGCTCACCACCTCTTCGAGCATTAAACATGGTTATCCTTGACAAAATTATATTCCTCATGAAAATAAAAGTCTGTTTATCCCAGATACCAAATTGAGCCATCCCATTTACCATTTCCTGCAACAAGTATTTTCTGAAAGTTGAAATATCTTCTTCCAATGGCATGGCTGCTGGTTTACGAAGACCACCCCGTTTTAATTCACATTCTACTTGAGCTGAATAAAAGATAAAGCTCCAATTCAGATTGAGGACATCTATAAATCTGCTCAAATCTTGCTTTTTGTCAAATACACCTTTCATAACAAAGTACCCTTTCATGACGTTGACTGCCTTCTTTAGAACAAATCCGATTCTCACTTTCAAACCGGCCTTTTGGCCATCATCTTTGTCACAAAATTTGATGACGACCTTTTCAAGTACATTGAATTGTTTGTAGTCCAACACATCTAGTCCCGAGGCATTTTTATTTTCGGACTCTGCTCGTAATAAATAAATTAAGTTGGCAAACAGTCTCATCTCACCCATTATAACGGATCTTTCCTTTTTTACTGATCTTGCCCATTATTTTTTCCCAAGCAACAATACAACTAAATCTGTTCTGCAAATCTCTCCAACATCATCTTTTCTAAACCTATCAATGACATTGGTCTTAAACTCAACATCAACACCTATTTCTTTTGCACAGCCTGACAAAGAAGTCATTTTAATTGTGTCAGCTTGCAAAGACATCACTCGAGAACACTTTTCTTTGTGACGAAAGATATTTTTGCCATCAAAAAAGCCTAAGCAGCCAGAACACATTACTGTATCAGCATTGCCTTGGCGTCTCTCCCTTATTAAAGTTGCTTGCTTATCTTTGCGATGAATTTCTGCATTTGCTTTAAAAATGCCGCTTTTTTTCATGGTATCAAACATTCTGTTTTGCTCTTTGCTCGGTAGTTTCAAAGCAGAAATCACCTCCTCCTCTGTACTGTGTTTTCTTTTTATATGACGAGTGAGATGGGTTTGAAATTCATCACAAAACTTACACATTCGTTTTGGTTTCTGAAATGTAAATCAAAGAAAAGTTCATTGCCCAGATGATAATGCCATAAGCAGTGATTTCATAAATGCTTGAAAAAAATATCCTTGAGGACAAATCACCTTTTAAAAATAATGTCTATTAAATAAATTAGACAGAGGAGTGTTGATGTTCAGATATTTATGAAGGTAGGTTAAAAAAAAAAGAAAAACATACTTATTGAAATCTAACCATCTTCCCAATAACTACCAAAATTTATAATGGCCACTTTCTAAACGCTCGACTCCCAGAATCTCAATCCTCTTACAATTGCACACTAATTTCTAATTAAATTTTTGTTATTAATTTTTTTTTTTAATTATGCCTTTTTCGCCACGACATCATAAGATATCGTCGCCTAGACATTCCACAAAGGAATATAGATAACTCATCAAATAAGATGTCTGATGACAAAAGGAATCACCTATGTTGTCCAAGTGAGCAAATTGGGGGTTAATAATCTTGCTCAATGAAAAAAACGAAAGTGCCTGAAGCGGGGCTCGAACCCAGGTCCTTGCGGGACACAGTGCAATGCCTTAACCACTCGGCCACTATAATTCTATAACTAGGGGACTATAATTCAAATCTGATCCATCTTTTATACTACATGGGCTTTCATTACACTGGACAATTATTTCAATCAACACTGTGTATTATATTACGGTATAGTTATTTTAACTTAAAACCATTAACCATGAAGAGACATTCAAAAATGTGAATTTGTGTAAATTTAAGTGATTGACATTGATGTTACTGAATATAGTGCATACATTTAACCCGATCCCTGAAACCATGAGACAAAGACTGTTCGCAGGACACATTCTATGTTTAAATACAGAACATCTCCAAAGACTTGGATTTAATGTATCTATACAGTTTGGCTGGACCAGCTGTCAGTCTTCTTTATACAAATTTCAGTTAATGACTCTTAATAAAATCACAACTCTAACCTCCAATCCTAATTAACACCTTGTACACCTGACACTTATGCTGCTAGTAAAGCAATGCACCATAAATGTACCTTGCCAAGCAGACATTCAAAAAATTGGAGATATAGACCCGATCTACTCAAATTGTTCCTCTGATGTTGCATAATCAAAACAGACGTTTATCCTTCCGCTAAAGTCAATTCGTCAAATAAAGTAATAAGACTAACCTTATTACTGCTTTCATTCCTATTTTCATTCAGTTGGGATGGTTCAAGACGGACTTCTTGTGGATTTGGTAACTTTTCATCAGGCCTAAAAACATATTCTTTTTATTAGAAATTTGATGTAAAATAGTAGTAATCAGTAATAAATATAATTCGTAAAAATTAGATTAAATAGCATAAGTAGATACCTAGTTGCTCCAATCATGATCAAGATAAAAATCAAGAGTTATATCCTATTATTATTATTAAACATGGAATATTTTAACAGAGGACACTAACATATACCAGAGTTTGACTTAAAAAATTATCATTTTTAAGAAATAAATCAATCATATTAGACAGCATTTTTTATGTTCCACCCTGTTCTCAACCTTATTATATGTGCTTTGTATGTTGTATTTTATGTGACTTTAAGAAATTATATAAAGATTGGTTGTGTCTTTAGATCTTAGGGGAAACAGCGATCAATGACTGCTTATAATTATCATTTATGTAAATAGGATCATGTATCTCATAGTGGTTTTTCCTACCTTATATTGTCGACTAATCCATCAGAATGAAATTCAACAATTTCAGATTCGCAATGATTACTTTCAGCATTGACAATCAGCATTGAATCCTGAGAATGCAAAATAAAGATTGTTCACATCAGACAAATTTTTCATAGAAATTTGCTTACACGGCTTATTAAGATTTGACATGTTTAAAGCAGTATTTAACCGCAAGACTATTTATTCTCCATCAAAATGTTTTTGGATGTATCTCTTACTCTAAGCCTGAAATTTGCTAAGCGGATGCAACAGTACAAGGTGATCATCCAAAATACAAGCACAGATGTTTGATTAAGTAAGGAGCTATAATGCAGAACAAATGACATGTTAAAGAAGAGGGCAGAGAGATGAAGATATGCTTTTCAATTAATGATCTGTTCTATTAGGTACCTGATTCCAATTTAGGATCTTTTCTTTGAACCTCAAAGCTGGCAATTTGGAAAGCATTTCTTCCCCCTCATCCTCACTACTTGTTTGAGATGGTGGTGCTGGAACAAACTGTTGATATAAAAGTAATTAAGTTTTTGATTGATTCAAATGTAGAAATGGAAATGTAATGGTGCCTTCAAAGTGATCTGATATTACAGGTAATGCTCTATTTAAATATGGTTAGATTTGTTTAGAAAATAGGTTTCAATGCGACATAGCATTAGACCTAGGAAATGATGCACCATTAAAGTGAGAGAATAGGGAGAAGCCTCAGCTGAGTTTCTGTAAAGAACTAGGACAGTCACTAATCGTAACAACTTTTATTTTTAAAATTATTTTCAAAATGTGTAACTAATAATTCTAATCGTAAGACTGAGTAGCATAACATGTTCAATAGCACTGGCTTTATGAGTAATAAGCATTGCATTATTATAGCATTTCATGTGTGAGAAAATAAGTTGTTGTTTTTAAAACGGGGTTGAGGCATGAAATATCTAACTTTAACATACACAGAGACAGCATCAAAAAATGATAAATGAATAAATATTAAATACTCAAGTATAAAAGTATTTGAGAAGCTTTAAAACAAACATAAAAAATATATTTTATCTTAAAACAGTAGGCCTAGAATTTGCTTTAAAAAATAAACAATGTTTTTCTTCAATCTTACATCTGGGTCAATATCTCTGTCAGCAGAGGGAACGGGAGATGAAGAACTGGAGGCATTTCTTGCTCAGCATCTTTTGTGGAAGAGAATAAAAGTTTAGGATTAATTAATTAAGTACAAAATTAAGAATCAAAATGCCCCTCCTCTAACTTATGTTTATCTTGATTGACATGCACAAAACTTTAAAGTTGGTTTTTGTTTCCAAGTTATCCAAGCTTTCATCTATGTGGACGATGAATAACGTACATGTCATAATAAAAGTATGAGAATGAGTAAATGTGCATAGTCATCATAGAGCCTACAACAAACCTAGAGTATAGAAATAGAGACTATAATATATAAACATAAAAATCTTTAGTCTTGAGTCATCTATTATTATTATTTTTGTTTTTGTTTTGTTTGCTGTCTTTTGTGACTTTGTGACACTTTGCCTCTCATATTATTATTATTATTATTATTATTATTATTATTATTATTATTATTATTATTATTATTATTATTATTATTATCTGTGACAAACAAAACTGGCAACGAAAAACAAACAAACATTGGCAATGTTTGTTTGTTTTTCGTTGCCAGTTTTGTGCAATGATTGCATTCTCCTCTATCTAACCTTTGAGTACAGTGACTGAGAATTGGTCTACATTATCATTCATCTAGATAAATCAAAATCTTAATTAAGTTCTAGAAAAAGCATGAGTATAAGTATACGTATAATTATAATCTAGAGTTAGTCTCTTAGTCATAGTCTTACTCTTACTGTTCTCTTACCTTTTTGTCTGGACTCCAACATTAACATTCGTTGAATGCCAAGTTCAACCAAACGTTTGCTTCTAGTCAATGCCGCCATGTTGCAATTACTAAATGATGGAATTAAACTGATAAATTACTTGTCAACAAACGGACTGACAGACAGTCTACTGGTGACAAGAATGGAGAATTCCATGTCGAATACCGCAAATTCTGTGCTACTTTCATTTTCCTTCTTTCCCCGTAGTGTTTTCGTTTTGGGTCTTAGATTGTCGTAAAATAAAAGATTCGGTCAATTGTCGTAAAATAGAAAATCGCGATGCCATTCGTAAGCTGGATGTAAAAATGTATATCTTGAGGTTGAGACCAGAAAACTTACTTCGTCAAATTTCTGGTCGTGGATATGTTTCCCAAAAAATCAATTGGGTTGAAAAAAAAATTCTAGCATTGAAATCGCCCTGATATATATCCGGACATGTGAGATATCATGTGTTTTAGCCTGGGTCACGCAAGTGACATTTACACAATGGGTGACATAACTACGAACTTGATTAAACACTGATATATCTTTATTTAGTGATTGGAATTCTTTAAAAATTGAAATATAGAAAGTAAAGACACAGACCAAAGCAATGCAGGGCTATTTATAGGCATTGCATCATGAGTATGAAAGATGAATGCGTTTGAGTTAGGTCGCCCGAAAAATGGGTGACCTAATGCACAAACCTTATGAAAACCTGAGTTAGGTGTCCCAAATGGCTACCTAACGTAGTATTTAGTAATATATATATATATATATATATATATATATATATATATATATATATATAGAGAGAGAGAGAGAGAGAGAGAGAGAGAGAGAGTGAGAGAGAGAGAGAGGAAAAATATATATATATATTATATATATATGTGTGTGTGTGTGTGTGTGTGTGTGTGTGTGTCGCAGTTTCAATTGGGAGTTAACTATATGACCATTGGTCTCCAAATGAAATTATGTCGGGTTGATTTAAATGATAAATGCTACAAATCGAATCATTTATAGTTGCAAAATATTTGGCCCTAAGTGTCTATGTTGCTTTCAGGAAAAAAAAATAATAATAGTTGTAGTTTCTAAAAGCTACAAAAGATTAAGACTCTCACTCATTATAACTTTAAAATTACATTTTAGCACCTTGTTGAACTGGACTTATACCATTTTGGGATGATGGGTCTCATTGTATCTATTTTTAAGTCTGAATGATCAAGTTGCACTTGTGTTGTTTTTTTTCTCAGATTCTCAGCCGCTAAAATATAAAAATACGCAATAATGGTCCCATGTGCTGGAGAAAAAAAATATCGGAGCGTGTGTTTATGCTGCAATTTACTCAACTTCGGACTCAAATATCCACGCAAACACGTCTAGTCTCACCAGGTTGTGATCTTTGGGCTTAAAAGAATTTCCTTTTAAATCTACCTCAGTCCATGTGCGTTGGCTCTTTGTTTCTTCTTGCTTTTTTTTCAGTGAAACTTATTTATTACGCTTTTAAAAAAAATTATTTGTAAGTAAAATATGTGTGACCCACTTAACCAATCAAGTATTGTGTCGGAACGAACTCGATGAAGAGTATGAGTTTCAGGTCGAAATGATAATTTCTAGGAATTTTTATTTTCATTCTTTAAACCTTTTGTGTTAAAGCTTAAACAAACAAAAACAAAATAATAAATAAATAAACAATTTTAAAAATAAAACGAAACTCACTCCTTTTAGGAAGATATTTGTTTAAATTCATATGTTTTAATTCTAGCTAAAAGCTGAAATTTGAAGATCAAGTTCACCTCGACATAATGGCGTTTTGATATTAAGAGTCACATATTGCAACATTTATTAATCGAAACCAATCGAATTTAAGTAAACCTGGGTGGGGATCCTGACCTCCCATAGCGGGCAGGGAGGTACATACTATGTCTTCTATCCCCTTATATCTTATCCAACAAGCTTTCTGTCTTTGTCTTGGAATGAGATTACTTGGTTTTTTCCGGGCCCTCGTCGGAGTCCTGGTTGAGAGGGAAACAGTCAAATGCATAGTTATTGTTTTGAGAGATGATATTTTTTTCATTGTAAATCATCTCTCTGTTATGTATTATATTAGTTATTTTTAATGTATAATGTAAGCATTTGAGTGTATTCCTCTTTGTTGGATTTTGTGCTTGTGTCCGGATGAGACATAGGTGATCTCAAACTAAGTACATTGGTGGTATGCTCTTGGAATCTACATCTGATCCCTATTTGTTCCCATTCCCCTTTGTCTTACTTTCTCTTGGGTGCTTTAATTGTAATTCTAGAACTTTTTACTATCCCATTTTCTTCCTTTTTACTGGCGCTGATATAACCTAAATGTGTTGCAAGCGCCGTAAAACCCTTAAAAACAAAACAAACAATTTAAGTAAACCCGTGAAATTCACAACTATAGTAATGAAATCCATCACCGCGTCATTGCAGCTTTTTCATTGTAAAAAGTGCCGAAATTGATCTCTCACTAACTTTGCAGCTCTCTTTACTTTTATTTTAACATCAAGTGTTGTTGTGAGAATGATTTGATTGCTTGAAACAATGGAGTAATGTGACATCCAGCTCTGTTTACCGGTTCTTAATTGCAGCAGCTTCTTTTGGCGACATAACAATATTATGACAAACCACCCAATTCGCTTCTTCCTTTCCGTACTGATGAACTGTTTTGAAACCTTGGACCAGCCACTTCGATGCAGACCGTAACCACAATGAGTGCTGCCAAGCCCTACTGATTCAATTTGGCCACCTTCAGAAAGTTCCAACCGTCTCCTGGTGCATACTTATACAGAACTATTTCTCCTTGTCCTCTTGAAGACGGGCATAACAATTCGGAGGACCCTCTGTTTTATTTTTTACATCAATGTCTTTGTCCAAAAAACGTATAAGCACCCAACGGGCTGCTTGTGTCGTCCAATTTATTACATGTCCGTTGTCCACCAGGGAAGAGATAAATTATAAACTCTATGAGATTTTTATTTCAACACTGTTAAGTACTATTTAAATTATATTTGTTACACTATTTCAAACAACCTAAAAGTATTTGCAAGGCTACGACTCTGAATGCAACTTTGTTGTGAATATTTTCCCCACTGAAAAGAGAATCAACACACCAATACATTTTGAAGTTTGAGTCATAATATTTTATTGCAAACGATGAAAAGATCCAAGGAATTCCGCATTGTGAAGAAACTGTTTGCTCAATTGCTATCGGTTTTCAAAATTTGTAACGTCACTTAAAATATAGAAGCCCGCGTGTAAAACATCACGGCGCCACATTTCTTAACTTTGGAGGAATATGTGATATTCTACCTGGAACGCTGGGTGGGGATCCTGACCTCCCATAGTGGGCAGGGAGGTACATTCTGTGTCTTCTATCACCCCATACCCGTTTTCCAATTATTTCCTGTCATTGTCATGGAATGAGATTACTTAGTTTTGTCCTGATCCTTGCCGGAGTTCCTTGGCTGGGAGGGAAACAGTCAAATGTATTGTTATAGTTTTGGGAGATGATATTTTTTTCCTTGTAAATCATCTCTCTGTTATGCATTGTATTATGTTTAGTTTACATATTATATTATATAATTGGTAAACATTTGAGTGTATTCCTCTTGGGACCTGTGCTTGTGTCTGGATGAGACTTTTAGGTGATCTCAAACTAAGTGCCTTGACGGTGTACTCTTGGAATCTATATCTATTTCCTATTTGAACCAATTCCCCTTTGTCATACTTTTTCTTGGATGCTTTAATTGTAATTCTAGAACTTTTTACTATCCCATTTTCTTCCTTTTTACTGGCGCTGATATGACCTTAATGTGTTGCAAGCGCCGTAAAACCCTTAAAAACAAAACAAACTACCTGGAACGGACAAAAGTTACTGTTATAATATATTCAATTCCATGATTCTATTTCAGCAATCTAATCACTGTTATCGTTTTTTGTTTGTTTTTTAACGGTCAATATGACCAAGACTAATCTGTGACTCTATGCATGTCGAATTTTGTTATCATATACTCGTACTAACTCAAATGAAATTACCTCCACTTTAATTTATCAAGATATTACGATGATTTTATTCATACTACTTAACAGTCTTTCATGATGGATATTTATTGTTATTATTATTATTAAACTACTCGAGCATGCTTTAACACATTGATGTGTCTTTTTGTTTTGATTGTTCACACATAGATAAGTGTTGTTGTTAAGATCATAATAGTTGTATATGTCTGCTGTTGTTAAGATCATAATATTTGTATATATGTCTGCTGTTGTTAAGATCTTAATAGTTGTATATAAGTCTGCTGTTGTTTTTCCCCAAGAACAGCAGACCACTTCAAGCGTATTATCCCAGTTTACACATTATAAAATAAATTTAAAGCGTATGTTTCTGGGTGGTAGCTTTTAGTCATCCCACAGTGGCCAGGAGGTCACGTGCTGTGTGTCTATCCCACTATATCTGTGGTTTATGAATTGCTTTCCGTCTTTGTCTTGGGATGGGATTACTTAGTTTTGTCCTGGTACCTGGCTGAGAAGGAAACAGTAAAATGTAGAGTTTTCGGAGGTGATATATTTATCGTGTATATCATTATCATCATCATCTCTCTCTCTATCTCTCTCTCTCTCTCTCTCTCTCTCTCTCTCTCTCTCTCTCTCTCTGTGTGTGTGTGTGTGTGTATGTGTGTGTTTGTGTGTTATGTACTGATCGTTTTATTTTTGTTTTGATTATATTATCTTATAAACATTTGAGTGTGTTTCTCTTAGTGGGATCATCTGCTGTTATCTGGATAATACTTTTACTTTTAGATGTTTTGCTTTCTGTCTTTGTCTTAGAATGAGATTACTTGGTTTTGTCCTGGCCCTGGCCGGATACCGTGGCTGATAGGGAAACAAATGTATAGTTAGTTTTGGGAGACGATATTTTTTTCCGTGTAAATCATATCTCTCTCTCTCTCTCTCTCTCTCTCTCTCTCTCTCTCTCTCTCTCTCTCTCTCTCTCTCTCTCTCTCTCTCTCTCTCTCTTATGCACCGTAGTATGTTTTGTATACATATTATATATGATTTGTAAACAGTTGAGTGTATTCCTCTTATTAGGGACATGTGCCTGTGTCTGGATGAGTCTTATAGGTGATCTCAAACTAATGATAGTGTGCGGGTGGTTGGACGGGAGCATCACCCTTGAATCATATACCTATGATGTTCGCATGGGTGTACGATCCGATAGTGATGTCGTTTCTTCTTCTCTTTACTAGCCTATCCTGCTTCTTTGGTTTGTGATTGTATTTTTGACAGGGGATATTTTTTTTTCTGTAAATCTTCTGCCTGTTTGTTCTTGGTTATTTATAATTTAGCTTATGATATCTTTAGGTTATGATTTTGATTTACATTTGTACTATTTTTGTTAGATTGCTTGTTTTTTTGTTTCAGCGGTCTCTCATATAACCTCAATTGTGTTGGAAGAGACCTAAAGCAACAAACAAACAAAAATGATAGTGTGCTCTTGGAATCTCCATCTGTTTCCTATTTGAACCATGTCTTCCCTTTTCTTGGATGCTTTAATTGTAATTCTAGATTTTTTTTTACTTTCTCATTTCTGGGTGGGGATCCTGACCTCCCATAGCGGGCAGGGAGGTACACAGTACACACTGTGTCTTCTATCCCCTTATATCTGTTTTCCAACATGCTTTCTGTCTTTGTCTTGGAATGAGATTACTTGGTTTTGTCCCGACCCTGGCCGGAGTCCTTGACTGGGAGGGAAACAGTCGAATGTATAGTTATAGTTTTGGGAGATGATATTTTTTTCCTTGTAAATCATCTCTCTGTTATGCATTGTATTATGTTTAGTTTACATATTATATTATATGATTGGTACACATTTAATTGTATTCCTCTTAGTTGGGACCTGTGCTTGTGTCTGGATGAGACTTTTAGGTGATATCAAACTAAGTACTTTGACGGTGTGCTCTTGGAATCTACATCTGTTCCCTATTTGAACCAGTTTCTCTTTGTCTTAGCTTTTCTTTTGTGCTTTAATTGTAATTCTAGAACTTTTTACTATCCCATTTTCTTCCTTTTTACTGGCGCTGATATGACGTTAATGTGTTGCAAGTGCCGTAAAACCCTTAAAAACAAAAAAAAACTCCCATAATGGGCAGGGAGGTACATACTGTGTCTTCTATCCCCTTATATCTGTTTTCCAACATGCTTTCTGTCTTTGTCTTGGAATGAGATTACTTGGTTTTGTCTTGGCCCTGGCCGGAGTCCTAGCTGGGAGGGAAACAGTCAAATGCATAGATATTTTTTGGGAGATGATATTTTTTTCCTTGTAAATCATCTCTCTGTTATGTATTATCTTATTTATTTTTAATGTATAATGTAAGCATTTGAGTGTGTTCCTCCTTGTTGGATTTTGTGCTTGTGTCCGGATGAGACTTATAGGTGATCTCAAACTAAGTACATTGAAGGTATGCTCTTGGAATCTACATCTGATCCCTATTTGTTCCTAGTTCCCCCTTTGTCTTACTTTCTCTTGGTTTCTTTAATTGTAATTCTAGACCTTTTTACTATCCCATTTTCTTCCTTTTTACTGGCGCTGATATGACCTTAATGTGTTGCAAGCGCCGTAAAACCCTTAAAAACAAATAAAAAACAAATTGGAATGAGATTTTTAAGTTTTTTTTCCTGGCCCTGATCGGAGTCCTGGCTGGGAGTCAAGGGAAGCAGTCAAATGCATAGTTATTGTTTTGGGAGATGATATTTTTTTCCTTGTAAATCATCTCTCTGTTATGTATTAGTATATTAGTTATTGTTTAATGTATAATGTAAGCATTTGAGTGTGTTCCTCTTTGTTGGATTTTGTTCTTGTGTCCGGATGAGACTTATAGGTGATCTCAAACTAAGTACATTGGTGATATGCTCTTGGAATCTACATCTGATCCCTATTTGTTCCCAGTTCCCCTATGTCTTACTTTCTCTTGGATGCTTCAATTGTAATTCTAGAACTTTTTACTGTTCCATTTCTTCCTTTTTACTGGCGCTGATATAACCTAAATGTGTTGCAAGCGCCGTAAAAAAAAAACAAAAAAAAAAACAAAACAACTTTCTCATTTTCTTCCTTTTTACTGGCGCTGATATGACATTAATGTGTTGCAAGCGCCGTAAAATCCTTTTTAAAAAACAAAACAAACATATTCAGAGAAAGATATGACATGCTTAAGAAGTTTGACCAACTGTATTCAATCATACGATTGTTAACATTCCAGTTTATGAAAAAAATCAATTTTTAATCCCAATATATATGTATTATTTTACGCAGTGGATAAACTATGTGTTTTTTATGAAATAAAGAATTTTATTTGGAAATAAATCGTATTTTATGTGTATTTATTGTTTTCTTCTCATTAGAGTGGAGCGTGTAGGGTTTTCCTTGTTGGGTCGAGAGGTCAGCTCGCCATGTCTTGTCTATGGCCATATAATATGATGTCATGATGAATAGAATTCGCCTCTATATAATATATATCTAGTAAAATGAGTTTCCAGCCATCCGGTAACAGTTCGGTGTCTAGGTGGGGATCCTGACCTCCCATAGCGGTCAGGGAGGTACATACTGTGTCTTCTATCCCCTTTTATCTGTTTTCCAACATGCTTTCTGTCTTTGTCTTGGAATGAGATTACTTGGTTTTGTCCTGGCCCTGTTCGGAGTCTTGGCTGGGAGGGCAACAGTCAGATGCATAGTTATTGTTTTGGGAGATAATATGTTTTCCTTGTAAATCATCTCTCTGTTATGTATTGTTATATTTGTTATTTTTGATGTATAGTGTAATCATTTGAGTGTATTCCTCTTTGTTGGATTTTGTGCTTGTGTCCGGATAAGATTTATAGGTGATCTCAAACTAAGTACATTGGTGGTATGCTTTTGGAATCTACATTTGTCCCTAGTTCCCCTTTGTCTTACTTTTTTTTGGGTGCTTGAATTGCATTTCTAGAACATTTTACTATCCCATTTTCTTCCTTTTTACTGGCGCTGATATGATGCAAGCGCCGTAAACCTCTTAAAAACAAAACAAAAACAAACAGTTCGGTGTTGTCTCTGTAGAACATCGGAATTGCGCCTTATAGAGGTCCTACACTATCTGTTGTTTGGACTGAAGTCCCGGTTGGAGGTCTGATTGACGATTTCATCGGCCTACACGGACTGAGGTACCGTTGAAGTTATGTAGGTTTGACATACTTTTTTTTCACGCGGAATTGAAGCGAGGTCACACTTTCATCTATTTACTTTGGTTAAGGCTAAGGGTGTATTAACATGTTTACATGGAGAAGAAAGTGTTTGTATATTAAAACGAAGAAAGTCTGTTAAAAGAAATAGTTCCATATGGAGAAACAGTGGCTTCGTAAAATATATAATTTCACTCACACGAATTTATTGCAATAACTGAGATTATACCCCTGTGACTTTCGGAATTATTTGCGTATAGGTGAAGACATATATCTTCATCTCTTAACTATGGTTCTCAAATTGTTTATCTTTGAGCGCACTGTATCCCTGTTAGCGTCAGGATAAAATATCTTAACAAAATCCAACAGCTCATTATATGCCCGTTCCCTTTATAATTTTTGGAATAATTCTTGCTCTTGACCTTCCAGAGGGGCTCCTTCTCTCTGAAGAGTTCAATGAACTGAATAATTATTATAGGGGCCCCATACCACGATTCCCGACTTCCAGCAGGACTGAGGCGCGATTCCAGGTAAAAAAAGAAACATAGTGTAGGGCGAATTTCCGAGTTTATTATCAAACATAATTATTATGAGACTTGTATTATGTGCCGTCTTGTTTGTTTGGTTGGTTGTTTTTTTTTTTGTTTTTTGCTTTTTGTTTTTGTTTTTTTTTTTTGGGTTTTTTTTGTTTTTTTTTTTTTTTTTTTTTTGTTGTTTTTTTTTTTTTGTTTTGTTTTTTTTGGGGGGGTGCCTTTTTTTTTGGTTTTTGGGGTTGTTTTTAGTTAGTTTGTTTTTTGTTTTTTTTTTCGTTTGTTTTTTTTTTTATTTGCTGGTTTTTATTTTTTTTTAATTTTGTTTTTGTTTGATTTTTCGTGGTTTAAATAAACAAACATTATCATTATTATTATTATTATTATTATTATTATTATTATTATTATTATTATTATTATTATTATTATTATTATTATTATTATATTATTATTATTATTATTATTATTATTATTATTATTATTGTTATTATTGCGGGTGGTTGGATGGGAGCATCACCCTTGAATCATATACCTATGATGTTCGCATGGGTGTACGATCCGATAGTGATGTCGTTTCTTCTTCTCTTTACTAGCCTATCCTGCTTCTTTGGTTTGTGATTGTATTTTTGACAGGGGATATTTTTTTTCCTGTAAATCCTCTGCCTGTTTGTTCTTGGTTATTTATAATTTAGCTTATGATATCTTTAGGTTATGATTTTGATTGACATTTGTACTATTTTTGTTAGATTGCTTGTTTTTTTGTTTCAGCGGTCTCTCATATAACCTCAATTGTGTTGGAAGAGACCTAAAGCAACAAACAAACAAACAAACAAAAATTGTTATTATTATTATTATTATTATTATTATTATTATTATTATTATTATTATTATTATTATTATTATTATTATTGTTATTGTTATTATTATCATTATTATTATTATTATTATTATTATTATTATTATTATTATTATTATTATT